>NW_026294514.1:29906625-30506625 GCF_007827085.1 Peromyscus californicus insignis
CCTCAGAGCTCTTCCTGCTCTCTCGCTCAGAGCCCAGGCTGCCAGCAAGGCCCACGTCCCAGAAGCACATGAGAGCGACAGGCACAGCCGAAGAGGGAGGGGGTCCCGCCTGTGCCATGGAGCCGTTGCCGTAGACTTTCAGGAGAGACCTGGGGCACCTAGCCCAAGGTCCCGGGAGGCTTTGAGTAGCAAGAGAAAGAGAAAGCACAGGATGACCTAGAAACTGTGTATCCTCTGTGATAGAGATGAGGACATCAGAGAAACGAAGGGACAGAATGATCTGCTTTGTGACCGGCTCTGGGTCAGGCTCCCTGGAACCTAACACCCATGCCTCGTGCTCTAATGACTCCGGACAGAAGCTCTTAGCTTCTCTGTTCTTCAGTTTTTTCTAACATTGAAAGTGACATGAAAGCCTGTGAAACAACAAAACATAAAATATGCTTTTGTTTCTTCTTGGATTAATAGGAAATGTATAAGGCAATTCCTACATGATTTGGAACCTGTAAGCATTCAGCCAACTTGGTTATTGTTGTCCCTATTATTTTTTATTGTCACTGCTTGGATTTGTCCTTTAATCTTTTTGCTGTTCTCACCAGACCCCCACAGGCTGCTCCGACCTGGACAAATAGCTTCTCAGCTATTAAATTTATGAACTGAGTTGAGGCTCTGTTACACAAGGTATAGCATAAAATGCTGTGGGAAAACATTGATCATCAAGAAAACACTGCCTGACATCTATTTACAATCCAGCGGGGTAGGGGAGCCACACAAAATTACAAGGCACCTCAAAGAAAGGCATTATTTGATAAATACTCTAAGAGAGAGATAAACAATGGGCTACAGGCCCTCGGGAAGACGAAACACTTCCAGCTGCTGGTTCACTTATTCATGCTGATCCAAGCATGGGTGGCTAAAAGTCATCCACAAGAGTAAAGGGATGGAGGGGAAGACCAGTTTGGGGGCTGGAGAGATGGCTCAGTTAACAAATGCCTGTCTTGCCAGGGAAAGAATCTGAGTTCATTTCCCCAGATCTCTTTTAAAAAGCAGGGAATGCAGGCATGCATGCAGAATTCCAGAAAGGGTAAAATGGGAGGCAGAGGCAGCTGGATGCCTGGAGCTAACTGGCCATGTAGCCTACTCTAGCTGACAGTATCCCCAGGCAGATGAGAGGCCACATCTCAAAGAAAAAAGTATAAGGTGCTTGGGTAATAATATTTGAGGTTGTCCTCTTACCTCCATATGGACATGCACACACACATTTATCCCCTACACACGGAAAAAACAAACAAATAAATAAATAGTATTTCAGAACTATAGACACAAATATGTTACCTAAGAGGAAAACTAAGCTTAGAAGTTCAGAAAGATGACAGACAGATAGCAATGACAATAATGAAGGAAGACGAGCTTTTGAAGGAAGAAAAGTGTTGCTCGCTCATCCACGTGGAGGCTTGATCAAGTAAGTTCCCTTCCTCACCCAAACTGGACATCCGCCTTAGCCGCATTCTCCCACGGAAGGCTGTGTCAGTACGGGATGATACTTCCTTTTCTTCACTCCGGCCCCAGAGTTCACTGGCATTCTGTTTTATTATGTCATTGTGGAGTCTCCTATTCTGCTAATACTGCCCATTGGAACGCTCATCAGTGAGTGAATTTCCTCACTGCTGGGAGCTGAGGACGGTCTATAAATAAAGCAGCAAAACCCTCCCATTCCTCTTACCACCACAACTCAGAACCATCAGTAACGGCACCAAACCCGAAGAAACAAGCGAGCCTCCTTGAAGCCAAATGATGCTGGCTATAGATCATATCTGCTCCCTCCTAACAGATGCTTGCATGCTGGTGACATATTGGCAGAAAATTCACACTCGGTGGCCCTTGTCCTTTTACTCCCAACTGTGCCGTGTGCTATTGTTAGTATTTTGGCTCAGAATAGAACACATATTGTAGAAATACCAGCTGGCTCCTGCGTAAGACACTCGAGTTAATTTTTCTCCAAAGACTGTGTTCCTGTGTTCATCTGGACTAATTATTTCTGTGTTTATCCAAACAAAAGGGCATATTGCAGAAGAGAGAAGTCACTATCGTTTTCTGCCCAAGCCTTCGGGGCCATGGTTAAGCAGAACTGGGGGTTCCGAGAGAAGCCAGACCCTGTGTTCCGACACCAGAAGATGCGAGTGCCTGAGAGCAAACTTCATAGTTACTATTTACTTACAGAAAATGAGACAACAGCACAGTGAATCAAGCAGCATGGTTATTGCTGGAGATAAAGGGAGAACCAAGGCTGGACTCCAGGTTTTGTGAACTCTCAGAATCTCAGCACAGAAAGAGAGAAAACAGGAGGCAGACAGGTAGATACATGCATGACCACGACCATCCCTCTCAGTCCTCAGCCTGGATGCCACAGAGACAAGAAAGTGACACCATCAGTACACGCTGAGCTAAGGGAGTCTTGCCAGAGCCTTCAGATTTGGCAAGCGGTTGTTTTCCCATAAAGCAGGGCATGTAGGCTAGGAACACTGGAGGAAGAATAGTGTGATTTTCCTCTCAACTCTTGCAGGGATCTGTGCTCTTCCTAAGCTTACAGTACTGAACGCACACTGACTGCTAAAAGCACCCATCCACTCAGCAGTTCCGCTGTGTTTTGTAAAAAATCGAAGGAGCAAATGGGAAGCTCTTGGAGGATGTGTTAAGACCCTTCACCACCCATGAGTTAAATGGATCTGAGAGAAGTCAGGTCAGCTTTGTGTCCTTCTCTTCAGGAAATGAATTCAGGAGCACACGACTATCTGTTCGACCAGAGTGTGCCCCTTTGTCTCGCTCTCTCAACTCACTATCACGTCTTCTCCTACCTTTCGTGACCCGGTTGATTCTGCCCCACAGTAGATTATAGGACCTCACCTCTGAAAATTGCGCTAGTGTGAAAGCAAGGAAGGATTGGGGAAAAGGAGACCAAGCCATCTAAATGCAAGCATCAACTACATCTCAATGGTCCCCTGTCCCTCCTTACTAATTTTCAAATGACCATGAGCCGATAAAGGCTGGATGCACAGGTACTGATAGCCTTCTTCAAGACACACTTGAGATGTAATAGAACACAGCTGCTAGCTATCAGTGTCTGTTAGGTCCAAAACGACCTAACTCTTTAGGCATTTGTGAGTTTGGCTTTAAACATGGCGTCATGCTATATCAGAATAGAAGAAGACAGCAGTTGCATTTGCTTCCAGATTAATGTCTCCTAATTCCCAGTTTCCTTCAGCATAAATGCACTGGAGATTTGCAGGGATAAATAATTTCTGAAGACATTGACCTACCTTCACATTTCCCCCTGTGATAAAAATGAAACAGACTGTGTCTTGACAATGATAGTTTTTTGCTCTGAGTCAAAGCCAAGTAATTTGCTTGGATGTGGATTTTGGTTCTAATGATGGAAAGCCTGTCTGCCTAATTCACCAACAGCTATGACAGAAAGGAAGCCGCTGCCCCTCACCAGCTGCAGCACTTGGGAGAGCGGCTCCTACATACACCTCACCAGGGCAACACAGTAGAGCTGACCCCATGGTGTAGGTGTGGGAGAGCCCAACCCTGAGGATGTGAAAGCCGAGAACTGGTCCACCCCTTGCTCATGGCTACTAGGGGTGAACTAGCTAAGGAAATGCTGGAGAGCCCACCCTGTGGCAAAGACAGGGGAGAGGTGGTGGACTGACTAACCCTGCAAGAACCCAGGCCCAGAACCAGGGCTATGTGCTGCCCCTCTCCCACTCCCACCCACCTCCACCCCATGCCCTGTACTCCAGCAGAGTCCTGTGGACCCAGGGGTGCAGGATCTCCATGACACAGGGCTGCAACGGGATGTCCAAGAAAGAGTCCCAGTGAGGTGTAGCAGAGACCAGGGGCCTTGAACCAGACCAGTGATTCTTTTCAATAAATGCCTGCATGTAAAAATAAAATATATGGATAAAGCAGTATATTGCATGACTCAATGTGTCATACTACAGCTTCCATGATGAGATTTCCCCCTTCTTATTTCTTCCTTTCCTTTTTTTATTTCCTTGTTTTCTCTTAAATTTTATTTTGTTTTACTCTGCAGTGGGGAGGGAGATGGGTAGAATTGGGAGGCATGATATGAAAGACACAAGGAATAAATTAAAAAATAAATAAAAATTTTTAAAAAGGAATCTGGTGTATTCATTCTTAGTAAGGTCAGCATTCCACTTCTACTTGATTACTTTCCGAAGTGAAGAAGAGGCAGACTGGGTGAGCCTTCCTCATGAGAGATTAAATCAGCCGCATTACTTTTTCCGGGGTGTCAGGGTTCTATACTTACCTCTTCTGTCCTGGTGTCTCTCAAGTCAGAATTCAGGGTTATTTCTGAGCTCTTACATAAAACAGGAGTTAAAAATACCCTTCAAACATCAGCCCTCCCTGCCGGCCACACGCTCAGCCTCTTTCCTCACAGGCAGTGAAGCTCAGCTTCAGGCCTCGGGCCTGGCCTGGTTTTATAACTGGTGTGACCAGCCAGATGAGGCCCTTTCAACATTCCTTTTCTAGAAATAGCCTCAGCCAGGTCCACAAGTGTGTGAACTGCCTTTGCTTTCTTCCCTATTACCACAGGCAATTGTTTGACCAATTATTCTATTAGATACTGTATTTAAAAAGCAAACAACAAAAAACCATGGATTTCTCACAGCATTTCTTACCTTCACCCATAGAACTTGAAGGTCTTGCAACTTAATTCTCCCATTCTGTGGTAGCCCTACGCTCCTGTTACCAACTCTGCACTAATTACGCATTGCTATTGAACTCTATAGCTACACTTAGTGGTTGTTTTCCTTTCTTTTTATTGAAAACAAATCTTTTTACTTCTGTAATTTATCCTGATTACAGTTATCCCTCCCCTCTGTTCCCCTCAGGTCCTCCCCACCTCCCCTCCCATCCCTATCCAGCTCCTTTCTGTCTCTCATTGAGAAACACACAGGCTTCTAAGAGAAAATAATAAAATACAATATAAAATATTGCAATGAGATAAAACAAAAACTTAGCACATCAGAAGAGACTAAACAAATAAACAGAAGGAAAAAAGCAGAAGAAAAGCCACAAGAAACAGGTAGCGACACCGAGACCACTTCTTTGCACACTCAAGTAATCCTATAAAAATACAAATTGGTAAGCCATAATATATACACCAAGGGCCTGTATTGCAAAAAGAGAGAAAATTTACAAATACTAAAAAAAATAAAAAGATAAAATTAAAAAGAAAAAAAAAGGCTGTGACACAATGTTAAAACACAAGGACCTCCAAAGATGCCATTGAGTTCATCTTCTATTGGCCATCTACTGCTGGACATGCAGTCTACCTTAAGAAGTGTTTGTTTCCCCAGTGAGACTCCCTTGGGGAAAACTAAGCATTCATTTACAAGTGGTTAAGACAGCTTCTGTGTTAGGGATGGGAGGATGTGTCCACTTCTTCTTTCCGCCCTGCGACCCCATCTAATACAAACCCATGCTGGCCCTGTGCATGCTGCCTTTGTCTCTGTGAGGTCATATGTGCACCAATCCTGTTGATTTGGAGAGCCCTGTTTTCCTGGTGACCTCTATCCCCTCTGGCTCTTACATCTTTAAGTCTCCTCTTCCACAGTTCCATGAGCCCTTGGGGGGTGTGGAGGAGAAGTGATGAAGAAATCCTGTTTAGGGCCAAGTGTTCTACGGTCCCTCACTCTCTGCATAACGATGTCTGCTTGTGGGTCTCTGTGTTTGCTCCCATCTGCTGCAGAAGGAAGCTTCTCTGATGATGGTAGAGCATCTACATGACTGTTCTATGAGTGTAGGAGAATGCCATTAGGAGTCGTTTTATTGCTATGTTCTTTTAGTAGAACAGCAGTATTTGGTGTTGCTTGGTCACTCAAGCCATATCAGGTATGGGCTCCATCTCATGGAGTGAGCCTTAAGTCAAATCAGATGCTGGTTGGTGATTCCCAAGCTTTGTGTGACCATAGAACACCATTGTAGATCAATGGTTTATAGCTGGGTTGGTGTTTACATTTCTCCTTTGATATCCTGCTGAGTACCTTTCTGTACCAAAGACTAGCACATAGGGGTGAAGGCTCTATGTAGGCACCAGCTATATTTCTCAATGTTCAATGAGTTGTGTATGTGCTGCCTTCAGCAATAGGGTGTTGCTGGCAATTTGTGGAGAGCAACTTACAGTCTTGGCAGCAGCCTAGGTTATTTGGGCATTCCCATGGCACCGCTTTGGCCAATAACTCATTAGATGTAACCCATACCTGGTACTGGAAGCTTCAGTTGGTGAAAACAAATGGCAACTTGGGGGCTCTGTCTCTCCTGTTATTTGGCAATTTCAGGTAGATTGCCTTCAAATATGCTTCCCCTGTTATTTAGTTATATCTTGGAGATTGCCTTTATATATGTAATATATTTTATGAAGCTTCTACTGTATTGGGTTTCCATACTACCTCTAAAGTGGCCCTTAATTTTATGTCTCTCCCTATATTTCCTTCATCATTCCCTTCTCCCCATTTGATCTTCCTGTTCCAGCCCCCAGATCCATCTACAGCTATCTATTCTATTCCCCTTTCCTAGGGAGATCTTTCTGTCCCCTCTATACTTTTCTGTATACCTAACTTCTGTGGTTCTATGGGTTGTAGCTTGATTATCATTGACTTAACAGGTAATATCCACATATAAGTAAATACATACCATATTTGCCTTTTGAGGTCTGGGTTATCTCACTCAGGATGAGTTCTTTTAGCTCCATTAATCTACATTCAAATTTCAGGATCTCATTGTTTTACTTTAGAAGACAGGTTTCCTTTGTGTAGCTTTGGCTGTCCTAGAACTCACTCTGTAGACCAGGCTGGCCTCAAAACTAAGAGAGATCCACCTGCCTCTGCTTCCTGAATGCTGGGATTAAAGGTGTGAGCCACCACTGCCCAGCAAGGATTTCATTTTTTTTTTAATGCCTGAGTAATGTTCCATTGTGCAAATGTACAATATTTCTTTATTCATTCACCTGTTATGGGATATCTAGGTTGTTTCCAATTTCTGGCAACTATGAGTAGGGCAGCAGTGAACACAGCTGAGCAAGTGTTTCTGTGGTAGGATGAAGCACCATTTGGACATATGTCCAACAGTGGCAAAACTGGATCTTGATGTAGATCTATTCCCATCTTCCTGAGGAACTGCCATACTGACTTCCATAGTGACTGTACAAGTTTGCACTCCCACCAGCAATGGAGGAGTGTTCCCCTTACTCCACATCCTCTCCAGCATGAACTGCCACTTGTTTTATTGATCTTAGATGTTCTGATGGGTGTAAGATAAAATGTCAAAGTAAGTTTGATTTGCATTTCCCTGATGGCCAAGGATATTGGACATTTCTTTAAGTGTATCTTAGCCATTTGATTTTCTTCTTTTGAGAATTCTCTGTTGAAGTTCTTAAGTTTTTTTGATTCCAGATTTTCCTCAGTTTCTTCTTCTTCTTCTTCTTCTTCTTCTTCTTCTTCTTCTTCTTCTTCTTCTTCTTCTTCTTCTCTATTTTCATGTCTTGAACTATTTTATTCATTTCCTTCCTCTGTTGTGTTTTCATAGATTTCTTTATGGGATTTACTCATTTCCTCTTTAAGGACCCCTATCATATTCATAAAGGCTATTTTAAGGTCTTTGTCTTGTGCTTCAGCAATGCTACAATTCTCAGGGCCTAGTGGGGTAGGGTGGCAGAGCTCTTTTGAAGATATATTATCTTGACTGTTATTGATTGTGTTTTTATGCTGGCATCTAGGCATCTGGGTTTGGGATGATTGTAATTCTAGGTGCAGATATCTGGTCTTGTCTTTGTTGGGTGGGTGTTTTGTTCCTTGGTTTCTGTTGCTCTCTTAGGTTCTTAGGAGGGTGTGGCAACTGTGTGTTGCCTAGCAAGGAATTTTTCTGGGATCCTAATAGGTGTGGCTACTGGGGATTCCTGGTAAAATGTGTTTCTGTGTATTGGAAGCTGACATTTAAGAATGGGGATAGGCTAGGAAAAGGTCACTGAGTGGGTTTTCAGAAGGGAGGCAAGCAGGATGTTCCATCAGGATCTGTTTAGTTCCATGGGAATGGGGGTGGAGAGTAAGGAGAGGTCACAACAGGTAGTCTGTTACAGAGCTGAGGATAAAGCTGGAGGATTGGATTTGGAAGAGGGGGGGAAATAAAGATCTGAAGCTTACCTACCTACTTGGCTGACCTACTTGTTTCTCTCTCAAGCTTGGTTGGTGGGTTCCCAGAGAATGCCTACTGGAGTTGGAGGCTGGGATGACAGGATGAGTAAGAATGAAATTTGAAGAACATTTTTCTGATTCATTGGAGATGGGGTCAGAGAGGAGGGAGAGGCTATGGCAGGTTGTCTACTACAAAGCTGGAGGTGAAACTGGGGAACTGATTTGGAGGAGGCGGGTGATGAAGTCCACAGTTGGTCTACCTGCTTCCCTGCCTCGAGTGGCCTGAGGGCTCCCAGGAAATCCATGTAGTGGTTTTAAAACAACAACAATTCGGTTATCTGTCAAGTCTGTGATTCAGCTAAGATGTTCTGTGGCTCTGGGTAACCTCTGACCCAGCTTCTTGGGCTAAAAGCTCCACAGTGGCTTGTGTTCTAGCTTGAAGGTGATTCTTAGGTCATCCTGAACCATGACCTAGGATGTCTACTTATGGCTTCTTCTTACAGCCTGTCATTCCTATAGCAGAAGTGTTCCCAGAGGAATTGTCTGAAGAATAACCATTAATAAGGAGAAAATGGAAGCTGCCCACACTCTTGGATTAGAAGCAGATCTGGTCCATCAGCCTGTGTTGTGTTGTACAGGTTAGAGCTTAAGCAAGTCAAGTTCCAAAGGAAAGGAGTAAAGTTATCCTTTGGGCAAATGTGCATCTCTCTTCACCCTCCTTGTCTTGGAATAGCATTTTCCTGGTGTGCTTCATCTAGTTTAGAGAGCCCTTTTCTTCCTCCCTTTCCTCTTAAGCTCACCTTTGCTACAGAGGCACAAGCACCGTGTGTCCTCTCACGTCTTGTGGCAACTGGAAACATCACCAGATACTCATATTTACAGGGTAGGCGCAAAACAAACAAAAACATCGGCAACTAAGCTGCATTGATAATCATTGCAGCTAGGAGATATGATTAGCTACATTCGATTCTCTACCTTTGTACTCATTACAGATTTTTCCACTGTGAAAAGTAAGAATAGGCTATATATAAGCAACTGGGATATACTCTTAATCAATAATTGCGAGGCAGCACCTAGCAGAGAGCAGCGTCTTTGTCTGCTCTAGAACTTTCTTTAAAAACTTTGCAAAGTTCTGAAATGCACACAATATAGTCACAGGGAATCCAATTAAATGTGTGGATTTACCTGGTAGCATAATATAGGATACAGGAGAAAGACATTGTTCTTAAAATATTTAATGGCCTAAACCTTAGGAGGCAGAATGGTATAATTGCTATACTGTCAAACCTGCAGCAACAGAAAAGAACCTGATGAAGACTTTGTTACGTACTCTGAGTTGGAGCCACAGCATATCCAGATGGACTTATGATGCTCTTTCTTATATCAAGATCTGATAACATGTTATCTGAGACACAAGCCCATAATACTTCCTGGGCCATTTGAGCACTGCAGAGGCATTTTTTAGCAATGCACTGGGAGGTAGCAGAAGCAAGAAGTGGCCTGGCTAGCATTGACCCGTGTGACTATGTTTGGGGGTATGGCTGTGGAACAACAGAGACAGAACAAGGTCAGTGACTGAAGCACAGACTTAAGTGTCCATGTCACAGGGCTCACATCTTGGTAGGTGACCTGCCTTCCCTGCCTTGAAGTCTACTACAGTTGGAGTCTGATGGGTTCGTAAATCTTATAAAGGCAACTGATAAATTTGCTGGAAATAATCACAGGCATGCTGAAAGCCACTGTCCCATGTCTCCAAACACCAGTATCCTTCAGACTTTTATTATATCGTGAAGTCTCTATTCTCCCAGCACAGCTTTCTATTTTGACTATCTCACCCCCATTGATGAGCTGATAGCAAATGGACCCCAGAAAACTGCTATTCCATCTTTTCTTTCCTTTATTGGCATACAAGTTCCATGAGGGCACAGCTAATATTTGTCTCATTCTCAGTATCCCAGACAGTACCCTGGAGTATTCAATGATTGACTGTAGGCTGAAAAACATAGTTTAAGGACATAACATAGTTTAGTGATGTCCTTAGTTCAAAGAATTTCTTTCATTGATACTAACTATAACTTTTCAAACAAGGATAAAATAACTTTTTATTTGGTCACTATCACGATTTTCCAAGTTGATGGTAGAGGTCACTTTAGTGATGTCACTTAAATAGGGAACATTTCTGTTTAGATGCACTTACTATTCAGATGCACTTCACCTTACAAATAAACAGGTGGATGGCCTCAGTTTGGTTCCTAGTCTACCTGGCATGGGTTTTACTTACCTAGTAAAATGGTAAAATTTATTTTGGGAGAACTCTACCTAAACACATTTTAACTTTGAGTTTACTAAAGCTGCCCTATAAGTTAATATGTAGCATGTACTTAAAATTAAATCATGAAATATACATTTACATTTATATTTATATATGCAAACATAAATATGTATATATTTATACTTGTGTATATATATTTAAATTCATCTACCTAAAATTATACCATGAAATATGTATTTACATTTATCTTTCAATGTAAATATACATGTTTATATATGTATGTGTACATATTTTTAACTTGTCAATTCTTCCTATATTCTTTCATCAAATATAAATTGGCTTTTAAAGTGACTGATCAATGTAGGTCTGAAGTGGGACTCAATTATGATTGTAAATTGAAGAATTATCAAAAATACAAAGCATTACAAGCCCTTGCAAAATACTCTGCCAATAAACGTAGTCCCTCGGCGTTATTTTGCCCTGCTCATACCCATTAATGTTAACTATAGGCAATATTTTTCTAGTTCTTTATGGTTTGGAAAGTACTTTCACAGTCTTTCCCTGTCAGTCTTCATCATAACTCCACACCTAATGTATGGATTCTGTCTCCATAAAACCATAGCTACAATGCTGGGTTTTTTTTTTTTTTCTCTTGGTGTAAAAGTTGAGGATTGAGTACCTTGATTGACTTGTCATGGTTTTTAACCTATCGGAATTCTCGTTTATTTAAATGTCATGCATTCCGGGGCATCTTAATTACACATAAAGCCCTTTAAATGTTTTCATTCTGTGCAGTCAGTAGACCATCCACGTATCAGGAGTGATGAGGATACTTCACAGGCATCTGGGGGCACACGCTGCTTGGACTAAATGGGGTTAAACAAGCTTAAATGCCTAGACCAGGGAAGCATGAAGACATCTTATGACTAAGTTTCCTTCTTTCTGAACAAGTTTGTAATCATTTCACCCCTCTAGAATCCACATCTGTTCATGACATAATGCTGTAGGTCAGCCTGGGTTCTGTCAAAATGAAGCCTGTATTACCAAATCCCAAATTACAGTATGTTTTACTAACCAGTTTTATAGACTAGACATTTCAGTCAGGCAGAAAGGAATTCCCACTGCACTTGAGGGGTAGCAGAGCCTCATGAGCAGGCAGGCTACTGGTTCTGCGTGGGTCTGCCCTGCCCACAGCCTCCAGACACCTCCAGGACAGAGGAGCCAGATACAGCTAACGAGGGATGAAATGGTGGAACCAGACTCTTTGATTTTATTTGCCCTTGTTTGTGGATGTCATGACCTTGAGCTGTGTTCCAGCCAAGAGTTCAAATCTAAAAATAAACCTTCTTAAAGACAGCCAACTCAATTCCTGGTGATTTGTTTCTTTCGTACAAAGAAACAGGAAGAATAGAAGAGAGTGATAATGTGCTCCTGCTACCAAACAGAAGAGCGGAAGGGTGTCGCAGCTCTGGCTTTGTTTTAAAACTTGTTGATGAACTTATTCAGAGCTAACGTCAGTTTTTTGAGACATCTTAATTTATGCTTTTTATTTGGCTTTGCTTGGTGAAATTGCATTCGAATATGCTATTTTATTTCTCAGGAAATCTTGTGAGCATAGTCGCCATTCTAGGGAAAGAAATGATAAACAAATATGTGAAGCAGAAGGAAATGAAGAGATACTAGACTCCTAACATGAAAACAAAATGCAGGGCACGGTCTGAGGCCTTTGAAAAACATGTTTATTCACGCACTAAAATGATTGCCAGTCACGGTTTTTAAGAGAACATGTGTTTAAGTATGTGTGTAATAAGGGTTTCAGATTTATGGCCTAAGATCTATACCTACCATAATTTTGTTTGTCTGTTCATCTGTTTCTTGACATTCCAAATAAATAGTTACTGCATACCTAGCATGAGCCAGGCGGTATTCTTGGATGAAGCTGAGAACCACGACTGGGAAAAAGTGCCTGCCAGCCTCCTACTTAGGCTGTATTGGGAAATATAGATAATAAGCAAGTCAGCAAATAGACACAGACAATTTCCGCTATAAATCAGTACATGAATAAGAAGGCAAACAAGGCATGAGTCTAGAAGGTGAGTAGGACTGGGCATTGTTTTGGTCCAGCTGAGTTGGCAGCATGTGAGAAGAGGGCGGAGACTTGATCTAGCTGCCAACTAGCAAGAACTCTATGGAGCTTCATGGAGAAGTAATGAATGAACTCCAGACAGACGCTGACTCCCAGCTGAGTTGCTTAATCACCACGACAATCCCTGGGTACTTACCGGGGAGAAGGGATTCCTGATGAGAGAAACAGCCTCCATGGTCAGAAATTCAGAACCCAAGCAGCAGACAGCACACAACTCTTGAGCTTCAGCACGAGGCACTCGCTGTCCATGGAGTCTCCAGTGGTTTGGGACGCTGCATGCTAGAGGGCTTGAGAGAGAAACCAAGTGGAAGAGAGTTGCAGCTCCCACAGCGCTGCACTCTCTTTTTCATGTCCATTGCTAGTATAACGGGACAGCGGCACGGGAGAAGGTCTCCATCCTATGCTGGATATTCTCTCACCTCTCCAGACCATCAGAGAATACTGCCAGAGAGGTGTGGAGTGGTGGAACCACCCTTGGATTTCCTCACACCCTCTTTCCTGAGAAGAATTCGTTCACTGTAAGTCAGGGAGAGCTAGACTCACTCACTGTGGCAGTGACAGTAACAACTTTTTGGCCCAGTCAATATATATATTGGGAAGGGTGTTTGACACACACCCTGCTTGTGAGAATCCATGGTAGAATGTTTCTGAGGTGACGGGTTTTCAGCAGACAGTTTTTATCTCTGAGAATACTAAAGTTAAAAAAGATCGTGGCTGCCAGCTGCCATTCATGACAGCCATTGCTTCATAACAAACAGAGCTTCTGAGGGGAGACAGAGACAGTATCCTGATGACAATGATGAGCACTGGCTCCATTTGAAGTTATAGCTGTAGATAACCCTTGTATATTCCTGGTTTTGCTTTTAAAAAAGTTTGCTGGGGGTTACTATAATAATTAATGGGGGAAAAAAACCACATAATGATAACAAAGATCTCGAGTGGCCACATGAGTGGAAAAGAGAACACATCCGAGGCCTCAGCAATTGACCCAAGTCCGTAGGTCATGCTAGAAAATAGAGGACGAGTACACAGAAGAAAATGAGACCCACGGCTGTCTACAGTCATACGTCATGTGCACAAGAACCCCTAGGGAGAAGGAAATGTGAGCAATAGTCCATGTGTTCTACTGAGAGTCTACCCAAGGGCATTGCCGTTTATTCTTCCTGATAGACTGATGCTCTCGGGTTAATATGGTCTCGCCTTAGTTAGGGTTTCCAATGCTGTGATAAAACACCACCACCTAAAAGGAAGTCGGGGAGGAAAGGGTTTACTTGGCTTCTGCTTCCACACCACAGTTCATCATCAAAGGAAGTCAGAACAGGAACTCAAGCAAGGCAAGAACCTGGAGGCAGGAGTTAATGAAGAGGCCATTGAGGGGTGCTGCTTACTGTCTTGCTCCTCATGGCTTGCTCAGCCTGCTTTCCTATAAACCCAGGAGCACTAGACCAGGGATGGCCCCACCTACAATGTGCTAGGTCCTCATCAATAAATCACTAATTAAGAAAATACCTTACAGGTAATGCCTTATGGAGGCATTTTCTTAACTGAGGCCCCCCACCTCCCAAATGACTTTAGCTTGTAATAAAACATAAAACTAGCCAGTACAGGCCTATTACTGGCACTTGAACCCCCCTTTTTTTTTGATCATTAACATTTTTAGAATGGGTCATGGAAAGTTCTGGATTTTGAAATTCATTCAGCACACATGTTCTAGGACTGTGAGGTAGATTCTGGAGAACAAGGACAAGCTTGTTGCTCTTCTTTAACATTTGTCAAAAAACGGCTACCAGGCTACCACACTTCTAGCTTTCCCTCAAAAGTTGGAAAAGTCCAATGTCTAGGTCATGAAGAATGTTTTGTTCTTGCTTCTGAGGGGAAAATACCAAAACAAAAGAAGAAAAGAAAGAAAGGAAAGGAGGAAGGAAGGAAGGAGGGAAGAAAGGAAGGAAGGAGGGAAGAAAGGAAGGAAGGAAAAAAGGAAAGAAGGAAGGAAGGAAGAAAGGAAGGAAATAAGGAAGGAAGGAAAGAAGGAAGGAAAGAAGGAAAGAAGGAAGGAAGGAAGGAAGGAAGGAAGGAAGGAAGGAAGGAAGGAAGGAAGGAAGGAAGGAAAAGCCCACAATGCCTAAAACTTCCAAAAGAATACATATCAAAGAAATATATATGATACTTAAATACTTCAGGCTGCCTTGCAGAAATATTGTGCATGCATTTGGGGTTGTATTTTTAGAGACTCTTTAGAACACAAGAACATTGACAGGAGAGGGAAGTACAGATCTCCCACTGATTCTGGTCCCACACTAGTCTAACCTCCCCATTAACAACATCCCCCCCACCCCACCCCCGAGAGGGGCGTGTTTGCTGTAACTGACACACCTAATTGACACATCAAAGTCGCCCAAAGTCTGCAGTCCACACTAGGGTTCATTTTTGGCGTTGAACTTTCTGTTGCTTTGGACAAACATATAATACTATATGTTATATACACCCACCACATAGTATCATGCAGAAGAGTTAATACTCTAAAAATTCTCTGTATGGTCAGGCATGGTGAATCAGGCTTTTGATTCCATCAGCTTTGGAGGATGAGACATGAGAATCACAAGTTAGAAACCTGCCTGGACAATTTACAGAGACCTGTCAGAACACAGAGACAGGGGCTGGGGGTAGATCTCAGAGGCAGGATGATTGCCTGGATTTGTCAATTTCTACTCCCATGAACACTGTTCGCTGTGTAAGTGTGTGTCATAGGATAACTTTTGCCCAGCCTAGAGGAATCAGCTGGCTCACTTTCTCATTCTGGAGGCTGACCTAGGTCAGTCAATTCCCAAGGCACTGACAGTATTGCTTTCTGGAGATGGGGTGCACAAGGCAAGGTCATCCTTTGAATCCAGCCTGCCTTCCTTCCTTTCTCTCTCTCTCTCTCTCAGAGAAAATGATAGCCTCTTCCAAATATGGCGTTTACAAAAGCACTTGCTGAACACAACCCTGACAATCATATCCTTGTGCTTTACCAAACTGGTGAAGACGCACACAGTGGCGGCGGTACCATTGAAACCATCCTCAGACACTTGTCCTTCTCTTGTCCCAGATTTGTCAACAGGAGCCATGTCACTACTTCAGGGATGCAGTGAAGGATGTCACTGCATTTGGGGTGCAGGGATTTGGAAAGTGCAAAGCCCCTGGCAAAGGTTTATATAACAAAGAGAAGAGGAGACGATAGGAACTAGAAAGAAGTATGCAGCATCTCCATCTTCCATCCTGGATGGCACACCCAGCTCTAAAGGAAATTCCCGGTGCTCTGAGAGATGAACTAACTCAGACAAAGGCACAGCATCCCTGTGAAAGAGACCTGGACCACCCGTCCTCTGCTGGCCTGGGCTTGTGTGACTATGCTGCTCTTTCCTTTCCTCTCACAGTCTTGCATTGTTCAGCGTGCACTGAACATGTAGTAGAAGTCATTTGTGGTCCAGGACTGTGGCTACCAGGGTAGCTCTGGGCATATGGCCAGCCACCTCAAGAACAGAAAAGGGCAGCTGCTCCTGTGTGTTCTTCAAAATATGAAAGAAAAAAGAGGTCTAAATGTCACTGTGTCCTCTCACAGGCGACAAAGAACAGACTTATCAGAGTTTCCGACAGGGCATGCACAGTTCATTTAAACACGTTCAAATTAACAGACTGTGTTGGCTGAAGGGTGTGTTTCTCTCTGTGTTGGATAAAACCTAATTGAAATGTGGTGGTACCAGCCTGGGAGCACATTCCTCCAACGAAGTAAACAAATGTTATTGCCATCGCTTAGAGATTCTTGCCCAATTAGGTTGATTACAGTGGTCACAGAGAAGAATCCTGAATGCAGAAGGGGGGTAGGCATGTGCAGATTGGCTACGTAATATTTATAGACAGTGGTAAAACTTCCGATGATTCAAAATATACAATCACGGTTTTCCACGGACTAGCAGAATGTGATCCACATGTTTGCTAAAAGTGAGAGGCAGAATCAACAAATTCCCTGACATTTGCGTTGATAAGACCTTCTCAGGGAAATTGTAAACTCCCGCTGGCAACTGCTATTTTAAACAACGGCAAAGCAGCTTGGCTCTGTCACCTGTGAGCTTTACCTTAAAGCACAACGTGGTCTTTACCTGACTTTAGAAACTCTATCATTTTCTCCCTAGCTGGCTGACTGATGGGAGCATGTTCTGTGTGAAAGTAACATGGCTTACACATAACCCATGGAATTCATTTTTATCATGCCCAAAGTGTTACTAGCAATCTGGCTTTCTTAGACACGGCCATAATGAAAGGTAGTGTTTACCATATTTCTGCAACTGTGGCTTGCTAGGTCAAGGTTGTTTTTTTGTTGTTGCTGTTTGGTTTGTTGGTTGGTTTGTTTTTAACAAAGGAAACACTTCAAAAACAGCTCATGTTCACCATAGAATATATATTTATAACAATTGAATTGATAGAGTAGGTATGGCATAGTTAAAAAAAAAAATCAAGTGTAAAACAGGGTGAAATTGTGGAAAAGGATTTAATCTCCCCAGGCCTGAGTTT
The DNA here is from genome assembly GCF_007827085.1 of Peromyscus californicus insignis. NCBI lineage: Eukaryota > Metazoa > Chordata > Mammalia > Rodentia > Cricetidae > Peromyscus > Peromyscus californicus. The sequence continues at coordinate 29,923,808 of NW_026294514.1, forward strand.
CCTCATGTAAAAGTATGGAGTTCCCTATGTTATGTCATAGCCACAAACCATCTATGATCTTGAATTGTTAATACATTGGTACTATGGGCAGCAGTCAACTTAGACAATGATATGGCTCAGTTTGACACATCTTTTCAGATATTTGAAACCAAAAATACCAAATTCATTGAGAACAGAAACAGTCAAAACTAGAACAGCAATAAAGGAACAGAATAAAGAAATATTAATACATACTCACATATACAAATATGTGTGTGAAAAACATATTTCCTTTTAAAGTAAATACTTACTTCAGTTCTTGTGAATAATACATGTTTTAGGAGAGCTGGCTCACTATTTATGAAAATGACCCAATGGGCTTCTTTGAGTATAGAAACTGAACTTAGTTTTGGAATAGAAGAAAGTTGAGGTGGGCCTCCACCCCAACCTTCTGCCCATCCCTCTACATGATCTAAAAATGGGATGAAGTCACGACTATCAAGCACCATTTTAATTGCATTTGGCTTGTTATCAAGCTTTCTCCTGTTGATGGCTGCCTAATTGATTTGCTGTCTTGCATTCATACATTATTAAGAGGGGCTGGATCACTAACAGGACAAGGGTCCTTTCTTGGTACCAGTAGAGTTTGTTTAAATATTCCATCATTGCTTCAGTCATCACTCGCCAGCTGCCAGGCCCTAAGAACACACGGATCACTGCGTGGAGACTGTACCAGAAATGCTGAGAGTCCCGGCTCACAAACATGGAACGTCCATGAATCACTGGAGAGACTGATAAGATGTGTATTTCTGGATCCTTCCAGAGAGATATTGATTAGGAGAGGATGATGGGAGCCAAAAAAAAAAAATTCCATTGCTATCAGTCTTTCCAGGTGGCTGCTGCAAGTGAAGAGAAGGTTCTATTCTGGAAGTTCCAACCTACCACGTATTCTCTACTGGTCAGTCCACAGACTTCCCATACTTATCACTTGTAGTCTTTTCCTAGGTGTCCTACCTTCTCCAGTCATCATTTGTATGCCCAGTCTCTTGGCAGCTTGGCCAACTGACCTTAAGACAACATGAAGTGGCCTTGAACATCACCATAAAATGACACTATAATAGAGCTGTCTTTTCCAGACTGGACCTGACCAATGCTTTCTGTAGTGAGAGCAGCTGTGATCACATTTCCTTATGGAAGGAGAGAAAGGGCTCCCACTGCCCACAAGATTCTCGCAAAGCATCCGTCCTTGAGATCATGTTATCTGTCATCGGCCAGGGTCAGTCTCCTTAGAGGTATGCCTGTGCGTTGCCCGGGGATCTCATCAGGAATGCAGTTTTATGTGAGTCATCCATGCTGCCACTGGGACTCTTCAGTGGTGCAGTTTCTTGTGAGTCAGAGATGCCAAAGGTATGAGTTCTCAACAGTGTGCGTGCTCTTGAGTCCCACGTGCTCCTTTAAGCAACCCTATTACAGTCATTAGTTCACTAAGTGGGATGTGGCTAGAACCCTCTCGGGTAGGTTGGAATCCGCTCTATCTAAGGAGAATACACACAGACATTTCCCACACAGAAAAACTCATGTAGCAGATACAAAGAGTAGACATTGGGTAGCAATTATATGAATTTTATCATCGATTCACCCCAGTTAAGACAGGTTTTCATGAACATTTTAGACTTGAACCAGACTTTTATGAAATTAAAATCATCTCTGTTTGCTGACATTCTGTGTAGGTCATGTGACATGGAAAGACACAGCTAATTTTTAATTAGGATCTATTAAACTACAGTGGAATACATTATATGGATAATTGAAAGAAATTTAGATTCTATCAGTTTAGTAATGAGTATACCTAAATATTCCATGGTATATAAAGAAGGCTTCTTAAAGCATGGAGGCAGTGAAGTGAAAGCATAGATATGTTAATTAGGAGAGTTAGATTGATGCCGGATTCTGAAGTAAATAATAATAAATCTTTTAATCAATCTTCCCATAAGCTTTTATCATGCATCTTCGCATGGGGTCACCTGTGCATGTACTAAACTGAACCATCCCTTGAATAAAAAAGAGCAGATGGAAAATAAATTGAAAAAAAAATCTAAACTTTGGGTACTTGGTTTGATTCATTCTTTTCCATAATTGTAAAATGCATGTGGGAGTGAAATTTATGATCCCTGTGCAATAGAAAGCATCGCCTTGAGGTAGGGGGGTGATGGGACCAACTGCTGGTTTCTGAAATGTGGTTAGGATGTGTATTTAAAGAAGACCCTATCAGGCCTTTATTCTATAAAATACCTAGACAAATAAATCTGAGGCATCTGAGGGTAATGGCAGCTTGAGAGATAATGGATATTCAATCTGGGAGATGGGAGAGAGATAAAACCTTGGCGAGGGTATGTTTAAAAAAAAACCCCTCAGACGGCCTGTTAAACTGCAGGATACACTAGTCTCTATAAATTTTCAAAGAGTGTCCTGGGTTTCATCCAGGAGGCTGCTGCAGATGAGCTACACACTGTTAAAACTCTCCCTCAGTCTCTGAGAAATTTTAGGGCAAGTCTCATGTAATGTATACCTCATGCCTGGGGTCAATCATCAGTAGTTCTTGGCAGAAACAATCCGTAATGCACTTAAAAGAACCCATGAAAGGGGGTAAAAACCTCCCCAGCATTTTACTACAAATCTGAGCTAGGTTCTCTACCTTGTCTCCTATCCAAGAGTGCCCAAAAGTTGAAAAAAAAGTGAAGGGATAACCCATTAATACTTCTGTTTGTGTGCTCCCAGTTACGTTATTTTACCTAGTTCGTTTGCAGAGAGTACTCTTTCAATCCATAGGATATAGGAGTTGAGTGTAATGTCTTGTATGCGCTTTAGGATGTTTGTGGTCACTTGTATTACCCCTTGAGCAAATGTTTACATTTACAAGCAAAGTAGTTTTTTATAACTCTTGCTTTTGCTCAAATTTCCTAGGTGATACAGAGATAGGAAAAGGGCGCAAACAAATAAAGCATTTTAAAGTTGGTAGTTGGAATGAGTGTAAAAACCCACCCCTCGTGTAAGAACACAAGCTCTCTGTCTCAATGTGACTTGTCCCCCATGACCATCTGCCATTAGATGAATGCACGAGTTGCTGGGTAGAGGATGGGAGACCAAACCAGGGTGATCCCAACTGCTCCAGCAACATGTTTCCCTAGACAGGTCATCTGTCGGCAGATGTCCTTCAAAGATATAAGACAGTATCATCAAAGTCAACAGACCTAGAGACCTGAACTCATCACGAACATGTGCTTGTTCTAGTTAACTCTGAAAGACCACCCAGCTGACTTAGAGTGGTTAACGTCATCTGAATGATAAAAAGTATTCACAGTTATAAGCCACAGAGCGTTAGGTATTTTTATAGTCAATACATTGATATTGCTGATCATATTAACAAATAGGCATTAATGGGGGGGAACGGGTGCATATCTTTTTCAGGGGGCAAAAATGTCTATGCTATGTTTTCAAGCTACCATTTACGGTGAGGGGCAGTTCTTTGACTCTTGGTTTCTGACATGAGAATTATCCATTGCAGAGATGACAAGAGCATTAAGAAATTACAAGTGAAAAATCCCGAAGAAATGTAGATGCACCTCACAGTGATGGGAGGGATGTTTTCACGCTTACTGTTATTTTTAAAGGACCTTCAGATGTGTACCATACATCCAAACTATGCATCTCATTACACTATATATTTCATTAGGCTATAGGCTTCATTAGACACTCAAATCAAGAATCTCATTACACAAACCAGACACACATCTCATTATGCTGTGCATGTCATTAAGATCCCAGCCAGGAACAGATGTAAAATAGACACATTTCGGCAAGGCTTTGATTCCAGCCCACATGGCACTCTCATCAACAACTGAGCAAGGATGGACCAACAATTGGGTGACTTTTGAATGACACTTGGCAAACAGGAACCAGCTCAAACAAGCACTATGAAATAACTGAGAAGTAAAAAATAGCCTGGTGTCACATTCCACTTTCCTGTCCACTCTAGGAATGTGTTCCTACTGTCAGTCAGGAATCGCCTATCAGTGAAAAGCTGGTGATGGGGTGAGAGAGGGCATGTGTCTGCAACAATGCAATCATCTGTCATGAGAGACACACACAACAAAAGGTATCATCAATGTCACCTTGTGGTTCCAGCAACTGTGGCTGTTCTGTGTACCCAGTTGGAATCTCCTTTGGCATCTTCGTGGACAGGTTCCATGGTGACATCCCTGGTTAAGTAGTATATCTGTGGTCAGAAATGATAAAATCCCAACTCACACTAATGTAAGATTAGAATATTATAAAAAGCCCAGAGGTGTGAGAGTTTCAAGGCCAAACCTAGCCAAAAGTGGCACCATCTATGAGGACATGTATTCTCTGCCTCTTGGTTCTGATTTAATGGGTGCCAGCTTCATCGTCGGTAAGTATACTTTCTACATGAGAGGGTTGCACATGGTTCTAAGCTTTTAAAATCACTTTCATAGCTCCCAATTCTAATGAAATACAGTGGATGTCTTCTAAAAGAGACAACCAAATCCTGGAGGATGGTTCCAGCAAGGGTGGAGCAAGAGGGCCAGCCTAACCTAAGTTCCTACCGCTAGTTAGTATACCTTTGCTGAAGGTCGTCTTGATTTGAATGTGGATGAGGACCCAAAGCCAAGATGGTGACGGGTAGATGCAAACGTGTATATACTGTCCCGGATTCTTAGATCTGGTAATAAGGGTGCAATAAATTCACAGTCTGAGAGCTTGCTGGGGGAGGGGGCTTTGTTTTTGTTCACCTGAAAACTGTTTGTCACTAATGAGTAAGGGGTGTCTCTTAAGCATCACAGGAGCTGGATAAATAGCATGGTTATTTCTTGGGATAATACCAAATGAAAATAAGTCTTATTCTAGTCATTTAAGCTAGTGTGAGGAATAATGCTTCATATATAATATGGCTTCCACACACCATCATGTCTTCTGTTCGAAATAGCTCAGAGCATTTTCTGTAAATACTGTCTGATACGTTTAGGAAGGTTTAAACTGAAGGAGACACACACCAAGAAGTATGGATAAGGGGTACAGCACTTGCCTAGCCTTCAGGAAAGCTTGAGTTTGGTTCCTAGTACTACCCAAAACAAAAGAACAGCAAACACACACACACACAAAAAAAAAAAAAAACATTAAAATAAAAAAAATTAAAAAAAAAAAAAACACCCTAGGGGAAAAATACAATTGGGTGCAAATGCTATGGTGAACACCTTCTTGAGAGTAAATTATGGATAGACAGTAAAGCAGCGTCCTCAAGACTCCCCTCTGGATAAAAATACAAGGATGAGAAAGAAGATGTGGAGTAGAAGAGGGCGGGGAGCAGCCATGAAGGTCAAATATACTGAAGGCAAAATGCTTCCACTTCATGGACTGCCTGGGGCTGTCCCCAGGTAGTACTCTGCAACTCTGAATAAATAAGAATTTTCTCATCTAGGAGGAAAGTGGTTTTGTTATACAGGACTGTGAAGTGATGTCCAACCCGAAACAGTTATTAAAGAATTTTTTCAGTGGACTTTTCTGCCAGTATTACTCTGAGAAAAGCAATCTCAATATAGCTGTGACCTACGCGTCCTTGTGAAACTCTGGCCTGCGCAAACACTGCGTGTCCACATTTCTTCCACATTCTTTGGAGATGACATGCAGCCTCCACAGACTGCTCAAAGTAGACAAAGCTGGTTCCTTTTTCAACAGAGGGATTTTCTCTCAGAATGGTATGGCTGGAAGATGTTGGAATAAAATGACTCTGGGTCAAATTTAAGCTTCATATTGTAATGGACTCCCTAGAGTACCATGCTTCCCTGAAGCCAAAGGAATAAACCATTTTTCCTTTGTAATTGATTCTGAATCTAAGAACACCCAGGGATAGAAGAATTGGATACAATAGGGTTGCTGGAAGTTGCAAACTTCTTATACAGTTAAGAACCAGTAATTCTTATTTATTATTAAGGGGCGAATATAATGACTAATAAATTGCAAATTACTAAACAACTTTTAAAATTTAAATTTTCATCTTTCTTCCCTCCCCCAACTTTGTCTAATATGATTTGTCTTTGAACTTTTTTGTTTTCATTTTCCATTTAGAATGACTGAGTCCAGATCACATCAGTCCTGAACATCAGGAGTGATGGGTCAAGAGTTTCAAATTCTTAGTTCTAGTGATTGGTTAAGAGTTTCAATTCTTAGTTCATTCCCAGGCCCTTGGAAATATTCTCATTCTTTGGTTCAATCACTAGCTTTGAATTAAGAGAGAAAAAGGACACATGTCTGTAACAACTTAACTGGCCATTCAGAATTAGAAGCAAGCTATCTTTGACTCTTTTACTTAATCAGCAAAATTTTGAAAACTCAGATTGAAATGCAAATGTACTTTTTTTAAAGAAAAAAGTCAATGTGTTTGCACAGAGATTGTGACAGGAAGTTCAAGAGCTGCAAGGCTTCAAACCAGATAAAGTTCCAGCACAGAGAAGGGGAAGTGGACCCAAGTCCCACCCCTAACCAAGAAGCTATTTGCAATTGATACCACTGAAAGGGAAAACCACTTCCTCCAATGGAGTCTCACAGGGTACAGCAAGTACACTCCAGGCGGGCCCAATGCTCAGGAGTAACGACCAACACAAAACAGACTCCATGGAGGGGGTGTGTGTGTGTGTGTGTGATTTTTGCTTTATCTTGGTATTTTTTGTCTCATTGGGTTTTATTTGTTTATCTGAGAGGGAGAGAGAGGAACAACATGAAGTTGGATAGGTAGGGAGGTGGGGAGGGTCTGAAAGAAATTGGGGGAGGGGAAAGAGTATGACCAAATGTATTGCATGAAAAAAATTAGTCAGTATGTTAGCTAGGAGATTATCTATGAATAACCTTCAAAAGAAGGACTCTAAGTCTTAATTTCTTTTCCTGTTTCTGTGATAAAATGCTCTGATAAAAGCAATTTACAGGAGGAAGGGTTTATTCAGACTTACAGGTCAGTCCTTCGTGGTGGGGAAGTAGGGTGGCAGGAGCTTGAAGCACCTGGTCACATCACATCCATCCTCAGGAAGCAGAAAGGATCCGTGCATGCTGGTGCTCAGCTCCCTCTTTCTCCATCCATGCAATCTAAAATCCCACCTAGGGAATACTGCCTCCCACGGTGGGCGGAGCTTCTCAGCTCAATGAATACAATCAGGATAATTCCCCACAGATAAGCCTAGTGGCCTTTTCCCTAGGTGATTCAAGATTCTGTTGACAATTGGCACTAACCATCATAATTTGGAACCCTGAAAGCCTGTTCATCTGGGCTTTGCGATGATGAGCTTTGGAATGTGCATTAATGCCCATAGCAAGTTGGCCGACAGCTCTGCCTCTAGAAAACACAGGGGAGACGGTTCTGTGAGGGTCTCCCCCACAGCGCCATCTTTTTGAAGGGCAGGAAAGGAGAGTTAGCGAAGAAATGGGGACTGCAACCAGACCATTTACCAGCCATAGCTGCATAAGAGTCTGCTGACCAACTGTCCATTTTGGACCTTTCTCAACTTGTCCCAGAGTTACCTGGTGGTATGTCTGGCTCAAAATTTTGAGCAGAAACACCTGCTGTCTGGACCGTGAGTCCTTCACCCACACAGTGTCTCTGCTCTCCTAGCAACCCCAGGTTGACATCTCAACGTTGTTGAGAAACACTTGGTACTTGGATCTCCTTTGATATCCACAATAAATAATATTTAGATTTCCAAAGCTGGAAGGATGGGTTCAGTACTCTAAGGTGGCAGCAGATGTCGACAAAAAAAAAAAGTGTTCTGACCTTTGGGTGAACAGGAGAATTTAAGAAGCTATTGTTAAAATGTGGCACAGGGAAAGCATGATTTAAATGTAAATCTTTTATCTCCAAAGCCATAAAAGACTATGCCTTGGAGGTACAAGAAAATGCAAGCTCTAATGTGCAGCATATAAAAAAAAAATTAAAACATTTAGTGCGGCAGCAAATCGGCTTTTCTGAACTGCATTTTCCTCATAAAGCACTTAGAGTATAGAGTATTTTATTTATATTTAAAAGGAGTTGTTCTTTAACCATCTCATCTCCAGTTCCTCGAGTTGGAGTTGTTAAACTTGGCATCTTAGCTCCCTGGTAACACTGCCTTTCCCTTGCTCTTCACCTCCTGGAGTCCCCTGTGCCTTTCAACGGGCAGGGACTTGAGTGCCCTTAGCAGGCGGATTGACCCCCTTGGAGCCTCTCCAGCCCCGAGGGCTACAGAAGTCTCCAGGAAGGGTAGAGTCAAGATCAAAGTTCACAGTTCCATATCCACATTCTTTGACCCGCTCCATGGCTTGCGGGGGGGGGGGGGGGGGGGGGGGGGATAAAAAGCCTGCAATTATTTGGACTAAGCCGCGGGTGAAGTGGGCTCCTGGCAGGCGTTGTATATGGGTTGCAGATTGAGCACAGTTGGAGCCCAGGTTCTTGCCCAGACTTCCCTCCTCCTTCTCCATATGGCTCTCTTGGTGCTGATTGTACCCCTCTCTAAACCAAATCTGCTTTCCCCTTTAGGAGTTCCCGGTCCCTCCCCCATGCTCACCTTCCCATGGTGATTGCCCATTCACCCCTGGCATTTGTTTCTCAAGCCTTTTCTCTGATAACGCACTTGAATTGGGCAGATTTCTTCTCTCACTGTTTCCAAAAGAAACACATTCCTTGTGCGGCTCTTTCTTTTCTGTGAGGTCAAGCACTCTGGCAGCACCTTGAACTAGGAACTCCATCTTTTGGGTCCCAAGTACTGGAAAACAATAGACATTTGATTGTAGTGATATATTGTGTCCCCCAATATATTGCACATCCTAATTAACTTATCTGGGGTCAGAAAACAGAACAGCCGCTTGATAGACATTGAGGCCAGAAAATGGTGGCACACACACCTTTAATCCTAGCATTCTGGAGGCAGAGATCCATCTGGATCTCTGTGAGTTCAAAGCCACACTGGAAACAGCCAGGCATGGTGACACACTCCTTTAATCTCAGGAAGTGATGGCAAGAAGCAGAAAGGTATAAATGGTGTGAAAACCAGAAACTAGCGTCTGTTAAGCTTTTGGCTTTTAGCAACAGTTCAGCTGAGATCCATTCGGTTGAGGACCTGAAGGTTCCAGTTTGAGGAAATGAGATCAGCTGAGGAATTGGCGAGGAGAGGTTGGCTGTGGCTGATTCTGTTTCTCTGATCTTCCAGCATTCACCCCAATAACTGGCACTGGGTTTGTTTTTATTAATAAGACCCTTTAAGATTCATGCTACATTTGATCATCTTTTTCAATGCACAAAGAAATGTGATTTACACATATTTTTCATTCTGAATTTATTTATTTAACATTCCACATAACCTGAGGTTAGTTTCCTCTGCCAAGAAGCCAGCCCCACTCTCCTATCCCTATATCCAGACTAGAAACTTTCATCTCTTATGAAGTCTTACATACCCATGTGTTTCTTCATAACCCCAGTTCAATGATTAAAGCATGATATGCATAATTTTATATTTATTGCTTCCCCATCTAGACTCTAAGACTATTGAGAACAGACTAGGTTTATTGTGGTTTTCACTGTGTTTATAATGCCAGGGCAATGCTTGATGTTTAAGGCTACGGTACTATTTTTTTTTTTTTTAGCTGAGAGATGAAGGGTGTGAGCCAATGATTTTCAAGGAGTGTGCATGCTCACTCGTTTTCCTATCTGTGCAAGGTAGCTTTAGCTATTCTTTTAAAATCCGTACATTTCCTCCCAAGTGTTTGTTACTAGCCAGATTGTTGTTTACAACCTCTCACATTTTGTTGATTGCTCTGCCATGGCAGTCGCACATGTATTCACAACAACCTCAATACAGTCCACACCGTGCTGGCTAGCTTTCTGTCAACTTGACGTGAGTGTGGGGGTGGGGGGGGGGAGACATCTGGGAAGAAGGAACCTCATTTGAAACAGTGCCTCCATCACATTGGTCTGCAGGCAAGTCTGTGAGGAATTTTCTTGATTCATGATTGATGTGGAAGGGCCCAGCCCATAGTAAGCAATGCCCTGGGCAGGGGATGCCAGCTGTGTAAGAAAACCAGCCGAGCTAGTCGTGAGGAGCAAGTCAGTGAGCAGCACTCCTCCATGGCTCTACTCCAGTTCCTGCCTCCAGGTTCCTGCCTCGAGTTTCTGCCCTGACTTCCCTACATGATAGATTACAACTGTAAGCAAACTAAACTCATTCCTCCCCAGTTGCTTTTGGTCGTGATTTTTATCACAGTAGAGGAAGCATGACTAGTACACCCACATACATGCTTGTTCAACCTAAACAGGTACCCTAAATTCTGTCATTGTGAAAATTAAACCAAAAGTTTTTCCATTCCTTAAGCACATAGGACAATATGTGTAACAATTTTCTATAACTTTCCACCTTAAAACCATTATCCCTGTGAAGCCTTGCCATCCTGTCTCGTATTTAAACAATGTGAGTTCCCTGTTATACAGTAGATGATTATTGATTCACTCTACCACACACGGGTTCAACATTACCATTAGTCAAATGGCTACCGCTTTCTCAGGTGCCATTGGAGTGCCTCTCAGCTGTGGTCTCCACATTTATCACCTCCAAACTCATGCTGGAGTTCAACTGCCACGGAAACACATTGAGAAGGTGAAATCTCAATGCTTGACTAGGCCACGAGGGATCCACCCTCAGAGACAGGATAGGTGTTGGTGTAAAAGGGAAATGTTTGCCCCACCGTGACCCCGTGTCTTCCTTCCTGACCTTCTGCCATGGGATGATGCAGCAAGAAGTCCCCTGCTCAATGCTCTGCAGCAGCTCCTCCATTTTGAACTTCCCAGCTTCCAGAACAATGAACCACTCCATGTCTACTCATTATTTATCGCTTAGTCCTAGGCTCTTCGAGGTAGCACAGATAGATTGAAACCTTATCTAATCACTCAACAATCTTCCTTTTTGAAATCTAGCCTGAGGTCATCATACATCTTTTTTAAAGTTTATATAACAATGCTTTTCACTGTGCTGGATCGTAGGCTCATCTAGAAAAAAAGTAAATTTAAAGATAATTCATGGGATAGATAATGGCATTATATCAATATTGAATTTCTTTTCTTTTTGAAAAATATGTTGCCATGTAGAAGCATATTATTTTTTAGGAAAATATACAGGGAAGAGTTTGAGGTATGAGGGGAGTAAGGGACAATTAGTTCTCAAATAGTTGAGAAAGTGTGTGTGAGAGAGAGGTATAAGCACAAGAGAGCAAAATGTAAACAACTGAGTTGGAAGCTGTTTGGAAGCCCCTAGACTAATCTCGCAACTTTTTCTCTAATTTTAAAATTACATGAAAACAAAATGTAACCTTGCAAGCTTTTAACGGCATTATTTATAAAAGTGAGGGGGGGAAGTAGAAACAACCCACGTGTTAAAAATAGGAGAAAGGCTAATTAAATTATGATGCATTTACATGATGAAAAATAAAGACATTACAAGTGTTTACTAAAAAAAAAAAAATTGTCAAAGAAATGGAAGGATGCTTAATTTATAGCAAAGTAAAAATAGTTGAAGAAAGTTGCAAATATAAGATTAGCTAGTTAGTGTTTCTATTGCTGTGAAGAAACACCATGATCATGGCAAGTCTTAAAAAAGAAAACATTCAAATGGGTCTGGCTTACAGTTCAGACAGAGGTTTAGTCTATTATCATCACAGTGAGAAGGATGGCAGCATGCAAGCAGACATTGTGCTGGAGAGGTAGCTGAGAGCTCTACATCTGGATCTGCAGGCAGCAGACAGAGTGAGCCACTGGGTGTGACTTGAACATCCAATACCTCAATCATGTCCCCAGTGACACAATTCGTCCACCAAGGCCATGCCTCCTACTAGTGCCCCTCCCTATGTGCCAACATTCAAACACAACCCTATGGGGGCCATACCTATTCAAACCACCACAGCTTTGTAAAAACATAAACTTTACCAATCATTGATGGGACGATGGGTGATTTTTTTACTTTTCATCATATTATTCCTTTTCTCATACAACTAAAATGATTCATTCATTAATTTTATAGAAAATAAAAATATATTATTTCCTGGTCTTTGTTTTCTTTTTCTAGGATGTGTTTCCTGGCTAGGGATGATGAAAGAAAACAACACTTGTTCTCTAGAAAGGGCTAGCCTGGGGTCCAATGTTAAAATCCAACTCAGTATCAAAATGGCATGTGTCGTATTATCCCACTCTGTAGATGCTTTTAAAAGCCTGTGCTCTCTGCTTACATGATAAGCTTCCGGCATGGAAGAGTGTACTGTGGTTGTTGTTTTCTAGTAGTTCTGTGTCACATGGGAGAGCTATCTCCATGCTGGGATGCTGTCGACTCTGGATCCCTTGCAGTATTTGAAGCATCGGCTTAGTGATCAGGAAAGCCGAATTGAAAACTGACTCGGAACTAACCATGTGACCTCACCAGAATTCTTCAATCTGTCTGAGCTCTAGTTTTCTCATCCATAAAGTTGGCATGTTAGCACTTAGCTTGTCATGTAGCTATAAAGATAACGGGGCTAAGTCGTGCAATTGATGGGTGGTGCGCCTCCAACATGTCAGGCACTCGTGCCGGTGAAGAGACTGTCTCTTGATCTTTTACATTCTAAGATGAAAAAGGAGATACATATTCAATTCTCTTTAACCAATAAGCCCCGGGACCTGCAAAAATATCCTATGATTTGATTTTTTGACACTAAAGACAAGATAAAAGAGGACAAATTAGAAAATCATCATATTAATAATGTTGAGGTTTTAGCAAGTCATGTTCTTGCCTTGAAATTCAGAATCTTTTTTTTTTTCCTGAACTCCAAAAGAAGTGTGCTCCTATGCTTTTGTGAAGGGCCGAAGACTAAAGATAGTCCACAAAACCAAGCCAAGTGTTTCTTTGGATTCCATTCCCTGTGACACCATTCACAGAGAGCTACTCACTAGAAATACTTCACTACTCTCTTCCTGTAGAGCTACAAGGCTTCAATGCTCAATACACTGCGACACGGTGGACAGCAGCCACACACAGGCCAATAGCTCTGGAAGCCTCTCCCCTCCACAGAAGTTGCTCTGCTTCTCAAGGGCCTGACGCCTGGGCCAGGCTGTCAGGATGCAGAAAGGTTTGAAGGACCGTCTCTGTAGCGTTCCCACATTTCAGGAATGGACCTTTAGGACCTGATGTCTCCCCTTCTGGGTTTCCATCCCACTTTGACCTCCTCTGCCTCCCTGTTCCTCTACTTCTCCCTCTTAGAATCGGGATACTTAGCACACATCTGTCTTACCATCGCACAGTTCTTTCGTAGACCTGGAAGTGTTGAATTTTGTTTTGTTTTTTAAAGGGGCCTAGAGCCCACTTTGCATCTAGTTTACAGAAGCCTGCAGGAGGAGTTCTGAGCAATGCTGGAATAGCTAAAACTTCAGCACTGTGAAATAAACATGAGTCACTGGAAGCCAGGGGTAGAATGGTATAGGCTGGATATTGATTAGACACTTAATAGTTTGGTCCCCATTAGAAAATGATAAAATCTTTAGAAGGCAGGGCCTCGTGAGCAGTCTCTTGAAGAGCATTATGAATACTCAGCATATTCCTCCTTCTGTTTAATATTTCTGATATGAGTCTGTGCCACCACATACATCCCAAGTTTTCCATTCAGCACTTGCCCCAAGGCCCAAAGCATGGCTCTATCCAGTCATCAGTAGGAATTACCGAAACTGTAAATCCAAAGAAACCTTTGCTCTGTAAATGAACTGCCTCGGGCATGTTGTTACAGTGATCAGAAACTAACACAGTCTACAGAACAATAACATCAGCTTGGAATATTTCAACCCCCCAAAACAATGCATACATTCAGCTTTGAGGAAACCTTAAGAATATTCGGGCTCCTGAATGAAGATGACACTGTCTTGGATCTTTATTATTGCTAGCCTTTTTGGGGAAAAAAAAAAAAAAGATAACCCAAACTCCATATTTTTATAAACTTTGCATAAACTAAAAACACTCTAATACAAACCTGCCCAAAATTAGCTCCCCAAGTCAAATTGTTTAAGGATAAAAGCGGAGGAGGGACCAAATAATTCTAATGGCCAAAGCATTTATAAGAAAAGCGTTTGAGCCGGGCGGTGGTGGCGCACGCCTTTAATCCCAGCACTCGGGAGGCAGAGCCAGGCGGATCTCTGTGAGTTCGAGGCCAGCCTGGACTACCAAGTGAGTTCCAGGAAAAGCGCAAAGCTACACAGAGAAACCCTGTCTCGAAAAACCAAAAAAAAAAAAAAAAAAAAAAAAAAAAAGAAAAGCGTTTGTGAGCCTGAATGTGCTTCCAGCCTCCAGATCCCTCCTCCTTGACCACAGTGTTCTGTCCTCTCTCCTCTTCTCTCTTTCCTTTTCTTCCCCCCTTCCTTGTCTCTCCCCTTCTGTCCCTCGCTCCTTCGCCCCCTGCTCCCGCCTCTTTTTGCGCAGGCTCACCACTCACCCACCAGTCTCCATTTCCTGTCCTCTAGCAGAGCTTAGCTGGACGTGGATAAATCCTGAGCATTCACTAACACTAATGATGCACCCTGCTTCGCCCCAAGGGTGTTTGTGTGGAGGAATGCATATGCGCATGTGTAATAAGGCAATGAAGCTCCAATAATGAACTAACTAATAATGACACCGAGCTTGAGATTTGATCTTACGATCACTCATTATTTGCTGTGGGGGTGCACCACAGATGCCAAACCTCCAAGACCTTACAGTGCACACTAGTGAGGAAACACTCGTCGTTTAGTCAGGTAGTCAGACAATTCTTTATTATTATTTATTTTGATGTAGGGTCTTCCTGTGTAACCCTGACTGGCTTGGAACTCACTATGTAGTCCCATTTTGCCTTAAACTTGTGGACTATCCTCCTGCATAGGCATGTGCCACCATATTCAGGTCTTAGAAAATATTTTTTTCTTTTTTTTTAAATTTTTAAATTCATTTTACATGCCAACCACAGATCCCCCCTCATCCCTCCTCCTGCGCCCCCGCCCCCCGCAGCCACCCCAAGCCACCCCTCATCCCCTCCTCCAACAGGGTAAGTTCTGATATGGGGGAACAGCTAAGCCTGGTACATTCGGTTGAGGCAGGACCAAGCCCTTCTCCGATGCATCCAGGGTGAGCAAGATGTCCGAGCATAGGTAATGGGCTCCAGAAAGCCAGCTCATGCACCAGGGATCGATCCTGACAACACTGCCAGGGGCCCTTCAGACAGACCCAACTACATAACTGTCTCCCGTATGCAGAGGGTCTAGTCTGGTCCCATGCAGGTTCTACCGCTGTAGGTCTAAAGTTCATGAGTTCCTTTGAGCTTGGTTCAGTTGTCTCTGTAGATTTCCCCGTCATGATCTTGACTTCCCTTGCTCATATAATCCCACTTCTATCTCTTCAACTGGACTCCCAGTAAGAGAGAATGAAAGAGATATCTTGGAAAATATTTTTGTGTGTTGATAAAATATACAATAGTCCAACTTCAGTTCAGGGCAATATTGGGTTACCCAAAGCATGGAGAAAGCTCCTCTGAGGAGGGGGTTGAGGTGCTTGAAAATTACCAGGGAGCAGCCAGAGAGCATTGTTCAGTTCTCATCTCCTGTGTAGCATGAGTTATGCCCAATCTACAGGTGTTGGTGATGAAACAGAACAGTTTATGGGCTTAGCCCAGGTAATCCAGCCAGTCATGGTGACCCAACAACATCTCTAACCTCTAACCATTTTCCCAGACAGATTTCAGTCTTCCTGCTTCCAAATTGGGTCAGTGAGTGTACACTCACGATGGCACTCATTCTTCTTAGATGTGGTATGGATGATGTGACTCAAATGGTCAGGTCAAATCTGAACAACATCACCATCGTTCACAGACTCAAACCAAAACCCCTTCTTCTTGCTTTAGGGAGTGAATGGGAAGTGGTAATCCAATTCCCCAATCCATCTGTTATTTATGAGAAAAAATAAAATGTTGGCTCGCTAGAAATATATACATGTGTGTGTTTATACTGTGTTTATAAATATGAGTAACTATTTTATATTATGTTCAATTTTTAGAAATCTTTAAATCTTAACTGAAAAGGTATCTGATTTCACCAAAGCCAGAGAGCCAGATCTTGACAACATCGCTGTCTTTAAAGCCCCAAAAGTCCATTTATGGATTCATTTAGTGAATGTTTGAAGCTTATTATATTTGGTCATAGTAAGGGGACCTCAGAAAGGTCAGTACCATAAAGGCACTGCCTTTCAAATATGTCAAACCCTGGTGAGAGGGCCTGCCATGGAAAAGAAAAGCTTGATTTCAGTTAAGTTCTGCCAGGGGACACGGGAGTCACCTAATCCAGATTTGAAAGCAAAGGACAAGGTGCCCACTAGGGCAGGGAGGTGGGTGACGTTGGCATTGGGATTACCTCAGAGATAACTGGTAGCAGGTACACAGACAGCCAAGTGACTGCTGTGTTTCCACAAGGAAACAATACAGGTTGCAAGGAATTGGAGGAAAAGATGGGCAGGGATGGTACCGGAAGGAAGGGCTGAAGCCAGAAACAGGTTGAAAATTGGAGCTCTGTGATGGAGAAGTGCTGAAATCTTTAGAGCAGATATGCAACATATCAGAACGGCTCTTTGGACAATGACTAGAGATCTGACTGTGGACTAAGAAATATTACAGAAGCATTTTTATGTAGAAAACATGTCCGGGACGAAATGTTTTTAAAAAAGCTGAATTCCACCAGATAAAATACAACTTCATTAACATATTGCTTGCTATTAAGAAAACTGGTATTTCAACCTAGGTTGAACTAAAATTTACCTTTTCATTGTTGTAAAAATTTTAAAGACAGTATTGAATGAAGACAAGATTGCTGTGCTATTGTGTTTTAAAAAGCAGCTGTGGTTTTTTTTTCTTCTGACTTTGCTGCAGTCCTACGATAACCATTTATACATCAAAAGTGTACTTGGATAATTACAAATAAATATTAGTTATTCATTAAGAGAGACCTGGCATTTCACTGATCTTAAAATTATAAACCTGCATTTAAAAAAAAAAAAATAAAACTAACACATGAGTAATTTAGAACTGGCTTCTCTCCAAAAGCAGGGTTTACTTTAGCAGCTTTCACTGATTTGCTCACAATGTTAGCAGGCAATTTTGGAATTGTGTAACCAAAATCTAAATGGCTCTTAATAGCCCCAAAGAATTAATATGTCTTCTACAATGTGAGCCGTTTATTCCCTTCACACCAGTAGATTCTGGTTCACTGATTATTAAATTCGGGGATTATTTGTAGGAAAAATAGATGAACAAAGTCCTCTTGTAGATTTGCCCTTTTTTTGTTTGATTTTGTTTCTTTTCCTTGGGTTTCATCCACCAATAGTAAGTCATTCATTTCTCAAATATTGGGCACAATTGTGCACCAGACATTGCAATGCACTGTGGGACGTGAGTGATGACGTTTCAGTTCCTATCTTCAAAGGATCCACCAGATGGTGGGGGACACTGGAACAGAGATGACGTGTATTTACATGATAAAATAAATCCCATGGCAGGAGTTTAACTTGGGTTTTAGAGAACATGGCCGAGCAAGCAACCCCCCCCCCCACACACACACACACACACGGGTGCAGCTTCTCTGATCAGAGGATTCCTTTGAGAGCCTGATTAAAACCTATCACTGACGAAAGGCATTTTGAACAAAGAAACAGAGATGCAAACAATGCTGAGTATGTTAGAGAAAGTCAGTTAGTTGAGACTGAACAGAGATCTTTTCTACAGAAGTTAGAAGGAACGTGGAGTGCCAACAGAGGTGAGGCATCTCACAGGGGCTTCCCATTCCATGCTAAGTATCTTGGCAGCTGATAAAGGGTCTGCACCAGAGTTCCATGTGAGCCTCCAGCTTCCTAGGCATAGATCGCCCTTTATGTCTGTTTTCATCATTCCCAGAAGGTGTTGGCATCCTAATCAAGTGAGAGAGCAACAGTTGATTATGAGAAATCTAGAAGTGAAGCCCATGGTCCCTCAGGCAGCTTCCACTATAATAACGTCATACCTGCCACAGAGTTTTGCTTCCAGTCCTTCATGTGTACGCTCACGTAAAACTAAGAAAAGGCTTTGGGAATTAAATCCCAATGATTTAATTTATAAAATAAATGGAAGAACAAAATTAAAACAGAAAATTAGTGATTTTAAGAATAGTTTCTCTGAGTGGGTTTCATTGGGTAGACTTTAAGAAGCCTGATGGAAATTTATAGCTAATTTTGAAACATTTGGTGCTTTTTAAAGACATAAAAACAATGGTGAGTGGGATATGAAATGCAAAGTGATATCTCAAATCATGCATGAATATGTCTGCATACATGCTTGAGTACATGTTATATGTGTAGACATGGGAGTGTTCGTTTTCTTTTGCACCCTACCATTTAGGCAGCAGTATGGTTTCCCAGATGTAGTAACTATTAGTAGGGTGAGGTATCAACCACAAGCATTCACAGAAAAACATTTCAAAGACTTAATTTGAATATTAAGAGCAAACACAGGAAGCCTCAAAGCAAAGCAGTGACATCATAAATCTAAGAGTGGGGGGAAATTTGGAGAGGAGAAGACCTCCCTGGGAGCCTTGATCTGGAAATAGTCTCAATCTGGGATGGGAACCTGAAAAGGGAGACTTCAGCTTCCTGGAGAAATCTGGTCCCTCTCTCTGTTACCCACTTTCCTTGTTGCTGTCGTAAGATACAGAACAAAACAACTTAAGGAAGGAAGCATTTGCTGTGGCTTACAGTTCAAGACCATAGATCCCATCATGCAGCGGGAGACATGGGGGCAGGGACAGAGAGGCAATGGGTCACATTGCATCTGTCAAGAAGCAGAAAGTGAACCGGAAGTGAGGCTACATTTTAAAGCCTCAAGACCCGCCCCTAGCAACTCATTTCCTTCGAGGAGGAGGCTCTAAAATCAGCGCAGCACTTTGGGACTGTCTAAACACAAGGGCTAAAGGGTGCGTTTCACATGTGAACCGCAACACCTCTGAACCTGCCTTCTGGAGATGGAGACATTTGAGGCCGGACGAAAATGGTTGCCATGGAAGATCTGGGTAGGAGATCGGGTATTTTGCTTTGGCTGTCTAAGGATTGCTCTCACAATCAGATTGTCTTACATCCACAGTCCTTCCCATTATAGAACCTGAGGCTCTTAGGAAGAGAGTAGGGGAGAAGGCAGTCCTGTTTTTAGAAAGATAAACAAAAGCTAAAGAACAAGAATACATCCTTACAGCAGTGGTGGTGCACACCTTTAACCCCAGCACTCGGAAGACAGAAGCAGGAGGGTCTCTGAATGCAAGGCGGGTTAGGCCAAGGTGCCCAGGTGAGGGAGAGGGAGGGGGGGTATGAGGAGAGGGAGAGAGAGAGGGAGAGGGAAGATGCTGGGCGGATACTCCAAGGGGCAGGTCCCCCGGGGGTGATTCAGAATACTAACAACCACACACACACACACACACACACACACACACACACACACACACCACAAAACAAACAAACAAACAAAAAATATATCATTGCATCCAAGATCCTTGCAAGTCATACTTTATAGTCACACTAGATGTTTGGAAGAACCTTTTTGTGTGATGCCGACTAGTCTATTGTCTGATGCTCAGTGCCATTTAGAAAAACTCAATCCTATTCTCTAAACATCTAAGGCATGAACCTTTTGACAAGATGAAAAAGGGGGAAAAAAAACCCCTCACAACCAGAAAGCAATCAGGCCAAGTGGTCAACCATGGGGGAATTGTAGAAAAAAAAATTTTTTTTCAATGCAGTCCTTGTGATTAACTGTAGAAAACAAAACTGGTCTCTACAAGTCAGGACCAAGAAAGAAGCATGAAGTTACTAATTATACACTCAGGGGTTTATCCTTCCCTAGATACGGATGCCTAACTGGCTTCAAAATGAATCCGAGTGGCAGTCAAAGGTGGCGGGGAGACCGGGCGCTGTGGCAGCAACTGCAGAGGTAATGAAATCCTCTTATAAGCCCACGTGGCCTCATAACGAGGGAGCGTTTTCAAAGCTCGAGTTCGTTAAATAGCGAAGACTCAATACTACTATTCACTGTGCCGCTTTCCAAGGGAAAGCCTCCAGTGTGCATTGAATATTTTAGTATTTTCTTAGAAATGATTAGTTTTTTTAATTGCTACAAAAAAGTGTTTGGGCAAAAAACACTTTCACAATTATTCCAGCAAGGAGTACAGGCAGGAACTAAAGAAAAACAGAATTTTACCAAATCCTTCATTTTGCTCTTTATTTTTTTAACCACATTAGTGAACAAAGCAATGAAATAACATATTGGCATGTGCGCGAGGTGAGAGTGTTGCAGGGTGTTATTTATGATAAAGAGTTGGAGGGTAGAAAAATGTTATAAAAGAAAACGGTATGATACATTGGTAAGCAGAAACTTGAATTGTCGCTCCATGTATTTACACACATTTAAAGGCATTTTCCTTCAGCTCAGAGACTGATACCTGGAAAGAAACTAAAAAACACTAGTGGAAAATATTCTTACCTCTAAAGTCTACTATCTACAGATGATCAAAGTCAAAGCTTTTCCATTTTTCAACGTGTCCCCCGCCCCCCAGATACGTTTAGTTTTACAAAATTGAGATTCTGGCTCTATACAGTTCGGATTTAAACTTAACATTTAATAGGTATATTTTAGTATATTTTCATTAAACAATTTGTGAAAACATTATTTTAATCAACCAGGTCACTGAAGGTGTTATTTTAATTAATTTAACAAGCTGGGTTATTTGGGTCCTATTTCCCCTGCCCTTTAGTGCTATAAATAGACCAAGGGCTACATTCTCGCCCGTACCTTCCTCTGTATCAAATACTGAATGGATTTCTATGAGTGAGATTCCTTAGTAGGCCATTTTGATAGGCAATGCCCACTGAGAATACTAGGACAGTAAAAGCAGGGAGACAACTGGAAAGTCAGTTTGTCACCTACCTTTGGCTAATAGCTGTCCTTTTAAACACAGCCCCACTCACTACTGGGTTCTCAGTATATTTTCAGGAATACTATGGCATGATTTTTTAAAGAAGACATTGGTACACTACTGCAATTCTTTTAAGGTTTGATTTTTAGTGTCTGTTAGACCATGAATGAAGTTCTGATTAGTGAGGGGACTAATGGTGTGAATAGTATCGATTTCTCTGTCTACTATACTTACGCACTTACTTTCACTGTTCTTATTAAAAAAAAAAAAAAAAAAAAAACTAAGAAAGGACTCAAGACCAAACCTGGGCCACCCATTCTGTGCCAGCCACTCTTCTCCTTCTAATCCAGAGATTGTTTTGGTAGGGCATGTGACAGTCAAGGCAGGAAGCAGGAGCCTTTGTGGCATTTGGATATTGTGGCTGAGACAACGACATGGAATCTCTGCTGACTGTGCTACAGACCTATGTGTCTGGTCACCATGAAAAGAATGAGGCTAATTCACAAGAAAAGGAACCAAGAAATACAACTGAGCATCCTGAGACATTGTTTGAACCTGCAATCCAGAAATTGGAATAAGTGGCTGGGGCCAGAAAACAATAATATTGTTGAAAAACTGTCTTGAGCTATGAGTTTATCACTTGCATGAAAGGAACTTAATTTCTATAATAAGAAATGACCATTTCACTGGGTGGTGGCTGAGCATGCCTTTAATCCTAGCACTTGGGAGACAGAGGCAGGTAGATCTGAGTTTTGAGTTTGAGGTTAACAGAGGTCTACAGAGCAAGTTCCAGGACAGCCAGGGCTACACAGAGAAACCTTGTCTCAAAAAAAAACAAAACAAACTAGCTAACTAATGAACAAAAAAAGACCTTTTCTTGTATAATTACCACTGGTTAGTAGCAAATAAAAGAAGCTGGACTCAACCTCAGATGAATGCCCGGAGAAGATTCTAGAACAGAATTGTCCCCACAAAACAGCAATGACTTGAGAAACTGAGGTAAAATGTAAGGTAAACCTTAGGCTGTGCCTCTTGCATGTGCAGGTGGCTGTATGCATTAGGAGAGCAGGGAGTTTTGTAAACACTGCCTGGTGCACCATCCAAAGGAAAGTTCTAGAACATCTGCCCACCCAAGTGAACTTACCGAGATTGCTGTTTGCATATGATCTTCTGTTTTCTTTGGAAGCTCAATTTTATTATTTAGAGAATTGAGAGCAACTGCCTGTCAAGTTTGAGCCACAGAAAGGGAATCATAGGATTTAAAGCAATTCGAACAATCCTGCATCACCAGGTAGGGAGCACCCACTTCTGAGATCTCCAGTGGTCCTCTTTGCATGTTAAGCATGGAGGGTTTAGAAGCGACTGCCTAGCATTCATCTTTGAGTGAGATCAGCAGAGCTTGTCCGGATGGAATACAGTGAAAAAGCAACTCAGTACAAGAAAGACCTCGTTCGTAAAAGCATGCAGCCTTGCTCCAAGTACTCGCCGCCTCCCCTCACACATGCTCACATATGGATGCACATGAGAGATCACACACTCAAATGTACAAGCACACCGGCCATGATGTCAATTAGCCATCATTGTGATAGCAGGTGCTCATGGTGGGAGAGGGAGAAAGTACTGGAAGCCATCCATAAACGTCTAATGTTTCATTTGTACTTGAGTTTACACTGGTAAGGAGGAAAATGAAGGATGTACTAGCATTTTGTCATTCCTTGACAGTCATTATTTGTAATAAATCCCCAGGAAATCTGGCCTCTTTAATGCTCAGATGCTCCCAATCTATTTGCACGATTTAGCTGAGATCTACAGATGCCCCGCCCCACCCTCTCGCATCTTGCTCTCTGTCTCCTTGGTATGAATTGTAGGGGCAAAGTAAACAGTGGGCTCTGTTCAAGTTTCCTTTTTTACAAATGAGCCATAAAATTGTCCATTAATCAGTGCTGGTTCCCAGGGGCCAGTTTGCATTGTGGACATTTCCTTTTCCTTTCCTGATCCCCATTTTGTTGAAGAGATTATTCGGAGAGAGAGAGAAAAAAAAAATGGCATGGCACACAGTAACAAGCCCCAAAGAACAGAGTTAGGAAAGCAGCTTTTGTCTTTTCCTGTATGCAGGTTCTGGTCTGAGCCAAATTCTCATCATTCAGCCATTCAAATTCCAGAATTTGCTCTTGTTCACTTTAGACATACTTTAGCATTTAAAATACTCTTTCTCCTTCGCAGAGGACATGGAGTGCCCATTTACTCCGACAAGTGCTACATGGAAGCTCTTTAGTCCCTTAAAAAATCCCCATAGGATCTTCAGGGCAGAAAGCCATGATCACATAAAGACTGAGTCACCGAGAGTCATCCAAGTTCTGCATTTCAGCACCCCCACCCGCACCCCAACCCCCGAATTCCTGCACAGGCTATCGGTTCTGATAGCCTCTGCACCTCTCTCCAGAGTGTTTCCTTTACAAGACAGAAGGAGGAAATCTATATGAAGCTCCAGCTACTCAAGAGAACAGCAGGTCCAGACTGCCCGCCTTTCAGCTGTGGCTTTCTCTCCTGGGAGCAGGAGCAGAGACCAGCATAGTACCGGCATTATTTTCCCAAACAGCCCAATTGGATGAGACCCCACACAAATACACACACACACACACACACACACACACACACACACACACACACACACACACACACACGAGATCAGACACCCCTGCGCCCTCATCAACAGACAAGCTGTTTACATCAATATATTTAGTACCCATCCGTTTTGAGTACAATAAAAAAAAAATATGCAAAAGTCAGTACAAAATTAGTGTAAAATATTGCTTTGTTTTGGTTTGGTTTTGAGGCTTGGTCTTTTATTGTCCAGGCTGGCCTTGAACTTACTAAGTAGCTGAGGGTGACCTTGAACTCCTGATCCTCCTGCCTCTTACTCTTGAGTGCTAGGATTATAGTGTGTTACCATTCTCTGATTTATGTAATGCTAATGATGGAACTCAGGGCTTTGTACATACTAGGCAAGCACTCTGAGCTGCATCCCCAGGAACCCTCAAATTTTTTGATGGGTCTTTCACAAACAAACTTCCTTCCTTTGGTTCAGGGTAGCTGGTGCCTTGTGGAACCGCTTTCCTTCTATTTCTTATTTTGCATTTCGCCCCTTATTTACATTTAGAATAAAGCTCCCATACCCTCTCTTAAAGGATTTCTTTATTTTGCTTTACCATTGTCAAAGAACTAATCTTGTTGTCTAACCCAGTGCGGAGGGAGATCCACAAGAATAAAATAACTGGTGAGAATTTATATTTCTCAAAGAAAGTCACCCTGAGGTTAACTTGGAAGCTAAATGGTTTTAAAAGTTTATCTCACAAGCGGTAGGCAAAATACTGATCACCCTCAGTAAACTAATCACCTTGATCTGAATTGATGTTCATGAATCTTCGCCCAGGAGAGTGGGTGGCTCCATGATCTGCCTTCAACTCCACAAGCTTTCCTTCAATGACGTTGCCCATCTGAACGTCTGGACTTGCATTGGCTGTGACTCACTCACACCCAGTGAGCCGTTGCTCTCTTCAGAGAAGCGCGAGTCCCTTGAATCATTGATTTTGTCAGTACAAACATGTTGGATTTCGCTAACGTACTTTAAGACTTTATTAGCCTACCTTCCTTTACATGTCCTACAGGCTTTGGCAGCTTTGCACGTTTAATTGAAATACACTGGCTTCTATAAAAATTAGAAAGAGAGAACATGCATGAATAAGAAAAAAAACACAAGAATGTCTCATAATCTCTCTGATATGAGTACTTGGACGGCTGACCGTCCCTGCCGGCTGCCTGGTGTCCCACAGCGTTGTTTACGCAGCTCGGATCTGAAGTCTCTCGTCTGACCCAGGATCTGGTTCAGTCAAGCTGTGTGAAGTCTCTTGGCTTTCGTGGGGTTGGGGGAAGAAGGTTGGGGTGCTGGGGGCAGACGGCACTGTCCAGACTGGAAGCCAAGAGACATCTTCATTATGCATGCTTCCCTTGGCGTCTGTGTCACCCAGGAAAAAAAAGTCCTGGAAGAGCAGTGGATGGAAGGGCAGCTCCCGGGTCAGGGGATCTGTGTCAGAGACAAGAACTTGCCAAGTATGTTCCACCCATCTGCCCAGGCCCACTGACTTCTGTGGCTTCCTAAGCAACTTAACCCTGATTTACCTCTGGGCGAGCCAAGGACTGCTGAACTCCTCTGTGAGGCAAATCACATTCTCCCCCTTGGAAACAAACGATGCATTTTAAGAGTAACATATGCAGGCCCTGGCCTCACTCTCACTTCTCATGTTATTAGAAGCCAAAAGTGATTCCTGCTAGGACAAGGTGGCCCGACTAGGAGTAGGTGAAAATCTCAGATAATCCACCTTCCCCGTGTAGCCATTCCAGTAATTCGTTCCGTATTGACCTTCACAGGAGAGACCAGGTTGTTCTTGGATAGCAAAGCAGGATTGCAGACACACTCACACTTCACTGAGAAGTGAAGGAAATGTTCTACCTTCTCTGTGGGTCCGTCACAAACCCACCCAGGCACTCCCGGAGACATGCCCAGCGGCCTGCTCCAACACAATTCAGGTCGGCAATTTAAATTGGTTTTTCCAGACATGAGGTGAACGTTCCATTTTCTTTTAATCTTTTCATTCTCATGTATCTTATAAAAAAAGAGGGCTTGTGTGTTGACAGAGTGAAGCTGTTTATCATCCCATGAATCGAGGCCTGATGATTATGAGCCAACTGAGAAACCTGTGGTCTGCTCCTCTAACTCAAGGCTTTTAGGAGCATCGGCCACCCAAGAAGGGTGACTGAGTCCTACTTCTGCCCCAACTAATGGCATGACCTCCAAGGTGAGGAGGTGAGTTCCAGCACGTTCTGGACGTGTGATCTGTGCTTGTGGGCCTCAGTCCCTTTCCACCTCATGTGGCAAGCTTAACGGTTAACACAAAAGGCTCCCAGAGGCCTTTGCCACAGTACTGAAGTTAGAGACATCTCTAAGAGAGTGGTTCTCAAACTTCCTAACGCTGTGACCCTTTAATACACTTCCTCACGGTGTGGTGACCCCACACCAGAAGTTTGTTGCTACTTTGTGAGTGTAATGTTGCTGCTGTTATGAATAACAATGTAAATTTCTGATATGCAGGATATTTGATATGCGACCTCTGTGAAAGGGTCACTCCACCGCCAGAGAGGTTGCCACAGGTTGAGAACCATTGCTCCAAAAACATCTACCCCTCCCCCCTTTTCTCTGGCCAGGAGGTTCCTGCTGAGGCTGATCTGGGGGGCAGCTGAGACACATCCCTCCTCTAAAGCTCTTTTTAGGAAAATGGGGTAGGAGGAAACATTCAAAACTATAAATATAAAACCTTGTGCAGAGCTTAATATTATGGAGAAAACAATTTTAAATGAAATAATAATGTTAAAAACTGAAAATGACCACAAATGTAAAATAAGGGGAAAAAAATCGTTTACGTTTCTACTAGAAAGTTTTCATTGTCTCTTCATTTAACAATGATTTGTATTATTTTCCATAGAGTAAGAAAATTGATACTGAATCAGGATCTACTATGGCTTATCAACATTGGCTTGCAGTGTTGAGCGTCGAGAAGTTCAGAGCACATTAAGAACATGGTATTCGGGAGGCCATATATGGCAGATTTGTTTCTGGGTTCGCTTCCTGAGTGAGCTTTAACAGTGCAGGGGATTTCTAGCTTGTTCAACGGCTAGCTTCTTATGCTCTCCAGGTGATAGCATTGATTGCCCAGTGTGCTGATTTCCGTGGATCTCTCATGCATCATAGCTTTCAAAACGTCATCGTCCCCGTGAGGATCTCATACCACATTTGCAAGAAAATTAAACCTTTCTCCAACACGCTTATCCTGTCTCTCTAAGTAATCAACCAGTCCAAAAAGCTGACTCATTATTTCGATGGGAAAATTTATTTCTTCTCTGATATGACTTGAAATAAAAACTTGCATTGCAATTTTATTTTGGGGTGGTGAAATATTTTATCAGATTCATAGGAATACATAAGCGTAATGTCGTTGTCTGGTCCACTTATAGTTATGAATACTGCATACAAAGCAAATTCTTGGCAGGAGAGAATTTTAATATTTGAATAGGTAGCAATGAAAATTGAATCCTCCGTTAGGACTGTATGAAAATGGTCACTGGAAATATAATTTTACAGAAACTTCTGGTCTCATAGCTTTCACACATTGTTTTTCCTTTGCCCAACCAACTGAGAAACCGAATGTGAGAATTTTCTGGCTTCATGCCTTGATACCAATAGAGTTACTGTATTGTTAATTCTAACTATGACAAGGCAGAACAGTGGTAAGAACTTAACTGTGCAAAATCTACACACTATTAAGTAAGCCTTCTCCACTCAAGCCACATCTACACTTCCCCAAATTAATTCCTTAGGTTGATGCTAATGTCATTTATTGGTACTGTGGTGAGCAGGGGCCATTGTTAAGGTTACCTTATTTTTGTGAACACACAGCTGGAGCTGGTTCTAGATGTTGCAGCTCAAAACTCATTAACTCCACCCTAAATTCATCTTTATATGAAGCCTTCAAAGGAAACCCACGTAGACAGCAATCATGTCAGAGGGCCAGGGCAACTGGAGAGGTACAGTCGGGGTACAAGCAACACAATGGGTATACTAACCGTGGAAAGGCTTTTTTGAAAATAACTTAGTTACTAAATAAAAGAAGTCCTATTTATGCTTACCATGGCCCAACAACACTAAACAACGTCAACAATTAAACTACCCCTTTCCTCCAAAAACTTTTTACTGGTTTAAGTTCCAATTGCAATTGCAAAAATAAGTATTAAATGTTAGTAATGTGCATGCAAATCTCAACCTAACAAAATGTTTGTGGTATTCTTTTCATGCTGTTGCATATGGAAATTTACTTGTATAGGGTTATGTCCCCAAACATACTCGTCAATACATGTTACTTAGACACCTGCACTTAGAGGGTGAATGACCTTTGCAAACTCATGCAGATGTTAAGCACTATTTTCTCCTTTACTCCTGGTTGTCTTCACCTTCCCCTCCAATCTTTGCCAGGGCTCTGTCTTTCTAATGCCTCAGGCCAAAACCCTTGGTGACAACTTGAACTCCACTCCTTTCAATATCCTACCACCATTTCACTAGATACTGTTGGTCCTAATGCTAAAGATACTCAGAATCTCACCTACCCTGCCCCCCCATTCCTGTGTCATCCTACATCATCTCATCTAGAACACTGTGATGGAATCCACTCTGCATTTTCCATATCAACTAGGCCTCGTAGTTGGCAGCATCTGTGAAAGCATCCATTGTCCTACCCTTCTCTGAGGGGAACTACTGACTGTTGATGGATGCTGGAGGTCAGTTCCTTCAGTGTGTCCCCATTGGTGAACCCACCAGCATCCACCGCACATCCATAGCCTCGAGGATGACCAGGGTTAAACTCGTTCATTGGCTCACAAAAGAAAACAGAAAGGCATCAAAGTGGGGAGGAGACTTGTGGGGAAGAGAAAGGGCTGACGATAGTGACAGTGAGAGAAAATGATGAGAGTGAATGAAATTCCCGCTATATGTGAATGAAATTCCCGCTATATGTGAATGAAATTCCCGCTATATGTGAATGAAATTCCCGCTATATGTGAATGAAATTCCCGCTATATGTGAATGAAATTCCCGCTATATGTGAATGAAATTCCCACTATATGTGAATGAAATTCCCGCTATATGTGAATGAAATTGTCAAAGAAAATATCTTATCAATAAAAAAGACTAGAAGGACATATATTGGAGCCCACCCCTTATCTGTTTGACACTTCCTAGTGACTGTCCATTTTTCTTTAAAGTAGCAGTCCTCGTGATTCGCAAGCAGGGTGCCCAGGATCCTCCTGCAGTTGTGCTTAATTAAAGAAAGGTGAACAAATTAGAAGGAAAAAAATGGAACTTAAAATGTATGTGTCACTAATACTATTTCTAACAATCCATTCTCAGGAGACAATCATAAATTCAATTTCAAATTTACATATCTTCCTTCTAGTGTTCCTATAACATTCCGTAGTAACTGACATGGAGTTCATATTGTATGATGCAATCTGTCTCGACACAATGACATGAGATTACAGGAACATGCAGCCATACATGGTTTTACATGGGTGGCTTGGGATTTGAACTCGGGACCTCTTGATTTTGCACCAAGTACTCTTATGCTCTGAACTCTCTCTCCAAGCCCGAGATACAGTATTTTTTAATCTATAATAATATGTAATAATATTTGTGAAATTGTTAGCTGAAAATGATTAGACAGTGCAGGATAATCATATGCACACACAAATGTGCATATGTACATACACACACACACACACACACACACACACACACACACACACACACACACATAAAACAAATGTCAGAAAGAAAAGCCCCCAAAGAAAAATGCAGTTTATTGAAGAACAGTCCATTTACTAGATGGTTGTTATCTTTATTTTTATTTTCTTATTTTCTACATCTTCTCCTGCATATTAGTTTCATGACTAGTTGAAAAGGTTAAACTTGTATTTACAGACTGTTCATTAAATGGCTGTATGGTAAGTTCACATGAAAATTGTCATAGCCGGATCTGGGGGCACATGGCTGGAGTCCCGGCACTTGGGAGGCCGAGGCAGTAAAGTTGCAACCCGATGACCTTCTCTAAGTGTCACATATACTACAACAGTGTATGATACGGCCACGACAAGTTTCCAGTGTTTTCTTATCAAAGAGAGTTTCTAATTTTTCCCTCCTTAAGTCCCAATGTTTGAATGTAAGAACCCATTTACTTAAAGATGTATTTAAGTAAAGTGTGTATGTGCTTGCCCTCCTGAGTTTAGGTGTACTGTCTGCAAGCAGGAGCCTTGAGAGGTCAGAATGGGGTGTCAGATCCCCTGGAACTGGAGTTACAGAAAATTGTGAGTCACCATGTCAGTGCTGGGAATTGAACTTCTAAAAGGGTTGTAAGCGTTCTTAAACCCCAAACCCATCTACATTAAGAGTGTGGGTGGCTTTACATATTTTAACCATTAAAAAATATATATATCTAAAGACACAGAACTGCAAGGTTCTTCAAGGATCTTGCCTCTGGAGCAAACCTGAATGTCGCTTGCTAGAATTCCTGCCCCAAGCAAGGAAAACGTGATTATGGATCGAGGTAAATCAGACAGGATAATGTAACCTGGAAGTTTCAAAGTTACCATAGCCCCTCTTCTCCACCTTTGCAGAGAATCTTTAAGGGGGTGGCGGCGTACACCAAGAGAGGCTGTGCCGACAAAGCTGTGCTGAACTGCTTGATGAAAAGGCAAAGGAGAACCATGTTGTTGCACTTGAACTATGATGTCATTCGAAATGCGTTCAGCCAGCCTTGAGAAGCAGAAACCTCAGTAAGCAGAGCTGGGTGCTCCCTCACCTGCGTGCACATACATGTCCAGACTCATTGTATCCTGACCACAGGAGGATACATGGGGAGAAAAAAAAGAGGAATATGGAGGTGAAGAAATAATGTCAATATATATAACTATTAAACTGCAGGGCTGGCTTTCAAATCCAAGCACTGAGCATCATGGTCTCTTCCTTCTTAATCTCACTCCCTGGGCACAAAAGAAAGAGGGACTCCCCAGCTATTACAAAATACATTCCTTGTGATCTGAGAATTTTTTTTAGAGGGGGAGGAGTTGTATTGTTTGTTGAAAGCATTGATGGTATGCAGGTGGCGTGTGTGTGTGTGTGTGCGTGTGTGTGTGTGTTAAGTGGGAGATTTGCTAATGCAATCTTTCTTCTGTCCTTCTGTTGCAGTAAGGCTGAAGTGCCTTCCTCCTGGCAGGAATAAACCCTCAAATAAAGCTAGGAGACACAGTTGCTCTCCTCTGTGAACTGCTTGAAGGGCAGACGATCTCTGGTCCATCCATTACCACATAAATAATTAAATACCCGGAGCCTGCAGCGAGCCCAGGTTGGGCACTTGGTGAAGCAATTCACATTAAATATTGGTGAGCACACACTTGGTCAGTCATTAGCTCCTCCTAGTGGCTCCTTTGGCCTTTGGTCGGGAGGTAGCTAAGGTGGTGCTGTCTTGGAGGAAGCCTAAAGTTTCTTCTGCCGGCAACCGTCTCCACCTCTCAGGCCACAAGACCTGACCACACTGGAAATGGCCACAACTCTGAGTGCCAAAGCCGATTTTTGTCAACAAACTAGCTTCCCAGAGCCATAGCAGAGCCCTGACTCTGCTGTGCCTGTGCCATTTATCACAAGTCAGTCAACCCCGATGCCTAAGCCCATCTAGAAATAGAGCCCAGCTACAGTTCTATTCTCTGCTGGAGATGGGTAGAACTTCAGATAACGGACCAAAAAAAAAATATATAAGTGACCCACAGCTGCCTTTTAGTCACACTGTGCTCTTGCATGTGAAGGAAAACGTAAGTGCCACAAGAAAGTTTAATCACTTCAAATACAGCAACAAGGCCACAGCTCTGTGTGTGGGGAGCAGGTGGGGGTGATGGAGACCAGCTGCTTCTGATTCCTCCATCCAACCCTCCTACTCACCTCTTCTGTGGAAATGACTCCCCTTTGAGAATTAGTAGGTCCCAGGCCACACCACCCCATACTTGCCATGGATTTGGCAAGGTCCAGTATTTAGGTCTCCAAGGACATCTTGGCAACTCAGAGGGAGCTGAGTCTCACAGGTAGGGTAAGCATCATTAGTGAACTGGAAAGAAAATCCTTAGGCAAACCTAAACTAGAATTGCCTGCCTCGAGGAAGCTAATACAGAACAGTGACAAGCAAGTCCTAAGGGCACTGTAGTCAACCATTTAGGGGGACCCCTCTGTTCTTTCAGGGTGTAAGTGCATGCTCTATCATCTAGATTGACTGTCAATCTTGCCAGTCCATGTGCAATCACGGTTAGATATAACCCCTGTAATCTACCCCACACTAAGTAAATATACATCGATTTTTATTATCCATGCCATTAAAATTGGGCATTAAAATTCCACCCGCCCTGCCCCCACTGGAAGTAACATGATTGAGAGATGAAAAGGGTTGGCATGGTTACTCACTCAGTAATACTTAGAACATGAACATTCCCATCACACATGCTTGAGAACACACACACACACACACACCACCACCACCACCACCACCACCACCACCACCACCACCACCACCAAACAGCCTGGGTTGTTCAGAAATGCTTTAAGCCTTTGAAAAACCAGCAGTCATTCTGCATACACTTCACTATGGAGAGAGCTTGTCTAGAAAAAAACTAGGGATGCTGGAATTAGAAATAAATCTAGGTTAATATCCTGGCTTTGCCCTTGAGCAGGGTCCCCGTAAGCAAATCTGGTGGCATCTGTTAGTTCCAGTGTAGAGCAGTGCCACTAACACCCGGTTTGCGGATCTGCCTGTGGGAAGGGGCCGATCCTTAATCGAGACGGCACCAAGTCAACTTCCAAATGCCCAGTGCTCTGCCCCTTCCCTTTCCTGTCAAATTACTGTTTCAGTGAATGTGGGTGCAGGGGTGTCAGGGGGAGGGGAAGGTATGTGTGCGCTCCAGAGAATGTGAAAACTCTGGAATGTTCTTTTCCTCGTATCTGCTGCTTGGAGATTGCCTGGTGAGATCCTCTCTCCTCCATCCCCCAACAGGTACATCTAAGGGTAGATAAATATCCTTGGGTATTATAGATAGACCAGTGTCCCCAGAATGGACCGGCCTGTCTTAGTCTGTCTCCTCCATTTACCTTGTGTTGTTCTCAAAACCTCTGACTCCTCCCGAGGTTCCTGACTCACTCAGGCAATTATTCAGGAAATATTTATGATGAGCCAATCCCCCTGGGATAGCAGGGTGAGCAGTGCAGTCTCTGCTCTGCCTTCATGGCGAGCCTGTTCTTGAGGAGGAGACGGACTGGAGAATTCAGCAAGCACACAATGCTTTAATTATAACCTGTGACCCTCGGGCAATTGCTATGACAGGGCTCCAGTAGACAACAGACGTGTCAGTAACTGGGGGTGGGTCATCAAGCTGCATGTGCCGATGAAGTGGGGATTTTTGGAAACGAATCATTAGGCCAAAAAAAAAAAAAGCAGGGATCTCAGCCAGGAGTGTCCCACACAGTATTGCTCGATGGGACCCTTGTAGTGAAAGTGGGGAAAGGGGGTGTGGGGGGCAAAGGGCACCCCATCACTTTCTTCTCCAGATTCTCCTCCACTCCCACAATGCCGAGCTCCCGCCTAAGGACTGAGCCACACAATCTCCTGGGGCTTCCTCTTGTGTTTATCTAGCACCTTATTTATCTCTTGCAACTTTTTCTCTGTATGTGTCTTCTCATAAGCCGTATCCCCACTTCTCTTACCTGCTCACACCCTCCCTCCTCCCCCTGGAGTTGTTTGATAGTGTCTCTCATAGTTTCTGTTGTTTCTCTGGTCTCACAGATGCTCCCAAGGGTGACCCGGGTGCCAGGATCCCAAGACTGCCTCAGCATGCTGGTTTCCCATAGGACCTTCACCCAGGATAGACCTTTACTCCATACTCTGCAGGGTACAAAGCCCTTCTGCTGACAGCACCTCCCTTGAACATTCTACAGCAGTCAGCTCTGGCCAAAGAGTCACATGCTTCTGGTGGCCACCCTGTCAGCTGGGCTCTTCCCAGCATTTTCTCCCAAAGGCGAACACTCAGCCGTCCCCCACCCCCCACCCCCTGCCCCTAGCCAATGCTCTCTCTTTCTAGAGGGCATCCCAAGTTCTTTTGGCACATTTTCTACCTCCATCCTCTCCTCCCACTCCTACTCACTCTCGCCACCCCACGCAGATCCTGTGCTGATTGACTAACGTCACTGGCTTATGTACCAGGGAATCAATCAGAAGATGCCTTCCCACGCAGAGCAAAGCTCTTGCCTCCCCGCCAGCAGGCTGCTGCCTCTGACATTTCCTGCATGCCCAGACTGAGCCTTTGGAAGCCTCGCCCCCTCTTGTCGCTCTGGGCCAGCGGTTCTCAATCTGTGGGTCGTGACCATCGGAAAACATATATTTCCGATGGTCTTAGGAACTGAGACACCGCTCAGTCGCAAAATTGCAGTTATGAAGTAGCAACGAAAATAAATTCATGGTGGGGGGGAGGGGGGTTGCGGAGTCTGGGCACTCAGGGGCCTGGCAGCGGTTGCTCTGAGTCCTGGTCACCATTCCACACTGGCCTGCTGATTCTCCTTTGCACCCTTGACTGAGTCCAGATTTCTTCCTGCTGGCGCTCTCTCACTGTTTGAATGGAATCCAGGCAGGAAGGGCTCCCTGAAGCCCTAGATTCCAGCAGCTCCCCCCTTGCAGTCTTCCAGATAAAGGATGTTGGACCAGCTTCATGGTCTTTGGTTCATAAAAAGAAATCAGTTCACCAATGTCTTTACCCAAGCCACTCAAAGATCCCTTTGTGCAGACAGTGCCTGCTGGCCTGGGCACTGTCCTAATTTGATTCTTAGAAGCTCCTCTTTCTGCCAGAGTGCGAGGGAGCTCAAGGACTGAGGGAATTGATAAATGGATTGTATTTGAACCTTGATAGAGGGTTTTTTTTTTGTGCCCCCTTTGAAGCCAAATCCTTCCTCTGCAGTCTAGAAAGAAAAGAATTCCTCTCTTGCTGTCTCTTCCCACACAGATGTTCCCTTCTCATGTTTCTGGTTCCATTCCAGGTAGCTTAGCTAGATGCAGAAACCACTGTTGCTCCTTATCCCAAATCTCAGCTTCCCCGCTCCCCGCCCCCTATACAGACCAGCTAGGAAATACAGAGAATGGAAAAGAATTCAATTTACAAATCATTCTTATCCAGGAATCAAGAGCTAATAGCTGTTCACACATCAGAGTATTTCCTTGCAGTTTTTCGCGTTATAGATGCAAAGAATAACTAACCACATGTGTTCTCTCTCTCTCTCTCTCTCTCTCTCTCTCTCTCTCTCTCTCTCTCTCTCTCTCTCTGTCTCTCTCTCTCTCACCCTGTGTATGTATGTGTGTGTGTCTGCTCTGTCTCTCTCTTTGCCCTCTCTGTCTCTCTGCTCTCTCTTCTGTCTCTGTCTCTCTCTGCTCTATCTCTGTCTGTCTCTCTGTCTGCCTGTCTCTATTTCTCTCTGTGTATCTCTCTGTGTGTGCTCTCTCTGTGTCAGTGTGTGTCTGTCTCTGTCTCTGTCTGTCTGTCTGTCTCTGTCTCCCCCCCATATGTTAAAGAACCACATCACTTGACACATCTTTTAGCCTGTTCTGATTTCATAGTTTATGTCTCTTCCAGTCAGGATTACTCTTTGATCCAGCTGTTGACCTTTAGAACAGACAGGCGCATCCAAACACATGTTAAGGTGTTCACCAGAACAACCATCATATTTAGTTGTCTATCAGCTAAATATCTTAGAGTCCCAAAAGTATGTGATGGGACACAGACATTGTAGGCTAGTCATGGAATATAACACTATGAGAACATTAAAAGTTATAAATAACACCTGCATTCAGTACACACATGAGCATAGAATATTGTTTAAAAACTCATTGCGTTAACTGAAATAACCAGACTCGGAAAGACAAGTGGGCACACTATCTCTTTTATAGGGAACCAGATTTAAAATTGTTTAGGTGTGTGTGTATATGAAGAAGTTTATGTAAGTCCTTAAACTTAGAAATGGAATCAGTGGAGGGGGGAGAGATATTAAGGGGTAAGAAAAGTAGAGAACATAGTGGATTCTACATAAAATAAAGGCAAAAGGACAAATTAGTATATTTCCTGGGGTATATGCATATATGGATCTCATCTTTGAGAGAAGACCCCAAGTATTGATTTTGTTTATCTGTGGACAGATGTTTTCTGAATATAGTGTGTTTAGAGTCTGGTTATCTCAGTGCATTAACAATCAACATTTGTGTTTGTGCAAACATTTAGAAAGAGAAAAGCCACTTGGGATCATTTTCTTTTCAAAATCATTATTTTTCTCAAAAACGACAGTCCATGGCTGAATGCCACAGTGTGTTTAACTACTTCCTTATCTCAACTCCCTGATGCTATATTGAAGGGTGGGGTAGTGTGGCATAGGAACAAGAACTACCGGACTAATTTAGGGACAAGCCTGGACTAGGCTCCCAAGTTCTCAGTTTCAAAAGCCTGAAACCTCATCTTGCTTCCTGGCTGGCATAAATCTAGTAACAGATGATCACAGTTGGTGCGTGTGTGTGTGTGTGTGTGTGTGTGTGTGTGTGTGTGTGTAACAGATATATATCTACACTCACTATCTTACACTACTGGTTACAAAGGGCAGTCGGGGCTATACATTTGCACCTCAGTATTCTCTGACCCCTGGGATGTAGGTCACCAATTTCTACTCTAATCCCATCTCGGCTTTCTCTGTGGCCTGTGGGCTGGAGTCCCCATTCAACAGCATTAGTACCTTCGTGTGGCATTATGAGGAATGCAGATTCTGGGGCCTCATCCAGGCATGTAGAACCTAATACTCTAAAGGTTTGAAACTCCAGGGGCCCGCCCACTACCATGCTTGAACTGGTTCTCCAGGTGCCTGACGCATGCCTTACTTAAACCACAGCAGAGCCAGCAGGCAAAATCAGGAGAAGACAAGCCAGGAGGAAAGTTAGGGTGGCCTAGGTCCCCATTTCTTTCCTTTCTTAGCCTGCCGGCCCTTCCACCTCATTGTCTGCAGATGAAACTAGAAAATCATAAGAACCTGGATTTCAAAGTCAGATGCCCTGTGCTTACAAACCAATTCGTTCGCATGTTAATTCTACGAGTTGATGTGACCTGCCTGACATCTTCGTTTCTATTTTTTCATGTACAAAGTGGGATGAAAGCCAGTTCCACCCTGTTGGCATTACTATTTGAGCCTTGTTTGGCTCCTAAGGATCTCTATCAGATTATCTCCATTATTGTCCCCAGTCTTGCTGTTGCCCTTTGTCCCATCAGAAGCGTCACATGCTGTGAATACCTCCCAACACCTACATATCTGGCATTGGGCTTCCCAAGTTTCACAGGTTGACTGAGAATTTTCTTCTCCTCTAGTCTATATTAATGGTTAGTTTCAACGGGTTGAGTTGTTTCCTGAAAAGCATTCTTTGTCATAAAGCCATACCTGTGAATATGACTTCATTATATACATTACCTTTATACATTGCTATCATTTGGGTCTTAAGTGTTCCCCCAAAGGCTGTGTGTTAAAGATTGAGTTCCCAGGGTGGTGTGATTTGGGTGGTAAGAGAAATTTCAAGAGACAGGGTCCAGTGGAAAGCCTGTGTGACCTTGAAGGAGATGTTTTGACCCTAACTGCTTCCTCTCTTCCTTGTACTTTCCCGGATCTGAGGTGAGACACTTGCTTGGCCACATTCTCCGGTCATAACATGCTGCCCTGTCACAAGCCAAAAGCAATAGGCCCATTCATCAGGATCATCAACAATGGATCGAATCCTCCAAAACTGTGGGCCAAAGTAAACCTCTCTGTAAATTGAGTTATCTCAAGTCTTTGTTATCCTAATAGAAAGGGGACTAACAGAGATATCATAGAGTTAAGATGAAGTCCCACCATGGAAGGGCAGGCCCTAGCTCTTCTATGATGAGGAAAGTTCAGACACAGAAACACACAAGAAGGAGACCATGTGGCATGCAGGTGGGTACTGGATTACACTATATAAGTCAAGAACAAAGATTGTTAGCAACTGCTAGAAGGTGAGTGTAGGCGAGGAAAGCTACTCCTCCACCACCACCTTCAGACTGAGAACGGGCCTGCCAACCCCCTGACTTTGGACCTCTGTGTGACAGTGCATGAGTGCTATTCTGTACATGTACATTCGGTTGGTGGCAAATTGTTGCATCCACTCTGGCAAAATTATATGTGAATGGTTTTTATAATGGTTTGCAATTATAAAAAAAAAAGATACTGATACTTCAGAGATGGGAATTTAGGGTCAGGTACTACACAGAGAAAAAGCAATCTTATTCAGTAAGAACCATCAAGTACATCGTGGTTTCATCAATCACAGTACAGTGATTAATGACAATCATTACGACTCCATGTTGTTGCATAAAGCTTAACTTGCACGTGTGACAGCAAGACTATGTGAGGCATTGCAGAAATCTTTCTCTCCCAATTTGAAGGCCAAATACACCCAAGCACTAGGAGAGTAATTTTATTCATTCAGATATTTTCTTCCCAGTACAAATACTTTTATAGTTTAAGTTCAAGTACATAGACTCTTGCAAACTCCGCAACAGACAACCAGTGAATGGTTACTTATTTTGCTCCCACAGATAACTGAACTGCAAAAAAAAAAAAAAAAAAAAAAAAAAAAAAAAAAAAAAAAGCTTGTAGAGGACTAATGTTAAATAAAAAGTATGAAGTACATTTGTACGTTTTTGGCTAATATTTTGTGAAAATAATACACATTAAAGAAGAAATGTCTCTTGAAGGAAAGTCTAGTACAGTTACACTGTTCCCCTCTCAAAGGAACAGAATTCATCTCTAAATATTCTCCCATTTCTTACCAATCTAATATGTGTGGATGGACCTCTACTGTGGTTATTATTATTGAATAAAAACATTAAACAGAAAATATTGTCCTTAAACACAGCAGGTTAAACAGAAAATATTCATCTGTAAGGCCATGTTTAAAAAAAATCACAGAATATTGACCCCTTAGTGACAGAATTTTGTACTCAAAGCTTGCATTTTTACAGTGCTAGTTGATGGCGGAAACTTCTGCCTTGTTTTATTTTCAAGAAATCCTTAAAACCAACAGAAGTTTAGACAATGGGTCTGACTTTCACATGAACACTTACTGCCGGAAAACCCACCACAAGCTACTCAATCAAACATGTTTTACTGGGATATGCTTAGTTCTCAGAATAAACCATTTCTATCCTGTCCCAAAGCTTAGGAAGATCAGAATACAGACGATAATCACAGCTAGGAATTATAAGCTATGGGAACCTGAAAAAATTGTAATTATTCATCCTGGAAAAGGTAATTAGCTGGCAGATGCCTTGCCCTAATTAAAACACTCTGTCAATTACCTGGTCCCATTTATCAACATCTCCAACTTCTCCAGATCATTTTGTTGCTCAAATTATTATGTGCAGGGATATTTTTCCACTCCCTTCATTAGACTAATGTGCTTCTCCTCTGGTATACTTAGAAATGATAGTAGAATCTGGTTCCACTACCTAACACCTCTCCAGGCACTTTCCCATGAGAGGAAAACACTTGAGACATCTTTCAAGATCGTCCCACTTTAATTATAATGAGCTTTAAAATATTAAATAACGATCATATATAGTCGTTCAAATAAAGAGTAAAGAAAAATGAAGGTCAAGAGGCGAAATTCACGTTGGAGAAAGTATTTGCATTGGAAGACTTATTGAGCATTAAAAATAAAAACACCACCCACATTGTTACAGGTCTTGCAGAAAGGTGTAAAAAAAGTCCAAGATTGTCTTTAATTTTTAATGTACCAAAAAAATGAGTTTTCAAGAGTCTTTCCTACATTGCAATAATGGGAATGCTGGCTCTGAATGAAGTCTACCAAGGGCAGAAAGGAGACACAGTAGTAATTTATATATTTGTTTGCATTTTACACTGTGCTGTGGCATAAAAAGAGGAGGGCTAGTTCTGTCTTGATTTATGACTTCGAAAAACTATGGAGTTGTGGGTTGGTGAAATCACCCTGAGAATACCAGAGTCAAGTTGGGGCATCACAGCTCCAGAGAGAAGGCAGCAGATAAATTGGAAAGAGTTCAGAGACAAGCATAGAGAATGATAAAGGAATTGGAAGACATGACTTATGTGGCAGATTGACGCTCCAGACGATGCATCCATGAGGCTAGCTTGCCAGAGTGATGAGTAAGGGGGTAACATGATAAGACTTGAAAATCATAAACAGCCAACTAGGAGAGCAGGAGGAAGGCTGGGGTTCGAGGTGCTTGTAATGTTCAGAGATGAGGCATGGAGGCTTTCAAAGACAAGAGGGAGTAGTTTGAATGTCAGAAACAACTATACTCAACAACGAACTCAATGTCACTCAGTAAGGTAGCTTAATGATCGCTCTTAGATCATTGGATGTATCAGAGAAAGGAGGAAAGAAAGCCCCCATGGTAACCATGGTTACAGTGCCTTCCCAGGACCATGACTTTTGGGACACAACCTACCCAGATGAGTCAAACTAACCATCTTGCCATGATGATGTTGATGCCAGATCTTCCATAAGCTACTAGGACCCCATGTACATAAAACATCTGGCATTTTTGTGGAACCCTTTCTTAAAGGTATATAAAACAGCTGACATAAACATCTGGAAAAATACAGGAAGCTAAAGCATTATGTTTCTTAATTCTTTTTAAGATTAACTCTTTTTAAGGTCCACAATAATATATCATTGGAGGGGGAAGTTTTTCATCTTACTGATTTCCTTGTTTTTAGGTTTGTCTGTTTTGGTTTTCACTTTTGTTGTTGAATTTTTTTGGTTGTTGCTTTTTGCAGGGAGCAGCAGGCTATGATTTTCTACCTGAGTATTAGGAATCAGAGCACAAATCTTCATGTTTGGGCATCAAGGACTTTAGTGGCTGAGCCATCTCAGCAGTCCAGAAAACCATTGTACTGGGGCTAACAGGTTAATGCTTCAAGTTGTTCCTGCCATCCAGCTTCTGTGTTTAACACTCAAGTCTGCTACAGCCGTGGGAAAACAACCATGAAGGAGATAGAAACAAGTGGTGTGACCGTGTTCCAATAAAACTTTATTTATAGACATGATGTGGATAGCCTATCACTTCATGGGCTGTACCAACTGCTTATCCTTTGACATTTTACTCATTTAAATATGTAAAACATCTTTAGCTTGAGTGGTTAAGAAAAGTTAACAGGGAGGTAGATTTCCTAAGCTAAGAGGCTGAGTAGTGTTTGATCTCATTTCTAGTCACACTGTCTGTATTATATAACTAAACAATTTCGGATGCTATGTGCGACATTAAAACCTGTGAATAGAGAGAAAGGCCTTCAGCCACAACACAGTCAGTAGAAATTTATGAAAGCAACAATGATGCCCCTGAGAACAAGGTGTGTCTTCATCAAACGGAATCTCCAGGGCCCCCTAAAATCAGCTACTGTTCCTTCAAAATAATCAGGTGGGTTTCCCCCCAAATCATGAACAAGGAGAATAACATGCAAGCGTAGTGTCTACTTACTCTACACTCTTTCTTTCAAGTTCCCTTGTAAAAGACAAACAGTAAAAAGAAAAGGCCCTGCCACCTAGAACCTCCTACCTCTGCACCACAGAAGAAAAGCAGAGACGATAGATCATTCTGCAA
The DNA here is from genome assembly GCF_007827085.1 of Peromyscus californicus insignis. Lineage (NCBI taxonomy): Eukaryota > Metazoa > Chordata > Mammalia > Rodentia > Cricetidae > Peromyscus > Peromyscus californicus. Next base: position 29,965,203 of record NW_026294514.1, read on the forward strand.
CCTTCGCCCTCCCTTTTGGATGTTCGAGTCCTACCTGCTTCCTTTCTGCAGGTCGGACGGTTGATGGGCAGTGGTATTTCCATGTGCTTCTGAGTCGCTAGGCTGCAGGTGAATAGTTACTAACACATGGCCCTTGAAACAGAGTCCAACTCACCATTGGGGTTAGTCAGCCACTGAGCTCTTCCTGTAAATGCTGAAGTGCGGGGACATTTCTCCTGTGCTTTTTTTCGTGCAACTGTTTGGAATTATTCCCTGTGAACTGGAATGTTCATCAGACGGCTAGTGTGAACCCTGTGTAAACAAGCCGGAATCTCAAGGCAGCATTCAGAGATGAGAAGGTCCTGTCAATGGAATGATTGTTTTAAAACTGATGCCTCCAGCTCAGAGAGTGACTCACGGCATGGCAGCCTAAATGTTTACCTAATGTTGTCTAGGAGAGAAAGAGACGGCTTTGGCTTCTGGTGTTGTCAACTCACTTGTAGGGGGAGGGGGTAATACAAATGAATATGCATAGATATTTGTAACTAAATAGGAATGACTAGTTCCTCTCAAGCTTCATTCAGTGTACTGAAAACAAGCTGCGACTTCCCAACTGCAGCTTTCTCCCAGATTTATGGGGATAGTTTTGTGGTTTTCAATATCTTTTAATAGGCGTGCAGCATCAAAGCTGGCAACGTTTACTAAAGTCAATAAATAACCACATGGTATTATTTGAACGTCTATGTCCCTAAAAGGTAACAAATTCACTACTTGTGGGGGAAAAAATATTTCACGACACGAGCGTGGAAGACAAGCGAAGAAGAAACATACCTGCCTTCTAACAGTTGTCAGGCTGGTTGAATTACTGGCGCTTTGTAAATCACCTTCAGCAGGAAGAAGTTGCAATAAAAGAATATTGTCTCTGCAAAACAAATTGCAGGTTTGATCATTGCTACTAACTTAAAGGCATAGCCCGTACCACCACAGAGTGTATAGTCAAATGGGAAAGTACAGTCAATTCCACAGCAAACACATACTAATTTTGACAAATTGTGTGTGTGTGTGTGTGTGTGTGTGTGTGTGTGTGTGTGTGTGTGTGTGTGTGTATTTAGTTCCCAGTTCTCTAGGAAAACCAAAGAGAGAAAAACACATAAATTAAAAGACATACTAAAGTTTTAGAACAAATGGAGGGGCCAGGGATGTAGGTCAGTCAGTACAGTGCATGCTTGGTGTGCACGAAGCCCTAGGCTCAATCTCCAGCATGTGTCTGCAATCCCAGCATTCAGGAGGTAGAGGCAAGGGCATCAGCAGAGTGAGTTCAAGGCCAGCTTGAACTATATCAAACTCTACCTCAAATAAAACCCAACAAAAGGACAAATGGAATATGTCCCTGTGGGACGCTGAATGTGTCCAACAGATGGAATCTCAGAAGCCAGCAGGGTCAGGCCTGGTTAGTACTTGGATAGGGCAATAGTTATAACCAGTTGATCAAAAGAGAACCCATGAGAACAGTGACACAGGAAGAGGTGCTCTAGAAAGTGCGAGGCAAGGAGGGAAGAACAAGGGGAATCCCAGAGCTCCTGCTTGGCTTGCAACCAATCAGGAGTGCGCCTTGTAAGGACTATTGTGAAAACAGAGCTGAATGTAAACTCATAAAGTCAGGAGTGTGGACTCAGCAAACTCAAGCTCTGTTACTCTCCGTGTGTCCTGGTGTCTCAGCTGCTGTTCTTATGAAGGGACACCATGACCGAACAACTCTTACTCCGTTTTAGAGGGTTAGTCAATGATCATCATGGCAGATAGGAGGCATGGTGATGGAGAAGTAGCTGGGAGCTACAGCCTGATCTGCAGGCTGCAGGCAGAGAGACAGACAGACACTGGGCCTGGCATGGGTTGAAATCTCAAAGCCTACTCCAAGGGACACACTTCTTCCAACAAAGTCACACCTCTTAACCCTTCTAATCTCTCTCAAACAGTTCCCCTCCCTGGTGACTAAGCATTCAAATATATGAACCTGTGATGCTGTTCTCATTCAAACCACAACACCTAGGTAAGCTATCTAGCATTCTCCTCTTTAGGTTATTTTATTTTGTTTTTCCTTTCCATCTCTAAATGGGAGTAGTGCCTCCTTCACAGATTTAGGGTGAGGACACATTGTTTAATATACATAAAGATGTCTAGAACATTGCTTAAGAGTAAAACCTATGAGCACTGGTGAACAGTAGCTTGGACGTCTTGATTCCTTTCTCTTCAATAGCCAAGATGATCACAGTAGTCTTTATGCCACATTTAATCCCCTCAAAGGCAAGTCCAGGCTTTACCTTAGTCTGCCATCTCACCCAGTAGCTCCTCCTTCCTCTTACCAAAATCTCCCTTTTCCTAAATCCCATCCTTCCAGATTGCTAACTATGGCATGCTCCAGGTGATAGCTAATATTTCGGAAGTGTGAGGCAGGCTCTAGCTCTCCTGTCCAGCTCTCTCCCTATCAACTCATTCGATTTCATTGGACCCCGGTGGGGTAAGAACAGAGAACTGAGGAAGGGATGCTTTGAAGAGTGAGTAGATGTCACCGCATCCCACAGCTAACAGATGACAGACAGGGGCAAAGCAGAGACCGAAGAGGCAGGGCTGAGCTCTCTACAGAAGAGAACTGCCACCATCCTGCCACTGCGAACCTAATCGGGAGCCAAGGCAAAAACATTCACATGCACTGGTGTATCTGAGCAAAGGCCCCTGGGGATAGTGCCAGAACTCCCCACATCAGTTACAAGCACACTAATAAGGAAGCGCTGGTGGGGAGGGAATTACGACTCCTGCCCAATCGCCTCCTCTCATCATTTGCACATAATGTTTCCTCTGCCAAATTCCACTCAACTTTACAGGAGTTAGGAGAAATCCGCCCTGGGTGGGAGCCGTGAAAGGTGGGTTTGTTTCTTAAAGGAGACGAGACTTCTTCCCACCTTAAATCACATAAATAATTCAGCTCTGTTTCTCAACACGAATGTAAACACCCATCAGAATTGTATGTGCCTCTCACACTGCTTTCCTTAATGAAAAATATTCATAGTTACCAGATAGATGAGAGACGACAGAGAGACAGAGAGATAGACGATATGGAGATAGAAAGTTCCATATGCACGATATACATACACAGGTAGATACATAGACATATAGATACCCAAGTTCATGTTCTAATTCATAGTTAGCGCTTCACTTATTCATTGCTAGCTTCCTGATAACTCTTTACCTTCATCAGGTGACATATGACAGACCCAGCTTTGACATACTTCCTTCAGTGACAGTCTCAACAGTGGGGACTTGCTCGGTTGGTTGGGCAGTTAACACACACAGCCCTGGGCAGAGCATCACTCGGCTTTGGGAAACCTGGCAGTTGTTACCCAGTTCCTGGTGAAAACGACCAGTCAGAATCCATAACATCAGGAAACAGAAAAACCGCTTCCCTCCCTCCCCAAAATAATGAGAACTAAGGAGAAAAGGACCCAAGGACCGTTTCGAATGGCACAAAAAAAAAAAAAAATGATGTGCATAAAGTGTTTGTTATGAAGTCTAAAGTCCAGCTGTCAAGTTGAATGCTATGAAACAGAAGCAGAAAAAAAAAAAAATGGATTTTCCTCAAGAGCTCCCAGCTCCCCGAGCTAACCGGCTGGCTCAAGGAACGGGTGCTTGCTGCCAAGGCTGACAACCCAAGTGTGGTTTCCGGGACCTGCATGGTGGAAGGATAGAAAAGACTCGTAAGTTGTTGCCTGACCTCCGCACCCCTACTGTGGCACAGCCACACGCTTGCACGCACAAAATAAATGAATAAATAAGTAAATATAATAAAATTTTAGCAAGACTCCAAAGCCTCAGATTGAGAAGTCCTACATTTGCTCTGATGGGCCCCCTGTTTTTTTTTTCATTTTTATGTATGTATAACTATTTTATTTATTGTGGGAGATTAGAGTGGGTGCGACACACACACACACACACACACACACACACACACACACACACACACACACACACTGAGCCTAGAAGCCTAGAAGCCTAGAAGCCCCATTTTGAGTGAGGACTAGCCTGGACTATATTCAATGATGGCTACAGTTCTGTTCCTCCCTGGAGTAGAGCAGACTGCCTTTCCTGAGTATTTGCTGGCTGGTGCCTGCAGTGGAACACACAGACACCCGAACGGCCTGCAGTGGAACACACAGACACCTGAACGGCCTGCAGTGGAACACGCAGACACCCGAACGGCCTGCAGTGGAACACACAGACACCCGAACGACCTGCAATGGAACACACAGACACCTGAACGGCCTGCAATGGAACACACAGACACCCGAATGGCCTGCAGTGGAACACGCAGACACCCGAACGACCTGCAATGGAACACACAGACACCTGAACGGCCTGCAGTGGAACACACAGACACCCGAACGACCTGCAGTGGAACACGCAGACACCCGAACGACCTGCAATGGAACACACAGACACCTGAACGGCCTGCAGTGGAACACACAGACACCCGAACGACCTGCAATGGAACACACAGACACCTGAACGGCCTGCAGTGGAACACACAGACTCCTGAACGGCCTGCAGTGGAACACACAGACACCCGAATGGCCTGCAATGGAACACACAGACACCCGAACGGCCTGCAGTGGAACACACAGACACCCGAACGGCCTGCAGTGGAACACACAGACACCCGAATGGCCTGCAGTGGAACACACAGACACCCGAACGGCCTGCAGTGGAACACACAGACACCCGAATGGCCTGCAATGGAACACACAGACACCCGAACGACCTGCAATGGAACACACAGACACCCGAACGGCCTGCAGTGGAACACACAGACACCTGAACGGCCTGCAGTGGAACACGCAGACACCCGAATGGCCTGCAGTGGAACACACAGACACCTGAACGGCCTGCAGTGGAACACACAGACTCCTGAACGGCCTGCAGTGGAACACACAGACTCCTGAACGGCCTGCAGTGGAACACACAGGCACCCGAACGGCCTGCAGTGGAACACACAGACACCCGAACGGCCTGCAGTGGAACACACAGGCACCTGAACGGCCTGCAGGGGAACACACAGACACCTGAACAGCCTGCAGTGGAACACAGACACCTGTGGAACACGCAGACACCCGAACGGCCTGCAGTGGAACACACGGACACCTGAATGGCCTGCAGTGGAACACACAGACACCTGAACAGCCTGCAGTGGAACACACAGACACCCGAACGGCCTGCAGTGAAACACGCAGACACCTGAACTACACAAATACTAGTTTTACTTGGCTATGCAGCATCCTCCACGAGACAAGAGGTCAGTCTCCACACAAAGGAAAAACCAGAATCGCATGCTTTTGTGGCAGCCATGTAGCTGGCTAGCTCTTGAGAGGAAGAGGGGTTAGAATGAGTGGGCATGGATGAGTGAGCACCACGTAGAAACGCAGTGAGTTCCACATTGAAACGTCAACACACTTTGCTTCTGGCCGTTTTTTTCTGATCTCTGCATTTTCAGATTCTGAGGCAATAGTTCCTTAAAGCTTCTCAGGATCAGTGAACACTGTAAAATCCTCCTGATCGCAGATTGAGCTGCAGTTTAGAAATGTCTTCTCAGGCATGAGCTGCGTGACAGGTAAAGTCAAAACATGAAGTTAAGAAATTACGCTTCCCTCTCCTCCTTCCTGACCCAAATACTGACATGCCCAGGCCACTTGGCAGAGTTTGACATACACCGGGCACTCAGCTGTCCAGTTCTCTTTTTCTACCTTGCCAATCATTCATTTGCTCATAATTCATCGTGGTGGGTTTGATTTTAAAAATTAATTCCCCTACTAATGGTCAGATGTATGGCTGAGTATTTCTCTATGAAACTGACTGCATTGTAAGGGGGAAAATGCAATTTCTAAACTGTCTTCACACTGAGTTTGGATGGGTACATTTTCCGTCCAAGAAACTAGGTCTAATTTATGATTCAATCATTTTTTAAAGGTAAGCAATAGCTTTAAATTTCCAGCAGGTTAAATTCTCAAGAAGATACACATGTCTTTAATTTTGGAAGGACTGCCTGTACCAGAAGGAAGCCGGAGAGGAGGGTTCTTGTGACTGAGGTGTCTACAGTGGAGCATATCTCATGTAATCTTTCCATGTGTCTTCTGGAGAAGATGTCATTAACTTCATTTTATGGGTTAGTAATAATATTCAGGCATAGACCGACCAGACAATCGTATGCAAGGGCCCCACATACCACCTTAACAAGCCATGCCTTCCTGTCCCCCATTACTCTGTGCTTGTGGGATCAGGGTCAGGCTGACCTGGTACCCTAAAGTCTTTTTCACTCTAGGGCTTTTCATACTGCTTCTTCTCTGGCTCCTTCCCACACTTCCCACGCAGCCGAGATCTGAGACCCTGCATGCCCACTCTACCTGTGCCCAAAGCCATTTTGGTTCCATCTCAGTGCATGCTGCCTCTGTCCTTCACAGCCACTGACTTCAGCAAACAGTATCTGGTTGTTTGGTGAAGTCCTGCTCTTTCACCAACTCATCAGACTGAAAGCTTCACATTGCTTTTGGGAAAGCCCATTCCATCCCCAGCATCAAGCAGAACACCGTAACCACACAGGCTTCAAAGAATCAATGAGTTCAGAAGAAGACTTCGTGACATTTACCTTGTATTTCCTTGGGGCTCTTGATAAGGGGTAAAAGGTGCCACCATTGAGTTTTGTCCCCAAACTTCCCAATCCAGGCACCTCTAGAACACTCACCACGTTGGGGCTTTGGCCAAAGACACACAGGGGGAGGGCACGAGCTGGAAGGATTACTGGGAAGAAGGCAGGGATGCTGTCGTTTTCACAAAGAGAAGTGCGGGGATATCAGACTCCACAGAGCAGAGGGAAATAAGAGTTCTACAACACTGAACAGAAGTTCCTCCAGCGGCCGTATTCTTAATCAGACTTGCCAAATATTTTTCAAGAAAACCTCTGGATATGTTGTTCCCCTCCCCCCTTTTTTTCATGACTTGGATATATTGTTTTTATGATTAGGAAAAAACACAAGCCATTTCTCTGTTCTTTTTATGATACCAGGAGGTGCACGCCACTCAGCTGCCTCACTCCCCTTCCTGTTGCCCCTCGGAGTGATGCAGTTGCTACTCATAAGCCAACACTTGATTTCCTGAGCTCAGGATGGAGGGGCTCTTGATCAGCATTTCTAAGGCCTTTTGGGTATTTCAAGATCAGAGCACACACGTTTCAAACAAAAAACCAAATAAACAACACCCCACCAAAAAAAATGTGAAAATCATTTCTTTGATGCCTCCCCAGGTCACTCTGCCTGGTCACTATTATATCTGAACTGTGAAAATATGCAGGGGTGTGTGGATTTATGTTAGACAAGCACTCATCTTTCCCATGGTTCATTGGGACATGAAAATATTTCAAAAACCTTTAGGCATTCCATGTCTATCAAAAGCAACCTTTGGATTCTACATGGGGCATCTGTGGACAAATATTCGTTCTGATCAACCAATTCATGGGCAGATAGAAGTTCTCTGATTACCCAGTAGAGTGCATGCTTTTTAAGGTTAAAAAAAAAAAATTCGGACTAGCAAGGTGTCTCATACTGATAGCTATTCAATGGGAATCTAAGAATTCATTGGACACTGTTGTGAGGTATTTAAACAACCCAACAGCAAACAAGGGAGTAATATAATCCATCTTGCAAAATAAAAGTCTTGTTACCATGATTAAAGACATAAACCACTAATCCAGGGGATGTGTACTTATGAAGAGGCACAGATTACATACAGGCACGCACGTCTTTCTGTGTTTTATTCCTGTCTTGCATTTGGTTCATCTTTAAATGATTTGATAAATATAACAATATCAATGGTTAAACATAATTTTGTAAACAATGAAGAAAATAAACCAGGTTGCATTAAATATTAATGTGCCATATGCTGCTTTAAAATTATACATAAAAGAGGAATTTTTTATATACAAATACACAATTGGATAAAAAGTGAAGATTTAATTCAACTGGGATTTGGGGGCACTGCAGCTTTAAATAAACATCTGGATTTTCTCTGAACTAAATGCATTAGTTGGTTTTTAAACCACATACAATGAATATATTTAAATAATTTTTAGGAATATGGAAAACAGAAGGATCTTATAGAAAGACAATTAGAAAGAAATGAGACTGGTTTTTCCTGTGTGTTCTATAAGCCAACTCTGAAAGCAATTAAATAAAAGATTTTTTAAAAAATATTTTTAGCATCCACGAAAACATATGAATGTCAAGGTTTAAATTTCATCTGTTCTCTACCAAAAAAAAAGCCCCATAGTCTTAGGAAAATAACTTAGACACTCTAGGCATAATCTCCCATCTCCTCATCTATAAAGATAAGAATGGTGTCTGTACCGTAGTTTTACAAAGATTCGAAGAGAGTGAACTTGAAAAGTTGGCATCAAATCTTCCTCGCTGTAAGTTCGTCGTCCCTCTGGCTGCTATCATTATTATTTTATTATTATCGTGATTGCTTTCCAGGATTTTACTGGGCTTGTTAAAAAGCCAGCATTTCACTTACTGTCAAGCCACTTCTGATCCTACGTTTTAAATACAGCGCAGATAATGTGTGAGGAGTCAACAGACCGTTTGGACCGCCTGCGAGTCATCCTCAGTGCTATAGCTGTTGGCAGATACTGCGGTACTGCGTTAGGAAGAGAGCAAAGATCAGCCAGATCAAGAAAGCATGTGAAGAGGTGTTGCTAAGTTCAGGCTGCATTAGGAAAAGCAGTCCCATGGTGAGGCTGCATGGCGTCAGTGTGGTGTATACAGAAAATGCAAGGCTTTCTATGGCCGGCATCTTGGATTTTTTCCCCTCGTTTGCGAAGACTAGAACAAGAAATAGTACAATTGGCTTGTTGCTGATGCCCACGCGCTAAGCACTTAAGAACAGCCTGCAAGAGCCTTTGAATCCTTCCTGGCTGGGCTGATTTCTAGATCCTTCGGGATTAAGTGCTCATTGACAGCTAAGCCTGGGAAATGTCTTGAGGGTTACATTTGGTACCAGTTCTTGTTAATAAATGTTAAAATACTTCTCTAGAAAATTGGATACAAATCCTGAGCAGACCGAAATCCAATTCTAAGAAGAGCAGTCAAGTTTGGGAGGATTTCTTGTCTGTTTTAGTGAAAGCAGAGGTCTCACTCACGGCAAAACACATTTAAATATAAAGACTCCGGGGAGCCTTCAGTACTTCCCTACGTGAATTTTCAGTAAGGGGGGAAAAATGGGCCTATCACGAAAAAACAGTCTCCAACTACTCCCTTCCACTTGGAATTCATAATTATGCTTAATCTGCCGCTCTTCCTGGCTTGCTTACAGATCCTGTTGGCAGGTCGTGAATGCAAGATCATTTAAATGGGGGGTCCCCTTGGGAGTGGAGCAAAAGTTTTGAGCATTTACTGGTTCACAACGGAGGGAGGCCAGCTGTTGTGGGAGGTGAACTCGCCCCCCCCCCCCCCCCCCCCCCCCCGCCTCCACCCCCGAAGCAGCGATGCGCATGCGCGGCTCCCAATCCCCCACAGCCGGAAAGACAAGCCGACAGTGCAAGGGATGACCCAGTGTGGGAATGGGGAGACAGCCAAGCACCCCATGATCATGTGCTGGCCTGCAACAAAGCCAGACAGAAAAGCCGGGTGAGCCTGAGACTCAGCCTATGCCCGGCATGGTGCACACTCCTCCTTGGGTCGTCTTTCCTTTGGCAGAGGTCTGCCCCAAGGGGCAGGTGCTAATGAGACCAAGCCCTGGGAGATAGGACAGGCTTGGCCCCAGCAAAAAGGCTCATTCAGCGTTGCCCTGTCTCTGCCACCCACTCAGGATCCGCCAAGCCAGCTTAAGTTACCATCCTCACAGCATACCTAAGGATATGGTTACTTCCATACCCTCCTAGAAGTGAAAGAGGCATTTCTCAGTGTGTGTGTGTGTGTGTGTGTGTGTGTGTGTGTGTGTGTGTGTGTGTGTGTGGTGTGGTGTGTCTGTGTTCAATGTCTTACTGCTTACTGTATCTTGTTGCTTCAGTGTATTTTTATATTTAAACTAGATTCAAAAGCAGAGCATTATACCAACTCCAAAGGCAGTTCTTTATTTTTATCAGAATCATTTTCTCATTTATTCTTTTATATCATTGACTTACGAATTTGAATAAATATGCTTGAGTATTTGGGGCATCAGATGTAATGCACCTTGCCTTTTAAAAACTAAAGCTGTTGCTAATGAAATTCCTTCAGCTGTTTTTCAGAAAGACACTCATCCTCAAGGCAACAACGTGGTGCACACACTTTGGGTTTTACCTTTTATTTCCTCTTGGGAAAAACAATTTACAAACAAGATACATTAATTTTACTTTTGATTTCCATAGTTTCTTAAACCTACACATGGGGTGTGGGGGTGGGTGGGGGGGGTGGGGGGGTGGGTGGGTGGATGGCATTCATCCCAAATTCCTCTGTAGTGCCTCTATCTTATTTTGAGGAATTCCCCTAAATTAAGTCATGGTCCAGTGAGTGCTTAAATGGCAGGGGCCATATTTGCTGTGGGTTGTGGGGCCTGAGGCAGGGCTTAGGTGCAGTGGCTGCAGATGAACGTATATACAGGTCTGGTAGTCTCCAAGTGAGAAGGAAATATCTGGGATCATTTGTGTGGTCCCCTGGCATCTTTAAATTCCACAAAGACTCACAATGGCTCAATACGCCATTTAAATAGGAAAGAAAAGGAAAAGGCCCCGATCAGAGGAACTTGTCTAAAATCATCCTGGGAAACTGCTTCAAAACCACACAGAAAGCACAGCACAATTCAACAGGTTTTCATTACGGGGAATATTTATGAAATATGGTTGGGAACTGTTTTGTTGTTTATGATAACAGCGGGTTACAAGCCATAGAACACACACAAGAGCATATCCCCATTTCTAAACAGCAGACACTAACCAATGCCCATTCAGTCTACTCCAGCGCTGTTCGGGTGACTGGCATTTAGCTCCTTTTTGTGTCCTTGAAATCTTGGCAATTTGTGTTTTTCTTTGTTCAACCAGATTCATTGAACTTGTCTTTTGAGTCTGGCACGGTTTGTGCCTTCTCACCCCCCACGAAGTTCACAGCTACATGATGTATAGTCAAGAAGTATTTGTACAGGACAAACTGGGAGAAAGAAAATAGGAAGTGACTAGCAGTTTTTATGATTACTTGAAGTCACTGAGTTAAAATACAAGTCCGAGAGCGTACACTAGTGTATGAATAAAGGAATGGGAAAACAAAAATAAGAAGTAAGTAAGCTTGGGTTGGAGGGGAAGAAAGGTCAAAGGAAACATGAAGAGAGCCTGGAACAGCCCAGTGCAGCCTCGAATTAGCAACAGTGCAGGAAGTATGAGATCTTTTGGCTGATTGTCTTATCCAACTATTTCCCATGATTCCTCCTGAACAGAGTCCAAATGGAGTTCTATTCATATGAGGTCTCAGAAATCCAGGAACAATGGAATTAGGTCTGAACACCATAGAGGGGCTGTAGAAAGCTTGTTACTCTTTCTTTTCCTTTCTTCAACTTTGCTTCTTTGGTTTTTCTGAGACAAGATCCCATGAAGCCCAGACTACCCTCCAAACTTGCTGTGTAGCCAGAGATGACCTTGAACTCCTAATTCTCCAGTGTGCACTTCCCCGATGCTGGGATCGCAGGCCCGTGCCACCAAGCCATGTTGAACTCAGAGCATTGTGCATGATAGGCAAACATTTTACTAAGCTATGCCCTCAGGCGTTTGTACAGATTTCTAAGGCATTTGTATTGTGAATCCAGGAACCATGACCCCATCACTAGTCCTACAACGGTAGAGGCTGCTTGCTGCCTCCTCTTGCAATGAGTTAGTGTCAGGATCCCAGTTGCAGTGCTATTTACTGGGCTGTTGTTTCTTAAGTGCCTTTCCCTTGCTGTTCATGTTTCTTCCTGCCAGACTAAAAGTAATCATTGTCAGGAATGTTCTGGATCTCTGCAGCCTGAAGGAGCCCGGCTACCTTTCTTTTCTATTTTTAAAGTGTGGCATCGATACATGGAAGGTGGCTTTCAGCTGCCATCTTCTCCTACTGCTGTGTGCCCCTGGTGATCTTTCTCTGTCTTGTAGCCATCACCACCCTCTTGTCTATAATCCTGCTGAAGCGTGTGCTCGCACACGCACACGCACACGTGCGCGCGCGCGCCCGCACATACACACACACACACACACACACACACACACACACACACACACACTTCCCCCTCTGGATGGTGAGCTAGTCACAACTGGTCTTATTATCTGTGGTTTTTTGTTTTGAATCTGTTGAAAAATCAGCACTGCACGGATCCTTCTTCTCGGCTGCTGATGAGGTACCTCCTCCAGGTGTCCAGGGCTGGGTGTCACTTTCTTTCTCCTTTGTGATGCTGTGCTTTCTCTTTGCTTGCCCGTCTCCTGGCTCTTGACCTCCTCAAAGGAAATATTCCTCACTATTACTTGTATATAGCTCTGATTGAAATATATATGTAATTAAACATATAGCATCCTTTGCTCATAACAATATGGCTACAATCCTGATTCTTTCTGGTCGTGTCTAATGTGCTCCATCTTCAACGAAACATGAACCACGTTGGCATTCTTTCTGATCCCTGAACTTGCCCAGGCAGCCCTGCTGCTGAACCAACCATGGCTTATTATTTTCTACCTCTTCCCCCCAGCCCCAGCTGTCTCCCAAGTTGTTTCCTTGTTACCCTTAAAATCACAACTCAAAAAATCTTACAAAAGATGACTTCCTTGTGGGGGTCTAGGTTAAAGGATGTAAACGATGAGCCAGGGAAAGCCCTTTGTACTAGAAAGCAAGGAGGGGGATGTGTTTAATCAGTGATAGAGATGTGTACAAGGGACACCGAAGCCCAGTATGAAAGAGCTCTCAGCAGCCAAATCTAAGACATCCAGATCAACAAAATAAATATTATGAGATGATTCAAGGTACTGAATAAAGTGGGAATCCAAGAGAACTCATGGATATAAAAAAAAAAAAAGTAAGTAAGAGAAGAGAAAGTCAGTTCAAGGTAGAGGGAAGGATGGGATTAGAAAACAGCATTTGGAAACTATCATCATAGTTAATGAGTCAGGCAATAATTAGATGAACTGATCGTGAAGCTTTCAAAGTTGGAGAAGTAATGGGAGCTTTCTGCTAAGCATCACCTCAAAAGATGCTTCCTAATTACCAGGGGGGAAATGGTAATTTCATTGTAAGGAAACATTAGCTTTAAACAAAGGATCCGATTAGAAATGGGGACCAATTAACCTCATGTGCATATGGATATGATGTCTAATGTTGTCTCCCTTGTATTCACACACACGTGCACACAATGTTGCTATGATGTGAATGGACAGTTTTCCTCATAGACTCATGCATTGTGAGCACCTGGTCCATAACTGGTCATGTTGTTCAGGGAGATCATGGCCACCCCAAAGACAGTGAGTTCAAGGCCAGCCTAGACTACATGAATGAGAACTTTTTACGAGAGAGAGAGAGAGAGAGAGAGAGAGAGAGAGAGAGAGAGAGAAGGAAAAATGAAAAAATAAAGAAATGAAGAAAGACAGAAGGACAGAACAACAAAAGAAAGGAAAGAAAGGAAGGAAGGAAGGAAGAAAGAAAAAAAGAGAGAGAGATCCGAGTCCCCCAACCCCACCCATTGCTGCCCCAGTTGCAGGCCAGCAGGGAAGACTCCTATGGGCACACCTCCCTACCAAAACCCCCGATCAGACCCTGCAATCTACAAGACCCACTCCCTACCCCAAACTCACCCATCCCCCTGTGACCTCAGTGGCTACCTGAGACACAGAATCTGCCAGCTCTGGTTGGACCAAGAGGTGAGTGACTATTCTCCTACCCAGAGAGTCCTGCCTCTGGGACCTAGGCCCTAAGGCAGGATCCATGCTCTCCCACCCCTGCCCATCACTGCCCCAGTTGCAGGCCAGCAGGGAAGACTCCAAGTGGGCAGACCTCCCCACCAACACCCCCTCATCAGACCCATCCCCTGCCCCAAACCCACCCATCCCCCTGCAACCTCAGTGGTTCCAAGACACAGAATCTGCCAGATCTGATTGGACCAAGAGCTCCGATTGGACCAAGAGTGGTCACCTGTTACACAGACACGGGAAGCACAGATTGGACCAAGAGCAGCTCCTTCAGACACAGACACCTCTTGTACCTATTGGAGGAAGAAATGGGTAGATGCCAGTGCAAAAATGCATGCAACAACATAAAGAGCAATATGGCACCACCAAAACATAGTGATTCTACAACAGCAAGACCTGAACATCACAATGTAGAAGAAGCAGAAGAAAGCATCCTTAAAAATAACTTTATGAAGATGATAGAGACCTTTAAAGAAGAAATGAAAAACTCCCTTAAAGAAATTGAGGAAAAGACAAACAAAAAAATAGAAGAAATCAATAAATTCCTTAAAGAAAGCCAAGAAAAAGCAATCAAACAGGTGAAGGAAACAGTTCTAGACCTGAAAATTGAAATAGAAGCAATGAAGAAGACACAAAGTGAGGGAATGCTGGAAATAGAAAATCTGAGTAAACGGACAGGAACTACAGATGCAAGCATAACCAACAGAACACAAGAGATGGAAGAGAGAATCTCTGGCATGGAAGATACAGTAGAGGAAATAGATTTGTCAGTCAAAGAAAACACTGAAGCCAAAAAAGTCATAATACCAAATGTCCAATGTATATAAAATGAATAAAAAAATTCTTAAAGAAAGAAAGAAAGAAGGAAGGAAGGAAGGAAGGAAGGAAAGAAAGAAAGAAAGAAAGAAAGAAAGAAAGAAAGAAAGAAAGAAAGAAAGAAAGAAAGGACGGGAGAGAGAGAGGGAGAGAGGCAGGGAGGGAGGAAGGAAGGGAGGGAGTGAGGGAAGGGAGAAAATTCTTCCCTGGCTATACAGTATCTTTCATATTTTATTTACTTCTTCTGTACTCCACTTGCTACTATTTATTTTACCTTTGACTTTTTTTATCATTAGTTTATCTGTGTGGTTCTTACCTTCTCTGCTAGAATATAAACTCCCAGAGGAGAAAATGCTTGGCTTTCTTATTTTTGATAAGAACCATTGCTAAAAGTGTATGTTTATGATTCTAAATTTCCTGACCTGTCTCACTCCATTTAGCATTGCTATTCTGGGTTCAGTCAACCTCACACCCTAGAGAGGAGAATTCTGGCTCCTTTGACATGGATTCTCTACCTTCATTCTTGTTCAAGTACAGTTCACTTACCAAACCTCATCAGTAGCTCCACTTAGAGATGCTACCCAGATTCCCTTTAACAAGCCAACAGCTTCCCTTCAGATTGAGAATAGAAATGCTAAGGTCGCCCCCACGGCTTACAACGTCCTTTGCTTCCTCCGGCAGCTTTTTTCTGCTTTTCTCTCCCTTTCTGAATCAGGGTCACTTAATAGCTATCTCCTGAGATAAGGATTTTTTTCCCCTTCAATCTCCTCCATTCCCTCATAAACCCATTCAAATATTGCCTCCAATACTCCCTGATTCATTTAAACAGCCTGCCCCATGCTTCCAAAGTATTGTAGCTCCTTAATCTAAGCCATTTCAGAAGAAGCTGTTCCTTAGACTCCAGATCATTTAGATCTCACTGTTATGAGATCTCTCATTTTCTTTGTATTTATAATCCTGTCTGACTGTCGACAGGAAGGGAAGTACAGTTAGAGCACAGATTCTGTGAGCTATTGAATAGTCTATCCTTAGCCTATCACACAGTAGATGCCTAATTAATTTGTATGAAATGAATCAACACTTAGCACTTACCAGACATGGTAAATATGACAACAGGATAGTTATAAATAAGATTTGGGATATAACAGGTCTTTATGCCAGTGAACTGGAGCAGTCAGTCATTTTTCTTGATACACTGTTTATGACCAAGACGTGGATATTGTCCATAATCAACATTCTCTAATTTAGAGAACGTCTTACTCAGCAAAGCAACTTTCGTATCTATCGTAGACTTTTTGATTCATAAATGTGCAACTCGTGCTCACAGGTGTCCTATGAGAGCTCATTGTCCCCAGAATTACATTCACAGTTTACCGAGGCTGAAGGAACTCTTGGTATGCTGTGGGCACAACTACCTTGGTCAATATCACCACCCTGCACTGATCAGCTTGACCTCAGCTAAGAACTAGCTGGAGATGGCCCGCCATCCTATGGTTTCCATTAAGGCACCAACATCTCTCAGCATGTCCCTGGCATTCTGTGAGAGGTTGGTTATTTTGCCTCCATAATTTGGGATAGACAGGAACAGTTGCTGTGGAAAGAATAGCAGTAAGAGAAGTTCCTTAGAAGGTAAATTTAAGAAAAAAAAAAGGGATTGCTTTTTCTATGGCTTTTCTAGTCTCTTTTGGAAACTTCCCCCACATCGGTGAAAACAAGATAAAACATCTGTGCTTAATACTCTTAAGTCCTGGCTTCTAGTAAAGGGGGTGGGGTCTGATCCCAGAGACCTAATCCCTTAGCTCCTTCCTGCCCCTTGCTTCATTTTATAAGCAAATATTTGCCAAGCTCTCATATGCTGTTATGCTAATAATCAGAACGACACGCAGTCACCCAAGGAACCAAAGTATCATACTGGAAAAAAAAAATTTTAGAGCCACACATACTTGGTTTCCAATCCTAGTTTTACTACTGCGTATGACTAATAAGTGACCTTGGTTACAGGATTTAATCTCAGTGGCCTTTCAATTTCTCAGAGGCTTTAACTTCTGCCTCAGTAGGATTTGGGGAGGATTAAAAGAGGAAACAGATGTTTGCTGCCTAGCATGGAGTCTGACACAAAGTCAATGTCCATCGATTAGACCATGCCCGTTGTGGTGGCCTGGCACACACAAGGCACGTGATAAATATTTGCAAAATAAAGTGTGAACTGCCCGGGCCTTCCTCTTTCTGCTAAGCCAAGACCCACGCCATCTCCTAACTTTCCTAAGAATCACAGGAAGAATTTGTCTGTGTGATTGGTTAAAATCACATCGTGTGTCCTCATAGGCACTGCCAAAAGGGTTACAACAATGAATCTTTACAGATAGAATAAAGCAGATAAGCAATTTGGTAATAGAAACTGGTAACAGAAATTTATTTTGTTCTGCTGTCCAAAACTCTCATACCAATTGCAAAACCTAATTTCCTAGCAGGTGGCTCTTCCAGAAAGAAAAGAAAAATAAAGGAAATTTAATCCATAATTAAACTAAAATGAAATTTCGTTAATATATACATCGAGGCCCATTGACCAGAGTCATACATTTGATTCTGAGTTGTTCGGTACTTCAAGAAAACTGCCTTAAACTGAACGAGTGTCACTGGTCACTCCAATGGCCTGGTAGCCAATCATCCCAGCCCCATTGTTTATGGTGGAGATTTATGGTCAGGCCTCCAATCCTGCATTCTCTCCTTCAGTCTGGACACAGATGGACTACATTTCCCATCTTCCCTTGTAGTCAGACACAGCCATCAACCACAGCCCAGTCAATGCAGTCTATCATCTCGCGGTGTGGTCTATTGACACCTCTTATTCAGCTCTTCCAAGTTTTTCTGCCCTCAGCAATGGAGATAGTCTCAAAGTGGCCCCAGAACTTGCCATCTGAAGATGGCTGTGCCTCTCTAAAACTCAGTCCCTGGATGACCTCTAGAAAATATCAATTCCACCAACACATTTATGTGCCTCGCAGTGGGCATGTGAAATAAACTGCTTTTGTATTGAGTCCTAATACAGATGGTGGCCCATTTGCGACAGAAATTATCCAGCTCTGACAACATACTGCCAAGAAACGACAGCCCCTCTGTACCAATCATCCCACACAGAAGTGAAAGGAAGGCGAAAATCAACCAACATCACAGTGAGCACGGAACATATGCAGAATTCCTAAATTATCTTCCTTAGAATTTCTTATTCAAATTGAGGCATTTCTTCCTGTCCTTGCTTTCTCACATCCTGTGGTCCCTCGGTGCGTCTTGTACTGAACAACTGCTTTCACTAGCATGGCAGGAAATAAGACTCTTTATTCCATTTATTTCCACATTTCTATCATCAATCGTAAAAAGAGATGTTGCTTAAATGTTTTTGTATCCCGCGCATGGCAAGAATCTGTATACCCTTTCTCCACTCCCATAGGAAGAATTTCTAGAGGACAGAGCCAATGTCCCTTCACTGTGAATACCTAGGAAGCACAGGCATACAGGGGAGGCACTAGGTAAATTTCAAGCTCCTTGTGAGTAAAGACACATAGTCGTGGGAACATTTCATACTCAGAGTTTCTGTAACTATAGTCCACTAACAGCATACGCGGTGCATAAGATGTTTGTGCGGCGATACTGCGGGCTACTCAGAGAATGGTATTCATGAGAAAGAAACGAAAGAAATGTCCTCTTCTCTCAGTAATGAGTTCTGGGGAAGGCACAGCACAGCAGGAGTACTGAGCTGCAGTTTGTAACCCCAGCAAAGGGCAAGTGCTGAACTAGGAAGCCCGAGCGCCTCTGGTTCTGAGCCTAAAGCATTTGCACACACTACTTCTGCTACAGTTCTTAGGGGCTATTTTAAGATTCGGCAGCCTTTAAGGCTTTTTTTTTTTTTTAAGAAGCTTTCCTAAGCCTTTTTTGTTACACAAAGAAAAAGCTGTTTCTCCAAAAATAAAGAGTTGCTGAAAGCCAGGAGCTTTTGATTTAACAGAAAACTCCAAACTCATCGATTTTAATCAACGCTAAAGTGGGAGATCTCAGAGTCTTAGATTCTGTGCGTTTCTTAACATCCAGTGTTTTAGAGAATATTTAATTAAATCAGCTAACCTGGAAAAAATATGCAAGGAGAAAAATACAGAGAAATGTTTTGAGGCTTGCATAGAGGATCCTTTTATTCATTGCAAAAGCTGAAGGTTCATGGGCCTAGAAGCCAAGAAAAAATAGTTCATTCATCTTTAACCATATGCATGGATAGGCTGCTCTTATATTTGCCTTGCCCATGCTAATTCATAACTGTCAATCAACTATTAAAAACCTTAATTATGTATGATGACATACGATGTCACTGTTTGCCACTTAAATGGAGTCTTCAGTCTGTTTGTATTCCCTATTCATTGCACGTCCAAACAGTTTTAATATTGTTATGTAAGTGATATACACATATAATGCACAAAAGGCAGTAGAAACAAAGAATTAAGCAACTTCAATTAGTAAAGGAATTTGGACTTGTTTTAAGTTTTATCAGCCTTTCTGGAAGCCTTCATAATGTGTTTTCTTTTAGCTCCTACAATAGAGAATTTATGGGATAACATTTAGAACTCCTAAAATAGTCTGGGTTTTGTACAGGAGCACAACCTTCATAGCTACGAGTCCATCTGTTCAATTTCATGGCCACATATGGACACCACCACACTTCCTGCCTGGTTTTGAAAATAAAAAATGATCTTGCGTGACCTGTTTACATGTAAGTATATTATTTTCACTCTTGCTCAATGAGTTTCAATTATTTGGTGAACACAGTGCATAAGATGGATACAGTTTTTCAAAAATATATTGAGGTTGCAGAATAAGACCAAGGGATGGGTCTCATGGTGGAGCTCTCTCCTAGTCTGCACACAGCTCTGGGTTTGATCCTCAATGCCACACAAAAGTGGAATAGTTACACAGTCTTGTCTCTTTTTCTAAACTGTTGTCTCCATCTCTCAGACATCTACGTTCACCCACATCTTGTCTGTATTTCCAGAGTTCCTTTGCACACACACAAATTTAAAACTCTACTGTGACAATTTTGAGACCAACCCAGATTCCACCTATTCCTTAAGGTCCTTATTCTATCTTTATGAAGGAAAACGCTGAAGATCACTTATAAATCCTAAAAATGTCCTCCAGATAGCCTGCTCTAAACAAGAACATTCTTGCCTTATTATCACAGAGAGAAGGAACTTACTAAGAGAAGATCAAAATGGTAAAAATCAAAAGATGCTATGAAAGGCAAAGGCTAATGTATAAAATGCTGATTGGAAGACAACAGAAAAATGCTGGCCATCTGGACACCTTGACAAAGATGTATCTTTTGTCAGCTGCTGACTAACCTTGGTGGGACTGGTGAGGTCAGACTCATTTGTAAACTTGAGGGATAGACAAGAAACCTGCTTTAGATGTCACTGGACTCATCGAAGGGTCCCCGTTCTAGTTACTAACAGTCCACTGCTAGGAACGACGACAGCAGAGCAAATAGAAGCTTCTGGTGGCACGTACATCCTAATGGGAAGAATTGAAATCCTTGAGATACAGGAGGAAGGAAGTCGTCTGTGCGGAGATGTTTAGGCAGATTTATGAGATGATCTGTAGGTGGGAAACATGAAGGAGGCGATGAGGATGGATGATGTGTCTAGAGCACAAGACTCAAGAGGAAGAAGTTGCATATTGGCAGAACCTGAAGGTTCTTGACAATGAGTTAAAGCAGCGGTTCTCAACCTTCCTAACACCGTGACCCTTTAGTTCAGTTCCTCGTGTTGTGTTGACCCCCAACCACAGAATTATTTCGTTGCTACTTCATAATTGTAATTTTGCTACTGTTATGAGTCTAATGTAAATATTTTTGAAGACAGAAGTTTGCCGAAGGGATCACGACTGACAGGTTGAGAACCGCCAAGTTAGAGTCTACTGGGAATGTGATGGACTGATACTTTCTCAAGAGGGAAGTGACATGCTCTTGTAACCTCTAGGGTGTTCACACTTGAACCTCTTTCATATATTTGGTCACTGACTTCCCACATAGCTTAATTTAAATGGGAAAAATATCCCTTCTATTCTGTTCCTGGAACATCCCCAAACCTCCACTGTAAGGGTAATAACAACACTTTTTTTTTTCTTATAAAAGTCCTGAAGAGGTTAAACAGCTCTGCCTCCTAGGTCATGAGCCCCTCAGCTTATTTGTGGGAGTCTCTAGCAAATGTGTTTAAATCTTGCTATCTGCTATGATCAGTCCTTTCCATGACTGCAGGAACTCTTCGGTCTGAAGTTTTTCAATGAAAAAAAAAATTAAGGGCTAAGATTATAGATCCACAATGACCTTAGAGGCTTGTATCAGATTTCGTGGGGAGACTGACCTACCTACTGTTGCATGTACATAATAATAGAGTGTCACATCGTTGAGCAATTATCTTTAGAAATCTGAACTTTTCTATTTCGTTGCTTATCTTGACTGACAAAGGATTTTCATAAAATAAAGTGCAGATGTTTGAAATGGCTTATTACTGGAAAAGAATGGTTTTCAGTTTGCTGATAAGATGCACATTACTAGAACACGCTTGTGTTTGCTGCAGAGGAAAAGGAAGAAGAAACATGAGTTCTCCAAGATGAAGAGGGGAAAAAGCCAAAACCACTTTCCAAGAATGAGAAACTTGGCAGCAGCAAAATTCTGTCCATTTATCTGAAACAATTTAGGAATGAGTATCATTGGGAAGAATTCTTGCCCACTTTACTGGACGGACTCAAATCTCTTCCTGGCAAAAAACGATGGATAGGGGTCAGTGAGATGGCTCAGAGGGAAAAGATTTCTACCGCCAAGCCAAGAGATCAGTCTCTGGGCGCCACATTCTGGAAAGAGAAACCCAGTTCTTGCATGTTATTCTCTGACCTTAGCTCACGCTCCATGGCACATGTGTCTCACTCACATACATGTGCATGTATTTAATTTTAAAAAGTAATAATAAATTTTAACAAAACCAATGGATAGACAAGAAATAATAACAGATACCTTTTTATGTAATATATTAAGATATTAAAGTGTGTAAATATATCTAAGCAACACATACAATTTATTTAAATTATCTTGAGCTGCACCTCCTACCTGCTCCTGCATTTCTGCTTAGCAACAGTTTTTTCTTTATGTGGATATTACTTTGTGTAGAGCAAGATAGTGACTATTTTTATATCAGATATGAAAAACAGAGATCAGGGCTGGAGAGATGGCTCAGCAGTTAGGAGTATTTACTCTTCTTCCAGAGGACTGGAGTTCAGCTCACAGCACCCACATCAGGCATCTCGCAACCTCCTGTAACTCCAGCTCCAGGTAAGGGCATCCTTTTCTGGAAACTACCAGTACCACACTCACAGGAGCACATACACAAACATAGAAACACAGAGACACATAATGAGAATGAAAATACATTTTTAGAAAAGAAACAAAAACATAAAGAAAATTAAGTCTCAAAAGATAAGATCTGTTTGCATCATCTGTTACATTTGAGAATACCATCCTAAAGTTAGCTTTTTAATTTCTTTGTTTTCTCTCCAAATGTCACCTTTCCAGAAAGGTAAGGTAACAAGGGAGGAGAACTTTGTATGATAAGTTTAAAAATCAAAACAAAAAAAATATTTCCTTCTTGCCATAATAAATAACTCAAAGACCTTAACCTAATCTACTGTATGAACATGTTCAGTGAGTTATAATGGTGATCCTCCTGCCTCTGCCTCTTCATCATATACTACTGGTGTGTGCCACCACAGTTGGCTCTAATTATAATCACATTTCTCTCTCGCCATGGAGTCCCATCTCAACTTTATCAAGACTTCCACAATAATCTCTAAGCTATAATAGGCCAGCACTGACTTAAAGCTCCAGCCAATTCTGCATGCCAGCCACAGTCTCTGTGAGCTGTGCCTCTAGGGATCAAGTTCTCAGTTCCTAAGTCGCTTGATGCCATATGGGGGATGTATAAAAATATAGGTGCAAAGGGAGGCTGGCTTGTCTTCAGAACAGTTAGATTAGCTAAATACATGACAGAAACCAGCACTGGCCTCGATAAATAGTAACATGACGAGAGGTTTCCCCTTTACTAAAATGAGAAGAGGAATTCTGGATCTGAGGCATGCCTCGACTGGAATACTTTTTTCAGATGACCCCAAGGAAGGCTGTGAGTTATTAAACAGGACTTCTTCTGTTTCCTAATGAGTTGGGGTCAGGTATCAACAGGACTGAGAGCATACAACTCAGGAAGTACATTAGAAGCTCCATGAGTAATAGACTCTCAAGCCTTGTCCCAGGCCTAAAACAGTGAGGACATGAGTGTAGGTCAGTATGTACTATTCAAGAATAACTCTTATTCCTCTCTCTCTCTACATCCAGTCTAGAGAAACATTTCTCCCTGTCAAACACTAAAATTGTGTATCTTAATCCAGTCATGTGCATATGACCTTGCTGTGTGGAGGAAAAAGAAGGATTTGGTGGGAAGGCTTTAAGAGAGGTGAGAAGGGGTTCACATTCTGTCTTACCCAGGGTCCTACTCAACCATTCTGACCAAGTACAGTGAGGGAGAATCAGAGGCCAAAGTTGCCAGCTCTTCAGAGACTGCCTGTGGAGCTAGGCATCAGATGAGCTTCTGGAGGGCCTTTTGTCAGAGTGGAGTAGAGCAAAGGTCACTTTGAACCCGGCTCACACACTGTGATATCAGAGCGCCTAATGGCATAGGAAGTGTTGGCGGCATCTGTCAAAGTCTGAGGCACCTGGATCACAGCAGTGAGGGATTCCCCAGGAGTATGACCCAGGGTGAACAGGTGTGGTTCGAGTCTCCTGATAACATGCCACTTTGGGCTCGTGAGAAGCATTCCTTTAAGTGTGGCCCTAAATAACAGGGGGTCCACTGCATTGCAGGTAAACCTAAGTCCTGCTACTTGGAAAATTAGCCTATTGAGGTAAAGGATATTTGGTACTGCAAGGCTCTCAGACACTGAGAATTGATTATAACATTCACTCAGTGTAGCCATGATTGATATTCAAAAAGTTACCTGAAAGATATTAAACAATTACTTGGCATGCAACCCTGTTTATATCTTGGTTAAAGGTTTTAATACAGGTGTCTTATCATATACTTATTAAAGTATAAAGACATAAATATTTCCATAATGCACATATAAGTATCTTATTTAACCCCTGTTTATACTTTAATTATATTTTTGTCATCAGATATTCTGTGTATCATATATTTACATTATGATTCCTCACTAGCAAAATTACAGTTATGAAGTATCAATGAAATAATTTATGGTTGGGGGTCACCACAGCATGAGGAACTCTATTAAAGGGTCATAGCATTAGGAAGGTTGAGAACCACTGCTCTAGAGCAATCATTTTGTATGCAGGACATCATTAGAATAGGAGCTGCTACTACATCACCACGGTTCTTGCCCCAGAAACAGCTCTGAAGTCTCCAGCATCATTTTCTGGAACAGGTTTGTTCTCCTGGAGATGAATCAGAAAGTTTTGCTGTCAACAAAGTCTGCCCCACTGTCTCTTTTCATAAAGTGTAAGAAATAAGAATGTTTTTATATATTTTCAAATGGCCGAGGAAAAAATTCAAAGGGCAAACGATATATTATGACATGAAAATTATGTAAAATTCAACTATCAGCCTCCGCGAATAAGGATTTTATTGATGCACAGCCATACCCATTCATTGATACATTGTTACTCTCATGCTATAATGAGAGAACTGAATATTTGTGACAAAGACTATGAGCCATAGGAAGTTAAAAATGCCTGCAATCCAGCCTTTTCCAAGGCAAGCTTGTTTCCCCTGATATTAGAGAGCGTATCTGCAAGGGACTGGGGATATATAGAGCTCAGTTGGTGCACATTATACAAAGCCCTTGTGTGATCCCCAGAACCATGTAAGCTAAGCATAGTACATGATTATAAAACCAGCACAGGAAAGGTGGGGTGGGAAGATTATGGTTCAAGGTCATCCTTAGCTACATAGTAAGTACTAGACCAGTCAGGAGTCTAAGAGATCCCTTCCTCAAAAGACAAAAGCAAAGGAAGGAAGGAAGGAGGGAGGGAAGGAGGGAGGGAGGGAAGGAAAGAAGGAAGGAAGGAAGAAGAAATGGAAATGAATTTTTCATGGAACCAAAGAATAACAATGGTAATGTGCTTGGTGTAGAGAGCATTTGAAGGGGCTGGTATCATCTTATAAAGGACTCAGTACATGTTATTTATAATAATACACATTCTTTTATAACTCAATAACAATCATACATCAATCATCTATATTTATGTGCAATGTGGTAAAATGCTACTTGGCACAAGTTTGTAAGAAATATGATACAAAAGAACAAACTGATTTTTTTCTTCTATAACCATGGTTCTTAATCTTCCATGAGGACTAGTCGACTATCTGAGATAAGCTTACCCATATTGGCTGAATGGTGCCACCTCAAAATAGATCTCAGAGTGGGACTTTATTTGGAGATGGGGTTTTTTAATGGGTAATATTAAAGGGTGTCACATGGGTATAGCTTGTAATGCAATTTGGCTGCTACATTTACAAAGAGGGAACTGTCACGAAGAGAAATACCAGGAATACACAGTAGCCATGAAACAGCTAGAAAGTTAGCTCAGTGGTCCAAACACTTCCTGCTTTTGTCAAAGACCCCGGTGCTTAGTGCTTAGATGCACACATTCTAGAAGCACAATTTGGGGGCTCCAATCCTGGCTCACTAGACTTACTAACAATGGGACCTTTAAAAGTGCCATGTCTTGGTCCCTCCCCATACAACTAAAGTAATACATGTGTCTATGTTGTACAGTTATTGAAAAGATTGTGATAATTTAATAATCAGAAGATAATTTGGTCCAGAATAAGGTTTGCTATGACTGAATTTAACTTCTTTTTAGATTCCCAGCACCTACGTGGCAGATCTGATGCCCTCATCTGGCTTCCATGAGCACCAGACACAAACATGGTACACAGGTATACATGCAAATGAAACACTCATGTACATAAAGTAATAAGAGAAAGAAAGTTTTAAAAGAAAAGGCCACTTGAGGACATAGCCAGGCATCTGTATCCAAGGACTTCATCCCTCAGCTGGTCCTCCAGTATCCTGACTTTTCTTTCGCTGTAGTCCAGATTTTTTTGTGTGTGGATTGGTTTGTTTGTATTGTAAACTTTCTTAAGAAAGAGCCTGGTACTCACTCACTCACTCTGCTCACAGGCTTCTCCCTGACCTACCAGAATTCGAGGTTAAATTTACACTCACAAGTTCTCACACAACAGGCGGTTCCTTCTACATCTTTATTTCCCCAGCTCTCACTATCCCTTCTTGATCAGCAATAATGTATGACTCCTTTATTTTTCCTCCTGAATATTACATGGGTAACTTTGATCAAAGGTCTTTTGATGTAGGTTTTTGTAATCACCTCTTCTTAGGTCATTGTCTGTTCTCACCCTAATTTAGAAAGACATCTCTGTTCTACAATGAAAGGAGTTGGCAAATCCTTTAACTATACATATCTCACATGAAACTTCAGCAAACTTCTGGATCTGGGACTTTTCTAAGGGGGACTCAGCTCTATTGTATGCTCAGGTATTCTGGTGGAGGCAGGGGAATGCTTAGTGCTTAGATGCACACATTCTAGAAGCACAATTTGGGGGCTCCAATCTTGGCTCACTAGACTTACTAACAATGGGACCTTTAAAAGTGCCATGTCTTGGTCCCTCGCTGCATAACTCAAGTAATACATGTGCCTCTGTTGTACAGTTATTGAAAAGATAGGACTAATTTAGTAATTAGAAAATAACTTGGTCTAGAATGAGGTTTACTATGACTAAATTTAATTTATTTTTGCATACACAAAAAGTGATTAATACATCCTTATAACTCAATACATGTCTCCTCAACATGCCCTTTTGTTACTGGGCAACTAGTTTTTGCTGAAGCTCTTCACATGGTTCTAGATATGCTGTATTGCATGAGGTCCAAGACAAAACTATTTTATCCCAAACTACATACTATGATATACAGAGGTTTCCGAGTAATTGGGATAATCTCTTCAACTACCTACAGATGACACTCAAATTATACAAATCTTAGAAGTCATCTTCATATTTAGCAAATCTGCAGGCTACCAGCACAACTGATTGTTGGTGTGAATCAGTGAGAGCATTCCTATGTGTTATGTTCATGTGTAATTTAAGATGACTGATCAATAGGTTTGTAGATCTCGGAGGGGGGATTATATTCATCAAGCAACATTTTGAAAAGGCAACCAGGAGTAATAAACTTAAAATAACATGCTTCCCAAGCTACTTTAATTAGGTGGCTGGGAGGGATACATTTTTCCTCTTTTTTGATTTATTTCTCCTACAGTGCTAATTTTCTTGGATGAAGTAACAGGAACATTTTGGGGTGGGGTATTCACGAATACTTTCTTGACAAAGAAAGGAACTGATGAGGTCTTTAGAGACAAAGAAATGAAGACTTCAAGCAAATGAGAGGATTTCTGAACTCATAGTGAACTCATCAGCTATTTATAAGAATGCTTAAGACTTGTTCAAATTCCACAATTGAAATACATTTCCACTCAATTATTAAGCTGCAATGTTTCATCTTCTTAAGCTGTATGCATGACTACCCTTTACAAGTGAAAAGAAAAACGTGGTTTTAAGGAGAATTGTGTGTGTAGCTATTTATCATACACTACACACATCTGTTTGAATACTGTTGTCCTTAAATAGAGCAATTGTTTTGGTATTGTTGAAACATTGGGAGGAGAAAGACATACAATTGTGGTCAAGTTCAGATGTATTTTGTACAGAATTGGATTGGGTTTGAATGCCACTTTTACCTCTGAACAGCCTTAGGCAAGTTACTCAACATCCCTGAGACACAGCTCCATCACCTGTAAGGTAGCAATTACAGTATCTCCCTCACCCTGTTTTAATGACATAGTGAGTGATACATAAAGACTCCTTACAGCACCTCTAAAATGTGGCAAGTGTTTAGAGAGTGACAGTCTCTGCAGGCTGGGGGAGCCAATCAACCTCTGACATCTTAGCTTTCAGTAAGGACCGGAGAGGTGGTTTAGGGGTGAAAAGCACGGGCTGTTCTTCCAAGACAACCGGCACCCACATGGTGTGTCACAATAATGTAACTCCAGTTCCAGAGACTCTGAAGCCGGCTACTGGCTCTAAAAGCACTAGATACACCTATAATGCACGTCCATGCATG
Organism: Peromyscus californicus insignis; assembly: GCF_007827085.1. NCBI lineage: Eukaryota > Metazoa > Chordata > Mammalia > Rodentia > Cricetidae > Peromyscus > Peromyscus californicus. The sequence continues at coordinate 29,993,290 of NW_026294514.1, forward strand.
CCATATAATACAAACAAACAAAAACAAAAAACCACCCAAACAAGAAAAAAAACACTCATACTCATAAAAATAAAAGTAAATAAATTTTATTTTTAAAGAATCTAGTTTATTTCAAAAGTGTTTGGTCAGTTGTTATTTTTGAATATTTTAGAAACTGAGTAATATATGAATGTCTCCATAGAAATCATATAAGTCCAATTTATGAACCAGTGACATCTCAGAACACATTGCCACCTGGATGTATTTGACATAACTTCGGAAATTATTTCCATGCAGTTCTCTATGCTGACTTGAGTCATAGAGATAGGGAGTAGCCCTGTGTGGAAGCAAGGCTCTGTTAGCATCTTTGTCCATTCAGCATTCAGCTCTGAGCTGGGCATGGTAGGAAACTCCAAAGATGACTGTCTTCCTCCCAGATGTTTCAAAGATAAAAGAAAGACAGAAGTGAGAGAGATTATTTCAGTGTGATGGAGTGTACATTATCATAAACAGAAGGTTCTATAAGAAAGCAGAAGGAAAAGCCCACACCAGTGGCTCCATTACTAGACTGAATTGTACCATTGTGGTTGCGTAGTCTGAGAACACTTTGGGGGAAAGGCTTGGTTCACTGTGATTCTGTGACTGCTCACAGTGAGGGAAAGCACACTAGAAGGGAAAGGATAAGACATGACCATCAGAAATGAGCTTGGATGGAAAGGACTGAATAACTGGTCTACAGGGCAGAGCCTTTGCAAGGAGGCAATACACACAGACTCAAGTCCAGGAAACAGCAAGTCGTATTATACGGGTTAAGGGTGAAATCTTTGGAGACACATTTCCCAGGTTAACTCAGCTACTCAGCTTTTACCTGTGCCCAGGTCCTAAACTTCACCACACCCCTATCTGGGCTTGTAAATTAGGGAGGACTTGTTAGGAGAATTAATTCAGGTGACACAAAGGTCCTGGTGAGCACAAGGCGGTGCCCATGTAGCATTTGTCTTGGCTTGAGCTGCCATAACAGAATGAGATGGACAGTTTAGAAGGCTAGAAGTCCAAGATGGTAGCAGCATGGGTTCCAGGGAATGCTCTGATAAAACCACACACACTTGTCCTCACTGTCCTGTCTACGGTCTCCATCAACCTACCTTCTAGAACCAACTGCTTCCATCCCCACTCGTACATGTACTCACTAATATTCATTGGCACAGCCTCATTGCTCCTGGCTTGTGTCCTTAGCCTTTTCTTATAGAGGACCCTAACTTCCCTTCTTTGCCTAACAGGGAGTGGCCAGTCTGCCAACCTTATCTGGGACAAGTCGAGGAAGGTACACCACAAAGACCCTCTCCCACCACTGTCAGGCTGGCTACAGGCCCTCTCCACTCCTGGAGAACATTTACAAATGTCTATACATTTACTCCAATGTGAACAATGGGTAAGCCCCGTGGATACGCACACAGACCCTGGAGTGCCACTTCCTAGGCACAAATCCAAGTGGCACCAATTATTTGGTTCAGCCATTTACTTCTTTGTACCACAGTCTCCTTGTCTATAAAAAGGAGATAAAAAGTTATGATGCATATAAACTGCTTAGCATGAGTAGTTGGCATAGTCCTTGTTGTTGGCATATAATTATCTACTGCTTTGCCAGACCTTTTAAAGTCAGTAATAATATAGCAATTCATACTTGTATCCCTAGTGCCTATCAAGACAAACACACACACACACACACACACACACACACACACACACACACACACACACACACACGAACTAAACCACACATAAAAGCTCATCTCAACAACAGAACCCTTTTCAAAGGTATTAAACACTTTGTTTTGTGCCATGGTCCCCACTGACGTGTGAAAAGTCCACAAATTCATTCTCCAAACAATGTTTTTTAAATATAGACAATGAAATGTGTCTAGTGCTACAAAAAATTCCAATTATATTGAAATAAAGTCATCAGAAATATGTAAAAATAAACTTGCGGCACAATAACATTGCGTTTCTGATTCATTAATAACAAAATCTAGCAGAAGATTCAGCTCCAGTCATGTCAGAGAAACAATGAGTTTGAACAACATTGAGAGCGATGCAGAACAATGAAAACATGCTAGAAAAATAACCACTGACCCAATTGCCAAATCCAAGGTCAAGGCTAGCACTGTGGGGCTGTGTTGTTTTGATTAGCAGTGGACGGAAATGCTAAGTTTCATTCAGAGACTGGTGAAAACGTGGATAATGTTTTCCTATCCCCCCAGTTAAGGCACACGTCATGAAGTTGGGTTTTCGGGAGTCCATGATGTCTCCTAGCAGAAGCTGCACTGTGTCTAGATGAAACCGTGGGCTGGACTTTCTCAACCCACCGGCCACACAAATTAAATGCATGCTGGAGCTCACTGAATGAATGGTGAAACTTCAGAAACGAAGTGCTTTCTCCAGGCCCTTCTTGATGCTTTCCTTCCAACACAGTCCAATGTAGGAGCCTCTTTCTTAATGGCTTAATCATTGCATTCAGAAAAAGAAAATATGATACTTGGGCTTTCGGTGGAGAAGAAATATGTCCCATTTGCAGCGCTGGTACTGTGTCGAAGTGCGAGGCAATTTGCACTAGAGAAAGCTCATTCTCCTTTGGGCTCGAGCCAGCCAGCTCAATAATGCTCCCTTTTTATCTGAGTAGATCCAGGGCTGTTACCCTGTTAACATTCAACCTCTCCTGAAGCCCAATCCTGCCTTTTGAATAAGACCCTGAAATCAGATAGGGTTCCACATTCCGAGTTCCTCCCTCTCAACTAACTATCAGTGATTCCCATCATTTTATTAGTGTATTAACTGTGTAACTAAAGGGCTGCATTATGACATTTCCATACATTCATGTAACGGACTTGGATCATATTCTCCCTCTGTGACGCTCTCTTGTCCCTCACCTCCCCTTGTCCCCTGTCACACACCCAACAGTCCTCACTTTTCTGTTATGTTACCCTCCATATATGAATGAAGTTCCATGATGCTTGCTTATCTTTCTGAGTTTGGTTTTTTTTTTGTTTTTTTTTTTTAAGTTCCATCCATTTTTTTACTTGCAAACAACAGGATTTTGTCCTTTTGTCTGGCTGAATAATACTCCCTTGTGCATATAGACCACATTTTCTTTACCCATTCATCTGTTGATGGACACCTAGTCAGGCTCCACCTCTGGGCTATTTTGAGTAGGGTTGTAGTAAACACGAATATACAGTAACACTGTAGTATGTCTTTGATTCCTTCTGGCTTATACCCTGCAGTACTACAGGTGGGCCATACATGACTTCTATTTTAGTTTTTTAAGGAACTTCCATAATGATTTCTACAGCAGATGTCCTAATTTACATTCCTGCTGACAGTATATCCGTGTTCATTTTTTTTCCTCAACTGTTGATTTGTTGGTTTATTTGTTTTTATTTTCCTGGTGATAACTACTCATTCTAATGAGGTGGAATGGAATCTCATTGTAGTTTCCATCTCCATTTCCCCAACAGCTAAAGATCTTGAAAATCTTTTATGTATTTATTGGCCATTTGTACTTTTTCTTTTGAGGATCACGTGTTCCATTCATTTATAGATTTATTGATTGAATTCTTTGCTCTTTTGCTATTTAATATTTTGAATTCTTTATATATTCTGGATCTGACTCTCTCTCTCTCTCTCTCTCTCTCTCTCTCTCTCTCTCTCTCTCTCTCTCTCTCTGCATTATGAAAAGGCCAAAGGAAAACACCAGAGACAGTCACACTAGAGAAACATCTTCTGTGCCTGTAACTACACTGTTGACAAAAAGCTGAGAAATTATGTGGATAATCCAAATTGATGTTCTGAAAAGACCAGAGTGATTGGAAGAGTGTCTCCTGCTTTTAATTAAAGTGGCCCCTGGCATGAGAAAAGCAGGAGATGTTAATGAACTCCTCCACACAAGGCGACCTTGAGTGTGTCTGCTGCCCCTGACTGTACAGTGAGGCAGCATGGCACTCGTCACGCGAGTGGGCGAACGCTCCTGGATGCCTTTTGTGGAAAGCACTTCACAAACCACCAGACTCCACGAGAGGATGGCTTTTGCCGTGAAATCACCCATGTGTCCCCTCTGTTTCCCTTTGCTGGAGAAGGATTGCAGATCATAAATGACAAGAAGGATAAGAATAATTCAGTCCAGTCAACATGAAATGTAAGTCCACTTGTGACAACTTTTTGATTCATCAGCGACATTGAACCCAAAGAGGGAGTTTCACAAAACTAAGGAACATTTGAATTGTCTTAATTTTTTTCCTTAAATTCTAGAGTAGTGAACATTTAAAGTAGTCATGATCCAGGCATTGCCCAGCTCAGTGAAGACTGTCACGGATGGTCTCAAACATTCACTAACCCAGAGCAGACTGCAAGTGTCAAGCGTCCCAAGTCATGCTCCCAGCCTGAAAAATCACTGTCACATACTTGGGGGAAGTTGAAGAAAAGCTACTTTAATTCATCTGCCATTTGATTATTTATAAAACAGCTAAATCAAATTGAACTGGGCCATTGTTTTAAAGCATTATTAAACTCAGTTTTCTGGATCCCCAAGGGCTGTGAAATTCATAGACCAGCTCAGAGAATTAAGAGTTTGTATATTTACACAGTCCAATTAAGAAATGGGCTATAGAACTAAACAGAGAATTCTCAACAGAGGAAACTCAAATGGCCGAAAGACATTTAAGGAACTGCTCAACATCCCTAATCATCAGGGAAATGCAAATCAAAACAACTCTGAGATACCACCTTACGCCTGTCAGAATGGCTAAGATCAAAAACACTGAAGACACCTTATGCTGGAGAGGATGTGGAGCTAGGGGAACTCTCCTCCACTGCTGGTGGGAATGCAAGCTTGTACAACCACTTTGGAAATCAATATGGCGCTTTCTTAGAAAATTGGGAATCAATCTCCCCCAAGATCCAGCTATACCACTCTTGGGCATATACCCAAGAAATGCTCAACCACACCATAAGAGCACTTGTTCAGTTATGTTCATATCAGCATTGTTTGTAATAGCCAGAACATGGAAACAACCCAGATGCCCTTCAACTGAAGAATGGATAAACAAAATGTGGTACATATACACAATGGAATACTACTCAGCAGAGAAAAACAATGGCATCATGAGGTTTGCAGACAAATGGATGGATCTAGAAAAAATCATCCTGAGTGAGGTAACCCAGACTCAGAAAGACAAACATGGTATGTACTCACTCATAGCAGGATACTAGACATGAAACAAGGATGACTTGTCTGCTACTCACATCACCAGGGAGGCTACCTGGAAAACAGGACCCCAAGAAAGACACAGGGATCACCCAATGACAGAGAAATGGAATGAGATCTACATGAACAGCCTGGACATGAGTGGGGGTAATGAAAGGCGAGGGTTGAGGGAAAGAGAGCTTGGGGGAGCGGGAGATCCCAGCTGGATCAACAACAGAGAGGGAGAACAAGGAATAGGAGACCATGGTAAATAAAGACCACATGAGAATAGGAAGAAGCAAAGTGCTAGAGAGGCCCACAGAAATCCACAAAGATACCCACACAACAGACTGCTGGCAGAGGTCGAGAGACAGCCTGAACTGACCTACTCTGGTGATGGGATGGCCAAACACCCTAATTGTTGTGCTAGAAACCTCATCCAACTACTGAGGGATCTGGATGCAGAGATCCATGACTAGGCCCCGGGTGGATCTCTGGGAGTCCAATTAGCGAGAATGAGGAGGGTTTATATGAGCGAGAATTGTTGAGACCAAGGTTGGATAAAGCACAGGGACAAATAGCCAAATGAATGGAAACACATGAACTATGAACCAATGGCTGAGGGGTCCCCACTGGATCAGGCCCTCTGAATGGATGAGACAGTTGATTGGCTTGATCTGTTTGGGAGGCACCCAGGCAGTGGGACCAGATCTTGTGCTCATTGCATGAGTTGGCTGTTTGAAACCTGGGGCCTATGCAGGATTGTTTGGCTCGGCCTGGGAGGAGGGGACTAGACCTACCTGGACTGAGTCTACCAGGTTGACCTCAGTCTGTGGGGAAGGCTTTGCCCTGGAGGAGATGGGAATGGGGGGGGGGGGTTGGGGGGAAGGTAAGGGGGACGGGAGGGGGGAGAACAAGGGAATCCGTGGCTGATATGTAGAACTGAATTGTATTGCAAAATAAATTAATAAAAAAAAAAAAAAAAAAAAAGAGTTTGTATATTTACAAAATGGCTAATCCCTATGATCCTGGAATTTAAAAAAAAAAAGTTTCAAATTCCAAAAATGATGAAAGGCAGAAGTTTTTCCTCCATTCTATCCTAAGCCATAGTGAAGACGTTTCTATTTACAGGCCCATGCCTGTACCACTCTGCTCATTAACTTTTCACTCCAGATAATGTTTTGGACTATTAATTCAGTCAATACGAACAGCTCAATAATTAGTTTTGCAGTGGTATTTATCTTGCACACTTTGCCCTGGTATTTGAAAGTGTCGAGGGTTTATGAATAAGTGGCAAGAAGTTCAATCCAACTTTCAGATGTGAGTCGTTTGCAAGCAGACACTAGAGGTCTAAATGAAATTTCTATCTGTCTGTGATTTGAAAGTCCTATTTTTCTTCACATCATGTTATTAAAACTTAGTATGAAAACCTAGACCGACAAGGTCCTATAAATTTAATTCTAGAAATTACAATTTGGGACGGTACCATATATTTGAAATATCGATATCTGAAGCTATAATAACACACAGTGATTTTAAAAGTACAAAACTTGATATGCAGGATTCCCACAAACAACAGTTGACATATTTTATGAAGAAAGGGGAGAACAAGAGTTCATTTTTGATTTTTCAAGAAGGGTTTCTCTGGGTAGTTTTGGTACCTGTCCTGGATCTCGCTGTGTGGACCAGGCTGACCTCGAACTCACAGAGATCTGCCTGGCTCTGCCTCTTGAGTGCTGGGATTAAAGGCGTGTTCCACCACCACCCAGTGAGGTGTCTATTCTTTAAGAATAAAAGTAGGTGATTCTTTCTCCTTAAAATGTAGCCTCCAATTTGTCCCAGCTCCCCCTCACGACGGGTCATGTGGCTGGCCAGGAACTGGGTGATGGGTTTACTGAGCCAGGTGGACATTATTTTTACAGTCTCACGTCCAGTTTGCTGTCTGTCATCACCAGGACTCAATGTTGGGAACTGACAGGTTTCAAATATTGATGGGCAAAGGCCGGCAGATGCAGACACTTGGGCCTGATCCAAGATATCCAAACCCTGCCGGTCTGTAACGTGAAGCATGAAAACAGGCTGTATTATGAAGTGTCCTCAGCCTGCCGTTTTCACACGGGATAAAATAAAACACCCAGGGAGAAAGCTGCCCTTTCTGCTACTTTACCACGGGGCCATGTTGAAAGGGTCGGCCCCCAGGGCTTAGAGCCTCCCTGTTTAGAACAGCCACTACCACTATGTAAGAAAACGGGTGAATTTCACCAAATGGAAAAAAAAAAAAAAAAAACTGATGCCAGAATTATTGTAATTCATTTTTGTTTTCTTTGATGTGTTTTAAAACAGAAATTTCTCCACCTGTGGTGCTCAAGAGGGAACATGAGATGTACTCTCTGCTTCACAGTGACACCTCCTGTCAATATGGTCGTGTTTCCTTTTGTGACAAGTGACACTAGCTAGAGCCACGCATGCCTCAGACAAATCTATGCTCCCTTTTTCTTTGCTGCTGCCGTCCCAGTGGATAGTTGATAAAAAAAAAAGGAAAGTTGGTTTTTGCTGGTTCTGTATGTAAACAAAATGTGTGTGCGATCAGCGGTACCTTGCCATAGTTATCTAATTTTCTTAATGATTCCATGCTAATCAATTGTCCATTTGAGAGCAGAAGTACTAAAGACTAGTTAAACACATTTAGAGGCATTCCACACTGTGTTTGCAAAAGTCTATGGTGAGTATGCATGCATGTGTGTATACAAGTAGTATGAGTGCAAATGTAATGTGTGTGTGTGTGTGTGAGTGTGTGTGTGCATGCGTGTGCAAGTGTAGTGTTTAACATGAAGAAGTAAAATAGGGAGAAACCACTTGAAATTCTGATGCCAAAGGAAAGAGAGCAGACTTCAGGATTTGAATAATTTCATTTAGTCAATAAAGGGATAAATCATCCCGCAACAGCTATTTTTCCTTGACGTGACTTTGAATTAGAAAGTCAGTCCATCTCTGCACAGCACTTATGCAAATGCTGGCGATAGCGGCGGAGCTGATCACATTAGAGCCGCGGGTTACTAGATTACCTGTGTGGCCAGGATGAAAAGATCAGCACGTCTTCACGCTGAGATGAACCGATACCACGCGTCGGATCATGTCATCGGCCAATGTCATTTTAATAGGACCACAAATCATTGTGACAATAACAACCTCAAACAAATCCTCCGGATAGTTAAAAATGCTGATTTCCGTCCCCAGAGGCCAGTGAAAGATGTAAAACAAAACAAAGAGAATGTCTTTATAATGTAGCAACATGTAGATGGCAAGGTGTCCCGTTAAAATACCCTACATAGCTAGAAGAGAAGCCATGCTCTGACTCTGCAAAGACTGTGGAAGGTTAGTTCTCAACAACTTTGATTCAGTTCTCAACCTGTGAGCTAAACACGGGAGGTGGTGTAGATTTTTTTTAAATGGCAAGATACCAGGTAACACACACGTAGGTTTTATTGACATATATATTTATGATGTTTATGTATATTTGGTGTTCATATATGCCCATCAATATTTGAAACCTGTCAGCTCCCAACATTGAGTCCTTGTGATGACAGACAGCAAACTGGACGTGAAACTGTAAAAATAATGTCCACCTGGCTTGTCCCTGTAATCAATGGTAATTATTTTCTGGAAAGAAAAGTACAGTGAGCAACATTTGTTAGGCAACCTGACTTCTATGATGCCCTTATATAGTCTAAGCTGGTGTTTTTCCCCAACAGATTCACTTAAAAACAAACAAAAACAACAACAAAAAAAAACCCTAATACTGACAAGTAATTTATGCTCATGATATCCCATGACCCTTTCAGAAACACAGATCATTAAATGGTATAGTTGCTGAATTCTCTGAACATGAGTTCAATTGGACCACAAAACCCAGCTGAACACCACGGTTGCCTTGGCATGTGACAGTAACTACTGCCCGTTTCCCTAAAGACCTATCCTCTACATGTTATGCATAAAGCAGGGATACACAAGATAGGACATTTGCAATATTGCAGTCGTATTAGCTTACTTCCGGTCACTAGAAACTTCAGAAGAAAAGGAAGGAAAGAGGTAGAGGAAACTCAACTGGATTTGGGTCTTTGTGATGTTCTTTAAGAAGTGTATTTAAAGTGGTCTCGGAAGTTATCTAAAGAATGCCACCCTCTACCCCTTGAGAAGTACAGAAAAGGCACGTGTGTGGCCTTAATAATAGAACAGAAGGCTCAGAGGAGCCAGGAAAGGTGCTTGGGAAATGTGCTCTGAGCTCTAGACTGAGCAGCCCTACTCGGAAACTCGGTTGACGGGAAACTGAACATGACCACAGACTGTATCCAATTAAGGGTATCTCAAGTCTCACTTATTTAGAAATTTCTAGAATACAGAAGTGTTTATGATGTGTTCTGTCCACAGACGAGAGTCTGTGATCACACCTACACTGTTTTCAGTGTGGAATTATTTCAGGGTTAATAAGACAGTACCATGTAAAATGGGCAAAGATTTCTGAAAGTGCCATTGTGCAGAGAGGTCTGGGAAGGAATGAAAATCACTTATTTTTCCAACCGCTGTGGGTTCTCTAAGCTCACTCACTGTGCAACCTAATCCTTGGTGCTTGCACCCACAAAATTAAGCATTCCTTCCGAAAAATTACAAGAAGAGTACCCATCTTTTCATCCTATACCATTTCCCTTGAGCAAACATCAAAATGCTTTCTTTTACCTATTATTTATTTTAGAAATATATAAGTATCTCTGGAAAAACACTTTGTGAGTTATCTCCTGTGTGTGTGTGTGTGTGTGTGTGTGTGTAAGCTCATATTCATGTGTGGGTGTGTACATGCATGGAGATGACAGAGGACAAACTTCAGCGTCTGTCCCTCAGACATCATTCAGCGTTCTGAGACAGAACTTGCCAAGTGTGCAAGGCTGCCTGGCCAGTGAGTCCCAGGGGTCTAACTGCCCTCAGGAACTCATCACTGGGATTCCAAGCATGTAATACCATGCCTGACTTTTTTATCCCAGTTCTGAGACTGAACTCAGGTCCTTATGTCTGCAAGGCAAGCACTTAATCGACCCAGCTTTTGCCCCAGACCTTCCTCTCTCCTAGTCTACAAATAGGTCTGCTTTCACAGTCATCACAATCCATGGGACTATATTTAGACCAAAATGCTTCAATACTGAGCATATGGTGTTATTTACCTAAATTTCAAAATGATGGTTGAGGCTACTCTCAGCTGGTGAGGATGGATATACTAGTGTACTGTGAAAATAATAACATGATTTAACCACCCTGTTCTTCAGTCCCAAAGCCTAATGCAAATGCCTACTGACAACAGACTTACTTCTCTAAGCAACTCACAGGGACTGTTCATAATATACAACAGATATGATTTCTCATATTTCATTCTTGAAACATTAAATATGTGCACATAAACAATAAAGAATACACAGAGAGTTAATTTCTTAATCAAAGAACACATTGGGTCAATCTACCAAAACAACAGTGAACTTGGGTAGAAGAGTTAAGTCCTGACTGTAACAAATGCAGGTCTTCCACTTTCATGGGTGAGCTCTAAACTGTGGGGTAGGGTGTTGGTGTCCCCCTAGCCTGAAGCAAGGGAGTATCCTCATGTGTGAGTTATGTTCATTAGTACAAATCAGCATTGGAAGTACAGCCTAAAAGAACTCTTGAAGGGTTAATTCTCCAAAGCAGCCAGGCGAAGAATGTGCCTCCTCAGGACTTTAAATCCAAGCTATACCCAAACTGGCTGCAGATGCAAATCCATAAGACTTTCCCAGAAAGTTGCATTAGGCAAATCAACATTGGGATGTCGAAAGCTGGGAATTTTTTTAAATTGTGCTCACCTATAAAGGAAATTTAGACATTAAAGTCATTGATATTATTACTTTAAAATACTTTGAAGGCCTGAAATCTATCCAAAAAAAAATGTTTAGAATTATAATTGCTCAGCAAGTAAAAGCTTCTTCATAGATCTGTGTCTGTTCTCTTCCTGGCATTCATAAACCTTGCAAGTTAATGTACCTGTAGTTGTGGCTCAATTGCTCTGATATCTTTGTCCTCTAAGACTACTGGTCCAAGCCAGTCACTGGGCTGGGCACCAGCAAACCCTGACAAGTGAAGAGAGATAGCTTTCCTACCTACCTATATCATTGGCTAGTGGCACATGGCATCCCTTCTGTTAGCCATGTGACCTCAAAACAGTTTCTTAAACTATGAGCCCAAGTGATAACAAAGTCCCCATTGCAGCGTTGAGAAGCCAATTGAAACCCAGAGTTGTCAGTCAGCTGATGGGAGTTATCGTCTAAAATGGTCAAATGTCAAGTCATCCAAACAAGCTTGTCTCTGAGAGGGAGGAAGTGGAGAAATGGCAGGTGGTTCTTGAAGTCCTTTTTGTCTGCAAGAAAGACTGAAGAAAAGATGTCTATGTTACCAGCCCAGACAGCCACTTCCCAAAAGTACCAATGTCAGATACAGTAATCACAGAAGTTTTGATGCATCTTTCATGATGAATTTCATCTGGTATTGGGAAGAAATATGGAAGTTTGCCCCCTTAGAACTGAAATTCACAGTCTGTCATAAGAAGTAGCCCAGAGGACTGCGATAAAAATATGAATGGTATCATAATTTGGTTCCAGAGCTACGTTTCTGTTAAGCGTGATACAGCTTAGGAAAATCTAATAAAACATCTGACAAAAGCAATAGATTCTGGCTGACAGCATAGCCTAGGGGCATGTGCTCCCACTGACTAAGAAGTTAAGATGTCATGAAGTTCTCAAGCCTTCCCTTCACTTTGCCCAGGAAGTATTGGTTGTGAAGTGAAGCACTGACGCTGTCATATTTAAATTTTAAATAGATTCATATGGGAAAACACGAGTTTTTATTTTTTTATTTTAGCAAGATTTTTGTACTCATTTCCCATGGAACCAAGAGTCAAGAGATGAGCAGAGTCTTTCCACAGATCATGTTGGGGGCTTTGATGCAGCTACATTCACAGCTACACACAAATCCCAAAATGGCAAAAGCTTTAACTCCCACTGAAATGAAAAGGTAAGTGTTTCCCAGGGGAGTCAGTTCAGGAAAAAGTTTATAACCACTCTCCTGGGATTTTCATTCCCCTCCACCATGAAGCTACTCCTGACTTTGGACCTAAAACAGCCGATCTCAAATACCTGCTTAGTCCTGAATAAATGTTACTCTCGAATTCCTCATTTTTCTAATATATGATAGTCATGTTTCCATTCATCTTTTTCTTGTATGTACGTGCTAAAAATGCAAGATATGAGGGTGAATGGTATGAAAAGGATGTAAATTTAATAAAAGTAGCTTGTTAGGTGAGGTTTTGTTTGTAAGGATGATTCAATCTCTTCTATGGTCAAACCCATGGATTTACACCAAAGCCCAGATTCCTCATCATCTAATAGACCACCAGCTTACTCAGATGTAGAATCTAAAAGGTAGAGTGTGGTAAAGAAAACAAACAGAACCCCTAGTCCTCACAAATAATTAAGTAGTGGCCTTTTAATTACCCTGGAGGACAATGGAGAGAAATTCAGAAACAAAAATAGGAGAAATGGTCCCTGGGCCTTTGCTAAAAGCTCCGTGAACTTTTTTTTTTTTTAGAAGAATAGCAGAGAAGCTGCTGGGATTATCAAGAGGAACGGGATTCAGAAGAGGTCAGAATTGAAAACAGAAATCCTAGTGATCTGAAATCTCACACAGTGAGGTTGTGTGGGGGGCTCACAGATCCTGAAGTGCACGCCCCATTTCATGAACTAACAAGAGACTGCTTTGAAAAATCATTCGGGTTTCTCAGTTGGACAGACTGGATTCCAATTGTATGGAGAGCCAGGGAAGGAAAAGGACATTTTTAACCCATTCAAATCAGAGAAAGAAGAAACTGTCGAATGCATTCACGCAGTTCCAAAGATATGATAAAGGCTGAAATGCTCAGTTTTTGTATGAATGTGGAGTGCTAGTAGCTGACGTATTGTGCTTGACACGAGAGGCTGAGTGCTTATAAAGCAGAAGTCAATAATTAGTTCCAGATCTGGGCTTCACAGGATGCAAAACCTTATCAGTTAGGGAAGTGAAACTTGGTTGTGCTGGGTCCTATCACTTATGCTATCAATTAATACTATCTATTAATTGACCCCCCCCATTCTATTTCCATTTCATCTGCCTTGTTCTGTTACTGTTTATATAACATACCCCCAAACAAAATGAATAGGATATTTTGACAAAAGAACAAAGAAACTGGTGTTATGATAATATGCCAACCCCTTTTGTGTGTGAGTAGCAGTGTAGTCACTGAACAAGCATTTTTATTTTACTGAACACAGATTTTTTTTTTGGTCTTACACAATATATCCCAGTTTCCCCTCCTCCTTCTGCTCCTCCCAGTTCCTACCAACCTCCCCTCCTACCCAGGTCCACCTCCTTTCTGCCTCTCATTAGAAAACAAACAGGCTTCTGAGAGATTATAGTAGAATATAATGTCACATATAACATAACAAGATAAAACAAAAACTACACATGAGAATAGGACAAAACAAAGAAACAGAAGGAAAGAGCCCCAAAACAAGGCACAAGGAACAGACGCAAACACAGAAACCCACGAGTTCACACACTCAGGGATCCTGAAAACACACGAAACTGGAAGCCGTATCATATGCCTGAAGGATTTGTAGGGTAAAAAGATTATATATACGACACGACATAATGAGACAAGGACCCTCCAGAGATGCCATTGAGTTCATTTTCTGTTGGCCATCCACTGCTGGGCATGCAGCCTACCCTTAAGATAAATTTGTTTCCCCAGGGAGACTCCCTTGGAGAAAACTAAATTTTAAATTTTCCAATGGTTATAATTTGGAAATAGCTCTTGGATTAAGGGATAAGGGCATGTGTCCACTTCTCCTTTCAGCTCTAGGACTCCATCTGGTGTAGACCCATGCAGGCCCTGTGCATGCTGCCTCGGTCTCTGTGAATTCATATGTGCAGCCATCCTGTTGACTTGAAGGGCTTTGTTTCCTTGGTGTCCTCCATCCCCTCTCATTCTTACAGTCTTTTTGCCCCCTCTTCCATAGGGTTCCCTAATCCCTAAAGGGAGGTATTTGATTGAGACATCTCACTGAGGACTGAGTGTCCCAAGATCTCTCACTTCCCTGCTATGGGTCTCTGTATTACTTACCATCTGATGTGGGATGAAGCTTCTCTGATGGTGGCTGAGCAAGGCACTAATCTATGAATAGAGCAGAAGGTCATTAGGAGTCATTTTATTGCTACATGCTTTTAGTGAAACAGTGGCATTTGATTTCACCATGGGTCCTGGAGTTACCTAGTCTCAGGTTCTTGGTCACCCAGGTAGTGTTGAGTATGGTTTCCATCTCATGGAGAAAACCTTAAGTCAAATCAGATATTGGCTGGTCACTCCACTCCCACAAGCTTTGTGCCATCATTGTACTAGCATGTCTTACAGGCAGGACACGTTGTAGATCAAAGGGGTTATAGCCAGGTTGGGGACTACGTTTCTCTTTTGGTAGCTTGCAGAAGACCTTACCATAAAAAACAAACACTAGAATGTAGGAGTAAAGGCTCTATGTAGACACCATCTTAACTTCTCCGGGCCCAATGAGTTGCAGAAGTGTTGTCTTCAGCAGCAGAGCCTTTCTGTCAACTTGTAGAGAGCAACCCAGGCTGTCTTGGCAAGGGGACCCCTTTGGTCAACAACTCAATTAGATGTTTCTAATTCCTGGTAGTGGAAGCTTTGTTTGACGACAAGAGATGTCCAGTTGCAGCTCTGTCTTCCCCACTGTATGGTGATTTCACTTAGGTCCCCTTCATGTATGTACATTTAGGAAGCTTCTACTGTATGAGGTTTCCATACTGCCCCTCAAATGGCCCTGGATTTCAGCTGTCTCTCCCCATGTTCCCCCTTCATCTCCCTTCCACTCCCCATTCTGACTTGATCCTCCCATTCCAGCACCCACTCCCATCCAACCATAACCATCTGTTCTATGTTCCTTTCCTAGGGAGATCTAGCTGGCCCTCCTAGTCCCCTACTCTGTACCTAATCTCTGTGATTCTATGAATTGTAGCTTGCTTATCACTAACTTAACAGCTAATATCCACATATAAGTGAATACATGCTATATTTGTCTTCCTACATCTGAGATATCTCATTCAGGATGAGTTTTTTCTAATTCCATCCTTTTAAGTGTGAATTTCAGTTTTTTAAACAGTTGAGTAATACTCCATGTATAAAAGTACCACATTTTCTTTTCTTTTTTTTTAAGACAGGGTTTCTCTGTGTAGCCCTGGCTGTCCTAGAACTTGCCCTGTAGACCAGGCTGGCCTTGAACTCAGAGATCCACCTGCCTCTGCCCCCCAAGTGCTGGGATTAAAGGCTTGAGTCACCACTGCCCATACCACATTTTCTTTATCCATTCTTCTATTGAGGGACATCTAGGTTTCCAATTGCTGGCCATTGCGAATAGGGCAGCAGTGAACGTGGTTGAGAAAATGTCTCTGGGGTAGGGTGAAGCATTCTTTGGGTATATACCCAAGGGTGGTATAGCTGGGTCTTGAGTTAGATTGAGTCTCATGTCTCATGTGGGGGAAGTGTCACACTGATTTCCATAGTGGCTGTACAAGTTTGCACTCCCACAAGCACTGGATGAGTGAGTGCTCCCCTTAATCTGTATTTTTGTCAGCAGGAGCTGTCGCTTGTTTTTATTGTATCTTAGTCATTCTGATGGGTGTAAGATGAAATCTCAAGCTAGCTTTGATTTGCATTTCCCTGTTGACTAAGGATGTTGAACATTTCTTTAAATGTTTCTCAGCTATCTGAGTTTCCTCTTTTGAGAATCATCAGTTTAGATCTATACCCCATTTTTAATTGAGTTATTTGTTTTCTTGATATCTGTTTTTTTGACTTTATATATTTTGGATATTAGAACTTCATTGGATGTGTAATTGGTAAAAAAAAAAAAAAAAATCTTTTCCCATTCTGAAGGATGCCAGAACAAGCACTTTTACATTACAACTTCCTTGAAATGATTGAAAACATTGATAGATAAAATTAATGAAATTCTTCAAATATGACAAAATTTATAAAGTTTATAAATGTATTGTGAAGGTATGCCCACATGTGTATACACGCATAACTATACAAAGGTGTGCATATGACTGATGCTATCTTCAAAGAATTAAAAAATGCTCTAAATATACTGTTAGAGCATTTTCTTTTTAATTTTTTAAAAGGATTTATCATTTTATTTTATGTGTATGAGTGTTTTGCCTGCAAGTATGAATGTGTAACATATGCATGCCTGGTTTCCACACAGAGTTCAGAAGAGGGCATGGGATTCCCTCAAGTCAGAGATGGGTATTCCCAGCACCATGTGGGTGTTGGGAACTGAACTTGGTTCCTCTACAAGAGCAACAAGTGCTGTTAATCGTTGAGCCATCTTTCCAGCACCTGTGCCATTTTCTTTTTAAGTCAAGTCTTTTGGATTTAGTTCCTTTAATGATGGGCACTTAATAGAGATTACCGAGATGATATTTAATGATAGCAAAGTTATGGGTAAATACTCTTTCATAGATTGTTGGCCGAAGTAAAATTGATAAAAAGTTTTTAGAGAATAATTTGGCAATACAAAGTAAATATTTTTTAAAAAATGCATTGGACCATTAATTCCACTTCTAGGGATTTATGGGGTATCAATGTACATTGATGAATTTTCACGGCTATTTTTTATAATTTGATCTGCAGAAATAAAAGTAGACCTTTTCAATAAGTGATAATGTACACTATGATAGCAATAGAAACCACTTACTTCCATATACCAGTTAAATTTATGACACAAATGCATATATATTGACATGGAAAGATGTTCATTGTTAAGTGAATAATGGATTTGAATGAGGTTACAGGACCTGATACTGTACAGTGCTCTGAAAAGCAGAGTGTGGGCCTGTGCATCTTTTACACAATTGTTGGTTTTTACCTCATTGACAGTGTCCCTGGTTTATCAATCAAGAAACAAATCCCAGAGATCTGAAGTCATTTGCCAAAAATAAAACAGCTAGCAAATGACAAATGCGAGCTTTAAATGTGGGCAGTCTGGCTATAGAGACGGCTTTCTCACTCTCTCCAGCATAAGACCTGTCACTGTCTAGACACATGTGGGGACTTGCTCATAAATTCACTTCTGTATGCAGACGTACAGAAAACAAAATGTAGAATGGCATCCATCAAGACTTCATGTGGTTATCCTTGAGTGACTAGATTTTTACTTTAATTTCTATTCAGCCATGCAGTCTGTGGTGAACAGTATATTGTGTGTGTATCCATTTTTAAGAGGGGGAAAGAACTACAAATATATTCTGCTCTGTGTAACCTGAGCACATGCCAGGGAGAGCAGGCAGTGGTGTTGTCTACCTCACCAGCTCATGGATGTAGCAATGGAGGAGTTGCCAGGGCCAAGGACAATGTGCTACATGTGATCACTGCCCCTTGAACAGCATGATTCTCACAGCTTGCTTGAATAAGAGAATGACTCTCCAGGCCAATGGACAACTGCTTACGTACTTTTTAAAAATGCCATAGTTGTTTGAATGAATGCATGCCACATATGAAAGTCTGACTCTGTAGTTTTCTTTAAGGGGTTGACTCCTGTTAGGTCTAATATACTCTTACCACGGACCCACAAGTGTGACTGTCCAGGCAGCATAAATTGGACTTGGTGGACTATAAGAAAACAAAAACAGAAGAAAGTGAGCACAAGTAGAGAGGGGGTGTCGGTGGGCAGACCTGGGAGGAGTTAAGGGAAGGAACAGAAAGAAAACACAATCAAAGTACATTCCATGCATGTATGAGATTCTCAGAGAATTAATAAAAATATTATATATGTATATATATTTATATATACATGTGTGTATATATATAGTCTGGCTCTAGCACAACCAGTTTCAGGTTGCCTTGTTAAGCTGCTGCAAGTCCTAGAATTTGTTGCCAGGCCTAACTGAAAGCAGTCTTTTTGCTTAGAATTTACACCTATAAGAGACAGCAAAGCACGGCTTGCCACCACTCCCCTTTCATTTTGCTTTCCCATTCACCAAGGTGGCTTGCTCACCACCATTTCCATCCAATGAACCTTAAGAAAGGACTGCTGGAGACACCTGAAAAAGCATCATCCTTTCACACATCTGCCCTAGATGGATGTAAACCCCAATTGCTTCAGTCTCTGGAAGGGACTCTTCCCATCTTTCCTGATAGAACACACGGACCCTGCCTTCCAACTTTAACTAAGTAGCTTTCTGCTTCTGTCTCCAGTGGGCAAAAGTAGAGAATCTCCGTGAGGGCAACGTGGGCATATGTAAACAGTTTCGCTTCCTTTTTCATCATCTTGTCCTTTCTCCTCCTTCCCTTCTGTGGCGATGCTGTTTCTGTCGTCTTGCAAAGACTGACCGAAAAGGAGGACACCCTCAGTTCAACTTCCTTCCAGTAAGCCTGCAATCCTATCTAGGCTTTCAGAAAGAGTTAGGCTCTCAGGGTCTGAAATTTTAGCCACTCCTGCACACTGCTCTTGTCGGAGCTCTGCGATTGCTTCATTATTTCTCCCCTGGGGATTCGGTGGATTCGGTTCAAGCACTGTTGAACGCGATGCTGTATTAATTGCCCTGGAGGGTAGCGAGGCCTTTGAACTGTGGCTGTGAGGGATATTTTGCTGTAAGACATGTGTCAGCACTTGGCTGGTTAACTCTAAGGCTCTGCTCTGCAGCATGCTGGGACCAAGGATCTGGAAAACCACTTTCCATCCTAATCTTCCATCTGTTTTCCATCATGGAGTGAGATTGACTGGCCATTCTAACGGGGAAGCGTCATTCTGGAAGAGCCAGAATCTAAGTACAAATATTGGACTGTCAGAGAATATTAAGAACTTTCCATCCTCTTTTCAAGTTCTCCCAAACAGCTGGCACAAATAGGTAAGTGGGTGATGCAATGGGTTAATTGGCTAACCTTTCACCCCAACAGGAATCATCTGTGTGTAAGCTATATGTCAGCATTACAATACTGAAATTCAAATTGAAGACGATCGCTATGCTTTCACTAAAAAGTAGAGCCTTGTTTTTCATTGGCCTAATTGTGAACTTATTCTAGCTTTCCCGTACCACTCCAAAGTTACTGTTACTTCAGTCAAAGGCAGTTTCATCTCACAGGCAATCAGCACCTTTGTTCGAGAGAGCCCTGGATGGCGGATTCACCTGGGCTGGGTTCTCCTTTTCTCTCACCCTCCTCAGTGGTAGTAGCTGTCATTCCTGTTGCTTCAGAAGCAGACAACTAAAAACCTTTTTGGTTGCATGGTCAACGCAAATGCACAATCTAGATTGTACTATCAAGGTGTAATTCTAGTCCTGGGCTCCTGAATAAATAACAGTCCTGGTGTCTTCCAGATGCTACAACCTCTCGAACAAGATTGGCCAATCTTACCTTGTAGACTCCCTGATTTGAATACATGGGCTGTTGGTAAGAAGCTGGTGAATTCCAAATCTCTCTTGAAATAGTATTTGTGAGAGTCATTTGTTCTCAGAGTTCTAGGACAAAAAAAAAAAAGTGAATGCAAAAAAAAAAGTCATTGATCATCTTTCCACAGATTCTGCAGCACTTGACACCCCACACTACTGTTTACCTCTTGCTCTTTAGAAAGGAGGGTGAGGCTGAGGAAAAGAGGAGGGGTAGTTGGACTTCTTAGGAATGTTTCAACAGTAGGTGTTATGCAAGGAGTATCTGGAGTATCTGGAGTATCAAGGGAGTAGAATGCTCACTAGTCCTATCTAGCTCTGAAACCGATGAACGCCAGCAACGACCAGCATTGCAAGATATCCCTATATTCACCATAGGGAATCCGAATATAGTTCACCCCCAGAAGCTCATGAGGAACGGCCCTATTGGGAGCTGTGGCTTTGTTGGAATCGGTATGGCCTTGTTGGAGGAAGTGTGTCACTCTTGGGTCCGGCTTTGAGGTCTCATATATGCTCAAGCCACACCCAGTATCTCAGTTCACTTCCTGTTGCCTACTGATCAAGACACAGGACTCTCATCTCCAACACCCCATCTGCCTGCATCCTGCCGTGTCCCACCATGATAATAACGGACTGGACCTCTGAAACTATAAGCCACTGTGGTGTGCTGTGGGATGTTCTGCATGTCAAATGTGTTGCTCTGATTGGTTAATAAATAAAATACTGATTGGCCAGTAGCCAGGCAGGAAGTATAGGCGGGACAAGCAGAGAAGAGAATTCTAGGAAGTGGAAGGCTGAGGCAGAGAGACACTACCAGCCACCACCATGACAAGCGAGCTGTAAGGTACCGGTAAGCCACAAGCCACGTGGCAAAGTATAGATTAATAGAAATGGGTTAATTTAAGATATAAGAACAGTAGCTAGAAACCTGCCACAGCCATACAGTTTATAAGTAATATAAGTCTCTGTTCGTTTACTTGGTCGGGTCTGAGCAGCTGCGGGACTGGCGGGTGAAAGATTTGTCCTGACTGTGGGCCAGACAGGAAAACTCTAGCTACAGTGGTGGTTTGAAAGAAAATTACCCCCAAAGGGAGTGGCATTATTAGGAAGTGTGTGGCCTTGTTGGAGGAAGTGTGTCACTGTGGAGGTGGACTTCGTGGTCTCTTTTTCTCAAGCTTCACTCAGTGTGACAGTCCGTCAACTTCCTGTTTCCTGCAAGATATAGACACTTGGCTATTTCTCCAGCACCATGCCTACCTGCATGCTACCATGTTCCCCACCATAATGGACCGAACCTCTGAAACTGTAAGCAAGCCACCCTCAATCAAATATGTTCTTTATAAGACTTGCTGTGGTCATGGTGTCTCTTCACAGCAATAGTACCCCCTAAGAAAGACAACCACTCCATTAAATGTTTTCCTTTATCAGAGTTACTGTGGACATCGTGTCTCCCCACAGCAATTGAAACCCTAACTAAGACAATCCCCAAAGCTGTGACAGTGGCACTTTTATCTGGGAGTAACCAGCAGTTATCTGACTGAGCTTAAGGCCTGCTAACAAGGAGGGAATTCATGCTGGTACTTTGAACCTAACCAACCACCTGTGGCCACAGAGGTCCTAGACCCCAGAAGAGAGCCTAACACTGCGATTTTCCTAAACCTGTATTTCTGTGGCTTTATTCTAATTCTAAATTGTTTTTCTTATATCCACACATAAGTGCAGCTCCTGCTTCTCATCACAGAAACCTCTCATTGCTACAGATGGAGAATAAAAGAGGTCAAAATGAAAAGAATAAATTACTGTGAGGTGCCCAACACCAACAGATATATCTGGCAATACAATCCCTATACCTAAGGCTCAAGGAAGATCTGGAAAGAGCGAGCAGAAAGATTGTAAGAGCCAGAGGCCCTGTATACCGGCTGCTAAATAGTGTCCACTAGTCATGACAGAAAAAAAAAAAATGCAGCCATGAGATCTCAACAATATGGCTCCCTGAATAAGACCAACACAATGACAACAGTTACCATGCCAACTTGGGAGGAGAAATTCTACACATTCCCACCCTTGGATGAAGGGTGGTCAATGGCTGCTGGGAGAAGGGAAGCCAGTCTCTTCCAGGGATGAGCGCCTGCATAGGATGTCCAATCCCAAGCAGCTGGTCTGGATACCTATACATGTGAGTAATGCTAAAAGGATTCTGATGGTTGTACATGCATGTCTGGTCAGAGGTTATAACAATAATAACTGAAGAAGAGATCATGAATTTTGGAGGCAGGAGAGACAAGAGGAGCTGGGATGAGTAGATGCAGTGAAACTTAATTATGGTGTTTAGAAATTGAGGCACTGGGAAGTGGTTGCATTGCTTTAGGACATTGGATTAGAATTCCCATGATGGAGTCTCAAAGACCTTATTAGGAGAAGGAGAGAGGCCACACACACACAGATGCATAAGTACTTTCGTCATGATGTGCTGTAACTAACACAGGGCTGTCACTGTGGCTGGGGGCACAGGCAGACTTCCAGCCTCCAACACAGCAAGCTAAAACAACTTCTTCACCAGGTATCTTGCCTCGGGTATATCCATAGAGTAACAACAAGCTGACTAATACAGAAACTCCGAGCTAAATAAATGTTTTGTTGTTATTAATTAATTTAATTTGTTTGGTCATACTCATGTGATCAAGCTGACTGTTTTTCAATTTTGTTTGGATCAAAAAGAATACCTAGAAAAAAATAAAGCATTATAGCAAAAAAAATTATAGTTTCTTTCCTTCAGAAGTCTTATTTTGAAGGTAAGGGATCAAAATGACCTCTAAGGAGCTGTTACATAAGCTGAAAGTTTCATTTTGCAAGACAGAAATAGGTTGTCACCTTCAAATATTTGGAAGAAAAAAAAATACATAAAACTTTTGCATTTCAGGTAGAAGTAGCATTTCTCTGTGGCAGGTGCTGTCTTCTTTACATGGAAGCTTCTGTTGTTTGAGGTGACTGTGTGGCAGATTGGTGCCTCAGGTTTTAAAAAAAAATGAAGAACAAAAAACATAACCTCCTGAGTCGTTTAGTTTCCAAATGGGGGCGCAGAAATAGAACCCACTGAGTTTGGTATTTTGGAGGCTCAGAAATCCTATATCTTTCAATAAAGTAGGCAACAGCAGGAAATGGGAGCTATCCGACCATTTTAATCATTTCCTTCACTTTCAGGGAGGAAAGAATACAAAGATGAGACAGAAATTCTATGTCTTATTTAAAATAACAATGAAAATATGGTATAAGGCATGTAAGGAGATGCACGTAGATATATGGTGATCCAGCAGTCTCCAAGAGATTTTACAACTTTATAAAAACATCCCACAAAGGATTGATAGATGGTTCCTGGGCTAAGAGCATTTTGTTGCCCTTACAGAGGACCTCAGTCCAATTTTCAGCACCCAGCACATTGAGCAGCTCACAATTCCCTGTGACTCCAGTTCCAGAGGATCTGAAGCCCTCTTCTGGACTCTGAGGACACCCGTACACACACATTCACACTTACACACCCCACATCCAGATACACACACATACACACCACACACACACACACACACACACACACACACACACACACACACACACACATAATTACAAATCTTAAAAATAAGCAAGTAAATGCTTCTTAAAGTCATATAAGACCAGGAAGATTTAAAAAAAAAAAATGTAATGGTGAGTGTACAAAGCTTTCACATCTTTCCCCAACCTAGACACAGGTCTTTAAATCATTTTCTACAGCTAATTAAAATAAGATATAGTCAGCAATATGGTGGATTTGGAAAAATATCTGGATTTGAATCATCTTGGTGACTGGACCTGGCTGTCTTTGGGTAGGCCGACCTGAGTCTAGATAATTCCTGGGTTTTGTTTGGGGGATTTATTTTTATTGTGGGGCCAAGTTGCTAGTCACCATATCTAAGCAATATGTACTTACTGGAGGTCACCCATCCACATTCGTGCGTGGCTCCATTCTGTGATGGCTTCCCACCCCTGCCTAAGTTGCCGAGTAGCTCCTGTGGTGTCTATGAACAGGGGGTGGGAAGAAGAAGTAGAGAAATTACACACAGCACCGGAAGCAGAGCTGGAAAGTGACAGGCACTGGGAGAGAGCTTTGAGTGAAGCTCGGAAGAGGCAGTGCTGTGTGTGTAACTTTCAGAGCTGTGTATCACGATCAGTAAGTAGTCTAGGATCCTGAAATAGACTTGGTTGTAAACCTTAAAAAAAATCACTAGTTAGGTTTGTTCTTTGATGAACTCACATATGTGTAGAATACATTCTGATTACTTTCTCCCTCCCATAATCCTTTATGTCCCACCTCCACCCCTCCTGTCAGTCGTTCCAACCCTCTACCAGTCCCTTTTCCAGGTTCATTCATGACTTTTGGTTTTATTCTGTGACCCATTTAGTTTAACCAGGACCATCGGTGTGACCCCCCGCCCTGGCACTACCCGCTGGAGCCTGCTGGGCCATTGTGCCCTGTTAGATAAAGGGAAAGCTCAGTCACTCGCCTGTCTGAACTGATCTCTGTGTCCTTCCACAGATGAAAATAAAAGAGGTTCTACGTAGGCCTAGGACAAAAGTACTAAATGAACTCTACAGAACAACAGGTGAGTATCCAGCATTGACAGGAATATCTCACAGCCTCCCCGCCCTGGCAGTCACCGGCCTAGAACTCATTCTGCAATTTAAGTTAAATAACCTCATGCCAAAAAAGCTAGATTTTAAAGCAAAAGAAAATAGTTAAACTTCTCAAATCCCAACTGTCAAACAATGCATTTATACTAACTGTAGAAATGCACTTTGGCAACCATCTACCAAGACAGCTTATTTGAGGGACACTTAACAAGTCAATTGCAGAGTAAATCCGACAGATGAAATATGAACGCTCCCCTTGACTCTGTCTTATGAAGTTGCCATGTTACGGAGTTTTTCAAGCATTCTTGAAATTTTCAGACCTTGAGTTGATTTCCATGTTGATATTTAATCTGATTAAGTTTAAACCATCTGTCTATAAACATTTGGTATTTTTTTCCCTCTAGCTTAAAAAAAATCAGATATACAAGAAGTAAAATGTAATAAACCAACTTGCGGTGATTTCATTAAGTTCTGGTATTTTAGAATCATTTATTGCTTATAAAAATTGAACCCATTTTAGTAAATGTATCCCTTCGTACACACAGAGACAGACAGACATACAGACAGAGACAGGGAGATACTTTCTCTTTCAGGGATAACACTATTAAGTTAGAACTCAAGAGTCAGTGAGAACCAAATTCAGCATTGTTATATTTGCATTTCTTTTTCTCAAATGCAAAAGCTGTGACTTGTACAAAATGTATTTGTTGATGACTATTGATCCGAAACCCCTTTTAATACACTCCTACTTATAAAAACAATTCTGTGGCAGAGAAATATTTTTGCATTGACATTAAAAGGTAAATAGACATTAAAAGATGCTTTCTAGGGCCAGAGTGGTGATTTATCTAGTAAAAGTGCTTGCCACCAAGCCTGAGTCCCATCCCCAAAATATATATAGTGGAAGGACGGAACTGACTGTCACAAATTCTCCTCTGCAACATGCATACGTGAGCGCGCGCGCGCGCGCGCACACACACACACACACACACACACAGAGGCAGAGACAGAGACAGATTGAGAGAGAGAAAATGACTTTTAAAAATTTGTGTAATAGAAAAATAAATCTATATACTTTTTAAATTATACACACGTATTTATTCTAAGTTGATATGACAGAGGAAAATAAGGTCAAAGTATGTAGAAGTTGAAAAGTGCAATGTGCCTGTGTGTGAAGATACACGTAAGGTGAACCCCAGTCCCCCGGAGCCTGATGGTGGTAGCCAGCATTCTTTTATTCCTTTAAAGTCTGGCTCATGCCGGGCGGTAGTGGCGCACGCCTTTAATCCCAGCACTCGGGAGGCAGAGCCAGGCAGATCTCTGTGAGTTCAAGGCCAGTCTGGGCTACAGAGTGAGTTCCAGGAAAGGCGCAAAGCTACACAGAGAAACCCTGTCTCAAAAAAACCAAAAAACAAACAACCAAACAAAACCAACAAACAAAGTCTGGCTCATGCTGTGGCTATGTCAGTGGGTTAGAGAATGACTGCTAAGTGGGGCTGGTTGGCTTCTTCTTGGCCTAGAAAAAGTTAAAGAATTCTGCTTAAACTGGTAGGAGTTTTAGTTATGGATAGGTTTAGTGGTTTCCAGAAAGAATGTAAGAGAAAAAAAAAAACCACCATTATTCTTAAATATACCTTGCAAAATAACAGCCTGCAGGCTGAGAAAAGTCATAAAATGGAAAACATTGCCATTCAGCCCGAGTAAAACAGACTTCACTCTTCTCTGAGAATGTTATTTGTTCTTGTATTTATTCTTGGGTTGGTAGGAAAAATAGCTGCCGCCCCCTGCCTGAACAATGCAGCCTGGGAGACTCCAGGATTTAGAGGGTATTAACACCCACACAGAATTCATACCTCTATTTGTGAGCAAACATTTACAGGGATCATTACTCAGAAACAATTTGAAATATAAAATGATAAGTAAAAATAACACCTGTCGCTTGTGTGTCGATTCCTGTGATCTCCTCACGGAGTTTCTCTGTCAGCCCACAGCAACAGCGTGAGAGAAGAACGTCTTGCTCCCGTTGCATTCTAATGGTGGCTGGTATGATCTTATTATAAGTTGTACTCAGCTGTCTGACACTTAGAAAAACCATGAGAGAGAGAGAGAGAGAGAGAGAGAGAGAGAGAGAGAGAGAGAGAGAGAGAGAGAGAGAGGACATCTACTTGTAATGTGTGGGCAAGGAATGTATTGCTTAGCTAGGTTACCTGTAGATCTGTGACCTTGGCCATGCTGTCTTCTGCTCAGCCACCATACTCTTCCCCTCCTTACACCCCCCCATCCTGGGTTCAGAATGCAGAACCCACCGTTTTACGACACCCATACCTGGCCCTGTTGGCAGAAGCCTTTCTTGCTGCTCTTCCATGCAATGCAGCATGGGTTGCCCCTGCCAACCAGCAATGTGTATGTCTTCATCCCATGTTAATCCTCCTCTCTTGCACTCTCTTGCAGCCTTGTCCTGGCCACTGCTTGTCCCTGCCGCTATGTCCCCAGCCACCATCCTCTCGTGCTGTTTTATGCACGTACTCAAGTCAGCTCTCTCATAGAAATGAAAACCTTCCCCTTTTATCACCAATTCTTCAATCCATTACCTTTCCCTTACTGTGCTTGCCTTTCCTAGATATTTGGGGAAAGAATTCTACTCCTTCTGTCCGTGTCCTCACAAGAAACTCTTTTCTGTTTAATGGGTGAAATGTGGCTTTAGTCCCTCACATTTTACTGAGGATCTCAAAGCCACCCTGGGTGAAAAGAAAACTGTTACAGGTATCACCACACCAGATTTCAAATTATATTACAGAGCCATAGTAACAAAAACAGCATGGTACTGGCACAGAAACAGACACATAGATCAATGGACTAGAACAGAAGATTCAGATATAAACCCATATCCCTACTGCCACCCAAGTTTTGACAAAGACAAAACAGACATTGCAGAAAAGACAGCCTCTTCAAATGGTTCTGGGACACTGAATAGCCACATGTAGAAGATTGAAACTAGATTGTTATCTCTTGCCTGCACCAAAAAACAAAAACAAAAAAAAAAAAAAAAACAGCTTTAAAAAGAACACAAACTTTAATATAAGAACCAGAACTCTAACCCTACTACAGGAAAAAGTGGGGAAAATACATCTCAATTCACAGGCATAGACAAGGATTTTCTGAATAGGACCCCAGTCATTCAAGAAATAAGGCCAATGATTGACGAATAAACAAATAAATAAAGAGACAGATTATGGAATGGGAGAGAATCTTTGACAACTATACAGCTGACAAAAAATTTATATCTAGAATAGACAAAGAATTCTGAAAACAAGACAATAGGAGATCAAGCAACCTAATCAATAAATGGGCTAGTGAAATAAACTATTCACAAAAGATGAAATCAAAAAGACCAGTAAGCATAAAACAGTATCCAGCCTCACTAACCATCTAAGAAATATAAACCCAACTATATTGACATTTCACCTCAGCCCAGTGAGAATGTCAGTCAATAATATAAATGGAAGAGGCTGGAGAGAGAACTCTGTGGCTGAGAGCTCTTGCTCTCTTGCAGGGGACCCAAGTTTGGTTTACTGGTTCACAAATACCTGTAATTTTAGCTCCAGGGGATCCAATATCTTCTTCTGGCTTCCATGGGTACTCACATGCTAATGTACATGTGCATAGATATACACACACAAATAACGAGAAATAAATCATGTTTTCCTTTTAATTTTTTTTTTTTTAAGGAAACAGCAGTGCTGGCAGGTAATGGACAAAATGAAACCCTTGTATACTGTTGTTGAGAATGGAAGCCACTATGAAAATGAATTTCTCAAAATACTAAAAGTGGATCTACCATAGGACCCGACTATCAATCCTGGGTATTTACCTAAAGGACTCCAAGTTGACACATCACAGACACACTTGCACATCAGTATTGGTGGCAGCACTACCCACAAGGGCTGAACTACGGAACCAACCTTCTGTCCAAGCACAGAGGAACCAACAAGGAAAATGTGGTGTGTATACACAATGGGAGCTTTCAGCCAGAAAGAATGCAATTATGCAACTGACATGAAAATGGATACAACAAGGGATGATAACCTTATGAGAATTAAACCAGTCTCAGAACGAATACATTTTCTGTCGTTTGTGGTTCTTGTGCTTTACATCATTCCGTAGAATCATATATGTGTAAATAACATGTAAATAGAGTCAAACCACCTAGGAGAACAAAGGAGACACACAGGAATGGGGGAAAACAGGAACAGAGAGATACAGATGTCAGTGTATAGTATATACATATGAAAATCTTAAACATCAATTTTTTTAACGAGTTCAGATGACCAAAATCACCAAATTTTTGCCAGTCTTCCTTGAATTTCATCTTCTTGTCAATTTTTTTAACAAGTTCAGATCACCAAAATCACCAAATTTTTGCCAGTCTTCCTTGGATTTCGTTTTCTTAGCCTTGTTTGGACAAATAGAAAACACTGAGACCCAGAGACCAACCGTCTCCCAAATGCACCCACCCCTGCCACAGAGCAGACCTCCAGGAAGAGGCTACCTGGCTCTTGTAATTGCACAACAATACTTCTTGCCAAAAGAATTGTCTTAGTTAGGATTTCTATTGCTATGAAGAGACACCACGACTGTGACAACATTATAAAGGAAAATATTCAATTGGGGCCAGCTTACGGTTTCAGAGGTTTAGTTCATTATTGTCACAGAGGGAAGAAAGGCTGCCTGCAGGCAGACATGGTGCTGGAAAAGGAGCTGAGAGTTCCACATCTTGATCCACAAGCACCAGGAAGCGAACTGAGATTGGGCATAGCTTAAGCTTAGAAGACCTCAAAGCCCAGTTCCACAGGGACACACTTCCTCCAACAAGGCCCCACCTCCTAATAGTGCTGCTCCCTATGACCTTATGAGGGCCAATTACATTCAGACTACCACAGAATATAAGCAATAAGCATATTGACCTCTTGGCTAATCCCCCCACCTCTCTTGCTCTCCTTCCTCCTTCCCCCATCCCTCTCCCCTAACTAACAGCAAACTGCTAGAGGGTGCTTGGGCCAAGAGATCCATGAGAATATTCTTTATCCTTAAATCTCCCAATAACCACAACCAGGCATCCACAAAGTAAGGTTCTCCTGTGTCAAGGCACTATGTTTCATGTGTGAGTCTGTCCCTGAGCATGTGTAACCCAACTGCAGCAGAGGCAACAGGCCTGTCCTCTGCTACGTGTTCTCTCCCCGGGGATTTTATAATGTATACCGCCTTTCTGGTTCTACCTTGTTCTCTGATGTGCCTTTTCCTGTTGGAGCCCTGTGAATGAACTCATTCTGGTCTCAAGACTTGTCTTTCCCACCACTATCTTCTCTAGCTCCATTCCCACTCATGATCATCTGCCCAAGGCTCTACTGGCCATGTCTAAGATGAGACGAGACTTCAAGCTATTCTTGTTCACAGCCATGGAAGCCCAGCTTTAAGGGAACAGTGTAAGCAGATTTTCTCTCTTGTAAATAAAGTATTATGATCAGATGCAGGCAAGTCTAAAGAATGATATAAGGCTCAACTGTAAACTTACTGCACCAAGGTAAATCACAATAAATGATTGATATAGACCCATTCAAGTTTGTTTGTTTTGTTTTGTTTTTTGAGACAGGGTTTCTCTGTGTAGCTCTGGCATCCTGGAGCTCATTTTGTAGATGGGGCTAGCCTCAAATTCAGTGATCTGCTTGCCTCTACCTCCTGAGTGCTGGGACTAAAGGCATGCACCACCACCGCCAGCCCATTCAATTTTTATATGTGGCTATCCTTACAGATTTTTAAATAAAATTGAGGCTATAATTTATATATTGTATCAATGCCTACTTCCCCAATGCCATGAACACTTTTAAAAATTTGTATTTATAGCGTATATAGTATTCCATGATATAACATGTATCAATCAAAGTTATAGATTATAATCCATAGAAAATGACTGCTTGATTTAAAGAGAGAAAAATCGTCAAAAGTATATCATGATTGTCAGATATCAGAGAAGACTGGGAATCTAGGTTCATAAAATGATGTGAACAATGGAAGGCTGTGAGTCCAGTAAGAACACTGCTGTTTCCACCATGTGATCCAGACTCCGAAGCCCCCTGTCCCAGCACCACAACCAGTAATAATCCAGAAACTGAATGCCGCTTCCAGCACTGCCTTTCACTTTTCCCAGGTAAAACTATTGCTGTCTCCGCTGATTTGTATAAATTTAAATTTGGGAGCTGATGGATCTGATTGGTGAGGCCCAGGTCAAATGTCAGCATGCTCTCAGAAAGGAAGGTGGGGGAGATATTACGGACTGCATTATCTGCCTATCAAATCTATATATCAAGCCTCAGCTCCTCCAGTGACATATTAGGATAGAGCATCCTTAAAGAGCTAACAAGTTCAAATGAGGTTATTGAGGGGACCTCTAATCCAATGTGATGGGTTCCCTCATACAGAGGAAACTTGAGGATCAACGGGTACAAAAGGAGGAATTATAAAGAAGTAGGGAGACAGCTGGCTGTAGGGGCTCCTCTTCTGCCCACTCTACATAGAATTCAAGATCACGTGAGCATTTGGCTAGTGAATACAAAGAGGCAATGCCCTAAGAAGAATTACCTTGAGGAATTGATTCTCTTAAAAGACTACAAATTTGAATTTTAGAAACCCCAATGCTGGTCCCACTTCCCAGATACAGGCTAATTGTCCTGGGTGGCATTTAGGCAATCATTAGTTTTCAATCTTCTCCAGTTGTTTTCAATGTATGGCTAAGTTAGAAAGCTACACTTTTACAAACAATTTAAAAGAAAAATCAGATGAATTATTTTTTTAAATTGGGGAAAATGTTAATAATACTTCTTCTGAATAAACAGAAAGAGGCCGTGTTCACAGATTGCAAGATCAGCAGCAGCTAAGACGTAGGAACCCTCTGCACAGTGACGGGGAGATTCAGTGATGGAATCAAAAGCTGGACAAAATTGTTCAAACATCTTGATGAGAACATTCAATCTAAGGCTTTGTTTGTTTTCTGTTTCAAGACAGGTTCTTGTGCAGCAGACTGGCCTCAAACTTGCCATGTAACTAAGGATGACCTTGAACTCCTAATCTTCCTGCTCCCACTTCATCAAAACTGGGATTACAGGTGGTGTGTGTGTGTGTGTGTGTGTGTGTGTGTGTGTGTGTGTGTGTGTGTGTGTGTGTGTCTGACCCATCATGAAATATCTATGAAAGAAGCAAAGACTGAAAAGCAGACAAAGTACTCATGAATTGGATGGAGGAAACTCTCCCCTTGCACACATACATAGATTGATGAACTGGATCAATTCAGACGTAGAGTGAGAAGTGCAGAAAGGTAGCGGACAAGGAAAATGGAGACAGAATCCAAGGATGAATAAGATACTGATCTGTAAATGAGGTTATGTTCTAGATAACAAGGTAAAAACACAGAGTTACTGCTGTGCGGGAACACTGGGGGGAAACTTTACAAATATCCCTACCTCATGCAATAAACAACTCTCCAATAAAGAATGTGAATGTCAGAAGAACTTTCACCATTTTGGTAGGAAGCATCTATGACCTTACAGGGAGATGATTACTTATAACATTGAAATTTTCTCACCATGAAAGCAAAGAAAATATATTATATCTTTTTTTTAAATCAGTATACTTAAAACATCAATGAAAAGCTGGACTGAGTATTTCTAGAAGAACAAATTCGGATGGACAGCATTGGGAAAATGTTCACCCTTCTCTCAGAAACCTAGAAAGTGTGCATCAAGCCGGGCGGTGGTGGCGCACGCCTTTAATCCCAGCACTCGGGAGGCAGAGCCAGGCGGATCTCTGTGAGTTCGAGGCCAGCCTGGGCTACCAAGTGAGTCCCAGGAAAGGCGCAAAGCTACACAGAGAAACCCTGTCTCAAAAAAAAAAAATTAAAAAAATTAAAAAAAAAAAAGAAAGTGTGCATCACAATTAACACTGGCAATTGTATTCGATTAGAAAATATCATGAAGTGTGAGGATTCAAGGTATGGTGTGTCTTAGCAATTTATTACATGATCCAGAATGCTTATTGGTTTGTCTGTTTGTTTGTTTGTTTGTTTGTCTGTTTGTTTTTAAAAGAGCTCTTCCAGGGCGAGAAAGATGGCTCAGTGAATAAAAGGGCTTACTGCCAAATTTGATAATCTGAGGATGACAAAAAAAAAGAAAAAAAGTCTTAGAGGACAACATAAAGCCTGAGACCCTTTAGTGATGTTTAAAAGCAGGGGTTCAAAACATCTTATTACGAAGAAGCAATGTAACCAAACTGAATGCAGAAAGAAGAGCATAGCAATACGACATGGTTTCAAGAGGCACAGGGATGCAATCCAGGACAGAGTCACCAAACCATCAACTTAAGTCCCAGCCAGGAAACAGCACACAGAGACTGGGGGAGTTTTTCCAGTCCCTGGACAAATGCAAAGAAGTCGTTCTGACCTACTTAACTTGATTGCCAGCATCAAGGTACAGAGGCAGCATGACCTTGAATAGGCTGTAAGAAGGAGAAGAAGAAGAGAAATGTGTACTAGAAAAACAGCCAAACACCCACTCTACTTCATGAGAAATTAATTACTAACCAACCATATTTTAAATATCATGGGAGCCAGGTAGATGGCTGAAACAGTAAGGGTTTGCTATACAAGCGTAAGGACCTGAGTTCGAGCCCCCAACAGACACACAAAATACCAGATGCTGTGACACGCACTTGCAATCCCAGCATTGGGAAGGTGAAGACAGATGAATCTCTGGAGCTCTCGGGCAACCGACTTAGCCTTCTTGGTGAGGTTCAGGCCAGTGAGAGACCCTGTCTCATAAAACAAGGTAACTGGCCCCTGAGGTTGACACACAAACAAATCCACTTGAACTTACATATCATCCATACAAACATGCACATATATACATATACATGTATACACATATGAACATCCACATGTTAATTAACCAATTATCAAAATTAAAACATGGCAGACAATTTTTGATATGAGTGTATTAGCTGCTTTGCTCATCCCTCTGACAATATGCCTGAAAAAAATGGCTTACAGGAGATAGTTATCTTCACAGTTCCGGAAGATACTGGTCATCACGGTGGCTGAAGCAACATGGACTATGGTGCCATGACCTTGGGGTTCTGCTGGCTCAGATCTTGTCAGGTCAGGAAATAGAATGACAGTGGACAGAAGACCAAGCTATAAGCCTCAAAGATCTACTCCAGGGTGACCCACCTCCACCAACCAGGCACCACAAACTCTCAACATAGCACCACCCTCCAGGGACCACAACTCAAACATTCAAGGCTGAGGGCATGTTCGACATCTAAAACACGGCAATGAGAATCAAGCGTTCTTCACCCTAAGAGACTTTTCGTTTCGGGTAGCGTATCATCCTGATTCCAGGCTCACTCTTTCTTTCATTTAAATTCTGGGGAAGCGGATCTGAGCATCAGAACCAGCGCCGCCAGCCAGCCAAGTAATAATTATGCAATTCACTTTCACTCGCCAAATGCAACGGGATTCCAAAAAGCCCTTATTTCAGATGCCTTAATAATGCTAATTTTTTTAAACCGTAAAATGAAGTGCGCAGTGTTTCAGGAGACAATTCATTAGCCTTCCAGATGAGTTCAGAAAGAAAAAACAATTCTGCAAGTGAAGTTGGAAACAAAGTACCAACCACACTTGGAGTTCAGACTAGGGGTAATTTCTCCAGTGGAAAATGATTTCCAATCAGTCAGTTCCCTACAAGCTACTGTTTGCTGTCCGCCTCGAATCTTTGACCAGTTGCTACACTATGCTTAACCAGGCAGATTCTCAAATGCTATCTCTTTGAAAGGTCATGGGCCATCATCAAGTCATTAGCACAGCAACACCTCTGTGGGTACCTGAACATCTCCACTGGCCGCGGTCCAGACATACTTCTACTGCTTTGACATCATTCGATGGTGGTACATTGCTTTCCAAGTCTGGAATCAAAACGTACCGGCTTTGAAAGTGGGAAGGAGGGCTGGGGAGAGGGCTCAGTGGGTGATGTGATGGTCATATATCCACGAGCACCAGTACCTGTATAATAGCCAGTAATTATGGTCTGCAATCCAAGCACCCAGGAAGCAGAGACAAGGAATCCACAGTGCAAGCTGACTGGTAGACTAGCCACATCAGTGAGCTTGGGGTCCAAGAGGGAACCATTTCTCAATATGTAAAGTGGAGAGCAACTTGGGAAGATGTCTGATGTCACCCTTTGCCTGCAACCATCTCACATGTGTATTCACACCCTCCGTATGAGGTCACACACATTTGAACAGATGTTCATATACGTATACAGCAACACACATGTAGGAACAAGATTCCATCAGATTTGAAAATTCCTTTGCAATATTTTTGGCATTCTTTTTTTGGGTGGGGGATTTCGAGACAGGGTTTCTCTGTGTAGCTTTGCACCTTTCCTAGAACTCACTCTGTAACCCAGGCTGGCCTCGAACTCACAGAGATCTGACTGCCTCTGCCTCCCGAGTGCTGGGATTAAAAGTGTGTGCCGCCACCACCCAGCATTTTTGACATTCTTATGTTCTATATGTGCACACTTTACTGTCAGGGTGGCATGCACTAGAGTAGTTCCCTAAGATCTCCACACCTTAAGCTCTAGACCCTATGGGCAAGCTGCTCATGCTACGCATGAGACTTTATAGCTATGATTAAGTTAAGGACCTTGACATAGAAAGATTATTCTGCAAAATTATTGTGACATTTGCATTTTATTCCTTTCCCAAACACTCAATTCTTTAGTTAAGATAAAAAGATAGTCTTCCATTTCATCGGATTTGCTGTTCTTGGATATTCTTTATCTCCCAGTATAATGGGACTATATTAAGTATAATGTTGTGGGTACAGTTCTTCCCAAGCTGAGCACTTACTTCTGTTTCCATTGTAAATGGTGAGATGTGCCTCCTTTGTGGTAAAAGAAACTTCTAAAACACATCAATCAATCAATGAGCAAAGAAGAACCACAGTTCTGACCTACTGTACTCTTTGCTGGTTTTCCAGATGTTAAACAGCCCTAAAGTCAGGACTGAGTCATTGTGAAAGCTCTGTTCCAGCTGATGACTCAAAGTAGCATTCCCCAGAGGCACAGTTGCTCATATGAGTGAGGGACCTCCTCAGCAGACATGTGGGAGGCTGATGGTGACCACACTACCCAATGTGTACACCTTGCTGTGGAGGTTGTCATGCGCTACAGGACACTCCTGTCACCTCTGCTCCTACTCCACTTCTGTCCTTCCCACCTGCAAGCCTTGCCCAGCGGGGACACCCAGGCCAGGTCTCACCCTTGCTACACTCTGTTCGATATTTCTTAACTGCTTCAGTTTCCTTCCAGAAAACATAGATGGGGCATGCAGGTGTTTAACTCACACCGGCACCATGTGACCACGTGTGTGCATTATTGTTTTCATGAGTCCTGAAACTCTCATGCCCAGCAGACCAAAGGCAGCCTTTAGATGTTCAGGTTCTGTGAGAACAACTGCTGTCTTGGGTCACATAGCAAGCCTGCCGGGTACACTTAAATATGCAGATATTTGTGTTCCCATCCCAGCACAAACAGAGTAGAAGACAGCGACCATATGCAAGTCCCGGGACCGCACCCGCCCCACACACACAAAGGGAAAGTACACATTCATGCAATGCTGTCAGCCTACTTAATTACCAGGGCAGGGCAGAAGGGGGTCCATCTAAACTGTACCCTATTCACGAAAATGAGCACTAGGAATTATAGTTCTCAATAAAAAGTCACTAGATGTTTTGATTATGCAAGCAGAAAAGTATCTTTGTAAATAATTAACATAATTCATAAGTATCAGAAGGTATCAACCTCTTTTAAATCATAAACTTTCACCCCCAAGAATAGTTTGCTGGGTATATTCCTCTTAGTGGGCACCTATAATTTTAGCATAATGGGTATAGGAGATATCAAGATTTGGAGTTTTGTGTGAATGGTTTTGATTTTTAGGTTACCTTTGATGTTACATGGCTATTGCTGTTTTGATTTCATATCGCCCCCCTCCGATATTTATCTTTTCTCATTCACATGTAATCATTGTAGCCACAAGCATGGTGTATACATGTATAAGTGTACATGTGTGCATGTTTTAGGGTTATTTTGTGTGTGCCACTAAAAGCAATGATGCACATTAAATATTTGCTTCAAAAAATATTTCAAAGAAGGCTGGGATTGCACCTCAGTGGTTAAGAGCACTTGCTGTTCCTCTAGGGGACCTGGGTTCAGTTCCCAACACCCATATCAGGCAGCTCACAGTTGCCTATAATTCTAGTTCCACAGGATCCAACGCCCTCTTCTGGATTCCATAGGGACCCACACACATATGGTACACACAAACACATACAGGCATGTGTGCACGTGAGCACACACACACACACACACACTCACACACACACACACACACACACACACACGAAGCAGTCTTCCCCGTGGATGAGCCACCTAATTGTTCACCTAATATCAAGTGCTTAGCCCTGAAATCCTACACATGCAAGCAACACTAAACTCACAAAATTAATTAATTGATTTTTAAATTAAAAAAATTTCAACCAGTTTTAAAACTAACATCTAGTGTTGATGGAAGGGCAAGAGTGTCTGCCTAGAGGAGACCAGTTTGTGGAAGGCAGCAATAGCTTCTGGTTAAATAGGAAGCAGAAAGCCTACCATGGAGACAAAGCCTGGGAAGTATACGAACATCAGGGCCCAGCAGTGTCTAAGAGTGACACACTGGCCTTCTGAACTCTCCTGTTGACACAGGCAGCTTGATGCACCAACGCACCAGGAGAGAGTTGCACCTGCTATTTCCTATTGCTGTCCAGGTGGTATCATGTTGTAATTCCCCTTTCTCACCTTCAAGTCTAAGAAAAAAAATCTCCACACTGTGACTGTGTGTGTGATGTGAGGAGGAAGGAGGTCCGAGAGTCTCCTCCAATAGGGAAATAGAGTGGATCAGCACAAGGGAAAAGGGCAGAATTCAAAACACCCTGGAAGCAGAAATGAGAAAAGAAATAAGCACAGAGAAGCCCCAAGGAGCTCAGAGAAAGGAACAGTGGTAGAACATGGAAGACAAAAGACACTTTGACTATTAAAAGAAAATACGGCCAAACGAGCTGTAAGAATTGGTGATGGAGTAGGCCAACAATTAGGATTGTAATTTTTAGACACATTTTCGCAAGAAAAGCTGGGAAGTCGTTGATCATTATAAATATACAATTTTTAATTATAGGGGCTGGGGTATGTGCATATGAGTCCAGATTTCAATGGAGAATCATCTCTTGGAGCTGGAGTTATAGCTGGTTGTGAGACACCGAACTGGGTGCAAAGAACCAAACTTGAGTCCTCTGAAAAGCAATAGGTATGCTATACCATTGAGCATATCCCCAGACACTAGTGATTATATATATATATATATATATATATATATATATATATATATATATATATAATGTATTATATGGAGATATATAATTCTATTTCATCCACTTATATATGAACTTTTAAAAATACTTTATTAATATATATCAATATATATCTCAACCTGTGGGTCCCGACCCTTTCCCAGGGATCAAATGGCCCTTTCACAGGGGTTGGTTGCCTAAGACCATAGGACAACACAGATATTTACATTACAATTCATAATGGTAGCAAAATTACAGTTATGAAGTAGAAATGAAAATAATGTTATGGTTGGGGGTCACCACAACATGAGAAACTGTATTAAAGGGTCACAGCATTAGGAAGATTGAGAACCACTGCTTTATACGTATAGATGTTTTGCCTGCATCTATGTCTGTGTACCATAAACATGCAGTGTCCAAGGCGGCCAGGAGAGGGCGTTGGATCTCCTGGAACTGGAGTTAAAGATGGTGGCTGCCGTTTGAATGCAGTCGGGCCCCCATAATCCCATTATCCCATAATCTCATAGGGAGTGGCACTATTAGGAGGTGTGTGCTTCGTTGGAGTGATATGGCCTTCTTGGAGGAGGTGTGTCACTGCCCAGATGGGCTTTAAGGTTTCATGTACTCAGGATACCGCCCAGTGTGTTGGTTGATTTCCTGTAGCCTGCAAGATGTAGCAGTCTCACCACCTCGGCCTGCACGCCATGCTCCCTGCCGTGACGATTACTGACTGAGTCTCTGAAACTGTAAGTGAGCCCCCTCAATTAAATGCTTTCTTTATGAGAGGTGCCATGGTCATGGTGTCTCTTCACAGCTATAAAAACCCAAATTTAGACAGTTGTAAACCTCTGTGTGGGTGCTGGGAGCCAAACCTGGGTCTTCTGTAAGAGCAGCATGCCCCCTTAGCCACTGAGCTATTTCTCCAGCCTCTGATGACATATTTTGGTTGTATTTCATTCAGTGTATAAATAAACTTCCTAATGCTTTTCATATCTGGAACAAGAGTCGATCTCTGTTTTCTATTGTTGTTAATTTTATAGGTAACAGATTATATAGCCTGAAAGAAAATTGGCAATTCTTGGACTCCTAAAATGAAGTTGATTTTTTTTTCTGTTTCTATTTTTAATGTAGAAAAAAAAAGACATTTATTTGTTTGTTTATTTTTCTAGAGAGTGTTTTTCTGTGTAGCCCTGGCTGTCTTGAAACTCATTTTGTAGACCAGGCTGGCCTCAAACACAGAGATCCACTTGCCTCTGCCTCCCAAGTGCTGGGACTAAAGGTGTGCACTAAAAAGACCTTTTTTCAAAGAATTGTCAAATTCATGCTATAGAATGAAAATTGAGTTTCTTTTACTGTGAACTTAAGCAAAAAGGTTTTGTTTGTTTTAAGATATAAACTTTACATTCATTTTTCATGAATAAATGCTAGAAAGCTAAAATCCATAAGGTGGATATGACCAACAGAGTTATCTGTCCTGGTCAAGTGGGGTTTTTTTTCTAAGAATGTTCTATTCTGCCCGCTTTGGGCTATCCATCTGAGGTAGAAAAGAAAGGGATTATTATCCATGCCAGCCTGAATTGGTTCTAAACCTGGATCTCCCAACTACAGGACAATGTGACATCCCTGAACCCTTCCCTGGAAGAGTAACTATTTCCAGCCTCTAGATAGAGAAGTCACGCTGTCCTGCTGCCATGAAGCATGGTGGACTGTGGTCTCAACGACAACATTCATTTCTCACAGCTTTGGAGGCTAGAAGGGCGGCAGCATTTAGTCTGGCAGGGCTGCTTTCTGGTGGAGCCTTCTTTCCTGTCTTCCCTCAGCATGCTCGCCTGGCTGCATGCTCACCTGGCTTCCCTTCTGTGCGCTTCCTAGTGTCTGTTCCTCATTCATTTTATACAGGACACTAGTCCTACTGGATCCGGTCTTCACCTTGAAGACCTCCTTTCATCCCAACTGCCATCTTTCAGGAACAAATATTTCCAAACAGAATCTCGCTGGTAATTAAGGCTTCATGTGGGAATCTTGGGAGGACACAAGCCAATCCATGCGCACCAGCCCAAATTTTATTGTTGTTGTGTGACAGAAGTTTCCCGGAGAAATACAACACAGAAGCATCTACTTCAGAAAGAGAACCCATGGCAGACCAAGGTAACAAGTGCATCAAAGTCCAACTAATTGAACCAATGATTTGGGGTGGGGGTGCAGAGTTACTGTCAGGAGTGTGGATGAGGGATTACTTACAAGGAGCAGAGATAACTCAAAAGCAGCTGCATCACCCCAAAACCCACCCCAACAAGGCTGACCCCCACGAAAGCTGCAACCCTGGACCTCACTGCTCAACTTGCAGGCAGGTCTGAGAGATTGGCTCTCTCCAACTCAGCTGGTTTGAGTCTCCCCCCAGCATCATTGACTGCTTCTGTAAAGCTAGCCTCAGCCTTCCCAGACATGGGAGGTCTACTTGACCTCCAGAGTCTTAAGAGAGAACGTTTCCGTTCAGAGGAAACCGCCAAAGGACAAGGGTATATATCGGCATGTAGGCTCTGCTGGAAATAGCAGAGTCGTATTATGTAGTGAAAAGGTAGGATCCCATGATTCTCATTTTTTTTCAGAGAAGTGACATTTCTGGTTTTCAGTGGGAGATGTACAAGACTGAAAATTAAACGAATATTGATTCTAGATTGAGTCATACAGTATTATAATAAACAGTTGTATGCGTGATAGATAAAAACAGCTGTGCACATTTTACCCGTACCCAAATGACCATTTATTTTTAAATTAAAAAAAAAAAACTCACTCCCTGTATCCCAAAGCTAAACATATTAATATAACACTGAACATTGAAAGCGGCTTAAAAGTTTGGGGCCCTGTTAATGTTAGGGAAATCTGGCATCAGCAAACATTCCACCCAGGAATTTCACCTTCAGTTTTCCTGACATTTGAAAAGGTCCACTCCTTCCTCCTTTTATTATTCATGATTTAGGGGGCTTTCCGGCTGTAAGGCATCTTTGAAGTTACAATCTTCATAGGACTATTGACTTTCTCCAGCAGCATCAGCCTAAATCCTCTTAGAGACTATGATGGCCAGAGCTTTTGTTCTGTAAAATCACTCCCTGATGGGAAGAATGGAGGCAGAACGGAGCAACCTGGCCTGATGAAGATTTAAGCTCTTTCCACACCTAGCCCAGTCCTCACCGCGACACTCACCCCCATCCCCACCCGCATCCCCACCTTTGGTGCAGCAAGATATTACCAAGTGTTCAAAATTGTGGTCGTAAGAAAGCCTCACCTTCGAGGACTCATTGCAGAATCCTTACTTGGAAGCATCATTCACAGAAGCACGTAGGCAAAGCCAAGCTGGAGCCCCAGAAAGGAATCTTGAGAGCTGACTAAAGGTGTGAGCATCTGCATGCATGTGTCTAGAGTCACGTGTTTTCTTCTAGGGGTACTTTCGGAAATCTGTTTGTTTACTTTTTTGAGAATTTCATACATGACTATAATGTGTTTTGATTCTATCAACTCCTCACTCCTCCCCCTCCAACTCCTCTCCGTCCTCCCCACACCTCAGGTCCTCCTCCTCCTCTTCTTCTTGTTTTTCAATAAAACTTACTGAGTCTGCTTAGTGATTCCTGCACATGCATGGGTGTAGGGCTGTCCAACGGGGAATGGGCAACCCACAAGAGATCAAGCACCTACTCTCCCTCCCCTCCCCCGGCAGCACCCAGCTACCTATAGCTCCTTAACTGAGAGTGAGGCCTTGTGGGCCCTTCCCGTACTGTACATTGACTGGCTTGATCTTGTCTTGGGGTGAGAGTTCATGGGTGCAATTTCCCTGTCATATCCAGGTGACCTAATTTGCAGCAATCCTCCTGATCCTTTTGGCTTTTAGAATCGTACGCCCCCTCTTCTCTGAGCCTTAAGGGAAGCAGCACTGGAATTATTGGCATACAAAGCCTTCTTCTTTTTTTTTTTTCATTTTTAATTAGGTGCTGAGGATATGAAATCTGATCCTCATGCTTGCACATAACTGTTATTGCCCACTGATTCATCCCTTCTACACACACACACACACACACACACACACACACACACACACACACACACACACACACCCTAAAATCTGTGTGGAACCAAAAATGACCGCCAATGATCAAAGCAATCTTAGCAAAAGGATAACATCAGCGATATCATATTGTCTGTCTCCAATATAAACTGCACATATATTGTAAACCAAACAGCGTGCCACTAACAAAATAAAAACAAAACAAACAAAGACCAATAAAACAAGAGAGAAAACCCTGAAGTAAATCCATGCATTTACATCCACGTGATGTAGAAAGATCAATCTCCCAGTTAACGGGGCTGGGGAAACTGGAGATTTCTCATGTGGGAGAGGAAACTGCACCTTTACCTCACACCACATATACAAAACTTAAACATGAGAAGCAAGGTCTAAAACTACCGGAAGCAAGCATAGAGAAAGCTCCCTTGCATTGATGTGGGCAATGGTATTTAGAAATGTGGCCCCTAATTCAGATTCATAACGATCAAAATTACAGTTGTGAAGTAAGTAGCAAGGAAATAATTTTATGTTTGGGGATCACCACAACCTGAGAAACTGTATCAAAGCAGCACTAGGAAGGTTAAGAACCACTGATCTAAAGGAAGTGAAATCAGCATGTTTAAGAAATGTCTGCAAGCCAGGTGTGGTGGCACATGCCTTTAATCCCAGCACTGGGGAGGCAGAGGCACGTGGGGCTTTGTGAGTTCAAGGCCAGCCTGGTCTACAGGGTTCCAGGACAGCCAGGGATGTTACACAAAGAAACACTGGGACAAAAAAAAGAAAAGAAAGAGAGAGAGAGAGAGAGAGAGAGAGAGAGAGAGAGAGAGAGAGAGAGAGAGAGAGAGAGAGGAAGGAAGGAATGAAGGAAGGAAGGAAGGATCTAGGCAGAGAACATAAGTAGCAAAAGATCTCACAGACATGGAGACTACAGGTGACCTTAGAGAGTGTTGGTTACCAGGAACTGGGGTCAAAGTTTATGGCTGTGCTTGGATACATTGGTCAAAGGTGATAGACTTTCACTGAGATGGGCTCTGTTGTACAGTGAACTAATCATAGTTAGTGTCAATATGTTGTATTCTTGAAAAAATGCTAAGGGTAATTTTTTTTAATCTGTTCAACCTGAAATAGGCAACAATGTGAGGTAACATTTATATTAACTAGGTAGACTTAGCCATCCCAAAGTGTATCTCTATATACACATATATTTATGTGTGTGTATATATATTCAAATGTATACAGTAAATGCATTTTAATTTTTTGCCAATTAAAAAAATCAGTCAAAGCAAACAAAAACTGAAACTCCTTTGAGTTACTCCTGAGATTTTTGCCAATGAGGTAGTGTGGATGAATCTAGAGGAACAAGAGGCTCAAACCGATCGCTCAACTCTTAAAAGGTAGGACTGGGAGAGCTTCCCAGTTGGTAGCACAGCCAGTCACCCAGTGAGGGCTGACATCTCTTCCATCATGCCCTGCCCTCTGCATCTCTTTTACATATCTGCTGCTGGCTGTATCCTTCAAAGGGACCCAGTACACGTGTGCAAAGTCTTTAGTGAGTTCCTTTAGCTATTTTCTCAAATTTCCAAACCTCAGCAGCGGGAATGTGGCAACCAACGATTTATAGTCATTTGATCAAAAGTACAAGAGACACAAGACTGTTGACCGAAGTGGAGTCAAGTGCACTGAGATGCTCAATACACATCCATAGTTGTCAGGATTGAGTTGAATCATGGGACATCTGAGTGAGAATTTCATTGCTGGAGAATACAATTGAAAGCTATTTTGCCAATGAAACATTCAACATACATTAAACATTAAATTCATCTTACTGTGTTCAGATTTAAGACATCAAAGACATGAATTGTAAAAGCCTTCTGATGTCCTACGGATGCTCGTAAATCATGATGAATAGAGAACTCTGAACCAATGAGGTGGTATTTGTCTGAAATGGAGCTAAATGAATATGCTTTCTTATTAAATCCAAAGCAGCCTTTCTCAGGATCTCCCAGAACTTCCAGAGTGTCCTCAACTGCCTTTATATTATCCAGATAGGAATGTTTCCTAATTGTCTAGCTCATGACTGAAAGAACAGCTAGGTCCCACCCACTCTAAACAGCACTTAATGTGTTTTCTAGAAGTACTGGACTCCTGACCTGCTGTATATACACACAGGACTCCACATTCATGAACTCTTTTATAACCATTATTTCACTTGATCTCATTTATTTACAGCCAGTACTGTTCCTGAATTATAAATAGCATAGTCAAACTCAAGATGCTAGGTAGAGCTAAAAAAAAAAAAAAAATCCAATGTTCTTTCAGGTGATGTGCTGTGATGGTAGTTCATGTACATAAATGAACAAGCTGGGTGGTCCCAGTCATTGCTCCGATTTTCCTGTTTACCTTTGCAAAATTGAAATGGGGATTTAAGAGGCGTGTTGCATGGCTTCAGAACTGCCACAGAACATATTTCAAGCTCTATTTGCTCCTATGTCTTGTGCCTAAAATGGATGACAAACATTCCCTGGTTTTCTCCATATTTATGACTTAAAAATGATTCTCAAAAAGGTATTTTTAGACTATCACTGATGAAAGCCCTTATTATCGTAGGTAGAGACGAAAGGCCTTTGATGGCTCAAAAACTTCAAAGAGGAGGGGGAAGAAAGGAAGGGCCGTTCTTAGACTGCTGAGGAACAGCATATCATTCTTAAAAGAATAATTTAGAAAAATGAAACAAATACAGTGTGAATAAAATACCTTCACATAAAAAGGAAATTATGACTGAATTTCCTTGCTTGCCCTGCAAGGAGCCAACGACAGTGCTACACTTGAGATGGAGATGAT
Organism: Peromyscus californicus insignis; assembly: GCF_007827085.1. Taxonomy (NCBI): domain Eukaryota; kingdom Metazoa; phylum Chordata; class Mammalia; order Rodentia; family Cricetidae; genus Peromyscus; species Peromyscus californicus. The sequence continues at coordinate 30,038,128 of NW_026294514.1, forward strand.
ATTGATAGGAACCCTTGCCAAGCTGTAACACCTATACAGCCAGTATACAAAGCAGAGGCTTGTAAACCGAAGTACAGATTTGGGTGATGGAAAGTGTGGGCTCACCTTCTATGAAGCAAATAGAAAACCAAAGGAATCTAAGAGTTCTCAGCCCGTCACACACCCAGCATTCCTTGACATTCCCAGGAATTCACATATCATGCAAACATAGAACCTGAACAATGTGAACGAGCCAATTGACTTAATATTCACGCAAATTTGTCCAAATCACCCAAACTATACACACTAGCACGAAGCCCTATAGCTTTAGTTATAGCTCTCAGTACCCAACAGAGACATCAAATCCGTCAGCATTCCTTCCTGTTCCCATAAGTTTTGTATCACCAGAGTCATGGAGAAAGCTGCAGATGTCTACAGAAAGCAATTGAAAACCCAAGAGGGAAACCTAGGTTCAAGCTAAGTCCAGCCTCATGGAGATTTAGAAGGGCTTCTCTGTTGAGTCATGCTGGAAACTACCACAGACCTAGAGTTCAAATCCCAAGTCGGCCATCCTAATCTCAAATTAATAAACTGATGAATTCCAAATTAACCATATGAGGATTCGGGTTAAAAAAAATGGGATAACAATGGCTTGTAAAATATTAGCCAATCAAATACTGTTACTGCTACCAAGGTCAAGAGAACATAGGTTCATCTAGCTGAGATTCACTATAGGGCAACCACTATGCTAAGCTCAGCTTGCCTGGGTGGCAAGGGGTGATGTAAATGACAAAGGTGTCTAGTATGTTCTAACATTCCTGCATTCACCAAGTGCCTACCGTGCTAGAAACAGGACTGATAGAAATAATCAGACAAAGCCCTGATTTCTCCACGCTTAGCTTCTCACGCAATAAGGGGTGGCATCCCAGACTTTTTGTTGGTTTGTTCAGTTTTACGTGGTGTTAATGGTTTGTCTGCTCCAAGTTTGAAAACCACCAAGTTAGAAGTAATCTCTCTCTCTTCTGTAGCAGGCACTGTTTGCTGCTTTACATAAACTATTAATTTATGTGAAAATCCAATGAGGTAGTTGCTTGTGTTATTCCTAATTTCATGGCCAAGCAGACAACGGAAAGGTCAAGGAATATGTCCGAGATTATCCAGTGGGGTTTTCAGGATTTTGTGTGTGTTTTTAACTTCTTAAAGTACAAATTTTCTCAGCTTTATTTTTTTTTAACTCTGTTTGCACTTCCCCCTCTAACTAACGTGTTTTACAGGGTGAATGGTTGTTAATAAACAGTAGCTAGCCTGTGCTCAGGCCTTACACTGGCTAGCCTGTGCTCGGGCCTTACATGCACTTCTACGGGGCAGGACTACAGATGGTGAGCAGACTGGGCACCGAGGACAATGTCAGGGCAGGCTCTCTCTGAACACCTAGTAATGACAGCGCCATGGAGCCTGCAATCCTTATTGAGCCATAAATTAGATGAGGAGGAGGAATCTGACAAGGCTTTCATAACAAGATCAAAGAGATTATGACGGATTGTGAAAACACAGCCTTATTTTTCAAGTCGCTAATTCGTCTCCCTTCTGCTTCTCTGAGAAGTGGCTTATGAAGGGCCCTTTCACCAAGGATGTTTTTAACATCGGGGGAAGATGGCCTTCTCCACTGAATGGCTGAACCTTCTGAGCCAATGGGGCTTTTGTTTGCAAATGGCAAGGTGCAAAGTCAAAATGAATCTTTGGAAATTGGTTGGAACTTGAAATTGGTTGGAACTTGACATGGTGCCGTTGGTTCTCGTTTTTTGCGTCACCGGGGATTGAAGAAGTCGGGGCACCGAGCTGGCTAGACAAATCTTGCCCCACTGAGCTGCATCCCCCGCCATGGAATCTGAGTTTTCAGGCAACATAATCATGGGTTATTGTGGGGTTTATAGAAGTTAAATAGAATATACCATAGGAAATAATGTTGCTATTCTTAACCCTGGTCTCTAGTGGAATTATGATTAAATCTGAGTCCTTCCTTACACCCTCAAATATAAACATCCTTTAAAAAAAAAATCAATGACAAAATGGTCAAATCGCTCATTACCTTGATCAAACTGAAGCATCTCACTTTGTGCCTTACAGGCCCCCAGCACACATTTTAATAGACAGGTTTCATAAGAGTGCCCCATGGTTTTCTCTTCCCTTTCTGTACAATAGTTTAGTAGAGGTCAAATTGAGGGAATCTTTTTTTTTTTTTTTAGAAAGGATTCCAAATGCATTATATATCTCTGGCCAAGAATTGTCAAACTGAAATAGTAATTAATATGCATCGATCTCTTACAGTTTACAAAGCACAAAGAGGAGGCTGAGAATGTTGATGGCAGGCAGGTGGGAGGTATTTTGCCTAAAAGTCGATTGTCTCTAAGGACTATGAGCCAAGGTCAGTACCAAGTAAGGCAGAGGTCACAGGAGCCTGGACTAGCTTTCGGAGGTTGGTGACCAAATATTAAAGTGAGGATATTCAGCAACCTGTTCAATGTTCTCATATAACACTGACTCAGCCCATGCCCAGAGTACAGCAAAGGACTTTAACCTGAGCTGGGATGAGTCCCTGAGCATCAGCAGAAGAGGAAGACAGGCCAGGGGCTTACATAAGCAGGTGTGTGCTGCCCTTATGTATAAAAGAAACCAAGCCCAACATGGCCAAGGCTATGACCCTGGGAGCCAGTTGATTGAATGGAGAACTGAATCATTGACATTTTGTACAAAGTATCTCAATTGCTTTTCATAGGGCTGAAAGAGAAACACTGTCATCATCATAGAGACAAGGAAAATGAGACTCTGAGGATTTCAATATCTCCTTTAAAACCACAGTGTAAATAGTCCTTGGGTCAAAAATCTGAAACCCAGATGGGTAGGTGGCAAGGTCAGAACGCTCAACCCAGGATGATGTTCTGAGGAAAGATTTTATATTTCCCCACTACACATTTAGTCCATCATCCCTAAGTGTTCTGGGAGGAGACAAAATCAAAGGAAAAGGAGGTGCTCAGAAAAAAATGTTGAGTTTAAAACATCACAGATTAAAAACTGTTTCTCACTGTGAGTATTCATGATACAGTGTGAGAAAAAAAATCGGAGCATGAAAGATGTAAAAAGTATTTTCAGTATAGCATCATAAAGAGTCCAGCACTTAGCACGAGAACATGGCCCACAGAATCAGCTAAGCAGGACTCATAGGGGCTCACAGAGACTGAAGTGGCAACCATGGAGCCATCATGAGCCTGACCTAGGTCTTCTGCATAATGTTATGTTTGTGTAGTTTGGTGTTCTTAGGGGACTCCTAACAGTGGGTGAAGGGATTGTCTTTGACTCTTGCCTGTCTTGGGGACCCTTTTCCTCCTACTGGATTGCCTCTTCCAGCCTTGATATGAGTGAGGTATGTGCCTAGTCTTATTGTAACTTGGTATGCCATGTTTGGTTCATATCCCCAGGAGGCCTGCCCTTTTCTGAAGAGAAACAGAGAAGTGGATCTGGAGGGGAAGAGGGGACCAGTAGGAGAGGAGGGAGGGGAAACTGTGGTCAGGATGTGATATGTAACAGAAGGAAAAAATATAAATTAATTAATTAACAAAAAGAGTCCAGTGTTTAATTTTACATCCTACCTGTAACTCAAGTACTATGGTGGCAAAGATAGGTAGAAATTTGCCAATTAAAGCTCACGATTGGAGAAGTTACAGCCTGTTTCACACATTATCATGATTCTTGGGTGGATTAGGGACCTAAGTTTAAAAAAAAATTGCAAAATGCTCTCATTCCTCAGCTTGACAATTGGTCTTGACGGTTCACCTGACTGGATTTAGAATCGCTGAGGAGACAGAACTCTGGATGTGTTTGTGAGGATCTCTCTCTCTCTAGGCCTAACAGAGGAGGGAAAAATCACTCTGAATGTGGGTCCTGTGATCCTGTGGGCTGGAGTCCCAGAGGATAAAAAGGTGGTGGCGAATGGGGCTGAGAAAGTGAGCTGAGCACCGGCATTCATCTCTCCGGACTTCCTGACTGTGGACACAATGTAACCAGCTGCCTCCTGCTCTTTAGACCACAGCTAGGGCTGCTCTTCTCAACATGCCTTCTCCACTAAAGTGGAGAAGTACCTTCTGAGGCAAAATAAACCCTTCCGCTTCTTCAGCTGTTTTTGTTACAGCAGTGAGAAATGCTCACTAAGGCAGCAGGGATCTTCGAGGGTACACAGGAGAAACACATCAGAACAGGACTATTTATTCAACATGATGATGACCGCAACTTGGGAAAGGTTTCAGGAGGAGAAGGAAAAAAAAAATCAGGTCTACTTTTATTTAATGACTAAGGGAAACTCCAGGTAAACAAATCTATTTCATTCCTATGTAGATTGTAAATTCTGCAGAACTAGACAGCTATTGGGAAGTAAATATCACAAGGAATGGTGTGCACAAGTACGCCAGCAAAACTTTACAAGCCATTCAGTGCTTTTGCTTTATGGATGTAGAGATTGATTTATTTATGCTCTGCCTTATTTTTATAGGATATGAGGTACATGAATCCACACCATAAAGTATGGGAAAACGTAAATAAGGACACAAAACCAGAAGCAGGGAAAATGTATGTAGGAGTATAAAACAAAGGTAAAGAGAGGGGAGAATCAATGGACAACTGTAAGAGGTAGGTTGTCTTGTTCACTAGGATAATTCGTCTGCAAATGTGGCTTACACTTGCCAGCAGTCAGTGAGGGCTTGGAGAGATAGACAAAGTCACGTTATTGTTTACGAACCGATGTGTGTTATTAGAAGCAGGGTTTTTCACGTCACTGAACTCAGAGTTTTCCCCCCTTGGGTTATTTTTTTTCACTTCCTCATCGTGCAGGGGCAAACTCCAGCTCAGCCAACACCTGGCTTATATTGACCATACCAGAGGCCCCAGGCCGTTCTCAAAAGGGAACAACTGACTGTACTTACTCAACAGCTGCTGAGCTGCTGTGAGAGGTGTCTGTCTGATCCATAATTATCTCTGTGCTGTTTATGTTATTACCTCTGTTATTGGTGGTGAGTTAGTTTTATGCCATCTTTCCCAATACCTGGATCTTCCAGCTTGGGGACTACCCTCCTGGTTTACAGATAGCTCTGGATACCTGCAGGTGCACCATTTGGAGTCCCAAAAGTGTCCGCTGCCATTTCTCTTGTTATCGTGGATTAATGACCCAACCTAATCCTGACTGTAGTTCCAAGTCTCCTCTCTCCATCTGTAGGACTTCAATTGAGTGATTTCAAATGGATCCTTACTATTAATTGACAGGCTAGTGGCAGTCCACCATGGAGAAATTATCTCAAGAGTCCTTGTGAGCAAACTAAGCCATCAGTTGAAAAAAGTCAAACAACATTAAAAAGATCCAGGCAATGCCTTCATTTCTCTTTTCTATAGGTCAAAGTCCACATATTATTAATGTATTATTAAATATATTATATCATTTGCGTTATCTGTAATGTGTCCCTACAACATGGGGGCAGGTGAAAGACATTTGCAATGAAAGCTGGCACAGTGCCCAGCACGTCATGAAGTACACACAAGAGTTCCTGATGAGGAAAGCTTACGAAGGGTGGGAATCATTCAGAAGCCCTTCAGAAGCACATAACAAAGACGGCTGTTAACCCTGTGGAGAGTGATCTCCATTCAAGGAAAGTCTGGTAGAACCAGGCTAGTTAGCTAGGCCAGAAGAGGCCACTGAGAACAGCACACCAGTAAATCCATGCTGTCATAATTTCAGTAGGAAATCTCCCCTAAAAGGCCCCTGTGTTCACGAATGTATTCAACAGTTGGTGGTGCGCTTTTGGGAAGTCGTGGAACTTCAGGATATACTAGCTGATGGGTAGAGGCCTCTTAAAACAGGTCTTGGGAGGTTACAGCTCCTGGCAAATTCTCCTTCTGGTACCCTCTCTGCACAAGCCATCACAAGATTTTTGCTAACACCAAAGAGACCATTCCAGCTGCCATGCCTTCAGGGTTCCAATGGACCGTACCCTCAGAATGTGTGACCCCAGATACTCCTTTTCTCCCAGTTCCTGAAGGTATACTAGTCACAGGACTAAGAAAAATGACAAATGCACATGACTATGCAGCCTCAGCTATGGAGAAGAACTCAATGATTATTATTACTCAAACAAAGAGTAGGGGGCAAAGACCAGGGGCAGGAAATACAGAAGTCCTACTCTCTACGAGCTGAGTTTGGTCCTTTGATGATCCGTTTTCATAACCATGTGGCAAAGAGTCTGTAATTCATCTTTTCCCCAACATTTCCTTTATCAAATGAATATCTTTATTGCTCACCAGCTGCAATATCCTTCCAGGGTTTTTATATTTCACATATATGCCTTCTATTGTGATCTCAGACACTTGACTAAAGGGGCTGATTTGATTCCGTGCCGAAAAACTGCTGTTTTTAAAGGGCCTTGCTCTAACATGTCACTCACTACTTACTATACCTCAATGCTGGTCAATTTCAGTGACCTGTTTAAATCTAGATCATCCATGTCAAGGTTATAAACATGCTAGCACTCAGAAACTGACCCCATTCCAAACCTATGTTATTATTTAAAGTTGTTATAAATGGATTTGGTTACTAATTTTTAATGGCACCGGGACACACTACCACATAATGTAAACAGTTTTTCCTGGCACATAAATCACCCTTCCCTCTTTCCCAGAGTAGCCCCTGGGGCAGCCGGTATCCTGGGAGTGCTATTTATTTGAGACTTTGTTCCCAAGGAGATAAGAATTGTCAACCTAGGAAGTATGAATATACACACTCATGCACACACCCCTCTTTTATGCATGGAGATGTCTTGGACCCCAGGCATAAAATTTCCATTATTTGGGTTCATTTCAATATTCAGAGATATAAATGGGTCCATTTGGTTGGATTTATCTTTGTTCAGTTAAAGTTGAATTTGTGTAATATCATCAAACATCGGTATTGACATTCGGTGGCATTCAAGATGTTATTTACACCCAGTCCTGGACGTCCGGGCAACTGTTTGCATTAGGTTCAATCCCGTAGCTCCTTGTTTGTTGAGGTTCACCTGACACACTTTAGCCCCATAAAGATTCCTGAAAGAGGCCCTCCACGCTAAGGCAACCCCACAGAAAGCCGTGCATATGCAATGCAGAGCGCAGCAGCCATCTGTCCAGAAAAATGCATCCATATGCTTCCTGGTACATTTATCAGCTCCAACTTGAGCACAGACTTCGCAATCCAATTGGAAAAAGGGTCATTCCTAGCTCCCTCAGCACCAACACTGACCTCCAAAGGCTCTCCATTTCATCTGTTCCTCTTGTATTATTATTACATTTACTGTTCCTCATATCCCACAGAAATGGCAGTGCTCTCTTATTCTACAGAAAAAAACAGAGGCTGACGAAGTCTGAGACTTATCCCAAGTTCCATAGGCAGTAAATAGAAGAACCGCTGAATTCCCAGAAAGGGGACAACACACTGTATTATACTTACCTACTCTTGAGGGAAGGGAAATACATACACATACTTGTAGACATACATGCCTACATAATACACAGACACAAAGGCACATGTATAGGTGAGCATGTATGCTGTACATATGTGCTGCATAAATGCATGCACATGTCTATGTCTGTATCTATAGACCATAAGGCTAGCAAATGTCCCCACCTCTTTGCTTAAATAGCTTAGTGTTTTTTAAATATATATTTAATTAAAAAGTCAGGGTTTGATTACCTAATACTTTGAAGTCTTTAGAAGAAAGGCCTAATAAATTGCAGACATTATTGGACTCAACTTTACAAATAGAAGGAGGCTTGCCCTGGAACTTTCTTGGCACAATAAAGAAGAGTCATTTTTTCTCTACCTCAAAGCCTCCCATATCGTTATCACATTCTAAATATTTATTGAACTGGATTTACTGATTTGCCCTCTCCTTTCACACTGCTCAGCTGCCAGCTGGGGCAAGCTTGGACAATCCCTATTCGTCTTTCCTGTGGCTCCGAACATGACTTCCTCAGCTCTGGGACACAAATATATTATGTGCCAAGGATTAAATAGTTGTGACCTCTTGATGTCTTGGCACAGTGAAGTTAAAATGCACCTAGACAGATACATGGCGAGATGTCAAGGGATTGTGAGTTCTTCCTTGATAGCTGGAAGGATCTAGAAGTTGAGAGAGGTAGTTCAAGCGTTCTCAATACTTTTCCAAACGATCAGGAGATAAAATGATTTCCATGTAGTAAAACTGCATCAATGATAACAGGGACTTGAGAAGATATGCCTAAGTAGTGATTCAAACATGAACCCAGGGCAGAGAGGAGAGAACATATCAGAGCTGCTCTTCTTTTGCCAGAGATGCCCCTGTGGATCTCAGTGTTATTGGGCAATTTAAGAAGACATTACGTTTGAACTACTCAAATACATGCGATGCACTGCATTTGGGTTTTCCACATGTACAGTATTAATTCATCCAGGCAGCCGGCATGACTCCCAGAAGGCATTTATAAAGGGGATAGAGGAGGCCTGGTGGCTTATGCTGCCACATCTACTCCTTCCTATGAACAGGACAAGTATGTGAAAAGTTCTTCCAAACAAGTATTCCCTGGCACCCAGGTAGAATTTTGAAAAGCAAGATCTAAAGTTGCATTCTCCACCCGCTATGATGGGGCAATGGAAAATATGATAATTTTAATTGCCAATTTGATTGAATTGGAAATCACTGAGGCAATCAGTAAAGCACAGCTCTAGGGGAATTGGGCTTTTCCAAAGACAATTAGATCCTGAGGTCTCCCCAAACTCACCAGGGGCTGGTAAGTAATGCACATAAGCAGTATCAGGCATGTACTGTCTCACTCAGCTTTTCAAGGTGTTTAAATAATTTATCTATTCCAGATCAGATGAAGATATATTGGACCTCCAAGCATGCTGTTGCATGCCAATAAACCCAGTGTTTGAGAGGGAGAGAGAAGAGGAGTTTACGATCACAGGCCTAACCTTCATGAAATTCTGTCTCAAAACCAAGCAATAAATGATACATTGGGTGGTAACCAAAAATAAATTGCTTTGACTGTATTGCCAGAGAACTGAATTTTCCTCAGATGACATCATCCCAGGTACACTACCCTGTGTTTAGAAGAAACTGTGTTCTCCAGCTTTCCACATCTGGAGGTACCAACCCTCCTAGAGTGTTTATGTGTCTCTTTGTCTTCAACTCCTGGCCCGCCCTGATTCAGGATCTCATTATCTTGATTGCAAAAGCCTCCTAACTGGCTTTCTTATCGCCACTCTCTCTCTGTCTCGCTCTAAAGTACCTTTCTGTTGGCCACTGGAGTTTCTTCTGCATATAGGCAGGCAGGTGTTTACCCCATTCCCAGGGTCTCTTCTTATCATGCATGCATGTATGCATGTGTGCATGTGTGCCTCTCTCTCTCTCTCTCTGTGTTTGTGTGTGTGTGTGTGTGTGTGTGTGTGTGTGTGTGTGTGTGTGTGTGTGTGTGTGTATGTGTGTGTATAAAACCACTGGCTAAATTTTTTGAAGCATCACACATAACAAATATTCCTGAGAATTCTAGCGGTGAATGCACACCCTGGTAGTTACTTACTTACTGCCTCGTGTCCTAATCTGCCGCTCTTGAGTTCTCTTTGAACTTCATTTTCATTTGCACAGATTGGTCACTTCCAGACCAACTTAGCTACAAACACGAACAAGATCCTTTCTTCATTCTGAAGCTATTGCTAATGCAAAGCTACAGCAATACTTATTGTCTTATTCTTGTCTAGCCATCCGAGTGTCATACACACACACACACACACACACAAAAGTAGTGTCTAGAGAGCACACTTAGATACCCAAATCAAAGACTGTTTTCCTCAAGTTCATAGACTATACCTGACCCATAACATTCCCTTCTGGCAATTTCTCTATCCAGTACCCAATAGCCTCCAACTCACAGCCCTGCTTAAATCCTAAGAATCCAAGCAACTATCTCATTCACCAGAAGCAAGAACTCAGCTAACACCACTTCCCATTCTAGCAAATCCCTTATTCCTTTGTCCTGCAGAACTGTCCGATATCTTGGGCCTGAATGCTAAGTCTTGTTTCCATATAAAAAAAAAAATCCCAGTGTGATGGTCTGAGTGAGAATGCCCTCCACCTGTGAAGGCTCACATATTTGAACAGTTGGTCCCAGTTGGTGGAACTGTTTGGGAAGAATTAGGAGTTATGGCCTTGTTTGGAGGAAGGGTATCAGTGGGAGCAGGCTTTGAGGTTTCAAAATCCCAGGGTATACCCAGTTATCTTTCCCTTCCTTTCTCATGTTTGTGGATCAGATGTGAACTCCCAAGTCCTATTCCAATGTCTTCTGAAACTGTAAGTCTCAAATTAAATGTTTTCTTTTATAAGATGCTTTGGTCATGGTGCTTGTCACGGCAGTAGAAAAGTAACTAAGACACCCAATAGTTTCCAGATTTGAAAACACCCGCCCCCCCCCAAAAGGCTAATGTGTTTCCATCCCTCGAAAATGGCAATTCTTATAGGAATCTTTCACGCTTTCATATCACGTCCCTAACATGGAAGATGTACTCCATACGGCACAGATGAAGGGAAATTCAATGCAAAGATGAACCCAAACCCAGGTCCAGTTCTGCCACTCACTGGAAATGTGGACTCAGCCAACTCAGTCTCTGTATTTCCACTCCCTTCTCTTCTATAAAATGAGAATGTGATATTAAATGTGGTGCGCTTGTCATTTATGCTGCCCACATTAGGATGTCCTGATCGCCACTGCTCTTATTCGGATATTCCGAGAGCGTCTCTATCTACCCTTCGATTCTACTACTGCCCCGCATAAGCACTCTTGTTAACTCATTCTCCTTTTAAGTACCTTTAACTTGTATTTGACACATACATAGTAATCATACATGTTTGGGGCACAGTGTGACACTTCAATACATGTTAAATAGCTCACTTTTCCCCAAGCAGTTATAACAATTCCTCACCTTACAGCCCTTGCATATGAGTAGACTCTGCAAAACTACGGCCAAGGAGCCATATCTACCCCAACATCTTTTTTTTAATGGCCCCACAAGCTAAAATGGGTTTTTGTATTTTCAATTGTTGAAGAAAAAATTCAAAATAAGCTTTATTATATAATTCCTGAAGCCTATGAAAATACAAAACACCACCATTGGTTTTTAATAAATATATTTTGTTATGGAAAATATAACTATCACTGTTGTAACTCAGAAAAACAAGCCGGGTGGCAGTAGCACACGCCTTTAATCCCAGCACTCAGGAGGCATAGCCAAGCAGATCTCTGTGAGTTCCAGGCCAGCCTGCTCTACTGAGCGAGATCCAGGACAGACAGCAAAACTACACAGAGAAACCCTGTCTCGAAAAGCCAAAAACAAACAAGCAAACAAAACAAATAAACTTTGAGGTTCTCAAGAATTTGTGTGTGTGTGTGTGTGCGCGCGCACGTGCGTGTGTGTGTGTGTGTGTGTGTGTGTGTGTGTGTGTGTGTGAGAGAGAGAGAGAGAGAGAGAGAGAGAGAGAGAGAGAGAGAGAGGAGACAGAATGTTCATGTGTTTACAAGTGAACATACGTGTCAGTGCACACACATATGTGGAGGCCAGGGGACAGCACTGTCTATTGATCTGTAGTCAACATCCACCTTTTCATTTATTCACTTCTCTTTTTTTTTTGAGACGAGGTCTTTCACTAACACATAGCTGACCAAGTAGGGAAGATAGGAAAGGTTGGGTGACCAGCAAGTACTGGAAATCCATCTGTCTGCTTCCTTGGTTCTCACTGACAAAGCTGAGCCACCACACCTGGGGTTTTGATGTAAGGTCTGAAGATTGAATTCATGTAGTCACACTTGTGTGGCAAGCGCTTTGCTGACGGAACACCACTCTGGCTCTCTCAATAATTCTTGAACGAAGTAAAGGGTGTCACGAGGAAACAGGGTCAAGAAGTGCTCATGCCAGTAGCAGGGGGGCTTGCAATACTTCTGTGTAAACGCATGGTCGTGAGAAAACTGCATCTAAGCACGTGGGCTGCCAGCTCCATTTGTAGACAAGGCAGCGAGAAGGCAGAGGAGACGAGATAATGGAAGAAGCTGAAGGCATTGCAGGCGCACATTCAACAGAGCCTGAGAGGACCTTTGGGCGCAGCTGCGGAACTGGCCCTACCTGTTGTCACACGCATGCTTTGGGGAAGTGATTCAGCTTACTTCAGCCTTGCTTTCTTCTGTGGAACAGGAATGAAATCCACACCATGAAGTATGTTATATGGGTTGCATAGATAGTACTATTTTTCCATTCCTTCGCTGGAGGTGACCATTCTGCCTACTGTTGATGAAGGGTTCTGCTTTGGCCAATGAAGGGAGCAGATGTGACGTAAACAGAAGCTGGACAAACTATATCTTTGGAGCTTCCACGTTTTGCTATGACTCTGAGAATGCAGACAGGAGAGCTGCAGGAAGGATGGGAGAGAAAAGTGGCTACAAACCACTGGCATCTCACACCAGGCAATAGTCAGCTAGCCTAACCTTCAAACTGTCGAAGAGAGTAAACACAGCGGGCAAGTCTCTGTACGCAAACGCAACTCCCCACAAATGCATAAGTGAGTTTGGATGCATTGGTCATAAGCATGTACAGCCCACACCCTGCAGGCTGTGTGCCCCCCAGTATAGTAATAAATGCAGCCCAACACCAAATCATAAACTTACTAAATACATGAGACTATTGTGTGATTTAAAAAAACGAAAACAAATACACCTCAATTGTTTGATTCTGGAGTGTGAACTTATGTTGCATGTCAAAAGTTTGTATTTGCCTGCTGGAAGAACCATTCAGATGGTCTAGAGCAGTGGCTCTCAACCTTCCTAATGCTATGACCCTTTAACACAGTTCCTTGGGTTGTGGTGACCCCAACACATAAAATGTTTTTCTTTGCTACTTCATAACTGTAAGTTTGTTACTGAGTGGTGTCTCAGTTCTTAAGATCATTAAAAATGTGTGTTTTCCGATGGCCATGCCCCACAGGTTGAGAACTGCTGGTCTATAGGCTCATGGGCAAGAGAAAATGGTTAACTCTTAAGCCACCACTTTTATGTGGATTGTTCCATGGCAGTAGCTAACTGATACAAAGGATAACTAGCAATGAGCAGCAGCAGATAAGGTCTGTCACAAAGCAGTCATTTTATCCTTGGGACTTAGAGGGCATATTTCATCCTTCCTCTCATCTTTATTTTATCTGCTTATCACTCAGTGCCTAGGCAGTTTGGGTACTATTCTCTGGGGTCTGTAACCTAGCCCTGAACATGCTTTCCCTATCCCTAGCCCATGGGAATCTGTTCTCCAACACATGCACAGACATCGTTGGTGTTTAGGTCAGGAATTACTTGCCTGCTAAGTATGGTTCAGTTGAGTACGATTTGTCCTGGAATGCCACTATGCCCTGGGGAACAACAGTATTAACAACCCTGGCAGAATGTGCCTTCAACAGAATATAGATTGAATGAGTGTCCATGAGCTGAGAAAGAAACCAGGGTGTTTTTCTCTCTGTTTGTGAATATGATGTGTGTGTATGTGTGTGTGTGTGTGTGTGTGTGTGTGTGTGTGTGTGTGTGTAGTATACATATGTATTTGTGCACATGCTTATGTATGTATGCAGAGGCTGGAGAAGTACACTGAGTGACCCACTCTATCACTCTGCAGCTTATTCCTTTGAGACAGGATCTCTGTGGCAGTTTGAATGTAATTAGCCCCATAAGCCTGTAGGGAGTGGCACTATTAGTAGATGTGTCTTTGGTGGAGGAAGTGTGTCACTGTGGAGGCGGGCTTTGAGGTCTCATGTGTGCTCAAGCTATACCCAGTGTCTCAGACCACTTCTTGTTGGCTATGGAGTCAAAATGTAGGACTCTCAACTCCTACTCCAGCACCATGTCTGCCTGCATGCCCCCATGTCACACCATGATGATAATGGACTAAACCCTTGAAAATATAAGCCACCCAATTAAATGTTTTTCCTTTATAAGAGTTGCTATGATCGTGGTGTCTCTTCACAGCGATAGAAACCCAAAGACAATCTCTCACTGAATCTGGAACCAGATTGACAGCCAGCAGAGTGCCAACAATCCGGTCTCCATCCATCACATCATTGCAGCTACAGGCGTATGTGGCCACCGTTGGCTTTTTATCACAGGTGCTGGGATCTGAACTCAGGTCCTAATACTTGTAAAATGAGCACTTTCACTCACTGAACCATCTGTCCAGCCCCCAGCCTGCATCACACACAGGCAAAGGCACACACACACACACACACACACACACACACACACACACACACACATACACTCATACATTTTTGACTTGGATCAGTTTCTTTAGGATATGAGGAAGTCAACTGGGAGGCTGCCTATAGAAATTCTTAAAGTCCCTGAAACCAAAAGCCATAAAATCACCCTAACAGGAAGCATTCAACATCCATTACATGGAAATGACTTCTAAAGAACACAGACTTGATTCAAAACAATTTCCTGGAGGCTGTACGCTTTATCACTTACTGTCTCAGCTCTAGCCACAGACTGAAGTGCCGTCCATGGCTCTCAGCATCATCTCGTTTGGGCAGATCCCCTTTGAAGATCTGCCTTCATTGAGCAAAAGACATGCTGCTCTCTTCAGCCCTGTAAAGATAGACAGATGCGTAATAGGTTGTAATTGAAACAGCAAGGCTTAACTTTACAGACATTCAAATATTTGACTTAACAGTGTTCTAAGATGTATAATTCAAAATTGCTCTGAGTCCACAGCCAGGAATTTCCTTGCTTTTGGGAAGAAAGTCCTGCTATTTTGTTTGGTTTTAACCAATGCTTCTATGCATTCACGTTTCTTAGTTACTATTCAGGATTAGAGTCCCAAATTATTATCTGCCATATTTGATTCACATGCATGGAAGAAGTGAGCATAAGTTAGTACAACATTTGTGTCTTATTTCCCTTCGTTATTTGAAAGAATATATAACTCCTAATTCCAAAAATCAGTGACAAAGTCAATAGGTTGATCTTTAAAGTATCTTAGGTCTTCAAGGGCCTGGGCAAACACAGTTATTTCTTAAGGGTAATTTGCAATCAGGCTTTTTCCTTTCTAAAGAGAAAGAGAGAGGTAGATAAATGAACATTTCTTTCATTCAAGGAGTTGTTAGTGCATAAAAGAGTCTAAGCTGGTCTGCTTGTAACCACACAGATGAGCCATGGCTAGGCGTACATGCTTCCGTATTTGGCAGGTAGATTTCAAAAATAAAGTGTTTCAGAAGAGTGCATTTGTCTAGGCGTGGAGCAAATTTTTGTGGTGAGCATAAGCAGGTCTTTAATTTTACCACATACACAGGAAATTTTCTTTTAATTGAGGTTTTGGTCATAAATTCCTGTTTTGTGTGTGCTTGTGTGGTCTTTCATATGCATCCAGGGTAAGGAGGTTGAGAGATTTCCTAAGTTCCTTTTGTGTAATTCAAACATCAGAAGAAGGCTCGCAAGGGAAAGACTAAACAGCTGTGAATATTCTTTCCAGCTCTGCCACCCATACTCTAGCCAGTAAATTTGTTCCTGGTTTTATTACCTGTGAATAAGAATCATTCGACCTGTACTAATGGAATGGTAGGAGGCAGCTCTGAATCCTCACTGTATTCTTCAAGTCTCTCTCCATTCCATCCCCGTGGTCAGAGGTGGCATCAAAGTACAACTGCACACATCAACAAACAGGTCACGTGTTCTTCATTTGGCCTGGCCACCAATGGTCACAACAATCAAGTTGAGTTTCTTCCCATGCACACATGAGGAATGAAGTTTGGATATGCACAACCCATACAAAAAGCCAGCCAGTTGGGACAGTCACCTGTAATCCCAGCACTCACAGGTAGACAGGTGATCCTGGGACAGGCAGGCTAGCCAGACTAGCCAGAACTTAATGAGCTCTGTTTAACAAGAGACCATCCCTCAACAAGTGGAGAGCCACTGAGGAATATATACAACATCAACTTTGTACCTCCACATGCACTCACACACACATGCATGTATACTCACAGAGACACATATGAACATACATGCATACACACACACATACACATCACACATAATACAGTTGTAGAAAAGAAATAAAAGAGACACTTGGACCTAGAAGTGTAGACGATCACTGGTCAATCCATGTGTGCAGTGATTTTTAGTGAAAGCACTGAGCATGCATATAACACTAGGCAAAAATCCATAGCATTTCAATTCTGAAATGTTATACTAAAGCATCAAAACACACCTTAGGGAGCTCTAGGCGGGAAAATTTAGAACAAGTTTGCTTGTAAGGCTAATTCAAATAATAGGAAACAGTCTACTTGGAGTTTTGAAAAGTGACCCACTGCCAGGGTCTTTTTCCACCACCTCTGCAGCCTAGCAGAGTTCAGGGGAAACTTCTGAGCTCAGTGATAGTTGTTATTCTGCCCCAAAGGAAACTGATTAGAAAGTGCATGATCCAAGTCAGGCAGGGGCAGTCATAGCTGGAGGAAAACTGGGAAGGGGCAGATCGCCAAGGAAGAGTCTGTAAGATGGTGATTGTCAGGTCCAGGTTCCAGAGAACAACACAGAATGCCGAGCTTCGGGATAAGAGGTAAGGAACAATTGGAACCAGGGATGAGGGCAGCGGTCCAGCTTCCTGACTGGATGCTGGCCGCTGACATTTCTTGGTGTTCAGCAGTTGCTGGGCCCCCATTTGCACTCTGCATGTATTAGCTCATTTAAACCTCAACATCAATAAGTTCTGTTGCTAGGAAACTGGGACCCACAGATGTTCGGTAGCTTGTTCAAGGTCAGGAACTACTGGAGGTAACAAAGCTGGAATTAGAACCTAGAGGACTGAGTTTGGCACTTCTGCATTTTATCACTGCCTTGTGCAATCCCGTGGGACAGTCAGGCAAGCAGATGTCTGGAGGTTGTCCTTGCAGAACTTCCTGTAATGACAGAAGTTCACCAGTGGCTTTTTAACATTGCTTTCCAACACCTGAGATGTGGTGGTGGAATTAAGCAGATTAGGTAGCAGGAAGGGTGATAGATACTGTTGCATTTTAATTTAATTTCCATTAATTCAAATTTACATTTCCATCGTCACATGGAGCTAATTGCTCCCAGCTCAAAATGGACGGGCAGCTCAGAGGCCAGGAACATATCTCAGTAAGAACTACAGGAATACGGGTAGTAGACCTCAAAAGGGAGGCAAATATTTGCCAAGCCAAAGCCATATCTCTGATCAAACACATCTCATGTTTAAATCTTCTGCGCTGCTTTCAAGGAGAAAACACAAATCGTTTCCTGCACTTCTCAGCCTCTTCACAGAGCACGTTTGGCTTCATAGCAGCACCATTCTCTACAGCCTGGATACCTCTGCAGGCTTGATACTACCAGCCTTCCACTGACCTCTACATCAGCATCCTCCCTGCTGTCTTTGGACGGAAAACTACAGTTTGAATCTCTTGCCAAATCAACACACTCACTCTTTATTCTGCCTACCCAGTTTTCCTTACCCTGCCCAACTTAGCTCTTGAGGGCCAAGGTCAAAGAAACGTCTTCAAGGAAACCTGCGTGTATCTGACAGGCTCTCCTTCCGCTGCACCTATATTAGAATCCTTCACACACCTCCATTCCGCATATACTGTATAGCTTGTGTTTCCAATCCTCCCCTAAGAATTCAATCTTCCTAAAGACCGGCCACTACATTTTCATGCCTAAATTCTCAGCTTCTAACCTGTCGATCACTCAGCCCACAGTAGGTACTCGGGAAACATTTGTTGAAGGAGTAGTTGGAAGTCTGCCTGCCTCGAACAAGTGGGACAGGCACTTTAAGGAGGGCAGAAAGATTTCTTAACTTATGCATTATTGCTTCCTGGACCACTCCTAGGAGACTGAAGGTCACAGAAAAACACATTGTTGAGAGGATTGGCTGCTTCTGACAGGCTCCGTCTGATATTTATTTCCTTTATACTTCATTTCATATTTAGATAGCACCTTACAGATATTATCTCCCTAATCTTTCCATTAGGGAAGTGAGAAGAGAAGAGCGAAAATGACTTGTTCAAGGTTATAAAAGGCAGAGCAGACTGGGAAAATACTTTCACACCTCCCAGCTAATCCCAGGCCCTACGTGCATAGGATTTAGGATGTGCTACATTAGCACTTAAAAACTAACTTTCTAGAAAGTAATTAAGAGCTGGCTCTGTGCCTCGGCTCTGTACCTGGGATGTCCAACAGGTAGTTGGCAGACGAAAAGGAAGCGATGGAGAATGTGTTGGGGGTCCACTGAGATCAGCGGTGACAGTATGAATGCCACAGGGAGAGAGGAGAGCAGAGGACAGACAGAGCCCCAGCTTTAATGTCCTGTAGGCAAGCCAGGGTGATGGTGGCAAGGACAAGGAAGGAAACCAGCAAAATGAGTGATAAGAGCCAAAATGCTCCACATTCCTTGTCGGCTTGACTGGATTTGGAAACGGCAGGGAGAAACACCTAGGGGCTTGTCTGTGAGCTTATTGTCCCTGAGAGTTCAGTGAGGATAGACGATCCATCTTTCACGTGGCTGGCATGATCCCAAGAGCTGGGGTCTTGAGCTAAAGAAAGAAATCAAAGAGGAAGCAAAAAACCCGGCACTCACTCTTCTCCTTCCTGACTACAGGCATGGTGTGAGCTGTGGCCTCACTGTGCCATGGACTGTCTCCCTTCAAACTGCGAGCCAGAACAAGCTCTTCCTCCCCTAAACTGCTTCTGTTGTGTGTGTGTGTGTGTGGGGGGGGGGGTGTCTGTCACCTCCACAAGAAAATTAACTATGTCAGTCATAAAGTGTACAAACATCAAAAAATACAATGAGAGCTATTCCATAATACTTGTTAAATAAGCATTTAGCATACATTATTTTAATTTCTACTAACAATCAAAAGGTAAATTCGAACGTTCTGCCATTTGAAGGTCAGAGAAGTTAGGGGGTTTCACAGCTGTTTGAGGGCAGGGTCTAACAGTGTACCAGTTTACATGAAGGGGCTGTTTTCTGCTTTGATTGAGTTTACAACTACACCAAGAATCTCTGCCGCCCTGTGTCACTCATCACTACCTACTGACCCATCCCCACCCTCCTGGCCACACCCATTCTCCTTAGGTAGATCCAACTGGCTGAGCAAGATGGTTTAGTAATTGATTTGTATATCTTGGGCTGCAAGAATTGCCTCCCCACCACCCCTACTCCCCAGTGATTACACCATGATGTGGTCTGTTCTCTTGGAGTTTTTCTCATCCAGAGAGTGTTTAAGATACAGCATAGTGATGGATAACTTATTCCTTGACAGTCTACACAAAGCCTTTGTCTAAAAATTATCTCATTATGTGACAGAAATAAGTATCTTTAATTAAAAATAACAACATGGGACTGTGTTTTTAGCCACAACAGAACACTACTGCCCACCGCCATATGCACCGATCATTCCCCTACCGAAGCTTGTGTTTACTGAGGGAAAGACAGAGGCACTGTTGGAAGGCTTGCCTGTCTCAGCAAGGATGGAGATAAAACAATATCCCTGGAATTGCAGATTTCTGGCATCCAAAACATGGCTTCACTTCCAGTGCAGGATTTTACTTGCTGATTCCTTTTGAGAAACAGAAAATGAGGGAAGAGTGGGAGGTCCACACACAGTTCTCATTTTACGTGGTCAGATACTTTCCCTCACTAATAGATGAGGAAGTGGGGCTCAGAGAAGGTTGTGGAAGAGGGGGCTGGAAAAGTGGCTCAGCACTTTAGAGCACTTCTTGTTTTGACATAGGAACTGGGTTCGATTCCCACATGGTGGCTAACAAGTACCTCTAACTCCGGAGGATTCCATGCCCTCTTATGACCTCTGCATAGGAACCAGGCACACACATATATACATCCAGATAAAGTTTTAATGCACATAAAGCAAAATAAATACCCCCCCCAAGTACTAAGTAAATAGAAGAGGGAACTCCCACATGGAACCATTCTCTGGTCTCTGAGAAGAAAACGGGGTGAATGAAACAGAAAACTCAGGGGAAACACTGTCTAAATAAATAATCTATAATCTAGACTGATTGCTGAGTGCTCTTCCATATTTTATCAGAGATATTTTGCCTCCGTTTCCACTCTGCTGTAGCTCCAAGCTTAAAATGTGTTCCCCATGCTTATGTGATGAAGACTTTGTCCCTAATAAGCAGTATTCAGAGGTGGGGACTATTGGAAAGTGATCAGATTATAAAGCTCTGCCTTCATACACGCACTCACTCATTGGCTGGTTCAGAGCTTCACAGGCAGCTAAGGAGTCATGGAAACTTGGCAACACAGGGCCTAGTGGTAGATGTAGGTCACTGGGGCATGCCCTCAAAGGTTCCATCTGTCCTCCACACCCTCCTCTCTTTCAGTATCCTGGTTGTTACAGTATGACCGGCTCTGTTCTATCTGTTCTATCCCATTCTCCTTGTTATAATGTTTGCCTCCCCACAAACCCACTGTGGGGGTGTCCCTGAAAATGCTTACGGCCAACAGAGGAATGATTTTAGAGAGGCGGGAAGGAAGTACTGTTGAACACGACTTAGTCAGGCTGGTTCAAACTAGCAATGAGCAGTTTGTTTTAGACACATTTTAGTAGAGTACAATTTTGGGAAAATGTTTCCTGGTGACAATTACCACAATAAAGCTTAAGGCATGACTACATCAAGACGCTTTTGCAAAGTACATGTGACCTCCTCCACAAGAATGGGTTCTATGGCTTAAGGGCCTAAAGGAGGAATCTAGTGTTGTCTATGTCACTGTAGAGGTCACCAAGTTACAAAGTAAGAATACACATGACATCTCCCCTGAGGATAGGTTCCATTGACTGATAGACAGTGCTCAGGATAATAGTCTAGGGAGGAAGAATTTGGGATAATAGTCTGGGGGACTCAGGTGTGGTCTGGCCCTACAGACAGCACAGATTACCAGGCTATTAACTACATCCACTCCCAGCCTTCTGGGTGGAAAACAGGTATACACACCTCTTCTGTTGAAGCAACAAGAATAAGTGTCTAACGTACGTGGATTCCCTAGCGCTTATCTGTGAACACGAGGGACCTTATGCTATCCACATGCCACAAAGAACAGAGTCAGTTGATTCCGCTGAAACTTCTGAAAACATGAACCAAGAGAAACCTGGGTTCTTTTTAAATTCCGTTTCTCATATGTTTTGTCACAGCAGTGGAAAGCTGACTGATACATCCACTTTGCAGCAAAACTGTTAAGTAAATGGAGGATGCTTGGGATCCATCCCCCTGACATCTTCCTTTCTTGACAAATACACAGAAAACCTTCCCATTATCCCCTAGCTCAGGCCCAAATTATTCAAAAGTGTGCCCCTCTGAGCCAGCAGCGCTAGTATGGCTGGGAGCTTGCAAAATGACTGAACTCTGGGCCTCACCCAAACTTCTTGCACTTCACAAAATCTCCCTGTCTTTGGAAATCTGAATGGCCCCATCCTAGATTTGTCTGAATCTGAGGTTCTCTCTCAAGGAGATGAATTCCATATACTGTGCAGACAGACAGACAGACAGACAGACTGAGAGAGAGAGATAGAGTCCTACAAGCCTCAAAAGAACACTGCTATTGGAATTTTAACAGTCCAGAAAGGGATATTTTGAGTTTTCTTTTCTTTTCTCCTAATGCATAACCTTGGCAGCCCTACCCCTGCCTTCTCTTCTTGGGGGCACTGGGCATTCCTGTCTTCATCCATCCCTAATGGTGTGAACTCTGGAACCAGCTCAGTGGACACTGAATATGTCTCAAGCTGCCTTCACTGCAGGCTCAGTTTCTCTAAGATAGGGGCCTGGGAAAACGGACCTTTTTAAGGGTCTCCCATAGATCATTGCCTCATAGAGATGCATATTTTGTGTGCAGACACTTCATGTGGGCTATGCTTAATGCATTTTCATATTAAAGAAACTAGAAGGTGCTGGGGAGAAGGTTTACTCAATAAATTGCTGCTTGTGCAAGCATGGAGGACCTAAGCTCAGATTCATAGTGCGTGAGTGCAGGCACACACACACACACACACACACACACACACACATACACACACACGCGCGCGCACACACCACACATACATACAACACACACAATGTACTTGCATTCAGTTGTAAAACATCCACATGAACATGTACACACACACACCCCATTCAAACACATGCACAGAGGGGCGGAGATTTTGAAAAGTCTCACTCACACTGTGGAAAAATGAGGGCAAGTGTAAGTGTTTGAATTAGCCTTTCTCAAAATCTAATCTGTGAACACATTACTCCCAACCTCCATACTTTCTCCTTGTTTATTTCTCCACCAACCCTCTGCCTCCACAGAACATATGTTGAAGCAGGACTGAGGACCTCAGGGACTCTTCTAGCTTTGACGTCTCATAACTGTTACCATTTTACTCTCTCGCTGAAGGATTCTGCAGATTTCCAATTCTCTTATCTTACTAGTTTTCAAAGTAATTACAATACTTCAAGTTGTTAGTTGAACCAAGTTGGGCTTTAGTATCCGATCTAGTGTGTACACATTCTGTTTATTTCCTGTTTCTGCCATCTATGCACATGAACCTGGCGGAAATCCCAGACTCACCAGAAGTAACTTTAATTTTTGGTGATCCGCACCACCACTGACACTGTGGGTTTGCATTGGAAAATGGCTTTCCTTAGATCTTCATGTCTGGGTTGACCGGGATCGCACTGTCCTTGTGGGACCGAAGACACAGAGTTTAGTGTGGAATGCACACCCAAATGTCTTTGTCTTACCACACTTGTGACTGGTACATACTCTGCCGTGTGAACTACTTGTTTTACTTAAATCTCATTCTTTAATATTTTTTTTATTCCTTAAAAGTTCTGTGTATTTACACAGTGTGGATTGATTCTCTCCATATACCATCCTCCCTCCAACTCCACCCCCCCCCCCCCCGCCCCGTGCTCCCGCCCCTTCTAAAACACTTGTTAAGAGTATTCTCCCTTTCAGAGTCTCTGTTTTTCCTCAAATTTACTTAATAAATAAATATTTTTTCCCCCAGAAAACTGAGTATTTGTTAGCCCACAGTCTTTATCACGGTTCTTGTTCCTTTTTCTTCATTATGCTTTCTGGCAACAATAACTGTGATATGGTGCCAAATGAGGAAACTTTTTCAGCCCTGTTTTACTTAGTATTCCATATCATTTTATTCTCTTATGAAAGAGTTGGTGAGTTTTTCCTTCCTTGATTTTAAAAAAAAACTCAGCACCCCTCCCCCACATCCACACAAAGTCATGTTAGTAATTCTGTGGCAATCAAGAATTAATCAAAATGCAGCCTTCTGCTCCAACAGGAAAGCTGGGCAATAAAAGGTCCATGTAACTTTATGGGCTCCAATAACAGCTGAATTAGGCAGGACCCAATAATGATAAGGCTAATCAGATTGCTTATTTCAAAGTATAAACAAGTTTCCTGAGTGGGTCAAAAGTCATATCCTCCTCTGTCCCAGGTGGACTATAGAAAGGAAGAAGGCAGCTGAAGAAGGAGGTAAACACAGGATTATATCCTCTCTCATCTATACAAAAACAAATCTAATCATATAAAGTTAGAGTTTCTCTGCTTTATGCATTTCCCAAGCCCTATGATACAGCCATTCGGAAAACTTGGACAGAATGTAGCTGTGCTGTCTGATGACTGGTGCCCCATTTAGACATGGGTGTTTAACTAGGGGTGAGGGATGGAAGGACGCCCGTCTGTGACTGCCTATTGAATTCTGGCTTAGTACAGTGTGTGCACACATCAGTCTCTCATCAGATGAGTCCTCGTCCCGAGTCTCAGTCATTTCACTCGTGAGGTTATTCTCCTTAATTTGAATACAAGTGTAAACAGAATTTGAAAAGCCCTTTCTCAACCTTTTAGAAACGATACAAGGGCTTGTAGGGGCCAGGTAGACAATTTTTGTGTCAATAATGTCAATTGAGGTTTTTCATTGTAAGTCCTTTATTACAAAAGACTATTACAAGCCGGCTGCTTTTCTGCTGGTTACTCTCTCGCAGTGAGCATTCTCCCATCGATTCGGCAGCTTTCCTTGGCCTTCAGAAGAGTCCAGATTAGCCGAGCAGGACACAGCTGTGAAAAACGCCTGATTAGTACCCATAAAAACGTTTCACTAAAGATTGATTTGATTAATTCATTCTCCCACAATGTTTTGCCTTGGAACTGGTAGGTCTATAATTTACAAGATGTATCAACTCACCTTACCAGTGTTACCACTTACGTGGAGTCACATAGGCTGTAGCCATACAGAATAGCCCCAGGTGCTAGAATCATTAAGGATATTAAATCCGTAAATAAGATCTTTCTGTATTTGTCTGGTTGGTAAACTAGGAGGCTTTCGTATTACCACCAATTAACACTAAGAAAATTAAGCGTCATTTACAAACAAGATTAAAGACATTTTTCCTTCCACAACCAATTAAGAAAATCAGAAGGAAAATGTTTTGATTCATGCTCATCATATATATGTAAATATATCACATAATGGCTCATATTTAGCAAATATGAAATACTAAAACACAAATGGAAAATATTTTGGCATCTGTCCGGTCCTTGAGCTGGCTGGCGCAAAGTGAGACTCAAAAGTGTTTTAGTCCTGCTGTTGAACTGAATAAATTAATTACAGATTGTTTTTAATCGGAGACTTCATGAACTTTTGGAAAACACAGTAAAGGAGGAGCCTGTTCCAATCTTTCACATCCAACACACCCGAGAGGAAAACAGCCTCTGAAGAGCTGATCCAATTAAGAAAGAAGTCGTGGGGCTCTGGTCAAATGGGCATTGGCAGTTCATGGTCTAAAGGGAACTGTGTGTCACAAAATGGTAACTAAAAGTGTTTCAAAGAGGAAAAACACCAAAATCAAGAGTAAGCCTCTTGGAATAGAGGCTAAAATATTGACATATCCACGAGTTGGAAGAGAAGGCACCATGAGCCTGTTGCATCTGGATCTGGAATTAGAGATAAGAGAGATGAGAGAAGAGGTAGGAGAGGGCCTGGTGGTGGTGGTGGTGGCACATGCTTTAATCTCAGGCAGAGGCAAGCAGATCTCTGTGAGTTCGAGGCCACCCTCGTCTTCGGAGCTAGTTCTAGGACAGCCAGGGCTACACAGAGAAACCCTGTCTCGAAGGAAAAAACAAAAACAAAGAGGTGGAGGAGGTTATACACCAGATTATTATGCTAAACTAGAGGTTTGAGTAGAGCTTCCCCAACTTTTCAAATAGTTGGCAGAGAAACCTTGTCCACTTCCCGCATCTTGGCACAAAACTCTAAGTCACCAGCACAAGATCTAACCCGAGAATGAATGGGGCCAGCTGAAGGAAGCTATGAAATGATGAGATGGGAGTTATTAGGCAAAGGGTTGAAAACAATTCCCTCTCAAGATGGGCCATTAAATGAATGTTCTGAAGCAGTTTGTAGAAATAGCATGGAGAAATAGAGCAATGAGAAGATAGGTTTGTATACCCATCTTCTCCCACACAAACTGTTCCTACCATGTAGTCTCAGCAGACAAGCACAACACCTAAAGGTTGTGGCTAAAGATGTGGAGGGGGTATGAAACCAGGGGAGCGAAGAAAAACATGTGTCACACTCTGTATTCCAATGACAGGAAATACTGTCATCATCGGAGTCGCTGAACTCTAATACAGTATGTGGTTTCCCAGAACTCCAAGGAATTTGCTTGAGAATATAAGTGCATAGCAAATGCCCATTAGCTACTTGACAAAGGATGTCAGCATTTGTAATTTGGAGAAGTGAATGGTGCATTGCTTTAGGGTCAGATGGTTGAAACTCGGCTCCAGCCTGGACAGTTGACCAAGTAGGGTGATTTGGAATCAGTCATGCAACCAATTTTGTTCTCATTTTCTCCTCTGACTTCTGCCACCACTTGATCTGACCACCTCTGTGCTAAAAATATTAGACCTGTTCAAAAGCGCTTTGCTTCTGACTCAAATCTCACAAAATGAGTCTATGTTAACACAGAGCAAGTAGATGGCCAATGGAAGGCAGAGATTTTGTGGGGTCCCTAGCATCAGAAGATGATGGTCATATTAATGAGAATAGGAGAGAGAGACCAGCACACTCAAACCTATGCAAGGTAAACAAAGAGCTTTTCTAAGAACTCATATGCCGAAAAACAGGACAGAATCATTGGTCAATGACCAGAAGTAAAAAAAGCAGTAATTCACCACCACCACCATCACCACTACACCAGCAACACCCCCCCCCCGTGTGTGTGTGTGTGTGTGTGTGTGTGTGTGTGTGTGTGTGTGTTTCAGGGTTCTGGAGCTTAAACCCAAGGCTTCACACATAAGAGACAAGTACTCTTATCACTGAGCTTTGTGCTCAGCCCATATTCACTTTTATACCCATATCAACTAACAAATGACCACAAATTAAGGAGCTTCAAACAACATTTACATATTATCTCACATTTTCCAAATCAAGACTCCAGGAATTATACACCTGGATTCTTAGTTCAAGATCTCACAAGATGGCATTCAAAACACCCAGTGGGGTTCCCATTTCACATGAAGTTAATAACACTCTTTCAAATTCACACTCCTGTGAGGATTCATTGCATGGCTGGCCTAGAAACCAGCAGCAAGAAATCTTTGACTCGTGACTCCCTTGTAAAGGGTTCATTGATCAAGTCAGACCTATCCAGGAAAAGAAGTATCCTTCTGATGAAGTTAAACCCAAGTGATTAGGGATCTTAAATGTACTTGAAAAAAAATATCCCCTCATCTTTGCTATATAAGGTAACACAAACGCTGGAGTACCACAGTCTATTAGATGGAAGTACATTATAGTTTCCTGCCCATACTCAAGGAAAGGGACTGTATAAGTTACTGATTACGACAGGTTACAGAATTTTACATAGTACCTTAAGAAATACGGGAATTTTAAATTATTACTATCAAAATATAAGATGAAAAAACTAAAAAGAGCTCAACGGTTTAAGAGCTTAGACAAAAAAAAACTAAACTGAAATTATCACTAAAAGTGTTATCTATGCCTTAAGTTCTCAGATTAGAATGAACATATCTAAGGCACGTAGACCTTTAGTGACTTTTTCTCATGCCTCCTTGATCAATCCTCACTACTGCCCCAGCAAACACCTCTGATGTCTCTGACCACAGGACAGTTTGACAGCTTCATAATAAAAGTTTTGAAGATGAAAAATCTTGCCTTATTCAAAAGAATTGCTGATAAAGTTACTCTCATCCAACACGAGGCACCATGTTCTCTGTAAGTCTTCTGAATAGGCTCTTGTTAGGATTTCCCAACTTGCTGGGGTTCTAGAGTTTTAAAAAAATTATTATCATTAATAATAAATGGGTAAATGTTGTCAAATGATTGTTCTATGTCCATTGAGATAACCTATTTTAAATTCTGTATTTTACTTACAGAGTAAGTTGCAGTCACTGGTTTTCAAATAGTAAACCATTTTCATTCCTGGGATAAATGTACTTAGTATTACTGTGGATTTTGATAGATTTCATTTGTGTTTTAGAGATATTAGGCTACAGATGTTATTCAATTTGTAATGTCCTTGTTTTGTTAGTCTGATGAAATGAGGTTTTTTTCTTATATTTCTTTAAAATATGTTTGTGGAGGATTTGTGTCATTCCATAGGTAAAGGTTTCTACTTCTTCTTATGTCAGTATTGTTAGGCTATGCCCTTTCAGGAATGTTTCCATCTCATTTGTATTAATAAATCAAAAAAGTAACATGTCACCAGAGTCCCTTTTGCATTTTGCTATAATACAGATTTATGTTCATGTCTTCTTTTCTGTTTCTACTAATCAGTGTGGCTAAGGATTTTTTAAAAATAATTTAAAAGAAAAATACATTTTCCCCCTTCTGGAGTTAGAAAGTTTTTGTTTTCTTGAGTCTATTACATTTTGTTATCATTTCACTTATTCTATTTACTTTGTGTTAATTTGCTTTGAGGGGGACAATTGTCAAAGAACTAGACAATAGAAATCCCCCCTTTGGTGTTTTTGAGACAGAGTCTCTCTATATAGACCTGGCTGTCTTGGAACTCAATATGTAGAGCAGGCTAGCCTCGAACTCACTGAGATCTTCCTGCCTCTGCCTCCTAAGGGCTGGGAATAAAGGTGTGCACCTCCACCCTGGCTGGAAATTTTCTTTATCCTGATCAGGGTGTAAACATGAATGTATGCATTTGTCACAACTCATCAAACGGTAAACTTAAGATTCTTCAGCTCTGCTGCATACATTATACCTTGACAGAACTATAAACAGTGAACTTCACCTGGTAAGCTTGTGTTTTCCAGTAATATGATGAGCAATCCTGAGACAGCCTTTCATGTATTCTTGATGAGAGCAAATGAGTACTTACAGTCAGGGCAATGAGAGCCAAGTCTCTCGCTTTTGGAGAAAAGAACAAAAATCATAGACAGGAGCAAAATCCCATGGAATTCGTTTGGAACTAGATGCAAAATGTCCCTTACTCCCAAATGATTCTTCAAAATAATGGTGTGTGTGTGTGTGTGTGTGTGTGTGTGTGTGTGTGTGTGTGTGTGTGAAGGGTAGGGAGAGAAACAGGGTGACAAAGCAAAATACAAACATTTCATACATAGTATAAGGTTTAATCCCTATTCTTTTTTTTTTTGTTTTGTTTTGTTTTGTTTTGGTTTTTTGAGACAGGGTTTCTCTGTGTAGCTTTGCGCCTTTCCTGGGACTCACTTGGTAGCCCAGGCTGGCCTCGAACTCACAGAGATCCGCCTGGCTCTGCCTCCCGAGTGCTGGGATTAAAGGTGTGCGCCACCACCGCCCGGCCTTAATCCCTATTCTTAAAGACATCTCCTGAAATTTTGATACCAAACAAAAAAATAAAGAAGTTATTAAAAATTAAATAATGAATTGTCCAGAAAGAATTTCTTTTAAGATCAAGAGATGGTGTTTCTCAACTGTCCTGGGTGTTCTACTATACAAATGAGTATCGCTCCACTTCTTCACTTATTCTGGCTGGTGAGGGGACACTGGAGCCAGCTCTGTTTGCTGCCTGAGGCAGGGCTGGCAGTTTTCCAAGATACTCAGAGGGGACAGAAGCACAGGGCACATTCTCTGGCCAGATCATGGCTGAGATCTGTTTGTTCTTGAGGACCCCAAACACAAAGTCTGTTTCCTTCTAACACTCCCTGGGATCAGGAATGAGAGACTAAAGTCGAGCATTTCCACAACTGAGCAGGAAGCTGCTTTG
Organism: Peromyscus californicus insignis; assembly: GCF_007827085.1. Taxonomy (NCBI): domain Eukaryota; kingdom Metazoa; phylum Chordata; class Mammalia; order Rodentia; family Cricetidae; genus Peromyscus; species Peromyscus californicus. The sequence continues at coordinate 30,067,486 of NW_026294514.1, forward strand.
GGGCTATCTCCTGTAGCCTTTCTGGTAATTTTCCACACCCTGAACAAAAACGTAGAACTCTGTGATTTTTCAGTTCCCCAAACAAACAATTCCTTTTCTTAAGAATTATGTGACACATTCGTTTCCATCTTTATCCCTTTCTAATTTTAGAAAAAAGCAAGCTGCCCTTCAGTTGTCTTTTTGTATTTATGGTATGAAAAAACCCAGTTGGGATTTCATTGAAAATGGAAATGAAAGAAATTTTGTATATTCATTTTTTTTGGGGGGGGATTGGTCTGTGGATATAAATATAAATAGTCAAAATTGCTACAATCTAATTTAATTCCTTTCAAATTCCAACAATGTTGTAATAACGACTCAGTGTTAGAGGACCTATTTTAAGTCCTTATGTTAATTTAAGTTTATACCCATGTTCTTGTCTATTGTGCTTTATCCAAAATTCTATCACGATGAAAAATGTGTATTACTTTTACCCTGGCTTGGGAGAAACACGCTCAAATAATGTCAAGGAGGGCGATTTTCTTTTCACCTCCTGTCTGACACTCAGGCCTCCAGAAGCCTTGCTGCGAGTGATTGACATTTCTGGTAAATTTGAACAAAGCTTTAAAGCCAAAGATTCTCTATTTTTCTTTTTCATCATGCAGACTGCTATTAAAGGGCCATGATTCTTTTCCAAAAAAATAAAAGTAGAAAAAGTATGAATAGTGTACTTCAGAGGTTAGCTTATTCTGTTCCTGGTAGGCCATGTTTGAGGAACTACCAGATGTTAGTATATTTTTAATTCAAATCATCAGGTTCAATTACATCATCAGGAAGGGCTGTTGTGTTCTTCCTGTATTTGAGCTATTAATAAAATATGTTTTTAATTTTCAAAATTGCTTGGCTTTGGTATGGGGCATTTCTCCAGGGAGGTAGAAATATAGGAAAGCAACATATTTGGGCCACTAAGGTTTAAGACACACATGAAAATAAATTTCACATCTTTTTAGAGTCATTTCCTGTTTATATTTTATGCTGTCTATGATCTAACATTGTCTTAAATTCGCTCACCAACACTGATAATTACATGTTCATTGGAAGATGTGAAGCAGGTTCATGACCCAACACCACACCACTTTAAGACCTGAAGGAGGAAGGGGATTGGAGGATACACATACACAACACAAAGACAAATTCTTTCCTATAATCTGAAGTCTTTCTGTCCCTGACTTGAAATAAGGGGAGTGAACCCTGTGGGAGGCATTCACCCAACCTGTGTGCAAATGTTTTGGCTGTGAAGTAGTGGAGACATATGGAAACCATTTTCCTTACACAAAACATGGCTGAGATAAGTCACACCTAGACAGAGGTTTCCATGATCTTCAAGAGTCTAAGTAATTCAGAGGAAAGGTACAGTCCAAATATTCTTAAAAGCCAGTAAGCCAATAAGTCTGGGGAATATGGCTCAGTGGTTAAGAGCACTGTCTGGCCTTCCAGAGGACCTTAGTTCAATTCCCAGCACCCACATGGTGGCTCACAACCACATGTAGCTCCAGTTCTAGGGGATCTGACGTTGTCTTCTGGTCTCTGTGGGCACCAGGCATGTGGTGCACAGACATAGATGTTGGCAAAACACTCATACATATAAAATAACATAATTGTGTTTTAAAAGCCAGTGAGCCAGGAAAGGGAGTAACTTAGGTTTTCATGCTTAAGAGATTAATTTTTTTTTTTAAGAAAATCACTATTTACTGAAATTATTTTAAAGTACTTGTATGGTCAATACTGTGGTCCAGTATTATTTTCCTGCTTAAGAAAAATCCTGTATTTCACTTTAAGAAAACTAGCAGACAGTTTAATGAAGTTACACTTAAGCAGCACTATGTTTTTGGGATGGGAAAAATGTCTAAGTCATGGATATCAAATCACAGAGTGTCAAGTTGTACTCAGTTGATAGAGACTACTCCCGATTAGCAAGGCACAGAGTGGGCATATTAAAAGATTTCTACTTACCAAACATAAGCAAGGGTGATGTCACCAGCTCTTCTTTGAAACTTCCATGTTTGAAGTACACACTCAAAAGTATAACATTAAAATAACGATTGTAGATATAATAAAAGAAAACAAATTTATAACTAAGAACAAGAGGAAAGGCTCATCACCGCTGTGTCCTTGAGCTAAACAGCACATTTGCCCCTGGACCTTGGATTTGTCCGTTGAAGAGGAAAATCTTGGTTTGATAATTCCAAAAATCTCTAGATTGAAAAAAAATTAGTTTTCTAGCCTGGAGAAATGGCTTAGTGGTTAAGAGCATTCGTTGCTCTTGCTCAGGACCTGAGTTCAGTTCCCAGCACCCCATGGCAGCTCATAGCAGTCTGACTCCAGGTCTCCAGGTTCTAATGTCTTCTTTTGGCCTCATTGGGTACTGTACGCACATGGTGCATATACATATGTGCACATAAAACACTCAGACACATAAAAGAAAAATAATTTTTTTTAAATTGAAGAAATGGTTTTCATCTGGTTAATTCATATTCTTTCCCTGACATGTTGTCTGTGACCATGGAACTGTGAGGAGGTAGGTGCTCATATCATAGCAGGCCAGGAAGAAGGCAGAGTAAGCAGAGGCCTGCCCCTCATAGCATGCTTCCATCATCAAGGCTCACCTCCTAAAAGTTCCACAGCCTCCAGAAACAGCACTGCTATCTAGGGAACCAGTGCTCAGACCACCATGAGCCTGTGGGAGACATTTTACACTATACCTAGAGGAGAGTGGGGAAAAGGCTTCAGTTAGGGGGTTCCCTCACCCCATAATCTTATACCTTGAGAATGAGACAGTCAGTTGGCAACAAAAAATAGTGAAATATAGAGACCAGCTTGTAAAAGCACCGAAGCCATGACTGACCATGTAAATTAATTTCTAGAACCTGCATGGTAGAAGGAGAGAGCCAACTCCCTCAACGTGTCCTCTGACCTCTTTGTGCGCGCACACGCGCGCGCACACACACACACACACACACACACACACACACACACACATACACACACACACACACACAGAATGATTATGAATAAATAAATAGCATAGTGGTGTCTGAAATGGGGACTCACAATTTTGTGAGAGGGGATCAACAGTATATAAAAAAGCACTTCTGGCTTTACTTTTCCAACTACTCAACTTGCCACTAGAGACAGTTAGCAGCCATGTCCAATCCATAACCATACCCACAACAGCTGTGTCTCAGTGAGACTTTACTTACCAAAGAAAACAGTAAAGCAGACACTTTACTGGGGGTGACAGTTTGATGACCCATCATCCCTGCTCTGAACATGTCCGCTGTTTGGTCACGTCTTAACAACCCGTTCAATTTAACTTCCCCAAGTGAGACTTTCAAATCCGTTTTGCATTACTACTAACCATTGTATCTCCTACTGTCTTTCAAACTTCTTTGCTCCAATAATATAAAGATCATCTAACTTTGGTCCTAATTATCCTATTGTTGGGAAGGAGCAGAGAACAATAGGTAAGTGTAAAACGCATTAGCCAGGAAGACAGAGGCTCAGCTCTCAGGGTTTCCCAAATCATTAGGAGTTAATAAATCAACAGGATGGACTGGTTAGAGTTGAGAGCAGACACCTCAGGGTGCAGTCAGCGTTCACTTCATCTCTGGAAAACTCGAGCACTTGTCAGAGGGTTCTGCAAACCTCTGGATTCTCTCCTGGTCACCTGGGCGCTGTGAGGCCCAGGCTCTACTAATGAACCTCTGCAGAAGATTCTCAGTGCTGTGGGGCAGAATTCTAACAGAACTGAAAACAACTCAAGTGATGAGACCAGACCAATGTTGAAGAAAAGAGAAAACTACACGAAAACGTGTGTTATCCCATTTAGAAACACTCTGCTCCTTACGATTTCTTTATTTAAGAAGGGATTTGTTTGTTTGTTTGTTTGTTTGTTTATTTAGTCTTTCAAACCAAGAGTTTACATGTCCTTCCATTAGGCAAATGGCATGCTTTATAAAAAGAAGGGAGTCTCACAATGAATGTTTTTGAAGGACACACAAAAAAGAAAGTAATTTTGCTTGGTTTTACTTATTGGAGTGGCCTGCCTCTTAGTCCAAAAGTACTTTACCCCCGCCAGCATGCTGATTGCTCAGTAATATTTATGTCGTCGTTTTTCCTTTTACCAAATACATGTGGAACACTTTGAAAGAGGACTGTCAGTCTCCTTTAGATAGACTTATTATGGCCACAAGATTCACCTAAGGAAAGACTGGTCAGCAGTAGTGGAATACATCTATAATCCCAATAGTCACCAGGCTGAGGCAGGAGGATTAGAGGCAGTTCAAGGCCAGGCCAGTCCGGGCAACACAGTGAGATCGTATCAAAAATAAATAAATAAATAAACCAGAAAAGAAACAAAACAAATTCCACCATTTCCTTCTGTAAATCATATTGTTCTGATGTTTCCCTAAACTTGGGTGCTAAGAATAGCCCCTTTGTTGTATCCCCAAACTATGTGCTTCCTCCTACAGATAATTAAAAGGAGGTAGGAATGAGCCCACTCCCCCGCCCTGGCTCCTGCCTACCTGGTGAGGTCCGTCTGCTTCCTTGCAGGCCTCTGAGGCTCTTCCCTTTCACATGCTTTTCAGAAACACTAGGAAGTGTCTTCTTCCATGTGGTGACTTGAATTTCTTAGCCTCTATTGAAAATCTTAGCTTGTAACAGTACATGACCTGGTGTAAAGAAGGAATGGAGAATGGTGTAAATGTCAAACATTCAAGACTTTCTGGAAGACCATTCTTGTCTAGTATCTGAATGTACATGCTCCATCCATCTCCCCACACCCAAGAGGTCAGATCTCTCGGAACACTCTGCTCCTCCAGCTCCATGACAGGCCTAATAAGAGTAACATTGATTAGTTCCCAATTCCAACGTCAGCACAATCCAATTGCATGGAAAACTCAAAATGCTGCCCGTTTCCTGTGCATTGTCAGAATACCTGAGCATTTTGCTTATAGCTTGTTTTATGTGAAAGAAGTAAACGCATTTGTCATTAGAAGTACCTAACAAAGATATGTAAATCTTCAATAGAATTGGACATCGGGTCTTGTTAGCTATATCTCAGAGGCTGTGGGCCAGTGGCTGTCTCTAGGAGGATAAGTAGCCTAGCACACAGGAGTTGATGTCTGCAATGTATATGGCAACTGAAACAGGTCTAAGACTGGAAAGAAATTTGCCTGTGTTCAGTTGTGCCCCAGGAGGATGTAATTCTATCGGTGAGGGCTATGGTTGAGATATGAGGTGTCCCTCAGAACAGCTTAACTAAGCCAGCTGGTGGGTCTATTGAGAGGTGCCTGGATTGTAAGGACACTAACTTCATTGATGGATCATTTCATTCATGAATCCGTAACTGAATTGGCTGCTAGGAGGTGGGCACTGGCTGGAAGAAGTCTAGTTGGGCTGTGTCTTTGAAGAACAGATCTTGTCCTCTGACTCTTCCTTCCCTACCCTCCTGTTGCCTGTCTGCCGTGAGGACAACCATTTCCTCCAGCATGGACTACCACCACCATGTCTGCCGCACCGTAGCCCCACAGCAAAGCGGCCCGCACACCTCAGGCTGAAACTCTGAGCTGAAATAAACATTTCCTTGCTTGAGTTGTTCGACTCAGCTATACTGTCACAGCAAATGACATGTAATAAATAACACAGTCTTCTCTGAGGCCATTACATCTAATTGCTCTGGGTCAGACAGCAATATAAATATGAAGGATTGTTAAAAAGCAGAGCAATTATGCAGTGATCTTAGGTCAATGAGTCATATTGTTTCTGCTATGAGCATAACAAAATATAATTTCTTTTCATTCAACGTGATGTTGACATCTTCGGCTTACCCAAACTGTGGGTACCTGGTAGGATGACCCTTAGCTTATCTGCTTAATATTTATAGGAAACTGTTATTCAAGGTGATTCAGGGTGCTTGTGCTCAGAATAGGTAACAATATCCTATTGTTATATCTTCTTGTTTTTCTTTTAATGGGGAAAAATGGTACCTCCACTTTACTTATCTTGATGATATTTTATGTCCGTCAAATATTTTTAAATGCTTCTTGCCTCACATTATCATTTCACAGGTGAAGACAATACATCAGCCACAGATATCACTTTAAAATTCAGTCCTTGACAGAAGAAAAATGGTTTCCGCATGGTTTGTATTTGTGTTGTCACTTTTGTGGTCAACTGCGAGCCCGGGGTTCTATCACAACACACAAACAACGGAAGCCAGACGGGAAACCCTGTGTGTTTTTATTATGAGCAGGAAATTTAGCTGAGGAAGTTCAGTGAAACGCTGGCCATTTGCAGCCCTGAGGGAATGGGTCCTTGCAGAGAGTCAAGAACTGGAAATCCCTGAGGGCAAACTCCAGGAGTTTGGGAACTGGTTTTTTAAAATTATTTTGAACTGAAGCACCCTGACAAATCCCAGGCGTTCCTTCAACCAGAGGTTGAATTGGTCATTTCTTAATTAGTCAAAAGCATTTTAACAAAAATCACATATTCAAACCCTTTATAAATGTCCTTGGATTCAATATAAGAAAGCTCCCACAATTAAGCAACTTGACTCTTCTTTGTCCTGCGTGTGCGCGTGTGCACGTGAAGCGTGTGTGCACGTGCGTGCGTGCGTGCGTGCATTCCTGCACTTGCCTTTGGACCATTCCCTAACCAGTTACTCATAATCAACCCTCTTCCATTCTTTCATAAACTCTTTCTCCCTTTTAATTTGCAGAGTTGAATGTACACACAGCCAAGCCTGCTAAAGATGTCGTAAAGCAGGCAAGAACGAACTAAAGGAAAACGTGAGCTCCCCTTTGGAAATCCATGAGGTATCTTTGTCTCACGGTACTTTCTTTTACTGTCTGGATCCAATTTGAGTTCTTAACTGCGTAGGCACTGTCTAAAACAGAACGGCCTAAATGACTCTAAAATCAATGGGGCATAGACATGCTTGTGAATTCAATCGTAATTTGGGTTCTTGGGGCTTTTTTAAAAGAAATAAGTGTATATCCAAATTTCTCTTGGAACCAAAACTATCATAAGAAATTATTTTAAAATTACCAAGTAAAAATCTCAGCAATTAATGCATTAACCCAAGAATTATCTAGTAAATGGTGCCCACATGGACGCATTGTCTGGTATTCAGTATGCAAATAAATCGAACCAAAGTCATGCCTATTCATTACCCAAATTACTTCATTTTACTGTTAGCTAATTATTCAGTCACGTCAGTATTTATTGTCTTGTGTTTCCAGATTCTGTAGAATTTATAGTGAGCCATGACAGACACCTCTGAGCTCAATGTAACTAGTGAATTCTTGGGGGAATTAGACGATCTGGTAATCACCAAGTATACAAAATACACCACGGTCAGGATGACGTACAGAAAGCAAAGAGCCAGGGTGAGAGCGCGTGGCTGAGCACAATGACCTTAGCACAGAGGACAGCAAGTCCGCCAGGAAGGAAGGTTTGAAATCAAAGGGAATGAGCTCACCAGATGTGGTACTCACTTTTCTTGTGGCTGCAACAAAGTGTCTGAAAACGGTGACCTAAGAAAGGAAGGGCGTATTTTGGCTCACAGTTTGAGGCTACAGTCCACTGAGCCAGGAAGTCATGGCAATAGGAGCTTGTTTTAGGTACTGTTCTCTTGCTGTGAAGAGACATCATGATCACCACAACTTAAAAAAGAAAGGATTTAGGTGGGTGCTTGTTTACAGTTTCAGAGGGTGAGTCCACGGCCATCGTGGTAGAGAGCAGAGGGGAAAGCATGTCACTGGAGCAGTGGCTGGGAGCTTACACCTGATGCACAAGGAAGAGGCAGAGAGAGAGAGAGAGAGAGAGAGAGAGAGAGAGAGAGAGAGAGAGAGAGAGAGAGAGAGAGAGAGAGAGAGAGAGCTGGAGAGAGGGAGAGAGAGAGAGTCTGGGAATTGCACCATTGGGCTTTTGAAACCTCAAAGCCCACCCCCAATGACACTCCTCCTCCAACAAGGCCATGCCTCCTAATCCTTCCCCAAACAGTTCCACCAACTGGATACCAAACATTCAAATACATGAGCCTCTTGGGGAAATTCTCATTCAAAACGCCACAGAGCATAATGCAGCTGGCCACGTTGCACCTGCAGTGAGGAAGGAGTGGAAGATGAGTGCTGGTGGCTCAGCCCTCTCTCTTCCTTTTATTCTGCCCAAGATTTCAGTCCGTGGAATGGTGCCACCCACATTTAGGGTGCTGCCCACATTCAGGGGTCTTTCTTTCTTTCTTTTTTTCTTTCTTTCTTTCTCTTTTTTCTTTCTTTCTTTTCTTCTTCCTCCTCCTATTCCTCCTCCTCTTCCTCCTCCTTCTCCTCCTCCTCCTCTTCCTCCTCCTCTTCCTCTTCCTCTTCCTCTTCCTCCTCCTCCTCCTCCTCCTCCTCCTCCTCCTCCTCCTCCTCCTCCTCCTCCTCCTCTTCCTCTTCCTCTTCCTCTTCCTCTTCCTCTTCTTCTTCTTCTTCTTCTTCTTCTTCTTCTTCTTCTTCTTCTTCTTCTTCTTCTTCAGTTTTTTGAGAGAGGATTTCTCTGTGTAACAGCTCTGGCTGTCCTGGAACCTGCTCTGTGAACCAGGCTAGCCTCAAACTCAGAGATCCCCCGACTCTACCTCCAGGGTACTGTCCAGCCCGGGGGTGGGGGGAGTTCTTGTATACTTAAAACCTTTCTGGAAATAACCCCATACACAGAACCAGAGGTATGTTTCTAGGGTAGTTCTAGATCTCATCAGGCTGAAAATGAAGATTAACCATCACACCAGCTAAATGTGTGAGTTGGAATGGTCTATTAGTCATAATTTTGTTGCTGTAATAAAATAATAAAATATCCAAGGCCCATCTGAGCTACACAGCAAATTCTAGGCCAGCCAGGGCCTTATACATAGGGATACCCTGTCACAAAAGAAAGACAAAACAATACTAATTAGAACTTAGAACTCATGCCCTGCCCCCACTTTTTTTCTGACTGTCAAATATACTAGAGCACTCTCATGAAATCCTAGTAACTTTTAATAAAGCTGTTATGATAAGGGGTTGTTTGAATTTTTTTTCAGTTCTTTGTTACTAATATTTGATGCTGTGTCCTAGGCATTTGCTGTGTGGTTCTCTACTCTCCACAGTCCCTCTGTCAGGGCACAGTGTCTTCTTGGTGGGGTGTCATTCTGTCTGCTCTGTCATATGCTCTGCATGGAAGTGTTCTCTCTCTCTTTCTCTCTCTCAACTCCAGGACCATGTCCTGACTGCCTTTAAATTCCTGTTTGATTGTGTTGTCTTCAACGATTGGCTCAGAGAGGAGCTTGCTACCCAATCACAGCTAACCTGGTGACAGGCGATGCTTGCAGGTTTCTGGAAGTGACTCTCTTCTTTTACAAAAGCCGCTAGCAGAACTCTTTCTGTTTGTAAGGAATGTTTGGTTTTATTTTTATTTATGCATATGTGCCTGTACCTGTGTGTGTGTATGTGCACCTGTGTGAGAATGTCCAGAGAGGCTAGAAAAGGGCACTAGATCCCCTAGATCTGAACTTAGAGGCAATTGCGAGCTGCTGGGTGTGTGGGGATTGGGAGTGGGTGGGTGGTGCTGGGACCCAAACTCTAGTCCTCTGCAAGAGCAACAAGTACTCTTAAATGCTAAGCCAGCTCTCTGGTCCTTCATTTTCTTTCTTTAGACAAAGACAACAACACAGAAGGACACAGAGGGAGAAACTGGGGTCCCAGTGACATTACCTGAGTCTTGAATCCCCCACGTTGGCCCCCCCTCTCAGGATGAGTTGCTAACATGAACAGTACATTTCTCTGCTGCTTTGGGAAGCTTACATTAGATACTGTGTTACTTACAGCACAACAATGTATATGCTATTCAAAATAGTTGTTTTGTTTTGTCAAAAATACCAATGATTCTTCAGCTTACTTTCACCTTCTTCTGCTTAAAGGATTTCACTTAAATAAATATCAAAGCATATGGCATGGTGACAGAGGCCTATTATCTCAGCCTTTATTATGAGGATAAGGCAGGAGAACGGCCCTGAGTTCGTGGCCAGTCTGGACTATTACAAAGTGAAGACCTATCTCAAAAAATAAACCAACCAAAATATAAGTCATTTAGATACGTAACCCACTTTACAATATCAATAACATGAACATTCAAGGTTCTCCTCGTAGATGCAGGATTCCATGCATAAACAATGCATCCTGATAGTCTCCTACTACACTGAGCTAATTCTAGTACAGCTAAAAGGAATCCTCTAGCCCAAATCCCTCATTATACAGTTGGAGAAGCAAAGACCCATACCGGAGTAACTTGTTCAAACCCAGCTAATTATTTGTGAAGTAAGGGCTAGAATCCAGGTATACTAATCTGTCTTTTTTTTCCTTTGTTGCTTATTAATTCATAACAAAGAGACTGCCAACTCCCCTTTCTGTTGCATTCAGATTAAAGCCCATGGCATAGTCTTTTGAATCCCTTCAGTGTTAAGAAATACCTTTGAAGATGGATTTGATTTGGAGGAACAATCAGAAGTCATTTAGAGCCAAGTGCAGTAAACAAGGTGGGTAAATCAAACCAAGCAATTCATGTTTTGGTCCAAAAAGGGTGTAACATTGAAGTAATGAGGCTGATCTTTCTTTTCATGTAGCTCATAACTGAGCTTTGATGTCATTATATTGAAATGAAATTCCATTGACATTCATTTCAGAGTTTTATTACTCACAATTTGATTCTGCCTCGTTCCCTGGATTCTAAAGTAGGTGCTGCTAGATTCCATGTAATTAAAGTAACAGCCATGATACCTGGCCGCAGAGCATGCAACCAAGAAGGGAAATAAATTACTTAATATATTAAATGCTTATTATATGGAAAGCACTAACACAGACCTCAATGCCAAGGAAAGAAATCCATGGCACTGTTCTCTTGTTCTTTATTCCTTATTCCTTACTTAATTCCTCTGAGTTGAGGCTCAGAGGTTTTTTGAACTTTGTAAAGGTTTTTGATTCCCATTGGTTTGGTAAAGAACCAATGTGCATTAACACACACATCCATGATATAATTAAATACAACATAAAAGCCATCTCCAGCCAAGGTATATTGGCACCCAAAATTAATAATGCATACTCGTGAACATGATCTAGAATATGTAAAGTTACAGTTCTGGTTAATTTCATGGAATTCAATGGGACTTTTAATATAGAACTAGGAATAGGGGAAGAATGATATAATCTTAAAATCATGAAGATAATAGAAATGATAAAATTTGTAGAAAGGAGTGGAACCTTAAAAAGTACTACAGAGGGAAAGATGAAGTTATATAAAAGGATTGTTCAATCAGTGGGCATCTGTTCCTAGATGACTCAGTAGATACAGGTGTTCGATGTCGACCTGAGTTCGATCCTTGGGACCTACCTGGAGGAATCAAAGAACCAGTTCCTACAAAGTTCTCTGCTGACCTTCAAACGTGTATTGTGGAATGTGTGCCTGCACACACAATAAATAAATTAGATGTGATAATAAAATGTGTTAAATAGGAGAAACAGCTCATGACTCTGAATCCGTGTTTAAGATTCTGCATTCACCATGGAGCTCAGATGGTAACTGGATTGCATAGTTGAATTTCTACTGCAGAGGTTCCTGAAGGTAGTCTCTGAGCTAGTGGGAACTCTTCCCATCACATGGGTTTTCAGGATCCTGCCAGGGACCTGGCACCACAGTCATGAAGCTGGTTGCCTGGGGAGAGCCTTGCATTATCAACCCCGGGGAGTCGATGGTCCTATTCATCTGAAGCACAGACCTGAGTGGCTAGAGCTAGGACAGAAGTCAATGTTACTAAATCTTTCTGGTTTTAAGATCTATTTTTATTTTATGTATGTGAATGTTCACTGGTATGTGGCAAATCAGCACGTGATAACTTGCCTCCAGAAAATTGTGAGTAAATCCCCTAAACCCATATTAGCCTTTTGGTATAGAGTGATAGCCTGGGTTACATCTCTTGGCTTTGGACATTGAACAAGAAAGAGAACTCCAGTGGAGGAGAGGGTGGATGTGGGAGAATGTATGGAAAATGGAAAGACATAAGACTCACCATTTAGCAGACACACCTGTAATGCATCTGGAGGATGCCAGGTGTTTGATGGTCAGACAACTACACATGGCCCATAACTGTCCTTTCTTCCTCCCTCTTGATATGTGGCAGGAGATTCACAAATGTGCCGTAGACTGAAAAATCTCGTGGACTATTAAATTTAATGAGCTGAACCTTTTGTGCCTACCGCACAGGAGAAAGAGATGAGATTGGGCATATATGTAAGATTGATATCCTGTGGTTTGGTCCAAGTATGGATGTTCTGAGACAAAGGGGTAGTTAGCTGTGTAATCCCACCCTTGGGCATATACACACAGAGGCAAGTTCCCTGTGGTCGCTCTCACATGCTCCTTTAGCTTAGAAGAGATGCCTAGGATGCAGAGATCTGACTGCATATGGAATTCAAAGCTTGCAGTCGGTTGATACGACATTAGAATCAGGCATGTTGTTTTACCTGGAGATGTACTATAAACTTTTTGTGTAATTCAATTCTTTTGGGTTCCGTCTATTGTCAAATGGATATATAAACATAAATGCCAGAATGTTCTAATGAGTAAATGAGAATGTATTGAAAGAACTAAAACGGTACAACTTAGTAAATTTTATGCATATATCATCCCTGGCCTTAATCATAATTAGAAATCATGCAACATCAGAGAGAATTTTTGGACACTTAAATATCAGAGAGAAGGGATAGAGAGAGTTTCTAGTATGATTGCATTCTCTTCTTATTTATATATTGAGTGATCAGTACCCAAATTTTCAGTCAGATGGGTCATATTCCCCGTGGGTGTCATACTTAGTGTAACAAATCTTAAAATGTCTCAATTACTTCCTGTATGCCTGTGTGGGAATGGGGGTGTTGCAATGTTGGGTGGAGTCATGTAAAGTTACCTTCCACTGACTAGAAGAAAATTATCCTCTTGGAACAACAACAAAATTAATGACACCTTCCAGGTACAGGAGCATCTTGTGTACCAAGGCTCTACCTCAGAGACACGTGGAACCCAAAGGTGTCACACCCCCCTGCTCTTAGCCATGTTTCTACAGGCATTCCCAACCTTTGAATATTGCAACATGATGTTGACATCTACTGAGTTCATGCCCTTCTAGAACCTCACAATCAAGTTACAAAAAAACGCAGAAAATTATTTCAGAATATTTTGAGTAAGTTCATGGTTTTGTGTTGAGCTGAATTCAGAGCTGTTGCAGCCTCATAGCCCATGAGCTGTAGGTTGAGCATGCCTGGCTGAAGGACAAACACTGGAATTCAATAATTCCACCAACTGAACTCGTGTTTAAAAGGTACTGACTACACTAATGGCTTCAGATGAAGAAATGACCCTCTCTAAAAAAAATGGTTATGAATTTTTTCAAAGACACAGCAATTAATCCAATTTTACTCTTTAAAAAATATAACCAGAGAAAATAAACACATGCAACTCTCGTTTACTTTAAATATATTCTCCTTAGTTTTTCTGCTCTTATGGAAGATTGTCTTACAAGTCTCTCTGTTACAGAGGATCTTTAAAACGATGACTACAGAGTCTATGTTATACAAGTGTGCCATGACGTCAAAGGGCCGAGAAGGGTTCGTGTTCACAAAGCTTTGCAAGAAGTACCAGCCCGAATTGCCACAGGAAACAGAAACCAGGCAAGGCACCTCGAGAACAGGGAAATGAGCCAGTGACACCAGTCATATTTCAAGGGACCAAGGGCTAAGGGATGGTTTAGAAGCAACTGAAAGGTTAGCGGCATCAGAGAGCAAATCCCAGCCTTGGAGGACAAAGGACAATGACAGCAGGTGGCTTTGCTGGAGCCCAGAGTGAAGTTAGAGTCACGGGAGAGAGAGTGGGCAACTGTCCCAAGTTGTCTGATGGAATGTAGGGAGCTCAGAGAACGGCTATTTTTTAGGAGGAAATGGACACCGAGAGGACCCACAGGCACACCAGATAGTCTGAGCTGGGGATGGGGAGTCACACTACCTCAGCTTTCCACCATCATGCCTCCATTTGGTGTTTCTCATCCTCCGCAGACAAGTATCAAGGAAAAATGGATAAGTGTTTTCTGGGACAAGTGTCCCAAGTCTTCCCTTCCCAGCAGCTATCAAATGCTGATATTCTGGAAGCACGCCAATCTCTTACTGGTGCTAATAGGTTTTCTGTAAATTTCTGAAACTTTTTTTAGTGAAAAACAATCAAACTATCTATAAATAATCATATACTTATGATTTCTGGGACACACAACAGCCCAGAAAGAATGGTTCACTCAGCCAGCAGACAGGCGAACAATTAAAGTTCACATGGGAACCTGGACACAAATTCCTCAATGGGATGCAGGTGTTATGAGTCTAATGTCACACTTCCAGACATTTCAATCAAGTGGCTTGCGTAAAAAGAGATGCAATCGTTCAAAATTATCAGGAAATAAAGTTAAAAAAGCATAATTTCAAAAAAAATTCAACTTAAAAATTCCTAACCGAATAAGAATAGGAGGAATATTCCTAACCTGTTACAGAGTACCAATTAAACACCTACAGCAATCGTAATAAATAATTAATGATGTAATATTTAAAGAATTCCCATTAAATCAGGAACACTATAAATATGTCTTCAACCTCTCATTAATTCAGCGTTATAATACATGCCATTTAAAAAACCATCCAGGAAGTATATTATTAGAAAAAGAAGATAGATGTATGATTATTTATAGATATTTTGATTATTTTTCACTAAAAAAAAGTTTCAGAAATTTACAGAAAAACTATTAAAACCAGTAAGATATTGGCGTGCTTCCAGAATATCAGCACTTGGTAGCTTCTGGGAAAGAAAGACTTGGTTTTCATTAATGATGTGACCTCTGGTAAGTCTGCCACATGCCAGGGCAGGCCCTACTCCCAAGACTAGCTGACTAGCTGGCCAACACAAATTGGATGCAGTGGGAAAAGAAAACAAAAAAAAAGAAAAAGAAAAAGAAATCTCAAAGGTGGGTGGGAAGGGATAGGAGAACGGAGAGAGTGGTAGTGGGGGCTGGTGGGAGGAGAGGTGAATATATTCAACATATATTGTAGGAACTTCTCAGAGAATTGATAAAAATACTGTTTAAAAGGATCACCATGCATAGAACTAAACTCTAGATGAACTAAGAAGTATCCAAAGTAAATAAATGGAAATGGTTAAAAGATCTCATGGTATAACTGCCTACATTTTTACACCTTAAGCTGAGTGGGTTCCTCTCCCGCCCCTCATTTAGGATTGTGCTCAAGCATCACCTGCTTGGTGATATTTGCTGTGAAGCATTCATCTGTGGTCCTGTACCTACTTCATCATCTGATTTAATCACATTGTCTTTGATTTGATTTACTCAAATGTGTACATGGTACTTCATATACAGCAGGCACCTTATACATATTCAGGTGCCCTTTTAGTTATTCAAAAATTATTGCATGCTTTCAGTATCTAGTAGACATCACGAACATTCAGCAGGACCCAACTTGAAGTTCAATTTGACGTAACTCTGGATGCACGCATCCTACCTGCTTTTCCTATTTTCCAACCATCGTAGTCACCAGTGCCTAGAAAAGGACCTGTGACATAATTGATGTTCAAAACTATGAATGAAGACTAGAGGTATTTTAAAGAGATTATCAAAACTGAAAGTCATAGAACAAGATATAATAAACTTGATTCCACTTGTTCCAGTTTCATCTGTTTATGTTAATAAAACATTCCGAACAAAACCAACTTAAGGAAGGGCTGGAAGTCAAGCAAGGACTTGAAACAGAAACCAGGGAGGAGTGCAGCTTCGGGACTTGTTCCTAAGCCCAAGCTAAGCAGCTTTCTTAAACCGTCTAAGACCACCTGCCCAGGGAGTGGTGACACCCATAGTGGGCTGAGCCCTCCTGCATCAGTTAACAGTCAAAACAACTCTCTTACCCTCCACTCCTCATCTCAACACAGACCTTCTCCCCGTAGGTCAAATCTGGGGAACCCATCAACTGAGACTCCCACCACAGATGACTCTAGGCTATGTCAAGCTGACATTAAAAGCTAAAGAGGGTATCTTTAAAATACAGAGTATGTTTTGCTTCATTTGGGGTACACAGTCTCATATAGTCCATGCTGGCCTCATATTTACTATATAGCTAAGGCTGGTCTTGAACTCCTGAGCCTCTGGCATCTACCTTCCAAGTGCTGGCATTCCAAGGCATGGAACGCCACAACTGGCTTACAGTGTAGACTGGTTTATTGGAAACTATGCCATGAATTAAACTAAAATACAAGCAGCAGGGTCAAAGGGAAATGTTTGCAATGTAAAGGATGAGAAATCAGGAAATACTTGGAACATTCCCACAAGTCAATAAGAAGAAAACATCTAATTTAAAAATGAAAAAAAAAAAAAAGCATGAATTGGTAATTCACAGGAGAAGCAACATAAAACATCAGTATGTGTGAAAATTTGCTCAGCTTCACAAGTAATTAGGGAATTACAGATAAAAACAGCAATCAGACAACATTCCCTACATTAAGATAACAATTTGTTTAATCACTGATAGCACCAAATATTGGTTTCAATGTGGAGAAATGAGAGGTTGAAAAATGCCTGATAGAAGTATGACTGTTATAAGCATACTGCTGAATAATTTAGCAATTTTTACTCAAGTTGAAGTTTAGACCTTAGGACCCCAAATTTCCATTTCTTCATCTATAGTCTCCAACGCAAATGCACAAAGACACTGGTATAATGAAAATTCTCTGGACTGTTTTGTATAATTAAAATAGAACATTGAAGTTCTAGGGACAACTGAATAAATAAGTGTTGTCAGCCAGTTAGAATACTGTATGGTAACTCCAGTAAGCAGAGAGAGGAACGCGCCCCCAACGGATCCTTCCAGAAATGGAGACTGAGCTCCCTGGTTAGGGACAGTCTGTCCCGAAAGCTCCCAGACAAGGACGTAGCAGGAGCAACATGGGCAGCTTACATTCTGCTTGGAAGAGTCACAAAAGGAGCCAGCTGAAACCAGGGCGCCTCAAAACCTTAAGAACTCCAACAATGAAAGAGGTAGAGAAGGGGCCCCTGGCTGTGTATAAACCCTGCCTGGTTGACCCCTACCCCAAGCAGGCACCGGACAAACAGAAAGCACTTGAAACCAAGGTTGGGAGAAAAGCTGAACGCACGCATGACATCTGATAATGAGCACAAGGAGTGTGAGTGGAGCGCCCTGACTCCTGAACGGGAACATTGTACTGGACAATATCATCACCAGGAGACATTCTCCCTGTCCTGGATCCTAACTTAAAAGTCTCAGCACACAAAAAGTCAAGAAAATATAAACATCTCTCAAGGAGAAAGACAAGCAGACGTTAACTCTGATTATGAAACAAGTAGTTTTTAATGTGCTCTCCACAGTGATAGCGAAGAATCAAACGGAAGTTTCAAGAAAGAAATAGAAAGCATACAAAAAAGTACTGAAGTATAATATAATATCCAAAGTCAACTGTATTAACTTAACTCCGTAGTCCATTTCTTAAAGAGCCATGCAGAAAAAGAGTTGACAGAAGGAAGCACCGATCAATAGGAAATAGATCAATTAAAAATATATACTCTGGTGGGCCATTGGTGGCGCATGCCTTTAATCCCAGCACTTGGGAGGCAGAGGCAGGCGGATCTCGGTGAGTTCGAGGCCAATGTGGGCTACAGAGTGAGCTCCAGGAAAGGTGCAAAGCTATACAGAGAAATCCTGTCTACACACACACACTCTGAAGAAGGCAGAAAACATTGAATATATGGGTAAAGTTTAATTGCAATGAGACTATTTCAGAAAATTTAATATACAGGTTTAAAAAATCATAGGTGGAATATATATTATGGAATAAGAGCAAGAGCGAGCAAGAGAGGGGGGGGAGATCGGCATTTTTTAAAAATTAAGCATATATGTACATAAATGTTCCTGGCAGCTTCACTTCATGATAGCTTGAACTGGAAACAACCCAGCTGTCTGCTCACAGGTGAGCACATAAACAGGACTCTGAGCGTGCGCGGGAACACAGAGTACACCAAGTTCCCCTTTCTCAATGAAGTAGGCAGTGTGAGTGAGTCTCAGAAAACAAACACTGAAGGAAAGGAGCCAGGCAGAGGGGACTGTGGACTGCGTGATTTAATTGATATAGAATGCAAGATATTCTATAGTGACAAAAGCCAATCAGTAGTTGCCTTAAGTGGTGGCAGAGGAAAGATGTGAAGGATACCTTAACTGTAAGAGGATGGCCTACTAGATAGTGAATACCTTCAGTTCTTTTTCATCATGCAGGTGGTTTTATGAATGTGAGCAACTCATTCAGTGGTTCACTTTAAATGTACACAGATTATTTCCCTAAGTCAGTACTCAACAAAATTGATATGAAAAAGAAATGAATGAATGAAACATATATCTGTGAATATATTCAGTGAATATATTGCTCTTCATGCTAAAATAGAAAAACAATGTTGGCCTGGCAGTGGTGGCACACGCCTTTAATCCCAGCACTTGAGAGGCAGAGGCAGGCAGATCTCTGTGAGTTCGAGGCCAGCCTGGTCTACCAAGTGAGTTCCAGGACAGGCACCAAAACCACACAGAGAAACCCTGTCTCAAAAAACCAAAAAAAAAAAAAAAAAAAAACAAAAACAAAAAAACCCAAAACAAACAAACAATGTATAGGGAGTTGCTGCCTGGCTATAATATGGTACCACTCACATACAATTAAACAGTACACAAAAATACTACATCATGTTTTGTATATATTAAATATAATAACAATAACACACATTGTATTTGGTATATATTAAATATATAACTCTGCATATGTTTTATTGAGTTTATGGATGGATGTTTATTGACTCTTTAAATATTTGCACACCCACATTCTCATAGTTCCCAGAGAGCTATCACAGTGCCTGCAGAAGCTTTTGGGCTGATGAATCAGAGGGTTCCGATAGACATCTGCACATCTTAAGTAGTGAATGCATGCTATTTGCTCAGGTTGATTCTTTGAAGCATTCCCTGTTTGCTTGCTTAACACAGAATCAAATGTGATGAAGAGTACAGAGCTGAAAAATTCTGCTGTCTATTTATATTTAGCCTTGTACTGATGGAT
This sequence comes from Peromyscus californicus insignis, assembly GCF_007827085.1. Classification (NCBI taxonomy): domain Eukaryota; kingdom Metazoa; phylum Chordata; class Mammalia; order Rodentia; family Cricetidae; genus Peromyscus; species Peromyscus californicus. The sequence continues at coordinate 30,086,737 of NW_026294514.1, forward strand.
AAATAGTTACAGGCATACCTCCACTAAGGCTTTATTACTTTTTAAAATTTTATAGCAATGGAAGGAGAAAGGCTGCTGAGAAATATTAGGGAAAATGTGTCTCTTGCTTAAAATGGGTATAAATGTTTGGAATAAAATCTGAATAATAAATACCCAGATATGAAGCAGACATGCTGCCATACTGGAATTCTAGGGCTAAATATTCCTTTCTTTTCTTTTCTTTTCTTTTCTTTTTTTTTTTTTTTTTTTTTTTGGTTTTTCGAGACAGGGTTTCTCTGTGTAGCTTTGCGCCTTTCCTGGAACTCACTTGGTAGTCCAGGCTGGCCTCAAACTCACAGAGATCCGCCTGGCTCTGCCTCCCGAGTGCTGGGATTAAAGGCGTGCGCCACCACCGCCCGGCCTAAATATTCTTTTCTTAATGAATTGCCTTACACACATTCTCTAATGCTTCAAATTGCCTTAATATCTAGTCTTCCAAAAGAGAATATATTGAAAGTATTACTAATAATAACAACTTAATGATTAACTACGATAGTATAATAATATATATTCAAATACTCTATATAAATAATTTTATCCATCTGTTTACATATAAAGTACAAACACTGGTATTGATCAATAGAAGCCACATATACCATTTTTGTACATCTGAAAGTGTGTGTGTGTGCACGCGTATGTGTGTAAAAAGTTTACTTTATACACACAGACATATGTAAATGGTAGTGTGAGCCTTTGTTCTTCTGTAGTTGTTAAAAACTGTCCAGATAATCTTCAGTTTAAAAAGAGAGCAAGAAAGAGTATGGATTGGCTGGGTGGAGAGGTGGGGAGGATATAGGAGGAGCTGGGAGATGGGAACCATAATCAGAATATATTACATGAAAACAATCTATTTTCAATAAGTAAATAAAGAAAAATTTGCAAAATTTTGCTATTTATACATTTCAAAAATGGAGACCATTAGCACACAAATGTTTGTTTATAGATGTAGTTTAACTCCTTAGAGTGGACTCAATAGAATAAATATGACATTCCCTTTCTTCTCCCTTGCCCCTTCCTTCTCTCTCCCTGCGTTTGGAATCCTGCTGCCAAACTGTCTCCCATACAAAGGTCCCGATTAGCTCTCCCTCAAGTAGTGTGTAAGAAGTGCCTTGGACAGTTCATCATGTTGAATTTCTTTTTTTAATTCAATAAGGAAGCCAGGGTCATTTCGGAAAGGATGGAGGGTAAGGCTGTACCACAGTCACTTAGAAATCCAAGCCGATTACACCCAGGCACATCTCTAGGCTCAGAGGCAGTCATTCTGTGTGCTAGCTACCATTTCTCATTTTCCAGCTGAGATCAGGTAACACTGACCTTCAATGTGGTTTTCAAATGAATTTTGTGGTGTCTACCAGTGTAGAGAAGAGCTCTCTCACTCCAGGTCCTGAGGACTTAGACTGTCACCCTAGTCATTTAGGACCCAGAGACAGCACTTCTCTTGCTGACTGATCCCTCTGTCCTCCTGAATCACGGCTCAGTGTTAGACATCTTCAAAATCACAGCAGTGGCTAAAATTCTGCAATTTTTTTTTCCTCTTGAGTTTCTCTTTATGTTGGGCTAGAAACTCATTACTACAGCTTGCATTTCTTACTCTAACCTTGTTCATCACCAGGGTATACTGGTGGGCCTCATTTAGATGCGGAGATGTCTTTTCAGAGGTGAGAAAATTGCTAACCAATAAGGAGAAAAGGTCTTTCCGACACAGTGCCCATCACACCAACAAACCACCCAGTATTACTGACATGCAATTAACATAGAATTCAAGGTTTATTAGAATATATCTTCTACCATCTCACATTTTCAAAGATTGTTCTAACCATGAATTTTGATGGATACAAGGCAGTGCTTTTTCATCGAGGTAATTCTAGCCCTAGAGAGTAATTCAGAAATGTAGCCTGTCGGACAATTTCACGTTGCCATGACGGTGTGAGTGAGGAATCCATTGATAGTTACTGGGGCAGGTAATGAGGCTGCTAGGCAGGCAACTGTGAGCAAGACCATCCCAAACAAGAGATAAGCTATCTGTGACTAACTAGGACAGCCCATTTCTCTGACAGAGATCTATCCAGTAACGTTAGTGCATTCCTAAGACACACTGAATATTCCAAGAGATAAATTGGGCTTTTTCTATTTAGAATATTACTAACTGTTCTCCATTCCAGAAAACATAACATACAAGTTAAGACTGAAGCAAACCACCAGCAGCATTCCTGTAGATCCGTGGACAAGTACCTATCCAGTCTTTTATCTTGTCGATTGCAATTCACGAATGAATATAGAAGCATATGTGCAGGACTCTGTTATCTGCGGGATTTTGTTGTGCACAGGATTTTGTTATGTGTTCCTTTTTTAAACTGGGAGCAGTGCATTATATTGATTTTTTAAAATATTATATGAGTGGAGAGTGCATTATAGAATCTATTTTATTTCAAGTAACAACATGGGCATTACAAAATATTTGTCATAGAAGAGCACCTTCTGGCAAGATTCAGTCGAGAGTCCATTGTCTGTAGGGTGATCTTTGGTCATCTGAACAGCTCTCCAGACAATGAGAAAGCCAGTGTTCAGCTTTCCAAGCTCCAGGCTGGTTGTCCAACTAGTTTGGTAGCTCAACACATGTTCATCCTCTGAAAGATAACCCAATCATTTGCCAAGAATTCAGAAGCCACCAAGAGAAAAAGGATGGTAGCATGATTCATAGTCTCCCCGCCCCACACACCAGAAACAACTTGGCAAACGCCACTCAGCCTGAGAAAAGGCATGCCGGAGGTCTTCAGGATGTATAGTTGACTCCAGCATCCACCAGCCTTTCGTTCCCTTCATCTGAAATGCCTTCTCTCTGCTCCCGTTGGCTAACCCGTCCTTACCGTATGCTGTCCTCCAGGACTGCGCTCTCCAGGAAGCCCCTCCTGGAAACAGGAGCCAAGAGAAACCATGTTCTTATGAACTCCTCCATCTTTTGAGCCCTCTTATCTCTCTTTCTGTTTCACTGTAACTTAGGTTCCCAGAAGCCTCTCGGGCAGTTTCAAGCAAGGAATATATGGCTTACAATTCCTTAGAGTTTTTCTGATCACTGAAATTTACTAACGAAGAAAAGTTCCTTCATGATGTCAGCAGTAAAAAGTATTTCAAGTAAATACTTTTTTATGAGAAATTGTTCATATTTCTTTTTTTTAAATATTTTATTATTATTTATTTATGTGTACATGTGTGTTTGTCCATATATGTGCATGTTTCTGAGATTAGGGCCATCCCCTGAATCTGGAGTTACAAGCAGTTGTGAGCTGCCTGATGTGGGTGCTGGGAATTGAACTTGGGGCCACTGCAAGAACAATACATGTTCTTAACCACTGAGCCATCTCTCCAGCCCTCAAGTAAATGTTATAGATAAATAATTGGGGGGAAAGTACCAGACTGGATACTCAGCAAATCAGAAGCCACAGTGTGCGTTCTGTGAGAGAAACTATCAGGGAAGGAATGAGTTTAGTAACTCCACTCCTAACAGCCTTCATATTTTCGACATTTTTATATAGAACACTTAGTCATGCATTATTTATGTATTTAAGATGAATTAACTAAATTTTAAAATAAATTATTTATCTTGTGTTTAGAGGGACTGAGTCTTCCCTGGCGTAGACTGCCTTGTCAATTTCATGCCAAGCAGGGACCTTATATTTCTGACCTAGTTTCTGGGTTTTACAAAAGATGGGCTGGGGAAAGAAAGTGTCTTGTCCAACTAGCAAAGAAGGCTGAGAACCCACTGAAGCTGAAATCTGACAATCCCGTGGGTTTGCCCCAATGAGAGTTCCTTTTGGGCTTTAATTATTATTTTTTTTCTTTCTGGATTAATATGCACGAAGGTCTGAAATTCTCTGATTCCTTTCTGTTGTAAAACCCTTAAGACTTCCTCAGATGGGAGTTTAAGGGATGGGAGTTTAAGGGATTAGAGGAATATCAGTTTCCTGTTATCTTTGTTGTTCATGAAGGAACCTGACTGAAGGAGATACATATTTTCTCCTTTGAGGGGACAGGGTGGGAAATATACTCACCAACTGGATAGATCTTTGAATCAGTGTCGTAACTCATGTCCATGTGCAAGGTCAGCACACACGTCTGTGCATGAAGCGTGGCACATGGGAAGTCTATTGTTTGCCATTTGTTTCCATGTCAAGGTCAAAGGTGCTGAGCTGAAATGCCCATCAAAATCATTTGCTTTGTTGTTGTTGTTGTTGTTGTTGTTGTTGAAAGCAGTTTGTTATAAGCACAAATCTCTTTCCCAAAAAGCACCCTGTCTTTTTTCCCTTCAAACATCACCAAAGATTTGGGCAGTGGTAGTGGGCGCCTTTCATCCCAGCACTGGGGAGGCAGAGGCAGACGGATTTCTGAGTTCAAGGCCAGTCTGGTCTACAGAGCGAGTTCCAGGAGAGCCAGGGCTATACAGAGAAACCCTGTCCCAAAAAATAAAAACAAAACAAAACGAAAAACAAGCAAACAAACCAAAACATCAGCAAAGCTGAAAATGTAGGCTACTTCAATCACAATGGAAGTGTCTGAAACCTAACCACAAATCTGCCATGTAACCCACTATACCACTCCTGGGTATTTACCCACAGGACTCCACGCTCACATGTCATGGAGCTATCTGCACAGTGAATGTTTACTGCAGCACTGGTCACAAGAGCTAAGCTATGGAACCAACCTAGCCGAGGAACGAATAAGGAAAATGTGGTATGTGAACACAGTGAAATTTTTCAGCCCTGAGGAAGATCACGGTTATGTCATTTGGAGGAAAATGGATACGATTAGGAGAGAATCACATTAAGCAAATTAAGCCAGTCTCAGAAAGACAACCGCCATGTGTCTTTTCTCTTTCGTTGTTCCAGGATTTTAGATTTTATAAAATCAAGCAAAATATGTAAGGCATGAGAGTAGAAGTAAAACCATCTAGGAAAAAGGGGGACTAAGGAGGAGAGGGGCACGAAGGGACACTAGCCCTCTAGAGCATGTGGCTTTGGCAGGCCTTGCCCTTCTCCCCCATTCCCTCTGCCTTGCTAAAAACTGTTAGATTCCATTCCTAAAGCTAGCCCCTAAGGTCTATTCCCTTGGTCACTTCCTCGTCCTCAGGCTGACTACCAAGGTCCAGCAATCAAAAACCCCCTTTGTTTCACCTAATTAAGATGCCCAATTAAAATTAAACACCTCACCCTAACATGGAGTTTCTCCCTTTACCTTTACAAACTGCCATTTGCCTATGTGCCATGTCTGTCTCCTCTCTATTGTGGTGATATGTTATGTTCCCCAACATATTGTACACCCCAATAAACTTATCTGGGGGTCAGAGAACCGAACAGCCATAAATTAAACATAGAGGTTAGGCAGTGGTAGCACACTCCTTTAATCCTAGCATTCCAGAGGCAGAGATCCATCTGGATCTCTGTGAGTTCAAAGTCACACTGGAAACAGCCAGGCATGGTTTAATCCCAGGAATCATGCCTTTAATCCCAGGAAGTGATGGCAGAAAGCAGAAAGGTATATAAGGCATGAGGACCAGGAACCAGAGCCAGGTTAAGCTTTTAGGCTTTTGAGCAACAGTTCAGCTGAGATTGATTCTGGATGAGGACTCAGAGGCTTCCAGTCTGAGGAAACAGGATCAGCTGAGGAATTGGCAAGGTGAGGACGCTGTGGCTTGTTCTGCTTCTCTGATCCTCCAGCATTCACCCCAATACCTGGCTCCAGGTTTGTTTTTAGTAATAAGACCCTTTAAGATTCATGCTACACTCTATCCAGAGGCAGTCCTTCCCTCCTGGACAAACACCCCTTCCCTCTTTCCCCTCTCCCTCATCCCTTTACCACCGCATCTGCATCCTAGCCCAGTCTAACACAGACCTCTCTGCTTTTCCTCCTCTTAACAATGACACCTGCAAGGTCATTTGCTGCCGTTTTTCTGTCTGAGTCAGAAAGCAGCCACTTTAATTTTTCTTTTCCGCTTAATAAAGCGGGAAAAGTGTTTGGGTGTGGCTTGTGCCTAATCCAGGGTCTGGACGGGAACACAACCCCACCCTGACCCCCACTGTGTGGGAGTCCCCTTCACAGGGAACTGGGGAGAAAGAGGGGCACAAGTTGCAAGGGAAAGGCCCTGCACTTGATATACACACATACAAAGACCTAAATGTAAATAAACGAAAGTTAAATAGTAGACAGGGTACAGTGGCACAAACGTTTGGTCCTGTGTGAGTTGGAGGCAAGCCTAGCCTGTTGTACAGTATTTTGTTTGTGTTCTGACAAATAAAGCTTGCCTGGAGATCAGAGGGCAGAGCTAGCCACTAGTTAACCATAGAGGCCAGGCAGTGGTGGTACACACCTTTAATCCCAGCACTTCGGAGGAGGAAACAGGAAGATAGGAGTTCCAGGCCACCCTGGGCTACATGAGATTGAACAGGTCTACAGGAGAAACAGCTGGGCAGTGGTGGCTCACACCTCTGATCCCAGCACTCGGGAGGATCATGCCTTTGATCCCAGCACATGAGAGGCTCACGCCATTGATCCTAGTACTAGGGATGTGGAGACCGGATCCCCCCGCTGCCCATTTAGTCTAAGTAGAGGTAATAAGTTTCTAGTGGCTGCTGCTCTGCTTCTCTGATCTCTCAACTTTCACCCTCGATAACTGACTCTGGGTTTTTATTATTAAGACTAATTTAGGATCACGCTTCACTGGTCTATACAGCAAGTTCTGGACCAGCCAAGGCTACAGGGAAAGATCCTGTCTCAGAAAAAGAAAGAGAGAGAGAGAGAGAGAGAGAGAGAGAGAGAGAGAGAGAGAGAGAGAGAGAGAGAAGAGAGAGAGAAGAGAGAGAGAAGAGAAGAGAAGAGAAGAGAAGAGAAGAGAAGAGAAGAGAAGAGAAGAGAAGAGAAGAGAAGAGAAGAGAAGGAAAGAAAGAAGTGTGGAGCAAAAGACACATTGACTGGCCATTGTTTCCCCTTTCTTCCTCTTAAGATAAAGATGGCAACCTTGTTTTGTTAAATTCCACCCAGACTCCAAAGTGTATATGTATATGCATCGTTTGCATCTTTTATGACGGCTGCTATTCTCTCGTTTAAATGCAGTTTGGACGAAATGACTAATATTAAAACAGACTGATACCTGCCTGTCAGAGCTTTACCGCCCTTCCCACCTGCACCCTTCTCGTACCATTGGCAGCGTCCCAGAACACAGCCCCACCTGTGCTCTGGCCGAGCCAACCCACCCCACCTGCTTCCCAGGTGAAGCCCTTGGCCGCCAACTAACTGCAGCGAGCTGTCGCCTTTCCCTTTGTCCCTCGCCCATCTTCCTCCTCCCTCCCGCTGCAGCTGCCACTATGAAAGTGTCCCCACCTTTTCCTTCTTGTCTTCCATCCTTTTCGTGGGGCTGCCCCATTGTCTGCCTGGTGTGTTTGAACACGTTACAGGGCTTGGACAGGTGAGGACACTCCTCCACCTTGTTCCCCTCCGGTGACTGTCTTCTGCCCTGAGGCCAGTGCTTCTCTCCTTTGCAAAGATTGCATGGTCCCTTCTCCCCACAATGGTTGCCTTTGTGTTCGGCCGCTCAGCACCTGACTCACCCAGAAGAGCAAGCCACATACCACAGTCAGGCTGCATGTGGAGGTGACAGCAGATAATGACCTTCTGTGACCTCCGCAGCTAGGGTCTGTTCTGAAGTTACCTTAAGGTCTAGAGGCAGCAGAATGGTCCTCATTGAGGACAGGATGTGAAAGGCATGGCTAGCCTTTCAATTCTGAGCTTCTGCAATGTGATTGACATCTTGAGTCCTGCACAGAGGACTCATGGCTGGCCCTTTATCCACACAAAAACTCTTGATAATTAGAACCTCTCCTCTGTAATTTCAGGGTAGGTGGAGTTGGCTCATACCAGAGCCAATTGTTAAATTCAAGGAATTTCATGAGTCAGTTGATATATTGGCTGCTGGAAATTGGCCATCAGGGTCTGTTTACACAGCTACAGCCAGCACTAACCAAAACTCTTTTTTTCCTTTTTTCCTAAAGAGTTAGTTATTAAATATTTACCAGGATGCCAATGTTAGGGCTTTGATTAAGGGGGAAAAAAAAGAGTGTAAAAAAAAAAAAAAACCCACACATTAAATGTGACATTTGAGCTTTGTAAAAATGCTTTGTATCTTGTGTCCAGAGTTCTCAAGGACCCTTGAAAGGTCCTTCTCTGAAAGGAGTTTCCAAAGCTTCTCTCCCTAACATGTGATCTCCCATTTCCCTCACATAGCAACAGCGGGGACCCCACCAAAGCCGAAGTCACCTGCTAATGGTGGGAGGTGTCTTCATGTTTCCATAGTAGATTTTCTGCTTGAATTATTTGTCGGAGGCCTCCTGTTATAGCCAGTGGTTGACAAATGGGGCCATCATATCCTATCAGAAAGAGGCTCACACAGCCTGTGGCCCTGCCGCTGCAGCTCTTCCCTGCTCCCTCTCCCTTCAGGTCCTCTCTCATTCGGTCAGCGGTCTTCTTTCTTGATCATGTTTTGTACCTTTGAGCCACCTCACAGAAACTGTGTCACACACAGAGGCTGATTTGGGAAGCCTAGTGGAGTGGGACATCCTGGTGCTGTGACATTGAGAAACGGCCCGAAGCAGGGGCACACGGGACTAGAAGGGAGCCTCTTCAGACTCATCTAGCATGCGCACAGACCCGTGGATTTGCATATGCTGATAAAAAGCGCTCATATGCCGTTCTGCTTTGACATCTCGAACCTGAGCCAAGTTCTGACTGTAAACTTACTCCACCTGAAAAAGTAGGCAAAGAAGGAGACAGGGAGGAAGGAAGGGAGGGAGGGAGGAAAGAAGAAGGGAGAGAGGAGATAGGGAGACGGGAGGGAGGGAGACAAAAGGAAAGAAAGAAGTTTAATGGTTCACACTGAGCCATCTTGATTCAGGCTTTCAAAAGAGCATCATGGAGCAGCTGGGGAGATGGCTCAGCAGGTCAGGGTGCTTGTTGTACAAACGTGAGGACCTGATTTCAGATCCCAGCCCCCAAATGAAAGCCATAGTGGCAAATGTCTTAACTCTAGTACGTGGGGTGTGGTGAAAAGGAGACACAAAGATCCCCGGAGCCAGGAGCTACCGAGTCAGCCAGTCTTGGTAAGCCGAAAGTTCAGTGAGAGACAGAGAGGCAATTGAGCTCTGGGTTAATAACATCACTGAGAATCCTCCTTTCTTCTGCCCAGGATCTCTTTTCTGTCTTCCTGGTTTCACTTCCATTTCAACTCCCCCTCTTGCAAGTTGAAAACATTCAACGAAAACAAGCCAACATTTCTGCAAAGTCTTGCTGAGTCTGCCACACAGGCCAAGAACTTTACTCCTGCAAGTTGGAGTCAGCTCCAGCCATGAACAAAGGACTCTTGAGACATTGCTAGCACAGCCTGGGGAAGAAATTCTTGACAGGGACCAGAGAAATGGTTCAGCAGTTAAGAGCACTTGCTGCTCTTACCCAGGACCAGGGCTCAGTTCGCAGCATCTGCATGGTGGTTCACAGCCATCTGTAACTCCAGTTCCATGGGATCTGATACTTTCTTCTGGTCTCCATGAGTACCAGGCATGCATCTGACACATACACATATACAGGCAAACCACTCATACGCATAAAATAAAGTAAATAGGCCTTTGGAGAAAGTAATGCTGGGTAGGCAGGCATGACAGAAGTCCAACTGAGTCACTTAAGAACAGCTGCAGCTGTCTTTGCATATGGCTGCACTTGTATAGAGAGTCGGTATCCAGCCATGTTCCCCAGCTTCCTGGAGTGTGAGAATCCAGGCTAAGAGCTTAAAAGGGGACCAGTTGACCCAATGAACGTGTGAATGCTAGAAGACACAGACCCTTCCTCACTTCTCAGGGACAGAGAGATCAACAAGACTATAGTTGCTTTCCTAGCGCTTGACATTTGAGTTGAAAAATATTTTCTTCCAAGTGTTCTTTTCTCTGTAAATATTTCACTCCTTCATTTTCTAGACTAGAGTCATTTTGGTGATAGTAGAGGAAATACTGGATAGTGGCTATTTGTTGACAGGATGATGACACAGGAGGTGACATGGGTCCCTCCTGTCCTGAATTTCCATGATTTTTAAGAGCACAGGCCGCCAACGCAGAATAACACAAATAGTAAAATCATTCGCAGCAGAGAAGTTCAATGTCCCCAAGGGCATGATCGGCCGTTCCTACTCCATCTGCCCCCACATCAGTATATTTTCTATAATCTGGTCTCTATTGGGTTTGTGTTCCTAGTAACGTCCTCTTGCTGGCTCCTGAGCTCCCCTGTGCTGGAATTACAGGCATGTATCACCACTCCTGGCTCTTCCGTGTGAGCACTAGCTATGTGACCTCAGATACTCAAGCTTGCACGGCAAATACATCGTTACCCACGGAGCCCTCTCTCCAGCCCCAAGTTTCACCTCTATGCTCCCTAAACCTCACGTCACCACCTGCGATATGAACACAGCACCTACTTTGAAGAGTTTTCATGGGTATTAAATAGGACCTAAGTTGTCATCGTTAGTATTACTATTAATAATTAAATATGACGGCAAGACTGAAGAGGTGGCTCAACAGTTAAGTCCTACTGTTCTTGCAAAGGACCGAAACTTAACTCCCAGCACCCTCAATGGGCAGCTCACAACCACCTTAACTCCAGTGCCCTCTTTTGGCCTCCACAGGTATCTGCATTTACATGCACATACCTCCACACAGACACACATGCATATCCATAATTAAAAATAAATATGAATATTTTTCAAAAATGGGAATGGTATTCAAGCTTTTGAGAAATAAGTGATGGGGTTGTAAAAAAATACAACACCTTAATCATTTTACCATAAAATTAATGCAGAGACAGAAAAGTGACATTGAGTGGCATATGTAAAATAACCCAGTTCTTAATGAAAGATGGCAATAGAGTGATTAGTCAGAGCCCGGTGGCTTTGGCAACTGCCTAGTATCTAGGGCCTATTATAAGTCTCACAGAATTTATTCCTAGATTCTCATATCAACAGAACTAGGTAAAAGAAAATTCTGTATCTTCAATTGCAGAAACACTTTCCCCAGAGGAAGACAGAACTTGATTTAAGTATTCTTCTGCTCAGAGGAAGGGTAATGAACGCAAATATTTCACAAATGCCTTTTCCCAAACAGACATAATCACATTTCCATTCAATCTTGGGATTCTTTAAATCTAGGAATTAGCTTGCAATTACCTATTATCTCCCAATTGAATCTTATAAAACAGATGAAAACATTTCTTTGCCACAATTAACTTTCATTTCATCCAAAAATCTAGTGGAAAAAAAACCTTTTTTTCATTCTAAATTCTGCCTAAATTTATTTTGAGTCTCCTAACCCAGGGCGGGGGTGGAGGGTGGGGTGGGGGGGTGAGAAAAAAATTTCCAGAAAGGAGGGTAAGATGCACATTCGGTTCCAATTAGCTACCTGGAAATTTGTCTTTGAGATACACAGCATCCTTCAGACACCAGCCACTCACTAGGGAATCCTGTTTCCCCTCATGTTTCCCTAGGGGAAGAAATAGAATTTTTACATGCTTTATGATTTGTACGCTCCTGAAAGGCTGTCCTGGAAACTGAAGAGAGTTCAGCTCAAGTGGCCTCAGCTACAGGAGCAGCGAACTGGGATTTCATCTTGCACAACTGCATTTACTTGAAACGCCAAATATCTGAAGTCACAGAGGCCCTGGGAGCAAGGAGCACAGCGAAGGATTTCCAACATGCTGAGACTCCAGCTTAGCACTGAGGGGTCTGTGGTCTGATTTCACTATCCCTCTACTATCTGATCAAATCCAGGTCTGCAAAGCTTATGTTTTAAAACATTGGTAATCCACAGGGTACAGAATCAGAACACAGAAAATCTGAAGAAGCGTGGCGCCGCCATTTGCTTCCTGGTAGACTTAGGTTACTTGCTTGGTGTCTACGGCTCCATTTCTAGGTCTGTAAAATGGAGCTGATCACATACCTACTTCGGTTATTGGAATGACAATTATGTGACAGGGCCTAGCATAGGTCCCCTTTCAAGGGGCCTGGAGGATTGCATATAAGTTATATAAAGCAATAACAGAGGGTGAGAGGTGGCCCGGCTGGTAGAGCACTTGCCGAGCATGCGCAAAGCCTGAGTTCAGGGTCCAGCGGTGGGAACTGGACATGGTGGCACATGCCTGTAATGTCAGCCCTTGAGAGGTGGAGGCAGGAGGATAAGAGTTTGAGATCTTTGCTAAATAGTAAGTTCAAGGCCATTCTGGGCTACAGGAGAGAGAGAGGAGAGAGAGAGAGAGAGAGAGAGAGAGAGAGAGAGAGAGAGAGAGAGAGAGAGAGAGAGAGAGGAGGAGGAGGAGGAGGAGGAGGAGGAGGAGGAGGAGGAGGAGGAGGAGAAGGAGAAGGAGGAGAAGGAGAAGAAAGGAAGATCAATCATGAAAAAAATCTCTCCCTCTCTCATCTCTCTCTATCATACACACACATCATCATCATCATCGTGAAAGCAGGCATTCATAGATACTGCTGCTTCCTCTCACTGTTCTACTGTTCACACCACTGCCCCACATAACTGTTTAATGCTGAGCATCTGTATATTTGTAAGCACAAGTAAATCTTTCCTCTACACCACCCTGCAAATTTTTTAGGGACTGTTGGTTGCTTTTTCAGAGATATCTGTTTCCATCACATCGCTCTGTACTTCAAAAAGGCTCAGTAAACATTTCTCAATTGTTTCATACAATTATGTTTACCATGGGATAGACCTGTAATAAGATTTAATGATATCATAAAATTGGGGGTATGTGTGTCAACTTAGGATACAGGCAGCCAGTACCCCATTTAGGGAAAGATTTTGCCATATTCCAAAGAAATCAAGTAAAGTGAACACTGTTTTAACTGCTGGAGCTGTTAAAAGTGAGATGGAGAGATGGCTCGGTGGTTAAGAACACTTGTTCTTCTTCCTGAGTCCTGGGTTTATTTCTCAGCACCCATAGGATGGCTCACAGCCATCTGGAGCTCCCGTTGCAGTTCCAGAGAATCTCAGACCTACTTCTAGCCTCTGAGGCACGAGGCCCACATGTGGTACACATACATACATGTATGCAAAACACTCAGATGCATAAAATAAAAAAATAAAATCTTTTAAAAATAAATTAAAATACAAAAACAGTGGCAATGATTTTTTTTATTGCATGTGTGGGGTTATAAAAAAAATAAATGAACACAACTGGTTGTCTATGGCAAGGGTTCCGTTCTGACTCTCAACAGCTTGGGTTGTATATGTGCTCCCGCTATTTCTTTATCAAAGGAGTAGCTGGGAGCTCTTTACCATTTTTTCAGGCCTCCAATGCTGTTCTGCCCTCCCAGGTCAGAAGTGGAAATCTATAAACAGTCTTTTTGTGCTTGAACTTGAAAGAGGAATAAGTCATCTGTACATGATCTGTGTTACAGCAAAATGTAATTTTTCCCTCTGACAATGTGTTTGTGGGTTCTTGAGTTATCTTGATTGCCAAGAGAAATCTGTTTGGTGTGGCAGGCTTTCCTGACTTGAAAATGTCACATGCCACCGCTCCCCGCCCCCAACCTCTCAGCTAAGTCACAAATTGACTTGACTCTCAGCTAGGTTAAAAAAATAATTTCCTGAAAATTAAAAGTCTGGCACAATACTCCACTAAAAGTCCATTTATCTTGTCTATTTTTATAAAGCTTCGCTGCAGCATCTGGCCGGGTGCCCACTTCTAGTCACAAAGGTCCCCAAGGACACTTGGCAAGAGAAACTTTGCTTCTAAGAACCTGAAAGTGATCCTGAGCTTCCTAACTCAAGGTTTTAAAAGCTTACAATTAGGGTCTGTAACAGTATCTTGTGTGTGATCTTGAAAAGCAAAGAGCAAATGGGAGGGACTGTGGCGGGAAGGTGACAGTCCAGCGGCCGCAGACGTCACGCATGGGAAGAGTGCTCTCCACCTCTGCATGGACATCAGTCAGAGGAGAATGGATAGCTCAAGAGTCCCCTGTTATTATGAAAGATAATGGCTGGAGATTATCTAGATGGGACTGGGCAATGATTCACTCTTGTTTAATCAGCTACAACGTGTCCTAAGCCCTCTCCTCAGCTCCGTATAAACCAGGCTAATCTTTCCACTTCCCTGCAGGAAACGACCATGGGCACTTGTTTACGCAGCCCTCTGGTATTGAATAAACCCTTGCCTTCTCTCCTGTCTTTCCCCACCGATCAAGAGAGAAAGAGATTTCCAACATTCCCTGTCCAAGACTGATTGCACTTTCCTGTTCATGTCAAGTTGAAGCATTCCATCCAGAAAGCAGCGAGGCAGCCTGAGGTCTGTGAGCTTTCCTGGTGACTCTGGAACTAACCAAAGGATTACACCACACCCTCCCGCCTTTGAAGCTGTGCAAGAGAAATGGCCTGTGAAGAATCCTTTGCTCAGAATGCCTCTGGAGGAACTTAATGTTGTGTTGAAGAGACGGCAGGCACATTTCGCCCCATTTGATAGGAGGTTTCCCCTTCCTGACCACAGCGCCACACACCCGATCCTTCTTTCATTGTGGAATATGCCAAGGCAAAGCTACTTTGTCCCTCACATTCCAATCAATAGTCATTCCACCTGGGTGAATTACCCTCAACCTATGACCCATAAACCCAATGCATCTCACCAGCGAATTCCTTACACTGAAACTATTGATACCAAATTCCTATGTGATTGAGAATTAGGCTTTTTGCTTTATTGCATTTAAAATTTTAGAGGATTTTTTTTTCTTTCTTTATTAGATTAAGCATTTTTGAAGAGCTTGAAACTGTTCTGGGGCATGACCAAAGACGTAATTCCATCTGTTTTGTTTTTCTTATTCATGACATAGATGATTTTATTTTAAACAGCGCATGCATTTCACTTTCATTCTTCATGTCTGTCAGAACACATCGCCTGTGATGTGTGGAGACTCAGCCACAGCTCTCTGCAAGAAGACTTAGACAGAAAGTGAAAACAGCTTTGAACAAAAAGAGTCAGCTGAAAGAGGAAGCGGAATGATTACGAGATTGATCTGCTCCCATTCTGTACTGAGCAAAGGGTTAATGAGAATGTGTAGGTCCCCGGACCCTGTAGAAGTTGATTTCATCTAATTAGTGCATGTTGGGCCCCTTTAGACTGGACAGGTGTCAAATGTCCAAGTGACTGTAGCCAGTGTCTCTTTTGAGTGTTTTGTGGAAAGGACATAGGCCAGGGATGGAGCGGTCCTGTAAATGAAGCCCTCCTCTGGGAAGGCTCCTCAGTCTCCCCGCATTAGAACTGAGTTGTCCCAGGGCAGAGTTTCTCCCTCTGAAGGGTCTCGTGTGCCCCCATCACCACAATTCTAAATGTTTGGGCTTACACCATCTTTGCTAGCTGCAGTACTAGAGAGAACAGAATTCTAAGGTCCAATGACAAACAGGTAGTTTCTTCCAAAAGGTACCAGTTTTGAGAGCTGATGAACATGAGACCTGAGACCTGAGTTTAATTGCCAGAAGCCCCACTAAGAAAGAGAATCCAGCTGGGTGGTGGTGGCGGCACATGCTTTTCTTTAATCTCAGCACTCGGGAGGCAGAGGCAGCCAGATCTCTGTGAGTTCAAGGCCAGCCTGGTCTACAGAGCAAGTTCCAGGACAGGCACCAAAACTACACAGAGAAACCCTGTCTTGAAAAAAAAAAAAAAAACAGAGAGAGACAGAAAGAAAGAAAGAAAGAAAGAAAGAAAGAAAAAGAAAGAAAGAAAGAAAGAAAGAAAGAAAGAAAGAAAGAAAGGAAGAAAGGAAGGAAGGAAGGAAGGAAGGAAGGAAGGAAGAAAAGAAAGAAAGAAAGAAAGAAAGAAAGAAAGAAAGAAAGAAAGAAAGAAAGAAAGAAAGAGAGAAAGAAAGAGAGAGAAAGAAAGAAAGGGAGTGGGAGTCCAGGTACAGAAAACACCTGTAATCCCAGACCTGAGGGGCAGAGGGGAGGACGGGGAGATGAGGACACAGGAAGACCCACATACAGGACTTTCTGGATAGCCACGTTCCCTGAGTCAGTGAGCTACAGGCTCAGCGGGAGATCGTGACTCAGCAGGTAAAAACATTTGCCACCAAGTTTGATGACCTGAGTTCCATCTCTAGGACCCACGTGGCAGAAGGAGACAGCCTACATTACCTTTTGACCTCCACACACATGGCATGGTACACGTGCAAGTCCATGAATACACCCCCCCCAGCCCTCACCCCGCCCCCCACAATATAATGTAATGAAGTAAAATTTAAAAGGTAGCCTCATTTTTTTGAAAATAAATAAGGTAGATAGTGATTGAGGAAGACAGTGGACCATTGACCTCTGCCCTTTGCAGAGGAACACACAGCCAGATACAAGACCATAATACTGAGCTTTGTTCAATACTATGAATTTAAGAATACCTAGCCAAGCAGAAAATTCCATAGAGCAGAAGATGAGCAAGTCAAAGTCTCAGTAGCAAAGGCTTTAAGGAGTGGTAGGCCCCGGGGGCTATACCCTCAGAGCACATACTAACTCCATGCCCTGCAAGGATGACATGATTCATGAAGTCCCCTTGGTGTTCTGTGTCCCCTTTCAGAACAGCACTTGCTATCATGTTGTCAGAGAAGTCGCTCCCTACGACGAGGGTAAGTTCTACAGCACTGAGAAGCCACGTAGCTGATCTGCATATTATTAAGTTATTTTGGTCTTCACCTCCAGCACTGTGTAGCCTGTAAACTTCTTTCCTGTGTTCCTGCAACTTCTGTCCAGTCAAAATCTACCGTGTGGAAACTCTCAAACTACCGTGGATTCAAGTTCATATGAGATGTATTTGCAGGTCATAATACTGCTCAATGCTCACTTACACAACCCTAATTATGAGCTTTGGAAATAATTTGGGGTTAGTTTATGATGTTTTTCCTCATAAGATTCACTAACCTCAAATATTTTGAAAAAAAAAAAGATTACAGAATTCAGTTTTCTTTATTTTTTTCATCTTTACTGCATTTTGAACACTGGAAGGGCTCCCCGCACCCCGCACCCCCAAATTTAATTAAGTACTGGAGAATCCTCATCTCAAATTCTCAGTTCTATTTAGTTCAAGTGATATATATCTGTAGGTTATAGTATGTTGCTGGGATCCATCTTATAAAACACAAATGATGGGGCCTGGAAACAGTTCGACATCACTCTTACGGTATGTGACCAATAAGGTTCATTAAGGGTGAGCATTAAAAAAAAAATTGTCATGTTCCTAATGAGTCATTATATCATGATTTAATCCTGAACTACATGCTTCAAGGGTGTCCCTGTCCGTTCTCTTTCAAAGCCATTATCCCTTTTCCATTGCTCCTCCCCAGATGAGATGCTCATGGGATTCAAAATTCAGCTTCTTGTAGGGGCCACGCAGGACACACGAAAGAATAAAGCTTCGCTACTGACTAAGACATTGGATGCTATACCCACTGTGTTTTGATCAGTCCTATCTTTTCCCTACTAGCATAATGTTGCTTCAGGCCCCACTCAATATACACAACAACTAACTTGACATCATCGGCCTCCAGCAAGCAAGTTCTACCTGGGACAACTGTCTTTTTCTTTTCTCCCTAAAGTGGCAACTTTCCAACACTTTGCCCCAAAGCTGTCGT
Source organism: Peromyscus californicus insignis (assembly GCF_007827085.1). Taxonomy (NCBI): domain Eukaryota; kingdom Metazoa; phylum Chordata; class Mammalia; order Rodentia; family Cricetidae; genus Peromyscus; species Peromyscus californicus. Next base: position 30,104,465 of record NW_026294514.1, read on the forward strand.
CTCCGTGAATGCCTGCTCTGTTTCTTCACCCAATGCCTGTCGTAGTGTCCATGGTAGCATAAAACCCTTGCCTGTGTAGACAGTAACTGTTAGGACTACCAGCTCATTTTAAGGTGCCCATAGCTGGAGCCGAAGTGGTGGCTCAGCAGTTAAGAGCACTTACTGCTCTTCCCGAGGATACATGTTTGGTCCCTAGCACTCATGTCTGACTGCTCCCAAATGCCTGTTGACTCCTGCTTTAGAGGGTCCAATGCCCCCTTGTGGCCTCTGAGGGCAATTGCACACACGTGGCATACATGCACACAGACACACATACATAGAAATAAAAATGAAAGTACCCACTGCTGGTCAGGAGCAGCCTGGAAAGGAGTTATTCAGTGTATTTCTGCCTATCTGGTCTCTCCACCCTGACGCCTGAATCATGGGTAGTGGTCTGTTGCATTCTTTTGGTGCAAGAATGTTCTACACTACAGCAATTGTTGAGTGTGTTCTTCACCTCAGGTATCAAGATGTCAGAAGACATCACTGAATACAAGAATCAACATAGGGGTGTGAACTCCGGACAGTTTACTAATTAGCAACCAAAGTGTAGTCAATGCTGTCTAGCAAACAAATTATAAACAAAAAAATACGTATCTACATCAGATATATGCTTCCCAGCAAAACTGCTAGGGCTGTCAGGGGGCATGGGTAAAGAAGCTGTTTGCTTTCAGGCCCACTTAAATTTTCTCCTTTTTGTGGCCCTATGACACAGTATCTGTCCCACGTCATCTCTTGGGATTCCTAGATCAGAACTTTTGAAACAAATTAGAGCAAATATTGAAGACTGATACCTTAAGGGGACTACCCACTTGTAGACACCCTCATCCAGGGAGCAGGGAGCTCAGACAAGGTAGACTCAGTACCGTAGACAAAGTATGGACGGTAGAGCATGAACTAGCTTGTCTTGGTCTAGATCCCTGTGTAGTGTACAAACTACCTAACTGTAGGGTCTGTTGGACAAAGGGTGAGAGGGGTTTAATGTACAGGGTGGTCAATTTTAAATTTTGAAATGACCCAGATACTTTAATATCCAGCAATATGATTGATGTTAAAAGGTCTCACCTTGGGTGTCCATTCCATCCCAGGATAAGTGTAGACGTCCCTTAGAGACAGGACAGATTTTCTCTCTGTGCAGTTACCTTCTCTAGGCACCAGTGGATCCTTAGAATAAACATGAAGAGTTTGTTACCCTGGTAACCCTTCCTCCAACTTAACACACCATGCGAAGTTTATACCCATCCCTAAAAGAAAGTACAAATAAAAACCCAGAGCCAGATAGTGGGGTAAATGCTGAAACATCAGAGGAAACAAACCACAGCCATTTCTCACCTCGCCAACTCCTCAGTCGAAAGCGACTGCATTCTCATCTCCACGAATCCTCAGACTGATTGCCTCTGAGTCCTCAGCCAAAAGGGCGCCTAACTCCTGTCTCCTCCTGCCTATGTTCCTTTCTCTGCTCAGCCACATTACTTCCTGTCTCACTCAACCTTCCTAGTGCTGACATTAAAGGCGTGAGGCTCCCAAGTACTGGGATTAAAGGTGTGTGCCACCACTGCCTGGCTCTGTTTCTCTTTTAGACTGAATTAATCTTGTGTAGTCCAGGGTGGCTTTGAACTCATAGAGATCCATAAGATCTCTGCCTCCCAAATACTAGGATTAAAGGTATGTGCCACCACTGCCTGGCCTCTGTGTTTAGTCTAGTGGCTGGCTCTGTCCTCTGATCTTCAGGCAAATTTTATTTGTTAGAGTACAAACAAAAATATCACCACAGAAAGAAAAAGCATAAGGTTGTCATTTGGGATGAATTTCATTTGGGAGATTAGGTGTCATTATGCAGCTGAGACTGACGTTGAATATGTCATCTTCTTTCCTCCCCCGACAGTGTTAGAATAGCTCATTCCTATCTATTTCTGGTTAGATTTCTAAGACCCTTATTATTCATAGGAACATCTACATAAAGATCCAGAAAGTTTATACAGAGGCTTTCCCTTAAAATAAGGAGGAAGGAGTAAAATTTTCCTTTCCAAAGAAAAGATAGATTACGTCACTTCAGGACCCAATGTCTTCCCAGACATGAAGGGATTGTTAAGCAGCTCACCTAGCCAAAGACTTTACATCCCTTCCTTTCAGCTTGCATTTTCCACCACACATTCTTCTGCCTCGGGATGCTCTAAACAGTATCCTGTCTCATCAAAGGGATGAGAGTCTTTTGCTAATACAGCATTTTCGTCTCTTTCCACCATGAACAGGCCGTGTACATCATGATTGTGTCAAAGTCTTCCAAAGCAATAAATTAATGGAATTACTGCTTTGTGGTGAGTTGGGACAGTACAAGCCTCACAACTACAGCTATTCCTTTCAAGTCAATGCTTAAATTCCCGGGGCACAGAAGGGAATTCCCTATAAACCCAACAAGCCTTCCATCTCTGCGTGATATGTCTATTTTTATTGCACCCACAGGGAGACAATGATGTACCTCTCTTTACCCTACAGCAGAGACATTAGCCAACAAGATGAAGCCATGGCTTTCAAAATGGGATGATTTCTTACCACAGAGTTGCCAGAATCTATGCCAAGCTCAGGCAAAAGTAGAAGGAAATGAAAAAAAAAAGTGGCATGAACATATTCCAGAAAGTTACCTTAAAAGTCATGATTTCTTTGTTTGTATGCAGTAATAGTTTCCCCTAAACTCTGACTTTTGGTTTCGTGCACTAAAAGAGTCTCGACAACTTCTTTCCTTCCTTAAAGTCAGTTAAAAGCTCTTCTGAATCTTTCCCTTACTTTACAGTGACCCTCTCTCCAGTAATTTCAGCAAGATTGTGATACTTAGAGAAAACATCGGCAAAAAACGTTACAACACAGAATGACACACACTTTAATCAGAAGAGAAGTTTAACTGTCACAAGACTGTGTCTGGTCTAAGCAGACTGACCTCCTTGTGGGAGTTCGTGGGGGGGGGGGGGGGGGGGGGGGGGGGGGGGAGCAAAAGAAACCAGCGATACAATCAATCTTAACAGGATAGCAGCGGCTTTGATTCGGCCTCACACAACATGCTCATCAATTAAGTGTGTGTGTGGGGGGGGGGGGGGGGGGGGGAGTCTGGACTACCCAGCTATGGGGTGAGTGGGAAAACAGCTGGGAAGTCAGACCCAAAGAGAGGTTATCAATAGATCAGTGTCAACCTGGGGACACTGGACAAATGATGCCCGTGGCTGCTCCAGCCTCGGCTCCGAGTGCTCGGGTGACCTAAGGGATTCAGTGGAGAAAATATCCTCATTAAACTCTGAAGACGAAACATGGTAGCCAGATTCCTGGAATTCGGACAATACGGTCCAATGCAATGGAGTGAGTTGGCAAAGCAATCATCTACAACCAAAGTAAGGTCAATGGACAGAAAGAAGATTGGAGTAATGAAGAGCAAATTCTGCCTAACAATAACAGGGATAAGTCGGACGCATGGAAGGTAGGCAGCAGAGGCCCTGCAGAACCTCCACCAGACTCGCTGGTTCTTTGGTTGCTAAAGAAGTCCTTCCCTTGCCTTATCCTCATACCGAATTCATTTTGAGGGATATATATATTCGTTTCACAGAGAATTGGAAAGAGAAGGCAAACCACTGTGATGAACGTGGCAGGTGGAGTTTCAATAATAGTTTTAATATTTATTTTTCATTTCTGTCCATGTGTATGTGTGAATGTCACTTATGTGAAGGTGCTCTCCGAGGCCAGACAAACATGTTGGATTCCTTGGAGTTGTCAGAATTACAGGCAGGTGAGAACCACCTTATTCTTTTGAGGCAGGGTCCCTCCCTGAATATGGAGCTCAGGTTTTTCTCCTAGGCTGGCAGCTAGCTAGCCCCCAACAATCCAGTTATCTTTTCTACCCACATTGCCAAGCTCTCTTAGCCACAGAGCCATCTCTCCAACCCCTAGCTGCCTGTTTTTGTTTGTGTTGTTAATCATATCAACACAAACTTCGAATAATTGCCAGGAAAGTGAATTTCTTTGTTTCCTCTTCCATTAGTCCTTATTATAACCCTTTAAATGGGTGAATATTCTCTGGAATCCTTCTTGTCAAAGGCAGTACATAAAGAAAGAGCTCAGGCTTGGAGGGGCGACCCAGGCCAGCAATCTTGACATTTGTTTTCAGAAGGCTGGGGCAAAAGGACGCGGGGTTGAAGGTCAGCTGAGCTTCACAGCAAGACAATGCCTCAAAAAAAGTGAAAAAGATACGGGTTGGGGATTTAGCTCAGTGGTAGAGCACTTGCCTAACAAGTGCAAGGCTCTTGGTTCGGTCCTCAGCTCTGGAAAAAACAAAAACAAAAACAAAAACAAACAAACAAAAAAAACCTCTATCTCCAAGAAATATTTGCTAGGCGGCGGTGGCACACGACTTTAATCCCAGCACTTAGGAGGCAGAGCCAGGCAGATCTCTGTGAGTTCGAGGCCAGCCTGGGCTACCAAGTGAGTTCCAGGAAAGGTGCAAAGCTACACAGAGGAACCCTGTCTCGAAAAACCAAAAAAAAGGTGAAAAAGAAGAGGAAAGGAAAAGAAAAGGAGGCAGGACTGGAGAGATGGCTCAGTGGTTAAGGGCACCGGCTGCTCTTTCAGAGAACCCAAGTTCAATACCCAGCACCCACACAGCAGCTGATAACCATCTGTACCTCTAGTTCCAGGGAATCTGATTGTCTTTTCTGGGTTCCACGGGCACTGGATGCACCTGGTACACAGACACATATCGGCTAAACACAAATACATTTAAAATAAAAATAAGCAAATCGTTTTTAAAAAGAAAAAAGTAAGGAAAATGAGAGTGAAGCGAAAGAAGGAAGGAAGGAAGAAAGGAAAAAAGGAAGGAAGGAAGGAAGGGAGGGAGGGAGGAAGGGAGGAAGGGAGGCTCAAATGAACAAACACAATATAAAAATCAGATTTTCCATAAAATGTGCTATCTGTCACTTAGATCTCCACCCATGCATAAAATACCCATGATCTTCCTCAGACGAGAAGACCCAAGTGATTTCCAACATGAGAACTCGTTGAAATGCCATAAATTGGACAGTTTTAAGTTGTTTTTACAAGTGTTAATAAGTTTCTGTTTCAGGCCGAATCCACCCCCATCTCCCCAAACTTTATATTGAACATGCTTTCTCACAATGGGAATTCATATTTTCTTGATCCAGACATTATCTAGAAGTATGTACTAGTTATGCAGTTTTTGACTTTCATGTCTTTAATTATTAAATGATCCCGGCTGGCAATAAACACTTCCTGCTGTGGATGATACAGATATGGGAATCAGGCGGCATGTTTCAATGCAATGGGAAACAAAAGTGAATTCTTCTAATATGCTTCATAGAATTTTCATGACTAGAGATGATATTCAATTATAAGTGGCCAAGACAAATAATGAATACACAAGGAGGGAAAATAGCTGAAGCACAGGTTTTCCATCATATAAATTTATTTATACGTCCATGCATACATTTCCACCAGAAAATTTCACCACAAATAAATATCTGTGTTTGTGCCTATGTGCTGTTGAAATTGAGAGGCCTGGGAAGGGAGCCATTAATTACGAAGACATCTTGCTTATTCATGATGTCAAATCAAATCATTCAAACATAAGGATGTTATTTATTTGAGTTCTGCAGAGCAATTGTGCTAAATCATCAGAGCTGACCAGTAGAAACACTTAGAGTCTCAAGATAATATACAACCGTCCTTTCTCGTGGATGTATGAAATAGAAACTAAAATCAACTGAAGTCGGAATGCGTTATCTGTTCCAGATTTTGAGACAAAGTCGGAGACATACTGATTCAAACTAGGTACTGGATAAAGGGGCATAACAGACCGGTTCTGTAATTCCCATCCTTCCCAGATCATCTGGGGTTCAAGTTCACAAGAATGGATTTGAAATTCTCCCTTCTTCCTCTTGTGGTCTAGAAAAATTACCTTTCACTTCCTCAAGAACTCCCAGAAGACATACCAGAAAAACCAAAGGCTTTATGGAACAAGAGTTTGAGAAAAAAAAAATCATTGCCACAAAAGTACAGAGTAGAAGGAGGGGATACGAAGGAGATAGCAATTAGGGGACAATGTGACAGAGTTGCTCTCCTGCACACGCTGTAATGATGGTCTATCATAGGTAAGGGAAATAGTGTTCTGTATTGTGGCCGCTACTCTCCAGCTGCTCCTGAAGGGAAAAAGAAAATGTTTCGTTCAGTTCACAAAATTATGTTATAGAGTCTGAGGGAAGAATGAGAGCCACATCACACAGAGTTCAATCAAATAATGAGTGATATTTGGCCATGTGTGTATTCAAATATATGTAAGACTATTGTGAGGAGATAAGAATCCATCTGGTATGGACTCCAGGAGTGGTCAACTGCATCTCATCACTAAGTAGACTTTCGAAATTCATTCTGCTTCCCAGATCCTGAGAGATTTCCTAGAGTTTATGATTTCAACTGATGGGGTCCTGTGCTCTCAAGCCAGGTACGGATTAAGTCTCTGCAGGCATCTGAGAAAACTTCACTTTCCAGAGTCTCCTTAGGGGAAATGGTTCAGTGAGTGAAGTGTTTGCCTTGCAAGTATTGACACCCTGAGCTTGGTCCCCAGAACCCACATTAAAAAGCTGACTGTGGTAGTGTGCACTTGTAATCCCAGCATGGCGACACAGAGACAAATGATTTCCTGGGCCTCAATGGTCAGTCAGCCTTGCCTACTTGTTGAACTGCTGGAGGGCACCTGAGGAAAGACATCTGGGGTTGTCCTCTGGTCTACACACACACACACACACACACACACACACACACACACACACACACACACACACACACGACCTCTATGGAAACTTTAGTTATGTATATCGATGGCTTATTTGTTTAAAATGTAAATGTACATTCTGTGCTGAGATGGAGGGGACTTACAGGCTACTCTACAAGGAAAATCACAATATACTCATATGTAGTGTTTAAATTTTCAGAAAGAGGAAGCACTTTAAAAGGGTGCTTAGAAGTAGAAGACTTTTTAATGTTTGAAAGAAAGGCAGAAAAAAGATCCCTGATGTAGGTTTCATTAGCTGTAAGAGGCAAAGACAGACGGATGGGAAGAAGGAAGTCAAGAAAGATAAACTTTGTGGAAACTATATTTGCTATACAAATATAACTCTTGTTCACACAGACTCACAGTCACTCTAAGAAAACACTGATTAATAAAAAATAAGATCCTGAAAGACCTTGAGAAATATTGTCTTTGCAATGTAATTATTAAGAAAGTACCTTAGTTAATTCCAGGTGCTATTTTTAAAAATGCCATAGACTAGCTGACTTATAAATTATAAAAAATGCATTTCTCATGGCTCAGGACACTAGAGGTCCAGTGGGAAAGTGTCATCAGAAGTGAGGTCCAATGGGTACCCATTTCCTAGTTCCCAGATGGTCCTTCCATGCATGTTCAAAGTAGAATTGATAAGGATCATCTCAGGGCCTTTTACAAGGACATTAGTTCCATTTTCCATGTCTCTGTTCCTTGACTAAATAGGCTCCCAAGGATTCAACTCCTTATCCATTTTGTGGGGGTTAACATTTTGTCATATAAATCTGGTGAGGGGGACCATAGCATTTAAAAAGATAGGAATGGAGAACATTCTAAGACAGAAAAAATCAAATTAGTATAAAAGGAAAAGCTGCCTTATGTGAAAAAAGCAGCCTTTCATAAATGATTTGGACAATAAGAATAATTCAGAAACATTCAGTAAAACAGGCGAAAAGCTAACAAAGTAGAATGCATCTATTTTCCACCTGGAATTGAGCTATGCATGGACTGACGTGCAGAGGCACCAACTTAGGGTAAATGTCTGTCCTCAAAATTAGTGTTGCTTACCTCAATGGTCTCCAGATTATTTCAAAAGGCAAGTTTTAGGAGACCAGTATTCATATACCCCTTAAGATTTATATGTAGAGTGGTTGTACAAATATTAATTCATGTAAATACATAGTTACATATGTTTGTATGTGTAAAATCACATAAATATATGTAGGGAACATTGCTATGTAGATGTCCATGTGTACTATAAATATATTTATATGTGCCATATGTGTATGTACCAGATATGTAAATCCCTTTATAACATATACATACATATTTAAAATATGCACATATGCCACTCTGATCATGAAGCATAAATTCATTTCAAAGCGTTACTAAACTCAAAGTTGCTTTTTGTCATGTTGTACTTAAAGAATCAAAAAACAGTGGTGCTATCATATTAGAGTGTTTAAAATGCTTTTTTTTTTTTAGAAAAAAAGGCTGTTTATGCTCAAAAACTATATTCTGCTGTTTGCTGCCATTCAAATAATTGGTATTTCCAAGCCCTTTAAAATATATTAGAAACAAAATTCTTGGTACATAAGAAGTTCTCAGTAAATACTAGTTATAATTACATATGATTGCTTTATGATATGGTCCTGGTGTTAGTTTTTGGTCAACTTGACTCATGCTAGAATTATCTAGGAAGAGGAACCGCAATTGAGGAAATGCCTCCATTAGATTGCCAATAGGTCAGTCTGTAGGAGGTTTCCTTGGGTAATGATTGATGTGGAAGCCCCCGCCCCACCCCCATACACTGAGGGGAATGCTACTCTTGGACAGGTGGTACCGGGTGATATAAGAAAGCAAGCTAAGCAAGCCACGAAGAGCAAGCCAACAAGGAGTGTTTCGTCATGGTCTCTGCTTCTGTTCCTGCCTCTAAGTTCCTGCCCTGTCTTGAGTTCCCGCTTTGGCATCCTTCAATGGTGGACTGTGATCAGGACATGGAAACTGGTAAAGACCACCCTCTCCCCAGGTTACCTTGAATCGTAGTGTTTTTGTTTCATTTCCTTGACTTCCAAGGCAATAGAAAAGAGAACACAGAAGGGAGCTATGCTGCTGTTTAGGGAGACGGATTCCTGCTCAACACCACCTTCTTTTGATTTTAAAGAAATACTTGCCGGTAGGAAGAACACCACAACCAAGGGCAACTCTTCTACTTGATGAAGATGGGTTTGGGAGGTCCCTTTGTTCCTATGCCAAATGTGCATAATAAATCATGGTAAAAAAAAATGAATAGTTGGTTGATTATCTTAGTTTTCTTGTCGTATGCCAAGCAAGTGACATCTACTTACTCTGAACTTACAATTAAGATTCGTTTTAAGTTGAGGTGACCCACAAAAGAAAAAAAACTTAGCAGTTGGTTTTCCCCACAGCAACTATCAGATGTCTTCTTACATATTTTACTTTAATCTCATTTTAATCCTTGAGATAGGTGTGTTTCTATATACATATGTATTTCTAAGAATGAAATATTTTATGAACGTTCAGAGAATGTAGGAAACTCAGTTTCTCCCGACATTAACTCAATGTCACAGTCTTCTGAGAGAATTAGATGAGAGCCTAGGCTCACCCTCATAAAATTGTGTGCATGTTCCCATCGCCAATGGCCTCTTAGCCACCTAGCTGAGAAATATATCACAGATAATCAATACATTCTCTTGTAAATGTTATATAAAATGCCTTTCTCCAAATGTTTGATTTTTTTTAATCCCCCTGCCTATCTAGTATTACATGCAAAGAATAATTTTAGAAAAGTAAAACCATTTGAAACTAATAGGTGTAACTAAATCACATGGTTCATTGAAAGGTCAGAGAGTCTAACTTATTTTAAGTTGAATGAACATATTTGGAAAGCAGATGACTTTGAGAAAAATGGATAGATGATCTGTTTTCCAGTATAGCAAGCACCCTACCCAGCATGCTCATTACCTGGATCTCTATATATAATAGGATGGGTAACACCTTTGCAAAAGAAAGAAAAAAAAAACTCTTTACAGCAAATGAAGCCATTACGGAAAACCACACCAGAACACAATGCAGAAATCAATGGATCATGGGGACCACAGCCCCGATGGAAACATCTGCAGCACAGCTCCTGCATCTGTTGCTCAGGGAACGTCACAGGAGATGGGGAGGAAAGATTGTAAGAACCACAAGACCAGGAAGTCTGATGTAAGACTGTCTCTCCTAGGAACAGCCGTATAAACAATACCTCAGCATGACAACGTCCATAGACGTGCTAGCTCAGAAGGGGGACAATCTCATGGGGTCTCACCTCTAAAGAAAGAACTACAGGCAACTAACGGCTACCGAGAGGGAGAATTAACGTCTCCCAGAGATGGGCCCCCTAATTGGTTATCCAATACGAAATGGTCAGCCCTGAAACCATATACACACACAAATAGCAAACTAGACTCAGCCTGTTGTATTTATGTATTTGTCCATGTATATTTTAATCAAAGAACAAGGCTATGAATTTGAGAAGGAGCTTGGAGGGAGGGCACATGGAAGGGGATGAAGGGGGGGATGGGAAAAGGGGGAGTGGTGTAACTATATTTAACTTAAATGCATTTAAAATTAATAAATGCATAATGTTTAAAGGTATGTAGTAATTATAACCCACAACGCAGGTAATTGCTTTCTATTCTGAATGTCATTATTTTTTTCTTGTGTGTATGTGTGTATGTGTGTGTACGTGTGTGTGTGTGTGTGTGTGTGTGTGTGTGTGTGTGTGTGTGTGTGTGTGTTAGTATGTTCACGTGCTGTGGGTGCCCTGAGTAGATCCCTTGGAGGTGGAGTTAAAGGCAGTTTTGTGATCAGCCTGATTTAAGCGCTGGGGACCCAACACGGAACCTCTGGAAGAACAGTATGCATTCTTAACCATCTTTCCAGCCCCAGGCATTATATCTCAATAGGTAAGTTTCAAAGTTTATTTCAACCCTTTGCTTCTACATATAATTTGCTGATGTGGGTGACTTCCTGTTGCTTGACTAGAGCTTTTGAAGGCATGAAAAGTCTGTCCTTATTTTGGCCAATAACAAGGTATAACGATATATAACATAAACCTTCCACTTGAGGACGACATCACATGTTCGGGTTGCTTTGGAAAATTAAATGTATTAGGGCAATACCCATACTTAAAATAATATCAGAAAATTAGGAGTCAAAAGGCATAAGTTTGGGGGCTAGAGAGATTGCTCAGTGGTTAAGAGCAGGGGCTGAGGGATTCTATGAGCAAGGGCATCAAGATCATGATGGGGAAACCTACAGAGACAACCAAAGCAAACTAGTGGGAACTCATGAACTTTAGACCAACAGCTGTGGAGCCTCCACGGGACTGGACTAGGTCCTCTGCATAAGGGAGACAGTTGTGTAGCTTGATCTGCTTAAGGGGCCCCGGCAGTAGGATCAGGATCCATCCCTGGTACATGAGCTGGCTTTTTGGAGCCCACTACCTATGGTGGGACACCTTGCACAGCCTTGATGGAGGGGGAGGGCCTTGGACCTTCCTCAACTGAATGTACCAGACTTTGCTGACTCCCCATGGAGACCTTACCTTTTCAGAAGAAGGAATGGGGAGTGGGAGGTGGGAAGGCTGGGGGGGCGGGAGGAGAAAAGAGAGGGGGGTCTGTGGTTGGTATGTAAAATGAATAAAAAAATTCTTAGTAAAAATAAAAAACAAAACAAACAAACAAACAGAAAAGGAACACTGGCTGCTCTTCCAGAGGACTGGGGTTTAATTCCCAGCACCCATACGGCAGCTCATAACTGTCTGTAACTCCAGTTCTAGGGGATCCAACACCCTCACACAGACTTACAGGCAGGCAAAACACCAATGCACATAAAATAAATAAATTAATCTTTTTTAAAAAAAGACATGTTTGAGTTGAGACTGCACCTCTATGTGAGACTATATGGTGGCAAAATTGTTTCATCTCAAGGTAAGATATTGTTGGAGAGCCAACAACAGGTTTCTGAAGATGTATCTGTTCAAAGATTAAGCATGGTGAGTAATATCCATCTCATAAACAATAAAGATAAATTATAGATGCGTTTATAATGAAAATACTTAGCAAAGTATCTTTAAAAGTGCCTGTCACACTTCAGGGTAAAGTCATTTCACATCAGTGGTCACAATTTTCCTACTGGAAAAAGAAGACATTGTTTGGGCTTTGTGCTGCCTAATATTACATGATTCCCGTGGGAAATAAAAGTCTCCAGGTTCAACGTATATGAAAATATATAAAATCTCAATGCATACAATTGAATGAATATCTGTTATTCTTTTTAACATCAGAAGACGGCGACCTTCCAATCTCTGCTCATCTGGAATCTTATTTATCTCCACCTTCTCGGATCCATTTACAATCAGGACCAGATGGCCCAAGACCACCCATTTTCACATGTAGAACTGAGTATCTAGTTTTTCCATCTTTAACCCAAACATCTCAATTTAGCTTCCAAGGGCTTGTAGAAAGTATGAAAATACATATAAGACATAAAGAACATGTAATAACATTTATCTGTGAATTAGGATATGTACCAATCAAAAGAGATCCTTTCATATTTCAATGTAAACAGCTAGTGTTGGCTATGAGACATTGGTACAAGATGCGATACAAAGTAATTCAGTATACTAGGGTTAGTCTACACTGCAACTTAATCTCTGTGACCATGTTTTAATGATTTGACTGCTGTAGTGTGTATTTCCTCATCTCAAGATGGAAATCTCAGTCTGATTGAGCACCAAGACCTTTCCCAGCTCTAAACGCCAAACTGCTTGTCAATGTAGACACGACAGATAATGAGATCATTCTCAAATGTAGAAACCCAGAGGCTGAGGTGTAGATAGAGCCCTTGCTTAGAATGTGTGAGGCCCTGGGTTCAATCCTGTCTTAGTTAGGGTTTTTATTGTTGTGAAGAGACACTATGACCATGGCAACTCTTATAAAGTAAACATTTAATTGGGGTGACTCGCTTGCAGTTTCAGAGGTTCAGCCCATTATCATCATGATGGGGAGCATGTCTGCATGCAGGCAGACATGGTGCTGGCCACATCTTGATATGCAGGCCACAGAAAGTCAGTTGAGACATTGGGTGGTATCTTGAGCATAGGAAACCTCAAAGCCCACTTCCATAGTGACACACTTCTTCCAACAAGGCATACCCATTCCAACAAAGCCACACCTCATAATAGTGCCACTCCCTGTGAGATTATGGGGACCAATTACATTCAAACAACCACAAACCTTCAGCACTGAAAAAAAAACAAAAGCAAGCCAACAGATATAGAGAAACCATCCCCATCACTTTTAGTCAAGAGTCTTTATGGTCTGACTATTGTACGAAGTCCCAGATGATACAGCGTTTGTTGGCAATGAAACTGAGGTCTATTTACCTCCACATCGCGGGGCTGGCCCAGAGGTCACTGATGCCTGATCTTTCCATGCGAGATTCGGTGATATATCTATTTCTCTTTTGCTCTGTCTAGTCCCTTCTTCCCTGTTCTCACTTCAGGGACATGTGGAGGAATTCAATCCACAGTGAAAAGCAGCATTTGCCCCGGAACTCACTAATCCACAGCAGGGAAGGCATGTGTATAGGCTGCCATTGATGAGGTTCTACATAAGCTAGGTGTCATTTGCAAAATGCAGCATCCAATTATGCACATCGTTATTATTACTAATTAATTTTCATGAGTCATTATTGTATTCATTTTTCTCTAGAGAAACTAACTCCACAGTATTGTGGAAGATAAAATGACCGCTGAAAGGTCACATTTTGCAGCAGGCTAATCGCTTATAAGTGCTAGAAAAATACCAGAATCCTATTTATCCAGTTATTTTGACAACAACCTTCCGTCTCAGAAATGAAGATATTAGAATCCTTATAAATTAAATTTGCGGCCAAGCCTGTGGCACAGACCTGTGATCCCACCTATTTGGAGGGATAACACACAAAGATGAGCAAATTTAATACCTGGCTGGATTATAGAGTGAGTTCAAGGCCAGTCTGGGTGGCTTAATCAAACACTGCTTCAAAATAAAAAACAGAACAAGAGAGTGGTGTGTCTTCCTGGTAGAGCGCCTGCTTAGCATGGCCAGGTAGCTGGGTTCAATCCCCAGTGTCGGATTATTTCATTAGATTTGTACTAACAAACAGGAGTCATAAGCAGTTTGTTCAGTTACACGAGACTCAATGAAATGCCTGATTTATTCCAGGCATTACGGAAAAAATTAGTGCCAGCAAAAAACAGATACTGTCCTCATGTGCAATGATACTTAAAACACACTAATTAATTTTCCATCTGGGGGTGACATCATTATAATAGAGTTTCGCTTGCTTTTTATTATTTTGTTCATTTTCTAAATATAGTGTAAGTGTAATAGCTTGCACAGCCAGGAAAACTATTTCAGAAACCTGTGCTCTTCCCTAGTTGTATACAGGGTTAAATTCATTCTACTGTCTCTGGCTTGGCTACAGTTAGCAGAAGCTAGGCATGATTTCTAATATAATTTGTCAAGGAAAGCATCTCGTGGCCCTGAACAACACGGTAGGAGGAATATATTTTGAAATGACTTATGTTAAGACATTCAAGGTTGATAAGCTAGCTCAGCAGGTAAAAGCACTTGCCCTGAAGCCTGTTGACCTAAATCTGATCCACAGAATCCACCTTGTGGAAAGAGAGCTTGTGTACTTGTACGCATATACACTAAATAGATAATCCATTTTTAAAAGGTATTCAGGAGTGAATATTTGAGGAGGAAAAGATGTTCACATTTATGCTGTGAATCTACCATCTCTAAATAGGCTGAATAATTTATTAATTCCTCAACACCATGATCCACCCACAATCCTCATCTTCTATTCTGGTGTTCTTGATTTGTTTTTTCATTTTTTATTCTGTCTGCTCTCTCTCTCTCTCTCTCTCTCTCTCTCTCTCTCTCTCTCTCTCTCTCTCTCTCTCTCCCTCCCTCCCCCCACCCCCTGTGGTGTGTGTGTGTGTGTGTGTGTGTGTGTGTGTGTGTGCGCGCACACACACACGCGTATCTATGCTATAGTGTTCTGTGGGGGTCAGAGAACAACATTGGAGAGGTGGTTCTTTTATTTCACCACCTGGGTCCTGTAGATCAAACTCGGGAATCGGGCTGTCGGGCACATTTCTACTGCCATTTGATGAGGTTAAATTTATAGAGCTAGCAAAGCCTCTACTTCTATCAGAATATGTAATTATTTATCCAGTCCACGCTTTGTGTTCCACGGCTCCATGTTCTGTTCTTTTTGTTCTGAACACTGAACTGGAAAGAATTTTGGTGTTCTATGCATTTCTTCGAGATTGTGAGTCCCTCAGGTCAAGTCCTTTGATAATTAGGTGCTTTGTAGTTCTGGTTTGTTTTTTTTTTTTTTCCAGATAAGTACATGGAAATGTTTTCCGAAAGTCAAGTGCTACATGGAGAATAATAAGGACAGCAATCTCCACATCAGCTCCTGCTTCAGAAGTGACAAATTCAACCCTCCCGGGTGCTTCCCTTCTCTTTTAATTTAATATTCCTTATTGATGCATTTTTTTAACTATTTGATTTATAACTTTCAGCATTGACTTTTTGTACGAATAACTGCACTCAGGCAACATGCAAGCAAATCCAGGCCCCACATCATCTCTTGAGCGGGAAAGGCCTCTTTACACTATGATGTTTTTCTTAAATAAAAATGGTGCCAATCATTTTATAACTATGTAAGTATTGATAGTCATTGAACACAAAAGTGTACTAGCCTCATACTTCCTTTTTATCAGTATGCCTTACTCTTTTAGGAATTAGCTGTGTCCTTTAAAAAAAATTGCATGAAGGTTCTTTTATGTATCAATCACTATTTTTTCCCAAACCTTGAAACTGAATTTTAAAAGTCTTAGTGGTTTCCGAATCACATGGGCAAATACATTTTGTGTTATGTAAGCTGTTTGGTTTTACCTTTTTTTTTTTTTTTTTTTTTTTTGTAAATTTTTCCTTCCTAGAATTCCTTGACACTCTTCCCCTGATAGTGACTGTTTTCAGAGTTTGATGGAAACCACCCTGGCATGTCACTTTCTCTCTCTTCATGGTCATTCAATTTTATTTAAAATTTCCATTTTGGAATACTGCCTTGGCTGTCTTTCTTCTTTCAAAAACTGGCTTTAAGTGCGTTGCAGGGGAACACTTAAGGATTGAATTTCCAAATACATCCTTCTTCTGTCCACTTCATGTTGTATTTTCGTTGGGTATGGATTCCATGCTGACTCCTGTCTTGAGTTCTAGGGTCATGCCCCACTTCTCTGCCTCCCAAAGTTTCTCCTGAGGGTCTCTATGACTCTTAGCCTTCCCCTTGCAGTCTCCTCTGCTCACCCTTCCGAGGAACCCAGTGGTTTTTCCTTTGAGAGATGGCTCAGTAGTTAAGAGCACTTGCTTCCCTTCCAGAGGACCCAGGTTCAATTTCCAGCATCCACACAACCACCTGTAACTTCAGTTCAAAGAACTTTTAGTTTTTAGTTATAATTTTTTTAATTTGAAAAGGAAATAGTAATACTTTACACACACACACACACACACACACACACACACACACACATACACACACACATTCAGCCACAACTGTAAGCCAGAAAGACAATTACATTTTACTATCATTAACTATATTTTTAAAGTAACAAGAAACATGTAAAAAAATAACTTTTTATTTTATTAAAGCCAATATAGCAAAAACACTGTTTCAACACATGAGCAGCATGAAAACTACCTACAAGAAATCAGTTTCTTCTTGTGCTAAGGTTTGAATGTCAATAACTAGTTTACATTGACAGTGTGTTTTAATTTGGATTAGCCACATCCCTAAGGACATGGGTAAAAAATGGCTATAATACTGACTGTGGGTAATTAACTAATAGTTAACTCAATGAACTAATCTGAGATCTTTGCTGTTGGTTTGAAGTATTTTTTTTTTTTTTTTTTTTTTTTGCTTGAGTTGGTTTTTATTTGTTTTATGGAGAGGAAAAAAAATGCTAAGATGGAAGACTTCAGATGGAAATTCTCAGATTCTTAGGTGTCCTCGGTAACTGGGGATTTGAACAACGTTGGGCCACTTGGTCACATTCTCCTGATGCTCCCAGGATCAGCTGCAGTTCAGTGGTACAGCCTCTGCCCTGTCACTTTACAGACCATTTCTCACAGGAGGGTCACCTGCTTGGCCCCATGGGGATTTATCTTAACAGATAAGAAGAGAGAGATCCTGAGAAGCCACTTGTCATTCAAGCCAGTGGCTGGTGACAGGCCAGAGTCCCACCACAGTCCCAGATAAGGCTTCCCAGGACACCATACTGTTTTCTCAAAAACAAACACAAATGCTCCCGTTTTAATGAGGCAGTTTCTACTCCTTTCTTCCACAACTGTACTCGTGGCTCCCACGGTCTTTTCTCAAAAGGCTTGCTCGCAGATAATGTTTCTCTCGGGGCCCCTCATCTCTTAGTCTGACTTTAAGCAAACTCAACTTTAAGTCAACCAAAGAAGTCCACCGGTGTTGAACGTGTAGGACGTCTATGCTCCTTTCCTAATCTTCGTTTGGTTTATTTAGAATTTCTAAACAAAATTTAGGAAAAGAAAATTCCAAAACGCATGTTGACTGTACGATAGAATTCCTTCCTAGCAACATGATTAAGGCTGAGCACGGAAAAGTGTTCCACCTGCCATCCTCCTTCCTTAGAATTAGATTGAGATCAAAATTCTACTAATTATATATTTGAGTCAGGATGCAATATACGCATGTGTGTATGTGTTTCAATTAAAATAGATTTTAAAACATGAAATGAATTGGTGACTATAAAAATCAGAAAAATAACTGCCTCTCAAAGAAGGAGAGGTATATTAAGCTGGAGAAACTTCTGGACTGATGGACACAGGTGTTTTTGATGTGCGTGGTGACTCCACAGGTTTCGCAATCAATCAATCAATCAATCAATCAATCAATAGAATAGCCTTAGATTATTGCAGCCTCCTGATTTATTAGCTAATGCAAGGCACTTCTTTTATTGGTTCATAGGGATTTCTGTGCTTTAACTTCCAAGTAAGATGTAAAAGTTTTGCTGAATGGCATCAGGCAAATGCCATAACAAGCAACAGAACTCAGAGGCCAAGGGCAGAAGAGATAGAAAACAGCAATATGCACCCAGGCTGGCTGGCAAACATCTTCGGTTCCACCCAAAGATACACAATAATCAGCCTTCTATATGCTAAAATATACAATCATCTAGTTTGGAATCTTTGCAAATCAGATTTTGCATCAGCCTGTGCCCCCAGGCCGCTCAGACAGTGACTAGTGCCAGTAAGGGTAATGTGTGACGAATATAGGCAAATTGCATTTTTTTTTCTGGTTCATTTATTTTGTTTAAATTGTGTTAAGTATCTAAATAATTAGTTTAAACATGTTCAAAGCCAAACTAAAGTAAAAAATATTGCAAAGGGAAAGAAAGAATGTGTTTGCCTTCATTCTTAAACCAGTGGTATACTGCGGGGAGTTGAGCATGGCTGACCACTCTAATTGCTGTCACAGGGATGAGGGACAATCATGCTCTCATTCCTGTGCCACCACAAATACTAACCAGTCACCGGAATGCCTCTTGTGGTGCCTCTGTGGCTTTACATCATGTCACTTCCACTAGAATTATAACCATTAATTGCTTAAGAGTTCATTCAATTTAAATTTTTTTCCATCAAAAGCCACTCTTGAATAAATGCTTGGAATAAAAGGGGAAGTAGCAATGGGTTTTGAAAGCAAACCTTAACCGCCCCAAACCCTACAGTATACACTGCCTATTTCAAAGGCAACTTGCCTTCTATTTATGAACATAGAATTATTTCTTGATCCCATACTGTTTCATTCCCGTTGGTTTATAGTATTTCAAACAATTTTTTTAAAAAAGGCATTAAGAGAGAAAGACCTCACAGTCTTTGGCAGCTAATCCAGAAGGTTCCTTAGAACGAACCTGCAGGGGATAGACTCCAATAGGAAAATTGCTTTCCACCAGTTAATTTCCTTTCTGATGTTTCAACAATGAAGAGTCAACCCATGTTTCAAGTTAATATGAGGCACAAAGAGAGATAATGTTTTCAGATAAATTTCACTCTTCACCCCTGAGTCTTTAAATATTAAAATTTTTCCTTATTCTTGCAGAAAATAATAAATTATTACCCTCTGATAGAAGGAAAGAAATAATTGAGAAAAGCTGGCTCCCTGTTCCCTTGGCAATTGATCTCCCGGTATTCAGAAACTGTTTATATAAATGGGATATTTGCTTTTTAAGCTTTATTTACAGATTTTGCCAGATGAGCATGTACCCTGTGAACTATAATTATGGGTTTCCAGCTGTTCCCAGAAATCTTGGTATGCACAGTTTTGGAGCCTGAAGCAGGCGTAAAAATCAGCCACTGGTTAGCCTAAAATAATATCAACTATTAATGACTGGTAAACCTACAGAGAACAGGCTGCTGATTCATGAAGACCATAGAATTATAGGGGTGAATGTGCTCTTAATAAGCCTTTCCATTTTCTTCTTCTCCACTGCAGGCTTGAATCTACTATACTTACATAAGCCTAAATAGAGGAGACATTCTGTGTTTAAAAGACCAGTCATTACAGCAATTGAGCAACTCCCTTAGAATTCTATGGTGTTTCACCTCTCTGTTTTTTAGAATATTTTTCCTTATTTGTAATCAAAAGCCCTCTGCTTGCTGTTGAAATATGGGCCACGTCTGATTTTTTCCCCCACTTTTATAGAAGTGGAATCTTTTCTGGTCTTGTTTTTCATGGCTTTAGAGCCAACTCCTAAAGCAGAGAGACCATGTGAGGCTTTGAAGGGACACCAGTGGTCTTTCTATCCTCTGTCACTACCATTGAACCCACCTCTCTCCCACCGCACCTATCTAGCTAAGCACGTAGACTTCCCGGCTACTCCTCTCCTGAGCATGGCTACACGATTTTATTCCTGAAATAGCTACATGAACACTCCCTGCTTCCTGGATTAGGAAAAAGAGGTGACTAATAAAAATATCCAGAACAACTCAGTTGTTCTAGATAAGTGACAATCAGTAGGTGAAGGGCTAGTATCAGGGACCGCATTCAAAGTTCAGAAAGACTATCAGGACACAAAGCACAGAAGCATGGGGCAGAGCAGATCCCTAAGACATCTGAGTTGAGCATGAGCCAACGGCAGAAGCACCGAGCTTCTAAACGCGCTCTCCTGCATCAGGTCAGCGACGATGCTTAGAGTTCAGTAAGGAAGTATGATGGTATGAAAGCCATTGTTATTGACGAAAAAGGAGAGGAGGGCTGCATCACAGAGTGTTCTCCGGAAGGAAAAGGCCAATAAAACCCCAATAAGAGGGAATTTATCAAACTGGTTTACACAATGGTTATGCACAGTCCCACAATGGCCGTCTTCCTCCGGCTACAGAGCAGTAGAAACCAGGAGCTGTTCGGTTCGGGAAGGCAGAAACCCCCGTACAAGGATGAGCAAGGATGCTCCTCCGGTCTGTGGCTGAAGGCCTGTCCCTGGAGAGTCAGCCATTGGTGTGAGTCTGTGTTCAAAGGCTGAAGAAGCTGGAGTCACAGGAAGTTGGAGTTGGAACCTCAGGGCTGATGGCAGCGGCGGCAGTGGTAAAAATCACACCCAGTTGAAAAGAGTCCGGTGTTCCCACGTGAGCCTGCTCCTTGGGTTGTCAAGTGTGGGTTTCGGCTTTCTTCCAGCACTGGCTTTGGTTTCCTGTGCCAATTGGACCTGACACCCAGGACAGGCCTTCCCCACTCAGTTTGCTGACCCATCTGTCAATCATCTTTAGAAACACCCTAGCAGATATAGCCAAAAGTGAGCTCTAACCAACTTTCTAACTTGTTTTCAGTTCAAGTTGATAACCAAGATTATCAGCTACAAAAAAAACTATGTATTTTCATGAAAACAGCCTTATGGAACCCTGTGTTAAAAAAAAAAATTTTTTTTTTTGAAAAAAGAAGCCAGTCTGGGCTTGAAAAGGTTATTTACATTGGAACAAGAATATTAAATATCTCTCTGAATCACAGAATCTTCAGCATCGCTGGGGCATAGTACACAGCCATTCATACATGCCTGAGAACAGACAGTCCTGTGCAAACCCACGCTGGTAGGTGTTTTATTTTTCTAGATTTCCATAACAAAATACCACAGACTGGGTGGCTTACCAAGCAGAAATTAAGTTTCTTGCAGCTCTGGAGGCCAGAAGACTGAGGTCCGGGTGTCAGCAGGAATCTTCTCTCCTGCAGTTTCCTTCCTTGGCTTATGGATAACCTTTTCCTGCCTGTGTCTTCATGAGGGCTTTGCTCTGTGCAGTTCAGCCCTGGGATATGTGTCTAAATTGTCCCTACGAGGAGGACACTGATCCAAATGGACCTTTTAACTCGGTTGCCTCTTGACAGGGTCTCTCTTCACGTATCGATGAGTTTGATTCTGAAAAACAACTTAGGAACCAGTGTTTTCCAAAGTGAGCTTCTAAGATTTGATGCATTAAGACTACCTAGAATGATTGCTTGAAAATAGATCTCTGAGCTCTCGTCAAGACTGATTTAAGTCCGAGTATCTGAAGGCTAAGTCTGGAATCTCAATTTAAAAAAAAAAACAAAAACAACTTTTTTTTTCATTTTATTTTATGTGTGTGGGTGTTTTACTTATACTAATGTCTGTGTACCACAGGCATGCAGCATCCATGGTGGTAAGAAGGTGCTAGATTCCCTGAGACAAGAGTCATAGACAGTTGTGAGCCTCATATAGGTGCTGGGAATCTAACTCAGGTCCTCGGGAAGAACAGCCAGTGCTCTTAACCACACAGCTATCTCTCCAGCCCCAAATCTCATTTTTTAAGAGAATGACACCTAAAATTTGTGATTTCTTGTGATTTCTACAGTGATTACCTACTGCAGTAAAATTTACCCCCAAAACTCAGTGTGGCTTAAAACAACAAATACTCTCTATTCCACGACTCTGAGTCCAGGGTCTGTATGCAGTATGCTTGCATGCCTTTGCCTCAAGGATACACATGACATGACCTGCCAAGACTAATACCTCCAAGGTTTGGCAAAAGAAAGACGAGCTTCCAGGTTCACTCGTGTGGTGTGGAGGATCCATCTTTTGCCAGCCAGGGTACTGGGAGCATTTATTCCTTGCCAGCTGTAGCCAGAGGCCTCCCTTCATTTCCTGCCACACAGTCCCCTCCTCAAGGCAGCTCTCAAGCAAAAGCAAGAAAGATCCATTGTGTACCCTACTTTTGGAAAGTGCCATCCCATCCACTGGTCACATTTATCACAGGTTGAGCATTCCTGTCTGAAATGCTTGGAACCAGAAGTATTTATGATATTGAATTTTCATCAGATTTGGGAGTATTTTTATAAATATCCTAAGATATCTGGAGAGAAGCCTGGATATAAGCATAGAATCCCTTTACATTCATACTCAACCTAGAGACATAGGCTAAGAGTAACTTTATAGAATATTTTTGATGCTTCTAGATTTGGGCTGTGATATGTCACCAGGATATGTCAGGTGTGGAATTTTCCCACTTGTGACATCATGTCAGTGCTTAAAGGTTCTTAGACTTTGGACCATATGGGAGTTCCGATTTTAATATTAGGAGTTCTCAGCTTATAATTAGAAGCAAACTCGAGCCCAAACTCAAGTAGAGAAAAGAATGCCAGGCAGTAGAGAGCCTTCTCAGACAGCTTCCATTGGCCCACACCCTCAAGTGGAGAAGTCAGCAAAACTCTAACCTGAGACGTGAGGAGTGCAGAGCCCATGTGGGGGGGGCGGGCAAGATGAGCCCAAGGATGCTGCTAGAGGGACAGGTGAGCTTGAGCCTGGGCCTGAAGCTCTCTCAGTGTCTGGGGGGAAGCAAGCTTCTTCTATCTCCATTGCATTCACCAGCACGGTTTGTGCAAATCTCTAAAGACCTGAAGATAGAATCTCATCCTCTGTACTGCCAGGATGTAGACAAAGGATTGTTTTCCAAACCACAAGCTTCAAATTTACCAAAATCGGGTATCACAAGGAACAAACTCAGTATGTTTTTTATTATTAATAAAAAAAAAAAGCAAAACCATGAAAATAGACTTAAAGTGTATTCAGTTGTTGGGTTGTTTACTTTGAGTCTGTAGTTTTGACAGAAGTCTGTTACTCATAAATGTGTCTTATTTCCTTTGCCCAATTTCAGGCTTAATTCTTCATGGAAGCATAAGCCCAGGAAAGGCCACAAGAAATAAAAAAGGATGGGTGGAAGAAGGGCAAAGGACAGAAGGAAGGAAGGAAGAAGGAAAATTGTTGGCTATTTAGACTCTTAGCTGCTTACCGAAAAATCGCTTCTCAGCAGAAGACTGTCTGAGCAGCAGTGTGGACTGGAATAAACTCATTTGGAATTGTCGGTTTGTACCATATAACTCTCATTCAAAGAAAGGAACTGCGGTACCCTGGAGAAGGCTCTGACCTCAGAAGCTGTAAGACTTGGCTTTGGCTGCTCTTGGTCAGTGGCTCACTTGATGAGTAAGCATGGGTAATTCAATTAACTTTGCAAAGTCCATTCCCCGGTCTGGTAAATGAATAGTTTGAGAGAACAGAGTGATGTTTACAGTGTGGTGAGATGGGCAATATATCAATATTACCCCCCAAAAAGGTTGGAAATCCAAATTTGGATGCCTGTCCTAGACCTGCTGAATCAGAAAATATTCTAGGAGTGGGGTATAAGAGTCATTATTTTAACAAGTGACCCAGTTTTTTTCTGAAGCACGTACAGTTTGAGAACTTCCAAAGCATGTCATCTTAGATTTTTTTTTCCAAGTTAAAAAATCTGTTAGGATTAAGAAGTTCTGTAGACTGCTTTAAAAAAAATGATAATAATTTCCAATAATTTTTTAAAAGGTTAATTTGGAACTACTCAAATGAAACAAAAGCAATTGTAGAATGTCTTATTACAGAATCCTCAGGAGGAGGATGTCTATGCATACTGGTAAGCCCTTGTATTGTCCTAGAAAAACTGGACCACAGTAAGAGTCAGCAGAGTGTAGACGGAAGTGGTGGCGCACACCTTTAATCCCTGCACTTGGGAGGCAGAGGCAGGTGGATCTCTAAATTTGAGGCTAGCCTTGTTCACAGATCAAGGTCCAGGACAACCAGGGCAACACAGAAATCCTGTTCCATAAAAACAACAACAACAACAACAACAACAACAAAAAAGACTAAAAAAAAAAACAAAAAAAACCACCACACACACTTTAAAAAAAAAAAAAAAAAGAGTAAGCATAGTTCGCCAAAATCACAATTCCTGCAATGGCAAAGCCAGACCTCACACCTAGAAACCCTGATTCCTAGTTCAGCATGCCTCCCTTTCCACAGGTTGTTACTGCATTTACACCAATGTGTTTGCCCATGTATTTCTTAGATACAGAAAACAATCACTGAATAGAAGCAGTTTGACTCTATTTTACCTCTGATATCAATGGTGTGTGTGTGTGTGTGTGTGTGTGTGTGTGTGCGCGCGCGCGCAAATGTATGCACAAGTATGTGGAGGCCAGAGGACGACCTCAGATGTCATTCTCCAAGTGCCGCCCACCTTTCAGTTTCTTTACACAGGGTCTCTCACTAGCCTGGAACTCTCTAAGTAGGCAGGCTTGGCTATTCAGTGGGTACCAGGGATGCGCCTATCTCCATTTCCCCAACACTGAGATTAGGAGGAAACATCATCATGCCCTGCCTTTTTAATGAGAATTCTGAGGATCAAACTCGGGTCCTTAAGCTTGCAAGGCAAGCATTTTATGGGCTATTTTCTCAGCCCCAGTGGTCTTTTTTTTAAAAAAAAAAAAAAAAAAAGAAAGAAAGAAAGAAAGAAAAAATACATCCATATAGAACAAAGATATGATCCTATCAAGACACACACATATGTGGGCTCAAATGGTAGAGCCCTTAAGCATGGTAATTCCACTTTGGCTGAATGCCTACAAGGAAAGTTCCCTAAAGTTTTCATTCAAACTTTCATCTATAAAATTGATGGTGCCATTAAAATGAAGGGACACAGGTATTAACTCCTCAGTAATTACTGACTATTAGATCTTTCATGGCAGTTGAAAACATCCTCCCTCTTAAAAGATATAGCAGGTAGTAATGGCTAATGGCTTCCTTTGCTTCTAACTTTTATCAATGTGTAGTAATAATATTATTAGAAGTATAATAAACAGAAATCTATTTAGCAAAGATGATGAAATCCTGAGCCAAAATACGTTTTCAAACTCCCTTCTATAAGATGAAAAGGATATTAAGCAGATGCTCAGGACCAGTTGTCCTCATCTGAGATCCCATAACCTTTGTCACGAGGCTCAATTTGTTAACCCCAGTGCCCTGCCAAATTCCTGCATGAGTAAGGCAATTTCGTCTGCTTAAGCTCCATTGCAACTGAAAGCAAGTGAACGATTCTTCACTTTCTCTTCTGAAATAATTGTATAGTTTTCCCTGTGACCAGCTCTTGCTTTCTCCTCTCCACCCTCTCTGTTAATGACTGCTACTTTCCACCAGAACCCTGAGTTTAGAACTAGAAAATATTAATATTAATAATAACAATAATAATATACAAAAACATAAGATCTATTGTATTGCTGGCTCTGAGAAATCTTGAAACATTTGTAGGAGAAAAATATGGGTAGGGACACTATCAGATCATTTTTAAACTTTCCATTAACTTTATTGATTGACCTACCTTTAATTTCCTCTATTTTGAAATGTGCCTGTCTCATTTGAACTGTCTTCTGTCTTCTCAAGGTCACTGTTTAGACATCTCTTGCCAGGTGACTGACTGGGAGCCGACTGAGAAGAGAGGTCCAGCATTACAGCTGACACCAGCGGAGCGCTTGAGTGAGGCTTCGCTGGACATCCATAGGTTCTCCTGAGGGAAGTCAGTGGGAGACCTCAGCTGAACCCACATGAACAGATAAAAACATGAAACTGGGCTCAGTCAATGTGAAGACTTATGGAGAATAAATAAATCAGTAGGTTATGACATGCTCTATTACTCCACAGCAGAAAGGAAAGAAAAAAAAATCACCTACTTCACTACTGAAGCATACATTTGGCCTGTTATCTCTATACTATTCCTAAAGGCAATATGCTGCACCAAGTCAAATGCATTTTGTTGACAGTTCCTTTATTTTTCAACTTCCTGATAAAATTTCTCAATTTACACACTTACACACACACACACACACACACACACACACACACACACACACACACACTATTTAAATCAGCTAAGATCTGTGTATCAGTCCATGTTTTTTTTTCCTCTTGTATGCTGTCTCCAAAGTGTCCGTTAAAGTGCAGTTTACTGCTCTTTTGATAATTTCAAATCACTTATACCATGTGTCAGTGACCTCTACCCCTAAGCCAATGACAGTCACACAAAATCACCAGAAAAATAAAACAAACCAATCAAAACAAACAAACAAGCAAGCAACACCGTGCAGCTGGGCATGTGTATGTGCACACTTGGGTGTAAGTGTGTCTGTGTTTTAACCTGTGTCTACTGTGGTTAAACTTGTTCCTGCTTGTAATCTGCGATCTCAAAGGCTTAAACTAAAATTTATCTGGCTCAATCCCCAGAGTGTCTAAACTTTTCCCAGCTCTAAGAAGAATGGCTTTTGCACCCTCTGTACACATCTGTCCCCCATACTCCCACAGCCAGCTTCCCCCACTCGCCATTAATCCCTTAGGTTTCTTCTTGCCAAAGATGTTCTGTTGTTTGATAGAACACTAATCTCCAAGAATCTCAAAGTATCGGCTTACCTGTGAACGCCCAGAAACTGTCTCCAGCCTTAGCCTCATCCCCTTTCATGTTTTCTTCAGCTTTGAACACATGTATCGCACTCTGTCTGAGAATGGGGCTTACATTCTGTTGTGGTTAGGAAGGATATTGACCTGAAGGCACAGCGTTCCCTCTTCGCTCAAAGAAGCAAGATCAACATTCAAAATTGCTTTGTGACAAACATCCATCGGTAGAAGAGAGGGCACCCGTGGGCAGGGGACTCAGGGAAGGTGAGAGAAGAATCCTCTGTTCAATTCACTTTTCAAGCTTTTGCCGAACTAAAACGGTGGGGGTGGGCGGGTAAGATGTAACAGGGGGAACGGTCTCTTTCAATATTAATATCCTGTCATGGTCCTACACATTTGTGAAGAGAGAGTACAAAGGAACAGTGCAAATTGACAGTCACAGGACTCCAATTCGGGTCAATTTATTACCAGGAAAGCGGGTGAGCTGTGAAATGAGGGACTCGGTCCCTGAGTAGATGACGAATCTCACACTCCCGAGTTCCTTCACAAGGAAGCTGCAGTGAATTTAATAGAACCCCATCAAGTGCAGCTGAGGGATCTATCCTGCCTGTAGTGCGAGCCTGATTTCCAATTCTAATGAGGGTCCAGAGTCCTCATACTTCATCCTAAATGGCAATGGTACCAAGCCTTGTCTCTTGCCGGGATGACATCTTTTACATGCACTAACATGATATGGAACCTCTTGGGGCCCATCCATGACATGGGGATTAAAGGTGACATCAGAGTGTCCAGTCACCCCCTCCTAATCGCAGTGGTAGCCTCCCATACCCCTTCTCAAAGCTGCACTGGAGAGCTCTGTGGAAGACCGTGGAATTTCCTCAAATCTGGTGGCAAGGCTGTCTTTGGAATGTTTATTAATACATCTCAGGAAATGCTGTGTTCTGACAATGAGTTTCAACAGTGTGTTGATGTTCGCCAGACTATGGGTGATCCGCAAACCACGTGTATCCTCCTCAGCCTTTGAAAATGATAGGGAGATTTGAGACAAGGTGAGATACGGTAGAAATGTCAGAGGCCCCGGTTAGCAGAATGCAGATTGGCTAGCCAATGTCCTGAAAGATAACTCAGTTCCTAGGCCCTGGGATACCACCACCTTTAAAAAGTAGGTATGGTCTCTCTGTGATGTGACTTAGGATGTCGGAAGACTCTTGGTTTCTTATTGAAGGAGAAAAACCAGGATCATGGTAAGAGGAGAGATGGTGAGTGTAGGTAGGTAGAAAAGCATGCTTTATTGGTGAAATCATTAAAGCCACTCCACGTAGTTAAAAGGGAGGTTTATTTAGTGGTGTAACTTACAAATGAAAGGATAGGTAGGTTGCAGGGTCTGGGGAAGACGTAGCACAGTCCAGTGGTGTTCTCTGGAGAACTCTGCTCTGTCTACCTCTAGCATCCAGGGTCCAGGAACCAAGAGAGGCGGCACATCTGGATCTCAGGTCTTCAGGGCCCTCTCTTGGCCCCGCCTTGTAGGTGTGACAGTTACTGAAGCCTCAATGGGGGTTGAAACTTCCAGATCAAAGCTGGAATGGCTACCCACTACAATGCTTGGTTTTGAAATGGAAATTAGAATAAGTGTAAGATGCACCCAAGGCTCCTTTGCTGGAATTCCCCCTTCTCAACCCACACAACTGTGAGAAGGCCAACCCTAGACCTCTGTCCTGTGACTTGGGTACCTGAGGACCCAAAACCTTGGGCTGAGTTCAAAGGAGGCGATGAAAGGAAGGGAGAACTGGAAGCGACTGAATATGAGGAAAGATTAAAGGAGGCAAATCAAGAAATCTGACTGAGGGATTGCTGGGGGCAAAATGATAAAAGCTACAAATACCTGGAGCATGCACACATCGGGCCAGGAAAAGGTCCCCTGTGAATTAGCAGAGGCAAGAACTGGCTGCCGAGGAAAAGGAGGTTGTGAGAAAAGCATTCATTTAGCCCACCAATGAGTAAGGAAAGTGGCGGTTGGATCAGGAAGGACCTTTTACAAGCAGGCAGGGGCAAGCTCTGGAAAGCCTGCCGTAATGAGGGCCTAGGCACTCGGGAGGCACCAGAGGCTGGACAACCTCCCCCAGCAAAACCCCCACACACACACACCAAGAATCAAGACTCATCGAGTGACAGATTATATTCATTCCATTAACTTGTCCGGTCCTCTCAGAGGGAACTGGCTAGTGAAGGACAGACAACGCAGATCTTCAGAGTCTGACTCAGGAAGCCAGGCTTCGTGTCAGACAATTGACTCCAGACTCTAACGTGAAAATTAAATGCACAGTGTTTTAGTGAACTTAATGAGGTGAGCAACAACTCCAAAGGCTTCTCATGAAAAGTGAAAATAATTGAAAAAAGGCACCCCCTTGCCAAGGCAGGCTCTGGTAATGAGAACCACGGCTGCTTTGAAGGTTTCAAACAATTCTCACTGATGACCAGAAAGGATCCCTTGTGCTAGAGAAAGTCTATCTTTTTTTTTTTAAAATTTATCCTCCTTAAATCCTGATTGTGAATTTGTTGATAAAAAAAAGTAGGCAGGCTTTTCCCAAAGAAATATCTTTTTTTTTTGTACTCTTGAGAGGTCGTGGATTACTCAGGATTTACATAATCACAGACGAACTAACTTGCAATATTAAACCCCATCTCTTAATTTAAGTGTTGGGACCAAATTGCTCTTAAGGATGAAATACTTCCCCCCACCCCTGTTTTAGGAAGGTCTGAGTTCATAAAGAGTAAAATCTAGGAAAGGAAATGTTTACCAATGTTTACCTCTGTGCATCACCATATGTCACCTAGGCTCTCTGTAACTGTATCGGTGGTGAGACAAATTTCAACTCTTTTTTTGACACCCTCCCTCTAATTTTGTCATAGTTGTTATCCCTACATGAGCCCTGAACAATTCTCTGTGATAAGCTTTGCCCTCTGACCCCATTTAACCGTACACACCTCCATTTGCTCGGTGGTAAACTTTACAAGGGTCCTCTACCAGAATTAATAACAGTGAGCTTGCTTTAATTTGAAATTGCAAAGTCCTTTGCTACAATAAACACCCCCAAGATTTCCTCCCGAAGCATTTAATAATCTGTTTAATTGTCCCGGCAGCAGGGGAATGGTTCCCTTGGAAGTCTGGCTCTTACCTCATGCTGCTGCCTGGACCCTATCATGAGCAAACAAAAGCGGTCAAAACAACAAAATAAAATTCGGGACATGTTATTTTATTGCGCAGCGTAAATGCTGTTTTTGAAGTTCTGTAACCATCATCTTCAACACTTTGCTGACCTTCTCAGTTTTCTTCGTCCAAAGAAACTTCTAAGCCCTGCCGAGCTAAAGCGTCCACCGCAAAGTCTCGTCTATTTCTGTTCCCCGCGGCAATTTCAGCTTCCGGCTTGCAGAGCCAAGTTGCCTTTTACGTCAAGAGGGCTTCCACGCAGGCAGAGGGTGGGTGCTACAATCAAGGGAAAGCAGGGGACGTTATTGCTCACATCGCTGGCACGGCCCTTGAAGTGGAAGAGAGCCCAATGATCAGGAAAGGGGCCGGAGAATCTGAAAGCCAGTGAGAGGGGTGGAATGTGCTGGGGAAAGTCTTCCCACTTCAAGTTTCTGACACAGCCAGTAGTCATCCCGTGTTGAGAGAAGGGAGGCACACGTGTGCTCCTGGGTCTCCACTGAAGGGTCTACAGTTTCTCAGAAACGTTCCCTTGTGCGTTTGGGGAAGAAGGAGACGGGGACTTCCCCAGCAAATATTATTTTTAATCCAAAAATCACTTCTTATTCCACAGAAATCCCGTAACGTACCCAGGTATCCATTGCCATCTGGGACTTGCCCAGCCTGGAGGAAGACTAAATAAAGGAGGGGGATTTTTTTTTTTCTTTTTCATTTCAAAGTTACATGCAGACTACTTTAACTTGTTTTTATTACCTTTAATTAGCTTAATAATCTTCACATTTCCTTGTTGAATAACCGCTAACTTAATGGGTTGCCATAATGCATTTTTAAATTACTGCTTTAAGAAATTCAAGCCTGATTTCCCATTCCCCTCTGTATTAATTATCTATAAATATGTGTGGATTCCTCGCAGCAGATTCTTGCAATCTCCTTGTTAGCCCTACACAGACACTTAGAAGAGCTGTAACAAAGCAGAGTTCCACATCCCTATAATTTACTCAGCCTTATAATTGATATTTATAAGTTCAGTAAACCTGGACGGGGAGAGCAATATCAGCCAGGGCCCCATTCAAGTTCAAAGCCCTTTAATTTGGATGTAAGTGTGGGGATCTTGTTTTGCCGAGACGAACAGGCTCGCCCTTCTTTGTGCTCAGTTATGTGGGCCTCTGGGGACACAGTTTCTTCTTTTTAGCAAAAGATGATCTCCCTCACCCCATTCATTCCTCTAAGCCTGAGTTGAAAAGGAAACTTAACAAACCAGTTTGCAAGGTATGTGCTGGAGCCCAGGCAGCTAGGCTCTTTTTCAGCTTGAACCCCATAATACGAAGAATGAAATGAGCCGGTAGGTTGGCAGTGTGCCATGGAGAATGTGTTGCTTTTCATGACACGAGACTACTTTCTCATCCACACCGGGTAGGAACAACGTGCCCAAGATGAAGCCTAGCGCTGGAGAACTGAGGCAGTGGAGACACAGAGCTCAGAAAGAAGTCAAAGGCTGACCGTTGCTGAGGACTGGTCAGGATGACTCTTAATTTGAGTAACTCTTGATTAAGGATCACTCTTAATTCGAGGAATCCGCCAGTCCCAGGGAGGGTCTAGACCAGTGCTTCTCAGGGTGTGTTCCCTTGGTCGGCAGCGGCAGCAGTAACTTTACCATGAAAGTTGCTGGCTCCTTCTAAATCCAAAACTCGAGGCGAGCTGAGCACTTTTAACAGGCCCTCCAGGTAATTCTAAAATATACTGCAGTTGGAAAAGCAGTAACCTCATATGAGTATACAGTTCTTCCCCATAGATCCAAGTAAACTTCAAACACAAATTCACAGAATAATCCAAATAACCTCCTAGGGTAGAAGCACCCCTAGTAAAGTACCTAGTACTTTTTGGTTTCTTACTGTGGTGTTCTAGACATGACCTCCCATCCCACCATTGTGGATCGAAACGAAAACTTTACCTGTCTATCATCAAGGAACACCGGGTAGCATGGGAGAAAAAGAAAGATTGTCTATATCTAAAAACACACAGGATCAATTTCAAACAGAGAAAAGACTCTGGAAGAATTCAACCACTGAGCGGAGAGAAGCTAGTCATTAGCGTCACAAACAATGTGGAATATCTGTTCATTAATCGATCTGTGAGGCGTTCAGACTTTCCAGGTGCAAGACTTATGGCCAGCATTATGCATTGCCGCTGCCAGAAGCAGAGAGTGTCACAACACAAATAAACATATGTGCATGGAGAATAGCCTGAGAAGCCTGTGAGAGCCGGCGATTAGGGCAAGACAGCCAGCAGCCCTCCCAAGAAAAAAGAAACGACTCAAGGGCTTTCCATGTGGCCTCATGAAGGATTATTCTGAGATCTAAGGGCAAAAAGAGAAGCCCTGAGGGGGAAATGGAAAATGCTAGGTGGAACCAAAGAATCCGAAGGAGACAATAGAGACAGAGAAGAAAGTCAGGGTGTATCCCCTGGGGTGTCTCGGTACAGTCATGCTCTGTCCTCTTTGGGAGAGTGGGAAGAAAAGCTGCGTCTTCATGAATGCAGCCACCTCTCCACGCAGGGAGCAGCTGCCTTCAAGTTCACTCACAAGTCAGTGAGTAGAAGTCGGAATGCATTTTTCCCGTGGAAATATTATTCATGGTGGTTTGGCTTTCTGGACAAGCCACAATAGGCTATTTAGCCCCAAATGAAATTGAATCTACAGCCTAAGCCTTAAAAATATGATTTCAACAGTGTCTAAGCAGCATTTTTAATATTGTGTCTTTGGAAAAAAAAAATAGTATTCAAGTTCAAAGGTCGGACACTGGTCCCCGGCCAGAGGCCAGGAACTCAGCCATGTCCATTCTGCCTCAGACACTTTTTCCCCAGATGACCTCGGAATATGGCACAGACAGCACATTCTCAAGGACATCATTCCTGACCCTGTAACCTATGCATCTAACACTGTACCCCTCAGGCTCTTCCCTTGTCTTTTCTCCAGAGCACACCATCTCATGTGCTGACTCATTCACATGCCTTTGGAGACTTGTCCACCCCAGTGAAGGCAGGCAGGGATTCACCAGTATGTGATGCACTACAGTAGGCCCTAATGCATAATTGCTGTTTTTAATTCTCTAAAAAAATTCTGTTTATTAACTGTAGGTGGCCAAGGTGGGTTGTTGAAGCAAGGGTCAGGGAAATGGAATCCCTGAATCATCTTCCCCAAATACTCTGAATTCAAGAAGGAAGTATTTGTACACTGAGAAGTTGGGAAAAGGGCAGGCATCATGCATAACAGATCCCTGGCCATGCTGCAACTGAACTCTTAGATCTTAAATTTTTTTAAATGGTGGCTAGTACATGACCTTAGACTCAAGACATCAATGCACCAGAATCATCCTTTCCCACTTTTTATCAGGGGCAGAGTGTTCTTTGTATCCTTGGGACTGTTGGTAAGTCACGAATGGTACAACGGGGTAAGACATGAAGATGTCCTGCAAATCACACAGTGTATCCTAAAATAAGGAGAGGGTGATGCTGAAAGCTTGAGGTCCATGAACAGATGAGATCTGCCATCATCCTCAGGGTGATGCTGACCTGTGTTTGTCTACGGATCACCCTGGTATTTTCCCATGTGTGACAGTCTGCTACCTCAATAATCCATTGATGAAAAGTAAGGAGGAAGTCTGAGGAAAACATGGACATCATTGACATGCTCCATTAAAAGGGAAAGAGTGACCTTAGAAAAACATTCAAGGAAACATGATGCAAAAAAATAGTTAGAGTTAAAAATTATATGTTAGTTCAAATACAACATTCCCAGGGAAAACTTTCCTGAGGTATCCACGCCTCTCACTCCTCTCTCCATCGAAAGTTTAATCTTTCCTTAATAGCCTTTATCACAATGGGTAATTATAAGGCTAAAACATATAATTTATCTGTTTACTATCTAGCCCTTTCTACCATCCCTATATGATAACTTACATTTTTTCTTGCTCACTAAATCTCTCTCTCTATATATATATATAGTATGTGTATGTAGTAAATAAAACTATATTTTATATATATATATATATATATATATATATATATATATAGAGAGAGAGAGAGAGAGAGAGAGAGAGAGAGAGAGAGAGTAAATACAGTAAAACAGTGAGTCAAGGCCTAATAACCTGGGCTGGAATTGCCTACTAACCCCTGGTTTTACTAGTATTTTTCATTCAAGCTTTGCCCTCAGCACATGTACAATAAGTTCTAGGCGCCTGCCTATACCCGTCAGGCAAAGCCCTGCTTGATTGCAGGCAAGGGACCTCGGCACACCATCTGCAGGTCTGTCTACAGGCAGACTTGTCCAACAAGTCCTGTCGACATGTATCTGCTGTTTCACTCTGGCTGACCAGTCTGCAGTGGGAGAATCAGAGGTTCCATTGAGGAATTGAAATATTACCATGGAAAGCTCTCCCCCAACAAACCTCCAAAGCATGCATCTGGCCTGAACAACCACAGGGCGCCTGGACTGATGCAGCATGGCCAGGGATGGATGAAGACAAGGTTAAGGGATGGTTGGTCACTGCCTTCTTTCCACACCTTCTGATTTCACTCGGTCCACCGTGTGGTCGATGGGAAGGGGCTCCAGTTTGGAAGTCATGGCCCTAATTGACTTGGGGGTCATTTATTCACCATGTCACTTAGAGTTTTGTGTTTTCTTGTCAGTAAAAATATAGCCCGAGACATCTATGTCTCAACACAGTAAATGCTAGAAGTAAGGAGGGCTCTGAGGCAGATATAAACTAAGAATGCACAAATTATAGTCATTATTTCACGGTTTTGTCTTTTTTCCAGTGTTCTCTAAGTCTGGGCTTTTGCACGGAAACACCACCCTTTTCTAGTTCTGCCTCAGCTTCCGGAAGCAAATCGTCTAGGAGATGAGCCTCAAAAGACTGCCCAAGACCTATGCTCAGAGATTCTGAAGAACCAGGCCTCAGCTGCAACAACACCCCCTGATTCTGATAGGCAGCCAAGGTCAAGGACTGCCACAGGCTGGAGGCCTCACAGCCCCAAGGCTGACGCCAAACACCAAATTCCCTCTCTTCCCTGCGAGCACCAGGAGCTCTTTCTAATGGAGAGTCTGCCCTTTTGTTCTGCGAGGAGTCTAAGAGGAAATATTCCCTGAAGCTGTTCACTGATTTAAGCTGACTGGAGGACCTGAAAGGATTTCTCTGGAGCAGATTTGGAGAGGAGAAAATACAATAAGCCATCAGGAGGGAGACGTGGTACCCAGAAGGGAGCCTGGGAATGTCAAATACGTCCTGAATCGTCCTGTTTCCCATCATCTCTTTGTCTCTCCAAGGCTACTGGCAAACATGGAGGTCAAGTTCATCCTTCCCCAGGCAGAGCTATGTCGTCAACCAGCATCTATTGATAATTTCCCTCTTGCCTTTTTCTGAACTATAATAACTATTTATTTTATTTCTTTTTCACATGTATGTGGTGTACACATGTGTATATGCATGGTCACATGTGTATACGCACATATGTGTATATATAGGTGGAGGCCAGAGGTTGACATCAGGTGCCTCTGGCTGAGCCCAGACCCCTCTGAATCTACTGGTCTCACTGACCAGTTTGCCTCAGGGATCCTGTGTGTGCCTCCTGAGTGATGGGATAGTAGACAGGTTGCCACAGGTTGCCACATCTACCTAGCTTTTATGTGGTTCTGAGAATCCAAACTCCCATCCACATGCTTCTCAGCCCAATTGCACTTTTTTCTTTTCTTTTTTTGGTTCTTTAAGACAGGGTTTCTCTGTGTAGTTTTGGTGTCTGTCCTGGATCTCACTCTGTAGACCAGGCTGGCCTTGAACTCACAGAGATCCACCTGGCTCTGCTTCCCAAGTGCTGGGATTAAAGGTGTGCACCACCACTGCCCGTCCAATTACACTTTTTTCTTACAACAGTACTTTGCCGCTGCTTTTATCAAAAGGCATTTAAAATTTTTTTTAAAATGGATAGGGAATAAATGAGTGAGCAAAACACTTCATGTTCTTGAGGCTTTGCCCTGGCTTATTTCATTAAATAACAAATAAAAAAAAATGATCCCACTCATTACCAGAAACTCAGACATAGTAGTGGTACTATTACCACAAGAGGGACTATTACCATGCTACAAATAATGGTAAAGATGATGAAGGTGCTGGTGCTGATGCTGATGCTGATGGTGTTGATAAGTGAAAGTAACCATGTTTGAACACTTGATCATGGACATTGCTCTGAGCAGTTTCCATTGATTAATTACATCTTCAAATTACATCTATAAACTATATAACCCCCCCACCCCCGCTCTATCTTGAGGAAAGAGAGGCACTAAATGAATCCTTAATTTTTTTTTATGGTGAAAAAGGTATGTATTTAGAATTAGCCAGCTGGATGATCCCAATTTTATTGGCAACATCCAGAGCATCATAATCAGGAGCCAGTCAAACATACACTTTCTCCTCTCCATCAGGTCTTATGAGGGTGTTGGCTTTGGCCACATCAATGTCACAGAGTTTCTTCAAGTTTCTTCACAGCCCATTTGATCTGGTGCTTGCTGGCCTTGACATCCATCTGAGCACAAATGTATTGTCTTCGCTCTTTTTCATGGCTGACTCAGTGGTCAGGGGGAATTTGATGATGGCATGGTGGTCAAGCTTGTTTCTCCTGGGTGTGCTCTTTCAAGGGCTGTTGGGCTGCTTCCGGAGCCGCAGGGTCTTGGACCACCAGAAGGTGAGTGATGTGCAGATCTTCTTTGTGTGGCTGTGGACACCTTTCAGCACTGCCTTCTTGACTTTCAAAGTCTTTGCTTTGGCTTCAGCTTTGGGAGGGGCAGGAACTTCCTTCTTCACTTTCGATGCCATCTTGGCAAAAGGTGGCTACATTTCTAATAGCTGATGGCCATATAAGACACCTGGACAAACGTGAACTACAAATAAGTGTTTTACTATAGCTGTATTGCAGGATCACAAAGGAGAATAACAATATTTGCTCTAAGCATGTGCCATGAGATACATGGAACGGGTGACTGACTCTAAAATTTTCCTCATTGGTTTGCTTGAAGTCTAAATTCCTCTGACGATCTTAAACTTTCAACTAGCAAATGAAAGTGAGGAATAGCTAGGGTCCTAGGAAACAAAGGCACCAAGTCTGGCTGCTGGATGAGTGTGTCTGCTGTCCCCTTCTCTTGGCCGGATTTTCAACACTGGCACCAACTGCATGGTTTGTGAACAGAAGTCAAGGCAGGACTTTGTTTTAGACTTCATATCCTAGAGCCAAGAACCATTGCTTCAGCCCTCTTGTTTCCCTGGCCTCCTTCCCACTTCCCATACTAAAGCAGTGGTTTGAGGCCTGCTGGGCCCAACACTTGTGGCTCAGGATATACCTTGGCAATATCTTCTGTCATGATGGGGATCCTAGATCGGAGATGGGTCTCTCGTTTTCTTTCCCATTACCAGCCTACTGTAGCTCCCACTCCTACAGCTAGACATTGGCCTTGACTGCTCTGCTGAGTAGTCACTTATGAAATGAATGTACCTGCTTCTTCAAGGCCAGCTTGCCTTCTTGCCATGTTTGTGTTCTGTCTTCTCACGAGGGCTAGAGCCCTGACCCCAAATTTTAACGCCAAGTATTACTACCTGTTGATAGTCTTGTATGAGACTCATCCACGTCCCCTTTAATTTTGGATATATCATTTCCTCCAGATTCCCCCAGCAGGTGACCATTCCTTATTAAGGAACTTACTCTTCATCTTGGATTCTATCTATCATTCATTGTTCTGCAAGTTCGGTTCCCAAGTATCCAGACTTGCATGATTGGGTAGAACCTCCTCTGTATACGTTTGTTCTTGTTACTCCCCTATGAGCTTGTGGTTAATGGTAAAGGGTAGCTGAGCCCCAGATCTTAGTCTTTGCCAACTTGCCCAACCATGTTGCCAGCAAACTGCTAGTAAGCCCTAGCTGGAGCTTCTAGTATAGCCTAGACAATCTTTCATGACACCACGTTCCATCCACCCTCAGTTCCATCCACTCTCAGTCCCATCCACCCTGAGTTCACTACTTTGCAGATCTGGATCCCCATCTGAAATCTGAGTTCTCAGGAGATTCACAGGAATAGTCACAAGTAGAACTCACAGAAATTGTTTACCTGTCCACTAAACCCTGAAGCAAATATTTGCAAGGGAAATAAATAAAACCCATCCAAATTGGAAAACTACAGGAAACTTGGGTCTAATTTTTTTTAATAACAAACCATGCCAGACAAGCTAATTAGCATTTTGATGATGTTATGACATGATGAGTTAATGGAGCAGTTGGTGGTAATATCCCGGATCTTTCTTTTAATGAATCATTTGATAGCATCTCATGAAATTTTTACTCAAGGTTATCGCTGTGTGGTTTGCTGCAATTTGCTCAATGTCTCTTAATAAACATACAGACAAACAAGTCTTCTACCCACGGGAGCTTACCATCAACAAGGAAAGACAAGCAGAGAAGGGGTTCCCACAGGAAAAAGAAGAAAGCCTCCTACCAGCGACCTGCCTGCTCTAAATTACCTAGTGCACAGGCCCAACCATCCCTCATCGTCACAAACACTCATTAAATGCTAATCCTCTAGTGGTGATGTGTCCGGATCTAGCTCAAGGGAGTAAAGCAGACATGGTCCACGCCCTGCTGGAGTTGACAATGCAAACAGCTGTAGTTGTAAACCTAGGAGAGAGGGGAGAGAGGAGATTGTGCCTCCTGTCCGTTCTCCATCCCTCCCCCATAGCTTTCTGAATTAGCTTGACTTTTGTCTGCGAGGTCCCAAAATTGTGACATTTACTGGGCTTGCTGTCTTCTCTGTACTTGAGAACACAGGTGTTAGCCTCTCAAGGTTTTGAATATTCTTGCCCTTAAAATAAATTAGATTTACCCCTGGGTTGTTTGTCAAATCCGAAGTCCCCCTAGATGTAACTAAGCCCCCTTTACAAATCTTTCATTGGGGATTCTTAGTTAATTTTTAACACATGTTCGAGTGTGCCCCATTCATCTTCCAAGAGCAGATTTCAAAAGAAACTGTATAGGAAAGTATCCCCTTCCAACAGAGCATTGCATCTTAATGTGATTTACATGTGCTTTCGTGTGTGTGTGTGTGTGTGTGTGTGTGTGTGTGTGTGTGTGTGTGTGTTTGAAAATGCATGCGAGCACCTTGATCCTTAATTACACGTGATGTACAATAGTGCCCGTGCCAAGCAACGAAATTTTCCTGGACAGCCCTAAAGTTCTAAACAGTGTGCTAACATTCTTGTCATTTCTCCCTTCAGACACAGGTGGAGAAGGTAAGAACGTTGTCTACATGTCATATATGAGAAGAGAGTAAGCCCCACCTTGTCTCACAAAGATGGGATTCAAACCAGGAGACTGACTGAGAGAGAGGCTCAGAACCACAATGATGCCATGTTTCCCTCATAGAAATGTTCTTTTTAAAGTTTCTCTTTATAAAAGTCCTTCCAGGTGATGCTGACATTCCTTCTCCCCAAAATAAAGGATAATGACATTAAAAAAAAAAAAAAGGTTGTATTTCACTTACCCTGAGAAACAGGGTAGTCTCTAGGACAGACACCACTGGTTCAGGCACCTCTGTGGGACACTGATGTTGAGACGATGTGATAGCACAGCTGTCCCACCACTGTGCGGATGCTGTACACAGGAAGGTCAGCTGTTCCCAGCCTCTCCAGCTACACTCTGCCTTCCCATCCATCTCCGGGGACCCGAGCTCATAACGGCTACTTTCACCTTGAGAACACAGCCCCTCCCCTCCCTCCCCCTCGTATCCTTCACACTCTGTAACAGCAATGGATTCCCAAACAACTCTCCGGCACAACACAATTTACTTTTCTATGTTGGTGAAGATTTATGAGACTATGAGGTGTATACCAGCAAGCAATTCCAGCACACTTGAAAATGGCTTTGCAGAGGGCAGAAATCTGATAAGCAGGGGGAGATTCTCAGAGGGAGCCTGCCTCACACTCTGTTTTTCCAATGCTAAAATCATCCCAATTTGGGAACACAGTATTTCTTAACTTGCAGATGTCAACTATTATGCTGAAATATATGATGCACTTGAATATTTTTCCAAGATCCCAGCACAGGATCTTACTCATGCTGGATTGGACACAGCAGGTCTAAAGTCATCAGCCATCCCTGAGGCACCTGAGAAGTCGTCTATGATTGTCAAGGTCACAACTCTAGAAGAGGAGGTAGAAACAAATCAGCCAGAATGTGTCGCTGTATGTGTTTCTCGCTACAAGTCACCACAAACCTTGCCCCAAGTTGAGCAGACCACAACTGTCACGTGACCCAATGAAGCCATGTATATAGTAGCATCTGATGACCCACAAAACAGCTGCACCTAAGAATTCTATCCAACCAGGGATTTCACGCCGGATAATTATTAATCAACCTACCCGACACCACCTTCAGAGACGTTAAATGTTAGACACAGTAAGGAGCAGAAGTATAAAGGCAAATATAGGCAAGAAGCAAGAGTCAAGAAGAGAGAGGAGAGCTGTATGGATTCACTAGAAGAAAGAAAACAGCAACAATCAACCCAAGGGCTGGTCAGGCAGAAATGATAGAATGAGGGACTCCATGTGGCTGGTTTCTTGGCGACAAGGCCTGTGCAGATTCATTGGCTCGAGAGGGTCCCCAAGGCAGCTCGCTGCTCCGCTGCTGTCATATACTGAAATTCTTCCCACAGTTTAGATGAGGAGGTCCACATCTGTATTCAGCCCTGGGCCCAGGAAATGAAGCAACTACTCCTGCTTCCTGCTGCCTTCTCAGGCCTGTCATCAGGTAGCTGGGACTGTCGTTATTCTTCCCAATAGAAAGTACCAGAAACTTCCATCGTCATGAAAGTCCTCATTTTAAAAAGGCATACAAGATTGTGAATATAAAAGTAGGTTTGAAGTGGATGGTCTCTGAATCCATGAACGGATCACAACAAACACTATAAACGAGGGGAAATCCGCAAACACAACTGCCCAATACACTGCTGTGACAGCCTCACATTTTCAGGCCCCTTCCTTCTGTTGTCTTTTACACAGCAATGATTTTACAATATGGTGTTTTTTTCCATCTTTCTTTTAGCCAGTTTATGAGCCTTTGTTATTATTGACAAAGAGTTTAATTCAATTCAAAGCACCAACACTCTACCATACCCTCCTCTTCTTAGAAATTGGAGAGGTTGTTATAGTTTTTCCTTTAAGATCATAGGTCCCCTTGGGAGAAGGTTCAAAACTGTCTCTTTTATCTAGTTTGTGATTGGATAAGCCAACATACAAGGAAAGTCTCAGCACAGCACTCTGTGTATAGTAAGAACCCAGTGAAGCCTATACTAATTCAGCTCCCCTGATTCAATGGTATGAAAAATATATGCACAGTTAACGTTTTAAATGCTGATTGAAAATAAGACACATACCAATTTTTCACCTTATATGTAAGACTAAGATGGGCAGTTAAAAACCTACTCATTGTCTTACTTAAATTTTTCTCTCCAAGCTGTTTCAAAAAGCACAGTTCTCACTACTAAAACATGCAGGGTGGCTTTAAATTAAGTTAATTGCCAGAATCAGTAGAAATATTTCACCATCTCTTCCACTGTATGATGGCACACTGGGTTTAAAGCAGTTAATAGTTCTAGAAAATAAAGTATGAGTGGTTGAAAATATGAATCAGTGATATGACTCTAATATCATTTCAGGAAAAACCAGAAAGACTGAATTAATAACATGCTGTTATTTTATTATTGCATGAGAATTTATAGCTGACACCATGCAAGGACAAATTCTCTCCTTTATTGGCCTTTATTAGACAATGTATGGCGGGACCTTCTCTGATGTCCCTAAGGGCTTTCACAGTGACCCAGGCAAAGTCATTTTCTTAACCCTCACCCAACTGCTCATCATTCCTTTGTCTCTTCAGGTTCATACAAAGTTCACATGTGAAAATGCCTTTCTACAGCCAAGGTCATCCAATCAACCAGGTGCCACTGAACACTTAAACTTAAAACACAACTTGTATTCAGTAATATGTGTATATATACATATATGTGTGTATGTATGTATGTGTATATACTACTATGCTATATATTAGGGTTTCAGGGTGCCATAAAATACAACTTACATTTGGTAAAATAGATATATTTTGGGGTTTCAGGGTAACATCAGGGTTGGAAATATATATATATATATATATATAATATATATGTTATGGGGTTATTTTATATATATATTATGGGGCTTCAGGGTACCACCAATTTTGTGTGATATGTCTTTCAATTTATCCTCTTGAGCATTGAACAAAGTTGTTTTTTATTTAGCATTACTGAGGCCAAATTTGCTGATCTAAAGGTTGAAAGCCCGTGGAGGAAAAGACTTCAGTGGGTCATAAATGAAAAAAGAATTCCATTCCATACTTCTTAGCCAGCAAGAAAACTTGAGAGATTTTTTTTTCTGGGGGCGGGGGAGATTCCCTGTATCAAAAAAATTCATCCTTAATTGTCTCATATATTATTAAGCTAAAATTTATGTTTGGACCTTCTTATGGTTGAATACAAAGTGTCCCCCACAGGCTTATCTGTTGAGTGGGTAGTCCCCCAATATTGTAGAGGGTACTAGAAACCTTGGGAAGGGGGACCTGGCAGAGGTAGTAGGTCATGGAGGCTGTGACTTTCAAAGTGATGCCTGGCCACCAGACTCTCTATCTCTTTGCTTCCCCTCTGTCATGAGATGAACAGCCTCCTCCTCCACAGGGTCTGGCCTCCTTGATAACCTGCCTTACCTTGGGCCCAGAATCAATGACTCTGAACTGAAATCTCTGAAACCAATGAGCCAAAATAAATCCTTCCTCCAGAAAGTCATCCTCTTAGGTATCTGGTCACATCACAGGCTAATTAGACTTGCTACTGCTGTCACCTGAAGCTACGATGCTTGTTTGTGACTGGAAGTGGTGAATGATAAAGGTGATCATCCTAATTACCCATTCTTTTACATGTCAACTTGACACAACCAGCCTCATCTGAGAAGGGGGTCTCAGCTGAGGGATTCCCCCAGATCAACCTGGCCTGTGGGCATGTCTGTATTGTCTTGAGTGTCAAATGAAGGAGAGCTCAGCCGCCCACTGGGGCAGCACCATTCGCTGGGCAAGTGGTCCTGGACTCTATGAGGAACCAAGCTAAGCATGATCTTTGAAAGCAAGCCAGCAAGCACAGTCCC
Organism: Peromyscus californicus insignis; assembly: GCF_007827085.1. Classification (NCBI taxonomy): domain Eukaryota; kingdom Metazoa; phylum Chordata; class Mammalia; order Rodentia; family Cricetidae; genus Peromyscus; species Peromyscus californicus. The sequence goes on from NW_026294514.1 coordinate 30,147,693, forward strand.
TCCAGGGTTTCTGCTTCCGGTTCCTGCCCTGACTTCCCTCAGTGATGGACTGTGACCTGTATGATGAAATAAACCCTGTTCCCCTCTAAGTTGCTTTTGGTCATGATATTTGTCACAGTAAGAGAAGGACACTAGAACGAACACTCACTCAGCAAGTACCTAGTGTGTACTGTGCATACTGCTAGATATTGGGGATCAGACATAGAACAGGCATTATCCTCCTGGAAATTATACTCCATGTCCTTTTCCTGATCGACTATAGAACTTCCAGGGCATTGGTGCTTCAAAGAACTTCTGGTTCTCTTTTAACCAGGGCCCCTTGGACTCAACATTAGAGGGAGTCTTCTTTCTTTTAAGTTTGTAAGCCATTTGTATTCAAAGCATCTCCCTCATAGTATATAGCAATGATTGCAGTGAGGCATAATGATACTTTAAGTATTTAATAAAGTTTTATTCATGGAAGGTAATGAAATCAGGCATATCTCATTCGGCTGTAATAAAATCTCAGGCACTAGAGAAGAGATGCAGAAATTATTGCTATGTTCAGCCCCATCAACACAGATTCTTTCTTTGCTTCTCCTTTGTATTCTTGCTTGATAGCTCTAAGGGCAATATTCATTCTTATTCCCAAGGGGTAAGACAGCCGCAGCATAACATATAGAAGCCACAAGAGACCTTGTGAATCACAAGTCCAAGAATTTCAAATTGCACATGAGACAATAGCCTTTGCTCCTGGGGGGTTCTACTCTGAAGACGTTGAAGCTGCCCAATGGCAGAACCCGTCTCTTAGCCTTCGAGGGGTCCAGTGGGGTTGTGAAACCCGTTTGACCTCTTCAAGTTTACACTGGGAACTAACAGCTGATCAGAGAGCAAGGCTGTTCTCTTAACTCAAACCTTGCCTCTTTCGAAGACATGTGAAGTGTGTGGGAGAAGAAAGAGGCTCTTCTACTGACAAGGGAAAACTTTGAAAATGTTATTTAGGTTAAATTCATATCCTGACCCTTTTGCAATCCCATAACTGGTCCTCAGCTGACTAAAAAAAAAAAAAAAAAAAAAAAAAAAAAAAAAAAAACAGCACTGGCTTTTCTGATAGAAGTTGTGTCAGAACAACAGGATACTTGGAGTACGTTTTACGTGCTAGGGAGTTATCATATACGATTTCCGTATTGCTGGTGAACTACATTCCACAGCAACAAAGTCTAATGGGTGTCCTTTTCATCTTTTCTGATGAAAACCATTTTAAAAAGTTAGAAAGGGGATAAAAAAAAAATTGGACCAAAAGAGGTATGACAGATCCAGGCCTCCTGGTAGCCTACAGAAATGGCAATAACTTGATAACCTGCTGGAGGATTAGGTGACATGGTAGAGCTGTAAAATGGAGATGGGAAGCCTGTCACTTCATAGTCAGGTAAACTATGAGATGCAGTCCACTGAACTTCACCTTGTTTATAGACCTAAAGTAGACAGTAGAAAGCCTGGGGATGGTTGATGATGGTGTTAGTTCAGACAGCCTGTATCTCGGCAATTCTCTTGGCTTTTTTATTTCTTTCTTGTTGATCACTTCCTGATCCCATGATGGCTTCCCTTGGGCCAGGTATTTTGTTCAAGACAGAAAAAAAAAAAAAAGAATAAGGAAAGAGCTAACTGGTTTTATGCATTTTTTTGTGAAATAGGTAAATCATCTGGCCCCTTTTTAGCTCTTCTTCTATATCATTGATCAGAGCAGTGGCACATGACTACTCCTGGGTACCTGGGAAGGAGAAAATATAAATACAGCAGAAGAGGGAGGGGGAAAAGTCAGAAAGCCATGGAGAACTGTTGGTTCAGCCAACCCACAGCATCTGCAATGGGTTCCTAGAAGTGAAGAGAAAGTGACTGGAGGTATGCAAAAAGATTGGAAGTGGAAGAAGAATGGCTGTAGCTTCCTGCTTGCGGTGTTCCCAGAACAAAGGAGCATGGTTAGTAAGTGATATGTCGGTGACTGGAGAGATGAATGAAGCCAGGAGCTGTAAAAGCACCACACGCATGCCCAAGAGGAACAGTGTCTGGGATGAGAGTAAATGGGGTTGCGGACTGCCAGTACTAATGAGAGGTAATCAGAGGCAGCAGGAAGAGGAAAAGGTCCTTTAACAAATTCCTTTGCAACATGTGGTGGTTTGAAAGACAATGACCCCCAAAGGGAGTGGCACTATTAGGAGGTGTGGCTTTGTTGGAGTGGATGGGGCCGTGTTGGAGGAAGTGTGTCACTGTCGGGGGCAGGTTTTGAGGTTTCCCATGTTCAAGCTGTGCCCAGTGTGACACTCAGTTCACTTCCTGTTGCCTGTGGATCAAGATGTAGAATTCTCAGCTACCTCTCCAGCATCATGTCCTTCCTCATGCTGCCGTGATTCTCACCATGAAGATGATGGACTAAACCTCTGAAACCGTAAGCCAGGCCCCAATTAATTATTTTCCTTGATAAGAGTTGCCGTGGTCCTGGTGTCTCTTCACAGAAGTAGAAACCCTCACTAAGACACAAAGTCACCAGTTTTCAGGGCCACTGAAGTCATCTCTTGCCTACAGCAACAGCAAAGTAAAAGATAAATGTTAACATCTGAAAACACATGTTCTGTCCCTGGGTCTCCTTCTTGGTGACATTCGAATTGATTTTCTTAGGTGTACTGCACAGCCACTTAGTAGTTTCCAGAAAGCTTGAGGAAACATTACATGTGCACCCTCCTCTCCTTGCCCTCCCCAGCCCACAAGCACCAAGAGATTCTATGAGGAGTCTGAGTTCATTCTCGGTTCTTTTTTTCTTTTGCCTAACTGTATAGAAATTTGCTTAATTGGGTCTTTGTCATGCAGAGAATGTGAACAGATGGAGGAAGCAAAATTATTAATTCCATTTTCCCACCTCATTGATTGAGACATCACAAAGATGAAAAAACTGGAGATTTTTTGTGCATTAGGATATGATCATGTAAGCCACTTGTGGTTTTAGGAAGTCCTAACTCAAAGCTATGTAACTGTCACTGGAATCTGCCTGACCCGCCTCTCCATGTGGGGACACAAAGACAAATGAATCTTTTGCTTCGCCCCAAACTTACATGTTCAACAACGCCCCCTCCCCCGCCTTGTAAATCTAGTCTCTCCCTAGGAGGCCCCACTCACTGTGTAAATAACTATGGATTGGGTATAGCTCTTTCCCTCCAAAAGGCTCAGTACTGCCTCTGGTGCCTGCTACAAGGGAGAGACTGTCAACAATTACTAAGTCAACTTGTAGGAAGAAATTAATTGAAGTTTGCCTTAGACTTTGATGTTTTCAATTAAATACTGCTTAATTGCAAAATAGGTTGATTCCAAACTACTAGAATGATTTCACTGCAGGACTCATTTCTCTTGGGGGATAAGGGGCTTCTCATTTTATTGATACTGCCATTTGGTGGTGATTTTGAGAACAAACACACTGTCTCACTGACAAGCCACTGCAAGGACATAATCAAGCACTTTCTAGAGGGTGTGCTAACCATAGTGCTGCTCTCTTCTGGCCCTTACATAGCCAACACTCCTTAACCAGATTGTTCCCATGATGCAGACACTTTGCTGTGTGCAGGAGCTAGGGTAAGGTTGGTGGGTGCCGACATGAAAGTCTCACCTTAGTCAGGTGATGGGCAAAATACCTACAGTCCCTCTGGGATGAGGTCTAAGTTCCTGTCTCATGCTCATCATTCTTTCGTTGTCAGCTCCTGCTCACTGGGATACATATAGAGACCCTCTTGTGACGGCTGTAAAACCAGAGTAATATTGGATCACCCATGAATCCTAACGTCCCTGGAATACACAAAATGAAAGGAGTTTGTCCAAATCTCAAAACAATGTTTGTTAATCTGCCTGTTTATAGTCTCATCTCTGAGAAAAAGGCAATCACGTTTTATACTGCAACTTCAGTAGTATAAAGTAAGAAAAATCATGGCAGGGGAGATGGTTTAAGTCAGTAAAGAGTTCACTGTGCAACAACAGGGACCTGACTTCAGGGACCTGACTTTTCCACTGAAAAGATGAGCACATTGAAGCATGCCTGGAAACCTAGTGTTGGGGAGCAGATTCAGGAGGATCCCTGAGACTTGCTGGTCAGTTAGTCTATTCAAGTCAGAAAGTTCCAGGTTAGATGAAAGACATCATCTCAAACAACAGGTTGGGGGTGGTCAAGAAAGACACCTGGCACTGATCTCTGGCCTCCACACATTTGCATACATATTTGTGTGTACCAATACACACATGTGTATTCAGACACACACACTCGCACACAAAGAAAAATAATAATAGTGCTTCATCAAATCAAGCTCCCTGGACCACTTTTCTGACTAAAGCTAAGTAGGGAAGGATTAGGTCTCTGGCCTGGTAATGCTCAAGTTGGGTCACTTTGGACAAGTCAGAGCATCTTTCCCTGTGGCCGAGTCTGCCTAGCTCAGGTAGAAATCATTCATACGTTTTGTTCCAGATTTGAAGCTTATTACAAGATGGTGAGAGACCAGATGTTGTTTGGCTGGAAAAAGTATTAAGAATCATCCATACCCAAGTAGAATGGGCTCATCGATGTGACCTCACTGTCCCTAGATGTTTCCCTGAAGAATCTCTTCCATTGAGAAGTTACTGTGTGTCTGAGAAGGCACTTTGCTGAGAGTTAGAAACTACCTTCCTAGCGGTGAGCTCTGTAAGAGTTCCATCATTAGAACTTCATTTTCCGGAATCAAAACTGCCCTCCCCCCTCACCCTTGAAGCCACTTCAATAAAAGGTCTTCCTGGTGGGCATTCAGAGGAAGTCATTTGTTTGATGTATATATTTAATTTCTTGTACATTTTTGCGCCTCATCTGCAAATCCCACTTTCTGTATTTATCTTGAGATCCTCCCAGGGCCTGCTGATGGCCATTCCTTCTTTCCAAGAAAAAAGATACATGAGTCCAAAGGGGCTCATACAAAAACAAGGATACAGAGTGGGTAAAAATCACTGTCAAGGCTAAGCATTGGAATCCTTGTCTTCACTCATATGCCTGAACATTATAGTCGAGCAAAATATTGGACTGATTTCTTTCCTAGTTGATGACTTCATTGCTGGATTGAATATAAAACATTTTTGCTTTGAAAAAAAAATGAACACTTTAGTATGAATTTTTCCTAAATCATTTTTCAAGATTTCCTGTTACTTCATCTAAAGCTGCTTCCCATTAATAATCCCTCAGTACAAAGCACCAAGACACACAGACCCTGTAATTAGGGGGATTTCAATTACCTATGTGAGGAGGCAGGTAATTGACAATCTAATTAGTCTCGTTTCAATTACCATTTTTCTCTTCATTAGAGCAGTTAGTTGGAGAGTGGAGAGGGTTTGTAAAATATTCCAAGACCACGCATTTTCAAACTAGATTTACTAAAGATTGTGGCTGGACCATTCCAAGACAAGGGCGCATGAGCAATAGAGAGGCAGGGGCCAAGACAGCTGCTGTGTGCGACAACCAGACGAGCATATTGGAAGCTCATCAAGCAAAGCTGTGATTCAAAACCCTGGGGTGGAAGTTGGCAGGGCCTTCAGATGGGACTCATTCATTGTCCTGTGGAGACATTGCTTGAAATATGCATTGTTGAGTGAATTAATAATGACTCTAATTTATTGAGTGCTTGCTATGGATTGAACACCAAGCAAGCATGTGACACACAGCATTCTGTCATTTTTATATTCCCATCGGTTCCCTGAGGATAATGATGTTATTATCATCTCTGTGTTATAGATGAAGAAGTTGAAGGGCACAGAGATTATGCCATTTTATCTAGGTATCGTGATTCTTCATCCATGTCTTGAACCGCCATGTACTTTTGTTGGCTTACAGAGGAGAGCATGGCTTTGTATTTCAACAGACCTAGAAGTAAATGCCAACATCACCTACCAACCTACTGTCCTAGTCCGGGTAAGGCTGTGGGCCTTATGAACCACAAGCTTTTCACTTATACAGCAATAATTATATTCTTGCTTATTATTGAGATAATTAAGAAAGCTAAACTATAAATGTAAAGAGCTGGTCAGGGTATCTAGAACACAAAAGGCTCTAAACCATTCAATGTTCTCACCCATTTAGATAACTAAATAAATGAAGTTGCCTTTTCTTGCTACTGAATATTTGTGAGATATTGATGCATACACATATAATGTGACTAGATAGATACATGTATATGCATAAAATACCCACATATACATCACAGAGCACAGAGAGGAAAGTAAGAAAGAGAGATTGATGTAAGCCCAGCCGTAATATGAGACCTTCAAAGGAAGCAGAGAGTAATACAAGCCAAGAGAAACACTAATGCAAGACGATAGAGTTACGATGGACTCTCACAAATATAAGATATGCATATAAATTTTTTAAAAGTTAAAGCCACATTTAAAACATTAAGATATAAATGCAAATTTATTTTAAAGAAAATATTTTTAGCACAAATCTAAATATCATTTCAATGTATAATGAATACAAATTTTAATATTGAGTTATTCCACCTTCTGTTTTCTCTTGGATCAAATCTTTGAACTTCAGTATATCACTGACACACCTCCGTATCTCAGTTCTGACCCACTCAATTTTAAGGGTGCAAGTAATGTGAAAGCTGAAGACTCTGTATTGGGTGTTGAAGGTCTAGCTTGCTCAAGAATATTACTCCCCAGTCATTCAGAACCCACAGGGGTTGTTTGTCTTTTCCAAAGATGAAGTGTGTCCCTCTCCCACCAGATGGAATTCTAACTCAAGCGTAGCAATAAAGGCTCGAGAAGAAGAACAAGCCTTTGAGATAAGTGCTGTGCCTTTCATTTTGTGTATGTGTGTGTGTGTGGGGGGGGGTGCTCAAGTGCACACACATGGGTGGGAATGGGATACATGGGCATTGAGTAGTGTGCATGTGGAGGTCAGAGGACAACTTTTGAGAGTCAGTTCTCCCTTCAAGGATCAAGCTCAGGTGGTCAGACTTGTCAGCAAGTGCCTTAACCGATTCAGCCATCTGGCCAGCCCATTCATTACTCTGTGTTTTCTTCTCACCAGGATCTGAGACTGAAGGATTTGACTAAGTTGGCCAGTCAGTGAGCTCCCAAAGATCCACCATCTCCACTTCCCAGCACTTGAGTCCTAAGCATGTGCCATCACGCCTGGCTTTTCATGTGGCGATGGGAATTGAACTCAGATCTTCCTAGCTGTATGGCAGGGACTTTGCCCTCTCCTTGGCTCATCTATTGCCTTTGCATTGCTTGGGCATGCTTGACTCTTCATAGTTTACCACACTGTGTAATTCCCCCCTTCCACAATTTCAGGGTCCATTGATTGCTGATGGACTGAAATACCATGTTTGAATGATAGGATTTTGGAGACATTAATTGACACCTCTGAGACTCTAGTGAGTGTGTGTGTGTGTGTGTGTGTGTGTGTGTGTGTGTGTGTGTGTGTGTAAGAGAGAGAGAGAGAGAGAGACAGAGAGAGAGACAGAGAGACAGAGAGAGAGACAGAAAGACAGAGAGACAGAGAGAGAGACAGAGACAGAGAGAGAATCCCTGGCATGGGATGTGATTATGAAAACCAGAGAGAATTCATATCAAGCACTATTGAAGGATGTTCTAATGGGGCAATAAATACTAAAGCCAGGCAAACTCCAAACCACATGTTCTTTGCCCTAAATCATGCTAGCTGCTGTCTGGAAGACTGCACACACACACACACACACACACACACACACACACACACAGGCAAACGTGCAGCATCTGGCATGGCCATCTCTCATTCAGCTGATGCTGTCTTTGATGCTACTGCCTTGTTTTCTGAGAGTTGTTGGCTCTTAACAATTCTGTGACCAGCCTGGCTTTGCGGTTTCTCTGGCGTGGACAAGGAAACGCCGGTCTTTTGGGGAGACTGTAATTTTCATATGACTCTTGATGGATCTGCTTCTCTCAACTCTATGAATGTTCAGTTTTCTTCCTTTCATGGACCTCTGGCTAAACCAGCTTTGTCTACATCTTGAGTGCGGGATTTTTTTTTTAAAAACTAATTTTATTATCTTTATTTAAGTATGTGTGGGAGGAGATATATGAACCTGAGTTTGGTGACCTTGGAGGCCGGAAGTGTCAGATGCCCTGGAGCTGGAGTTAAAGGAAGCCATGAGCTTTCTGATGTGGGTGGTGGAAACCAAATGGGGGTCCTCTACAAGAACCGAGCCCACTCTTAATCACTGAGTCATTTCTCCAGCCCCACACCTTGAATTTCTTGATGTTGATTTTGCCTCTAGAAATGAGAACTTTCATTGGGCATGGGTCATCTCAGGACCAGGAGTTACCAGGGCAACAATGAGTGAGTAGCAAGCAGGTTTGTAACTTTATAAGTTGGCATCATGCACGCTGTGCCCAGCAAGCACCTGCTCCCTTTAACTACGTGAGTCTTATTGGGGTTGTCATAAAAACTCTGGCCCCGGGCTTGACACCCTCGAATTTCACTAGATATAAAGCTTTTCCTGTGGTATTTATTTGGTGTGCAAAGTTCACACATTACCATTCCTGAATGTTTAAGTCTTTTGGGGACTTCCACAAGGTGAGAAAGAAGCCACAGGCAAATGGATTTGGGTCTTTTTACTTGTAATTCTAAAATATATCCTGTTTATCATAAATACTTATTGTGGTTGCAGTAGCATGGGTTTTGAGATGTAAATTGAATGTGAACATGCTTTTAATGGTATGTATGCTGTTGAAAGAGGTTAGATCTATAAAAATATCAAGGCACTTGAAGGTTGCAGGGGTATGGTTCAGAGACCCATAGACAACGCAAAAATTTGCTGCTCAAGATGTAGGTGGAATGATGTCGTCGTGTTAGTTTCTCAGATAAACTTAGTCTCTTGCTACAGCAGGTTCTCAAAAGCTCTGACTTTTTTCCTCAGTAGGACAATCCTTGTCAAGCCTTACAAAGAGCTCAACCGCTGCTTATCTAGTTGTTCTTTGGATAACAGCATGCATGACTTTTCCAATCAACCTGTCACCCCTAAGGGACAGCTGGCTCAGGTCGTATATTTTTGTGGCCATGAAAGCCTGGATCGTAATCCCAGGGTTTGACTAACTGGACACTTCTGATCTTGACCAAGAGATGTGCTGTGTCCACACTGAGGCCTGAAGTGGGTTCGCATGGAGATGTGGTCCGGACTACAAAGGCTTCCCAGTCTTCAGGGAATCAGCATTGGCTGTCAACTACAGGTTTAGGCTCAAGCTCAGACCATTTACTGAGGTCCTGGGGTAGCTCTGTTTTCAAGTTCACTCTGGGGACTCCTACCTGGGGATGTGAAATTTCTAAGGTGCTTTTTGGAATATGCTGAGGATTAGTTTTAGAATGTGGATGCACGACAGACTTTCTTTTAGTATCACTTAAAAAGGGAAAGAAGAAAAGAACGAAGCTGTCCCCACCAACAAAAAGACAACATTCCCTTAACCTTGCTCCTTCCAATGCCCACGGCTTCTGCGCTTTGCCAATTGTAGTAAATTTGCCCCTGACAAGCACAAATGCTTCCTTTGAGGTTCAAAGGTTGAGTTTTATCTGCCTCCGGGGATACAATGTTGCTCTCCGCGGCACTGGAATACTCCCGTTGGCATATTTGGAAAAGAGCTTGGTTTTCTAATGAATGAGTTGTGAAATGAGTTCCAAGGCTCCTTGGGAGACAGATGAGGTTTGCCCTGTCTTCTTCAACGTCAGTTGCATCTGTCTATCACACATAAAAGCAAAAGGAACACCTAAGCAAATCAATCCATCCCTCCAACTTCTGTAAAACATTAACTCCCCGAAGCAGGGGAAGGAAAGGGACTGGCGGGTGACTCACGTGTCTCTGTTTTCCTTCAAGCAAAGAAAAACTGCTCCGTTTTGCATCCTGATAAGAGTATTTCAGGGAGTGGATTCTTGCTAGTATTTGTTACAACTGGGCCATTGACTAAGCTCAACTTGGGGTTCAGCGAAGGATTCAACATTTCAGAAGCACTCCAAGAACTCTAGTAATTCGAGATCAGGCACTGAAAACATACTGTTTCTCAGGTACCGCACTGTAACATCCAATGTCCTACTGCCAAGGAATTCTATAGTCTCTGGTGATTTTTGTTTTGTTTTGTTTTGTTCTCTGTATTCAATCATAATAAGTCTGTAGATCTATAGGCAGCAAGAGGTGGGGAAATAATAGAAACTGGAAATAATGCTGGCACACTAACAAAACAGAAAAAGAGCCTAGAGCTGATGTTCTCCTTACCGCCAAGCTCACTTACTGCCCCAACAGTTTATATAATAAGCCTGATTTCACTGGAAGGAGGGAAGGAAGGGAGGAAGGAAGGAAGGAAGGAAGGAAGGAAGGAAGGAAGGAAAGAAGATAGAAGGAAGAAAGGGGGTCAAAAGAAGGAAAAGTGATGGTTTTTTAGCGGTGCTCTTACCCCCACGGAAAGGTCACGAAACACGACAGAATCCACTAACAAGAGTTTTATCAAGACAAGGAGAAAGGGATAGATGTGATCAGGCCTGTGGAAGGACACGGCAAGAAAGAGGGTGGGGGAACATGGGGCCTGTCTTATAAAGGCCAGGTCGCACCTGTGCACACAGGCCCACGTGGCTATTCCACACATGCGCATAGATCACGTGGTCACGTCCATGCGATTATGTGACCATGTAGCCATGGGACATGGGTTACGAAGGACGTATGACCCAGAAATGACTAGGCAGAGATGACTAAGTGTCCCACCAGGCATGCACACCTATGGGGGCATGGTTGGAATTCCTATCAAAGAGAGTGTGGGGAGGAAAGGGAGAGGATGGAAGACTCTTCACCCCCAGTCAGGGTTGGGAGCTATTGAAAACTGAAATGTTGGGATGTCTTGACCCCCACGCTGAGATCTGGTCATCCATTCTCAGCTATCATGTATAGACAAGATTCACTGAGCTTCACCCGGGGCCTAACATTTTCCAATCAAACATTAGTTGGGTATAGCCATAACTGTCCATTGTTGTTGGGCAACAGGCTAGATGTTCAACTAGACTGAATTTCCCCTAAGATCCCAACATTTCAAAAACAGGCACAATGAAACAAATCAAGGGAGAATGATAGCAAATAGCTGAGTGACTGTAGGATTGTGCGGGGTGAGGAACTTTCCTCAGATGAAATGAAACCAGAAAGCTCTCAGAAGCACTCAGAAGAGAGGCCAAGGCTGCCAGGCACCCCAGGCCACCGCGGCTTACTATGTTTGTGTATTCTCCGATACAGCCAGTACTCTCCCTCAGCTCACAACTGACCCTCTGAACCAGGCTGCTCTTTAGAAGGCCTAGAGTATTTTTAGGAGGCTATCTGATTCTATCTCCTTTTAAGCAATGTAAAAATATTCTTGGAACTGTGATGGCAGTGAACCTCGGTGATTAAATGATGCACAATCAACTCGGAGCCATGGGGATGTCAGAGTGAAGAACGCCGTGGAAGGTCCTGTAAACATTCAGCTGCTGGCTTTGACAGGGGGCTTCACTAGGTCCCTTTTCTTACCAACCTCTATCTACAGTTCTGCCCTATAGCATCCTGTCTAATATAGTCAGGTATAGACATCATGGAACCCTATCTGGAGAACACATACACTCCTTCTCCATCATGCTATAAGCTGGTACTAAGGGCTATGACTCTCTGTGACTCAGTCTCCAACTATATGCAGCTTAGAATCCGGTTGTTTATTTTTATTGAATTTTTTTAAAGTAGTCATTATGAAGTATCAGTCTTGGAACAGTTTGTGTAATGGCAATAGTCTACCAAAGCCAGCTCTGGGTCGGTGATAACGGAATTGTATAAAACTGGCAAAGTTGCAATCCTCACCGGTTTACATTCCAAGAGGGAGTAGCAGGCAATAATACACACAAGTCGTTTTGAGGGGTGTTCAATGAATGACCATACAAGAAGCAACATGGGAAGGAGGAAGGGGCACTTGGTCAGTGGGACAAAAGCTGACCTCAAGAAAGACCCCCCCGAGGACGTCCTCTTTCACCAAACAGACTTTGGGATGGGTTTCCTACATCACCTGCTTAAAAACAAATGAATAGTCCAGACACTTCTTCAAAACCAAAATATAACCCCCGCAGTCAAGGTCTAGGATTATGTGTCAGTGGAGGACAGAGCTGGCCCATGTGAAGGGGATTCCATCAGCAGAACTTTCCAGAAATGCCAGGAACGCAATAATGTCAGCCACCCTGGGTTCTCACTTCCTAGAAATAGTTCAACTTGAACTTCCTAACTCTAAACATGACCTTGCCCAAAGGTCTTATGGGATTTCTTATCTGAAGTTTCCTGCTGTAAAGCTCATATGATTTCCAACCCCCTTCTGACTTTCAGCTTCCTGTGGCATTTTCTGCCTGGGTTGAATCATCCAAGGCCCAGATAGTTTGGCACTGTAGCTGCTCCCCATGCCACCCTTGCTTCTGAAATGCATTTGCAAGCCTTTCCTTCAACAAATGTCCCTGCTGCATCTCCAGCAAGGTCAGCAAAATTTTCTGCAGAGGATCAAATCATAAATATTTAGATTTTGTGGGTCACATATGGTCTCTGCTGCATATTCTTAGTTTAGCTTTAAAAAAATTTGAAAATATAAAAGCCATTAGCTTGCAAGGCTGTATGAAAAGTATTTGTGGACTCGACTTGGTCTGTGGCCGATAGTTTGCTAACCACTGCCTAGAACGTAACTCATGTAGTAAATGTGCAGCATTTGTTTGCTTATTGGAATCATCTGCATTTTCTCAAGCAATCTATATGATGGGCAGTGGTTTACTTAAGCAAAGACTTGGGACTTGCTTACACATTTGCATGAAGTCACTGACTCACATGTCACACTTTGATACATGTGAACTAGTGGTTCTTAGCCAGGGCTGGGCTACACAACAGAATCATCTGGAAGGTTCTCTCGAAGCACCCAAGCTCAGGCCCCAGGGTAGATTAATGGCATCAGGCTGTCTGGATGGAGCCCAGGCATCTATATTTTCCTAATGTCCTCCAGGTGATTGTGTTTATGATTATGATTGGGTTAAGAGCCAATAGGTTAGAGCGATGACTTTTAAACTCTCACCCTCAGCAGAATCCTCCGTTAAACCCAGCTGGTGTGGAACTCGTAGCCTCCAATTCAGGAGCTCTGGGGTGGATCCTAGAGCTGCTTTTTCTAGCTGTGTCCTCTGCATTACTGCTGACCTGGGGACTACACTTCGGAGCCATTGTCAGAGAGAATGGAAAATTGATCCAGTTAAGACTCTGCCTTCAGCTGGGCTTTCTCGGTTGGCTTGCTTGGCTGGTCTTCCAGGTGGTGTCTTTTGTGGCATTGTGCTGTGGGCTTCTTCCCCCTTAACTCAGAAGTTTGTAGACTCAAGCAAAAGAAAGTTAAGACTGTAACTTGAAGGCAGGGACCATGAGAAATTTGGAGAAAACTCTGGACAAATGTTTATTTAATTTGGGGCATGGTAAGGTTTACAGGGAGTGGGAGAGGAGCGTGCTCTCATTCGAGGGACAGAAGGATTCCTGAGTAAACAGCAGATGTTTCAAAGGCTGCTTTGAACATGTCTCCCATGATATATAAGGTCCATGTTCAGGAAAATGATCAAATCCAGCAATACCAGTCCAAAGAGTTAGTTGATTGCATACATACTTGGACCAAATGTTTGTAGCAGGGGTTCATCCAGAAGAGAAAATATGCCAGGCTTCATGAGGCAGTGTCAGGAGAACTGATGGGATCCTATGTATGACACATGGACGGGTTCATGTGTAAAATGTTCGTCAATACATAGAGAATCCCATAAATTCTACATAATCTAAGATGGTCCTCCCTCAATCCCTGTAAGAGAGACCCTAATAAAACCTTGCTATTTAAAGTGTGGTCCCTGGGCCAGAAGCACTGTTCTCCCAGGACTGCTGTTTAGAATAAAAATCATTATGACTTCTGTGGGCCACAGACACTTTTTCCTTCATGGGTCTGCTCTTCCATGAAAAAAAAAATTGAAAATTACATGTAATGAGTCAGCTACTTGAAATATATATTGATGTATTAAAACATGTTCTTTAACTTAAAAGGTTTCACTTCTGCACCAAAAAGAAATTAAGCAGCCAGGTATGATGGTGCATGCATATAGGTCCAGGACTGGAGGGGTTGAAATAAGAGGATCAGGAGTTCAAGGTCAGCCCCTGCTACACTGAGCGCTCAAGGCATGCCCGGATTACATATGACCTTATCTCAAAGGGAAAAAAAAAGAGTTTTAAAGTAAGAATAAATGAAGTGGACAAGTTTCTGGACAAGAACACAGAACCTTCACCATCTGTCACAGTTTCTGAATCAGAATCTCCATTTTAACTGACCTCCTCCGAAGGCTCCACTACACATTAAGTGCACTCAAATACACGTCGCACTGCGCAGAAAGCTCACTGTAGGCTAATAAATAAGCAAAACTAGTAATTCTGACTTTTGCTGAATCCTGAGAATTTACCGCTGCGCTCTCTGCACCACATAATCAACGCTGTGCTTTCAGAGTCCCTGTTGACCTTGAGGCTACGTGCTCTTAAACACGAGGGAACACCACCACCACCACCACCACCACCACCGCTGGGAGCCGTGGAGGATGAGAAGAGAATTACATCAAGGTTCTTCCCCTTCAGAGCCACTCAGCAGTCACTCTGGGTGTCTGACTGTCTGGATAACTCCCAGAAACGAGGTGATCCGGGATGGTTTTCCGATAACACTGGTGATTACAGACACTTCTGCACAATACTGCTGATTTCGGGAGACCTGAGCAAGCACCGAGCATGGACCCTTTCTTCACTGACCATCGGAAGGGTTATATAACCAACTCAACATTTGACATTGTGAACACAATTAAAAAAAAGATGTCTATTTGCATTAAAAGCATAGATTCACGTATAAGGATTAAAAATAGGAACTCAAAAGCGTGGAATTAATCACCAGTTTTTGGAATAACTATGCTTTTCTTACTCTCTGTGATTCTTAAAACTTTCCAACAGTAAAATTACATTAAAATTTTAATTGTTAAAACAAACAAACAAAAAACAACAAAATAGATAGGCCTGGGCTGTAGCTCAGTGGTAAATCACTCCCCTAGCATGTGTGAAGGCCTGGGTTCAATTCCCAGTATCATGAAAAAAAGTAGTTAAAATGGGTAATAGATTTAAACATAAAACAAAAGCTATAACACTTGTAAAAGACAGACTAAGAGGCAATATGAGTAACCTTGAACTTTACATTGACTTTGTGTATTACAAACGCAACATCGGGCACGATTGTGTGTTTGACTGAGAATGGCCCCATAGTTTCACATGTTTGAAGACTTGGTCCCCACTTTGTGGAACTGTTTGGGAGGGGTTAGGAGGCGTTGCCTTGTTGGAGAAGGTGTGTTACCGGGGTATGGTAGGGCTTTGAGATTTCAAAAGACTCCTACCTTTCCCAGTGTCCCCCTCTCTCTGCCTCCGTCTTGTGGATCAAGATGTAAGCTCTCAGCTTTTATGGCCATTGCTTTGCTCCATCATGAACTCTAACCCTCTGAACCTCTAAAATCATAAGCTCCAAATTAAATGCTTCCTTTCCTTTTATAAGCTGCCTTGGTCATGGTGTTTTATCAAAGTAATAGAAAAGCAGCTAAGACCATCAAGGAGGGAAAAGTTAACAAGTTGGACTTGACTGAGGCACCAAAACTCTTAGAATGAGACACTAGGAAAGAATCAAAAGAAAAGCTACAAACAAAACAAAACAAACAAACAAACAAACAAAACAGAAAGCCAGGCGGTGGTGGCGCACGCCTTTAATCCCAGCACTCGGGAGGCAGAGGCAGGCGGATCTCCATGAGTTCGAGGCCAGCCTGGGCTACCAAGTGAGTTCCAGGAAAGGCGCAAAGCTACACAGAGAAACCCTGTCTCGAAAAACCAAAAAAGAAAGAAAGAAAGGAAGGAAGAAAGAAAAAAAGGAAGGAAGGAAGAAAGAAAAGCTACAAGCTGTGAGAGAATGTTTGATAAATATACACCTAATGAAGATCTGACACTGAAAATGCACACTGAGCTAAAACTGAACAGTAAGAAACCACACCAAGTTGAAAACATCCAAATGGCGTCACGAAAGATATACAAGTAGAAATAAGTCTGAAAACATATTCCACACAGTCTGTCTTAGAAACTCCAAAACAGAGCGATAAAATCTTCTATCTGTTACAAGGACTAAGATACAAAACACTGCTCACACCGAATGTTGAGAAGGATTTGAAGCCACCCGAGAGTTTTATTTATGACGAGTGACTCTGCAGCACAAGATAGCTAGGCAGGAAGGAAAAACTGGTTTTGGTTTTGTTTGTCTCATGTGCCCCCTCAGGGTAGCTTCAAACTAGCTATGGAGTGGGGGCTGGCCTTGAACTTCTGATCCTCTGTCCCTAGCCCTTTGCTGGGCTTACAGGTGTGCACCACAGTGCCTGGTTTAGGAGTGCTGAGGATCCAACCCAGGTCTTTGTGCATGGTAGAGAAACCATCTACCAACTGAGATGCACCCCTAGACCAACAATTTAGTTGTTTCTTAGAAAGCTTATTGCACTCCTAAGTGAAAAAAAAAATGTATGGACATGTAAAAGAGTATGTGCAAACAGTGTTCACAGCAGTGTTGTGCTTCACGGAAAAAAATTTGGAAACAGCCATTGTTTCTTTCAGTGGGTAAATGGATACATTGAAATAACACCTAAATATTATTCACTGATCAAAAGAAATAAACTATCAAGTCATGTGTTCACGAGACAGAGAGAGAGAGAGAGAGAGAGAGAGAGAGAGAGAGAGAGAGAGAGTACAAAAGAGAGAGTCTGTAACCCAGGCTGTACTCAAACTCACTGCAACTAGTGGACCTTGAATTTATAGTCCTCACTTCTCAGCCACTTAGTGCTTGGCATACCCTGTTGTGCTTAGTTGTTACGAAGCCTTTTTTTTTTGGGGGGGGGGTGTTGAGACAAGGTTTCTCTGTGTAGTATTGGTGCCTGTCCTGGATCTCGCTCTGTAGACCAGGCTGGCCTCTAACTCACAGAGATCTGCCTGGCTCTGCCTCCTGAGTGCTGAGATCAAGCCATTCTTAATGAGAATTTTTGGTCACTTTTCCAAAAATCTGTTATACCTCTAAATAATAAAATCCGTGAATTAAACGCAGATAAACTCCGTGCATAGCATGGGAGTACAGGCTGAGAGCAGCCCCCATTGAGTTCTTCCATAAACCATCATTCTGTGCAAGCTATTGACCTCATCAATCTTTTCCAGCAAAACAAAGTGGAACGATCCAAACTGAGTCCCCAGCTTCGTTCTTCCTTATCTCTGCACCCAGCCCATGCACACAACTACTGCGTAAGAAGGAATGTGTGGAAATAACCATGGCTACTGCATACTGGGGAGTGGAGCAAGTACTTTGAATTATTTTGTTTAATCTGCTCAACAACCCGGGGCAGGCTTTGTAATCAAGTCCTCATACGGTGAAGAAAACAAACCTCAGAGGATGTGGCTTCCTCACACTTCCGTGCCTAATTATTGTGAGAGCTGAGTTTTAAACTCTAACCTCTTACCTACCGACGCGTGGACTCTTTGCATCATGTGATGCTTTCCTTTAATGCTGTGCGAACACTCTAGAGGCATAACCTTGAAGTTTTCTGTCGCTGTTGTTTGTCATATTGGTACATGTACTCAAAAGATTTTTCTTGCAAGGTGCATGCCTTGTCCAAAAATTAGCATTCTCTTTGCAGCTGTTCTGTTGGTAATACAGTCAAGTGACAACTTGTCGGGGTGTCATTTAGACATGCCCCTGCTCTAAGCAAACACGGCCTGCATCTTGTTGTTTCAGATCCTAAGCAGCAGCAGGCCCAAGCTGCCTCGGGAGCAGAATGTAGTCAAAGTTAAAATAAATCAGGGGGGTAGGTAAAGTACTTGCCATGTATGCCCAAGGACCTGAGTTCTTTTTTGTTGTTGTTGTTGTTTTGTTTTTTCGAGACAGGGTTTCTCTATATAGTTTTGCACCTTTCCTGGAACTCGCTTTGTAGACCAGGCTAGCCTCGAACTCACAGAGATCCGCCTGCCTCTGCCTCCCGAGTGCTGGGATTAAAGGTGTGTGCCACCACTGCCCAGCAAGGACCTGAGTTCTAATCCCCAGCATACAACACATGTAAAAAGCCAGATGTAGCACATGCCTATAACCCTAGAACAAGGGATCTGGGGTCCTGGGTAACCAGTCCAGCCAAGTCAGCAGCCCCAGACTCGGTGAGAGACCCTATCTCAAAAACATAAGGTGGAGAGTGATTTAGGATGGTATTCTGCATCCATGTCTGGCCTTCTCATGCATGCGTACTCGTGTGCAGAAATGTTATCACACAATAAATGAATAAAGAAATCCAGCGATGAGGAAACAGTGTTAGCTCATTCTACACACCGTAGCTACAAGGCTTTCCTGGTAGCATGAGCTAGCTCCTGGCTCCACAAGAGAGGAGCTGAGCCTCTGTGACACGGTGCCTTTCTATCATCTATTGAATGGTAATAAATCACCACTTCCTTAGATTTTATACAGATCTGTTCCATTCACTTTGGTAATATTACTAGAGACAATAAAAATGGGTTAACCCTTCTTTAGGGTACACTTGCCAAGCTTATGGGAAGCCTGGTGGACTTGAATCAGTCTAGCAAGCCTTAATATGAAGCAATATAGAAGCTCTGCTGGTCTCACCGCCCATTCTTACTCTTTAGTGTCTCCAGCAATGAGCATCCTGCCTGGAAGTGTGGGTTGAACAAACGCTCCATCGTAGCCATTCAGGTTTTTAGTAGTAGAATTTCAAGAGTGGATACAAAGTCTACCCATCCTTGTGTTCAAATACTAACTCTGCCTTTTTCCCTTTCTTTTCCCATTTTCTATCATTATTAGCGTTTTAACCTAGTGAGTCCATTCAGTGTTGCCGGTGTGTATATGTGCTTAGAGGGGTTCGTAGCTGGGAAGGGGACTCTCTTATCAGTCACTAACGGTCTGTAGCTCCTCCGCTAAGGGTGGGGACTTGTGAGATTTCCCCCATCCATATTGACATGTCTACTGAGGTTGACATTGTTCAGGTCTTTTGAAAGAGACTGCAGTGTCGAGATGTTAGTTCCTCTCATTTGATGGGCGAGCTTGGTACGTTATCTTGCTGGGCATGAGTGACCGTGTCAACAGCAGAGTATCCTAGTACTTGTTTCCTGTTCCTTGAATGGGTAAAGTGAGACTAGACACTTAACCTGGCTAGTGAAGAACCTGGTATACAGATGGTGATAAATAGTAACCCCTGCTTCTTCATTTCCTTGCAACCTAGCCTGCTGTTTGAAAGTCCAGAAAACAAAATAAAAACTCCCTGTAAAATAAATTGGGGATGATACTGGCTTTACCATGGAAACGTACACATCCATGGCTTATATTAACATGTCGTATTTAAGGCATTCAGAAATGTAGTTAGCTCGTGACTTCTCAGTGCACAATAGGTTATTTACACTGCAAAACTGATCTCTGCAAACTGAAATCCTGGTCCTATGAATCTGCTTTCAGCTCATCTTCTAAATTCCATCCATCCTCGGATCTTTGGGCTGTGACGGTTTTATGGAGGTTGTGGTGGAGAGCCGAAGCTTGTCAGTTACACCTCATAGATATGAGGGCACACAGATAAAATCTATTAGGCCAGCAGGGCACCCATTAATGTTCAGTGGCAGTAATTAAATCCGGATGGAAAAATAACTACAAATATTTCCCCCAAAACATCTGAACCAGATGTTTTGGCATCTGGATCAGGGCGCAGACCTAAAAAACCCCACATGCTACAGGCCAGGGCCCTTGGGGTGAGGGGCCTTCTCTGTGAGCCTGGAGTAGCATACTGCCTCAGCCTGCTGGCAACAGGATAAATGTTCAAACCAATTCTCTCCTCGTGTCCCTAATGTGTGACTGTGGTCCACTGAACACATAGAACAACAACCAGAGCTGTGAATTCCCTAAAAATCCCTCTAATAACAAGGCAAAATGATGAGCACATTTACCTTGGCAGGTGGGAGCCCTCAGCCAATTCCCACAGGCACTCTAGCTTGGTCAAGCCTCATAACTCAGCCTCCTAGGTAGCATATCCACGATGCGATTTCCTAATTAATAGGCAGTAAAAATATTAATTATTGCCATTTTCATTTAGTGTTCAATTAACAAATGAAAACCTAAAACACATTTCGCAGCTGGCCAAAGGTGACCTGGGGACCTCTACATCAACAGCATCTTTTTCTTAAATCGCCTTTGAGCTTGTTGCCTCTCTACCCCTCTCTATTTTGCTTCTTTGAGACACCTACTCTGACCTATTTCCCCTCTTGGGAGCTCATTTCAATATCTTGATAAAACGTTTTCCCAAGAGGCAAAGCACCTTCTAGTCTTGGCGTGAGTATCCACCACGACACTGCCGTGCTATTCTGTCGGAACATGAGATGGGGGGAGGGGGAGGTCTCTGCTCTGTGGCGACTTAAATGAATAGCGGTGATGTCAGAGTTTCCATCTGATGCCAGTTTCCATCTTCAGGGCCAGCAGGGCAACCCTGGAGCAGCTGGACTTTGATTCAGAGCAGTGCACCTTGACTTTAAAGATGGAAGGGGAGAAGGGGCCCACCAGCCAAGGTGTCCATGCCACTCTGCACAAATGAGTGACATCAGATACCAGCTCGTTGGGTTGGTGCCTTTCCTCTGTCAAGTCAATTGCCACCCTGGTAAATAACTGATTAGAGTTAATTTATCGCCAGTGTTAAAGAGGTTAATGACACTATTATTTTCTCTGCTCCTGGGTTTTCCTGTCGGGCTGTGGGATTACATTCTGAGTCACCTCTTCCGACGGGAGCTATCAGAGAGAGGACCCCCCTTGGATAATAAATAACCTTGAAAAAATAATGTGTCCTTCAGAAAGAGGAAATCAAGAAAAATTAAGTTAATTGCAGAGAGTTGGGAGGAAATAGTGAGTGGAACATGCCTTTAATCCCCAGCACTCAGCAGGCAGAGGGAGATGGATCTCTGAGAGCTCGAGGCCAGCCTGGTCTACAAAGTGAGTGCCAGGACAGCCAAGGTTGCACAGAGAGACTCTGTCTCAACAAAACAAAACAAACAAACAGCAACAGCATGGTGACATGCTCACAATTCTAGATCCTGCCTCAAAAAACAAAGGGGGTTGGGGTTTAGCCCAGGGGTCAAGCATTCGCCTAGCAAGCACAAGGCCCTGGATTTGGTTCTCAACTCTGGGGGGGGAAAAAACAAAACAAAACAAAAAACAAAAAACAAAACAAAAAAACACACCAAAACAAACAAACAAACAAACAAACAGTGACATGGTAACAACTCTGTAGAACATGGTACCACACTAACCCCCATGCATCACTAAGCTATAATTCCATCAGTTCTGACCATTTCAAGTTGAAATTGGATAACCTTAAGAGTTACAGATAGTTTCTAACCAGCCTTCCAATTTCTTCTTGCTTTATTTGCCCATCAAGTGTTGCTTCGAAGCCGTGAGGCCCAGTTGTGAAAAAGCTCATTTACATACTCGTAATTCCTATACCAGTATACCATATATTTGAACACTGCAAAATATCCTCAAGTCATGATTGGGCCCACATCTTTCTTTCCTCTCTTCAACTCAGTTTATATAACGGTTTGTTGATCTGGTAACAGCTAATTGCATGTGTTTGTAAAAAATCTGTGGTATTGGGCTTGAGAGATGGCTCAGCAGTTAAGGACACTGATTGCTCATCCAGAGGACTCAGGCTTGATTCCCAGCACCCACATAGCATTCACAATCAAATGTAACTCCCGTTCCAGGGAATGCACTGGCCTCTTCTGGCCTCCACAGGCACTGACCACACATAGTCCTCAGATATATGTGCAGAAAAGACACCCATACGTAAAAATGAATTTAAAAAAAGCCTATGGTATTATTAACAGCTTGAATGTTACTTTTAAATGATCAGATAATACAATTAGATGGACCATTTGGAGAGCTCTGTGGCTCTTCCTTTTTGACAATTCCTGTAAGGTCTGTTCTTGGGGCCAGTGAGACGGGTCAGCCTATAAAAGCACTAGTTATACCTACCTTATTGGTGACCTGAGATGGATCCTCAAAACCCAGGTTTTTAATAAATAAATAAATAAATAACGAGTGTGGTGTTACAAGTGTGTAATCCCAGCACTCCCAGGGAGAGAGGAGTTAGATACAGGAGAATCACCTTCAGGCTTGCAGGCCCGCTAGCCTGGAGCACACAATACAGTAGCAGACTCAAGATGGATCCTTCCTCCTAGACAAGGTGGAAGGAAAGAACAGCGTTGCCCCCTTCCCAGAGAGGAAAGTTTGCCACTAAATCAACTAAGCTCTAAAATATTTTCATGTAGCCTTACGTCTTACTCCTACATAAAAATATGTTGAACTTTACCCATGATGATTGCGGGCCATTGCCGAGGTCAGATTCAACTTTCTAAGATGGCTCTTCTTTTCAGATTTATTTTCATTTTGTGTGTGTGAATGTTTTGCTTTCATGGACATTTTTGTGCGCTTCATGCATGTCTGGTACCTGCAGAAGCCTGAAGAGGGCGCTGGTTCTCCCGGGAACTGGTCTTAGAGATGATTGTGATCTGCCATGTGGGGTACTGGGAAGGGAACCTGGGTCCTTTTCAACAGTAGCTAGTGCTCTTAACTGCTGAGCCATCTCTCTCTCCAGCCCCAGACAGCTTTTCTCTCATTTAAACACGGGCATCTGTTTTTCTTGCATCTCTTCAGTCCCCTTTACTCCACTTCCGAGTTTCTTCTCCACAGAAGAGCTGGAAATTTGATCACCTCAGGAAATTCTCGCTAGGGTGAGAGTCGTAGAAAACAGAGTGTCTGTGGCTGGGACGTAGAGAAGTCCTCTGGGTGTACCCACCAACTCAGTCCTTTGCCCTTTTGAGCCACACTAGGTGAGCACAGTTCAAGCATTCATACACTGAAGTGGGCCTGGTGTGTCTCCTAAGGGTTCATGTGCTGACAGTTAAGTGCTCGATGTGGTGGCATCTTAAGTGCACCTACTGGGAGATGTTTATGCCGTTGAGTCAGAGTCTGGGGGGTGGGGAGGGCGGGGTGGTTAAGACAGTTCTCACAGGACCTGGTTAATTCTCTAGAGATGGTCATTATAAATGGACCTGATCTTTCCCAGCCTTCCTGCCTAGTGATGTGAGCTCTCTGTCTTGCCTGTTCCTACCATATCACAGTGAAATGCCAAATCAATAAGACTTTCCAATTCTGGACTTCAAGTCTTGAAAACTAAATATAACTACTTCCTCCAAAAGTAACCAGCTTCAAAGTTCTCTCTTTATAATGAAAAAAGAGGGAGAAATAGTACATATATTTTATAAAAATATCAAGTTTTTTTTTCCCTCTTGGAACTCTTAGATACTCAGAATTATAAATATTAGTTCTATGAGTCCCAGCAGCCACACACAGACATGCATACCTGTATGAAGTTCCCCCCCCCCCAGGGTGGGGGAGGGAGCTGGTAGAAAGCAACTTGAAACATTGATGCCTTTCTTATCCCCTGTGTGTGGACCACAGCTTCCATAGCATGTGGAAATCAGCATTCACTCCGTATCATCCAGTATTCTAGACTCCTGAATTCTAATTACGACTCGAAGTGTGTGTGCGCTTATTCCCACTGAACACAGGAGGATACCAAAACTTGGAGAAGCTAAGCTATTGTAGGGTCACACAGCTGTCAGTACAGCAATGACTTCAAAGCTTGTGCTTTTTTGTGTGACACCTCCCTGCCCCACAGTGTCGTGCCCCTTGTGTTGACATTCCCGTCCCTGGGAAACAGCCAACATCTCCAGGCTAAACATTAGTCCAGACATCAAATGCTTTTGTCCATTTTGACATTGGTCATTAACTCTGAGCATGCAAAGGACTCTGTTTGGGTTATGAATCACTGTGTTTTAAAAAAATCATCCCCGTGGCCTTGGTAAACTTCAGAGATGTAACAAGTAACTTAACTACTCCCATGGCCTGTCTGGTATGCTTTATCCTACTGGACCATCACATGAGTTTGCTGTTGGTTGCAAGCAGACATGAACAGGTCGGCTAACTTCAGATCTCTTGACTCTGAGGCATAACTGCTAAACAACCAAATGAAGAAATCTCAGGGAACTGTGATTGGAAAACAGGAAGTGGGCAAAGAAGGAGGGGTGAGGATGGAGAAAGAACATAATCCTAGCTGCCACTGTACAGCTGTGCTACACTATCCATCAACTCAATGGTGGCCACCACGTCCCCTTACCCCAGGCCAGTCCTTTGTCTCAGTGTTCAAAGCCATCATCAGAGGATTAGATTGGGAGGTCCGGGTCACTTGTCTTCTCTTTCGTCTGTCCTCTCGGAAACAGGGGGGAAATGTTTATAACGTGTATTAAATTAAAGTACCAACTTGACCTCTCAACTGAGACTCACCCCAGCGAGACCCACCCACCTAAGAAAGGGGTTCTTGTATTCTTTTGTTGAGTACCAAAACAAAAAAAAAAGGTCCCCTACAAGTACTTCTGGTTCTATTAGCCATAAAAGATCAGAGGTATTGGTTTATTTGACTGAGAACACAGAGAGAGGAATTGAGCTTTCTTTACTTCCTAAATGTGTAACCCTGGTTCTTGTTTGCTGGCTTTAAACATAATAGTACTTATTTTCTAATATTTTGGTCTTATTGATTGCATAAGATGTTATAACATAGGAAATAATGATCTGTGGTTTGATTTAAGCAACCTCTGTTTACTGCTATTTGAAATCATGGAAAAACTGTTGCTCTTGGTAAAATGAGCCTCCAAGAGGGAGATGTGACTCTGTGGGGATGTCGTCAAGAATCCTGCTGTCTGCTTGCTTCTTCTCCCGTGTCTACTTCGTGTGCCACCTAATGCTCAACACATTTTGATAGGAAATCTCCAAGGCTAAAATATGGTGGTAGCTGGAATACAGTGAACATTCAAGGATCATTGAATCGAAACTTTTATCGTTTTACAGGATTACATCTGGAGGTACAATCTATTAGTCAATCACCATACCTCACCACAGCTCTTGTTTGTAAGGACAACCCCTGAGTCCTCCTAAGTCCAAGGAGGGTTATGTTTGCTGGGTTTCTTAATTAAACCACTAGTATCTGTCATATTCATTTCTCTTCCAACCTTATACCTCAAGATCCTCTCTAAATTACCTCTTTTGCCAGGAGAGCATCATCATTGTTCATCTGTAATGGCCAAAATCATCATTCAGGGTGCAGCTATATCCAAGGGATTTGAGTAGCTTCGTGGGAAAATTGGGCACAGAAAGGACCACACAACCTGTCTTTTGGGAAGCTTATGAATTAATTTGGAACCAAGATACAAAGTAGGCACATACACAACTTTCCTAACAGTAAACTCACTATGCAGCTGAGTCCACTCCCAAGAAGAAAGCTTTGAACTCAGAAAGAGGATGCTCATTGGAGAATATGGGCAGCAGAGAAGGAGGTCAGAGTCCATGGGCCACATTCACTCTCGGGAAGGGGACCAATGGAAGAAGACAGCCTCGATAAGAGAGGAGAGTCTGTCTAGCCTAGTAACCTAGAGTAAGATAAGACATAGTTGCCAAGGAATGTTCCAGTATGTACTGGAACAATATTTTTCAATATTCAGAACTGTCAGTGAACAACAACAAAAATCCATGGGAATTTTTTTTTTTTTTTTTTTTTTGGTCTCCTCCAACCAACCTCTAGAGTGAACTTCCCAGCTTCTTCCTTCGGCCCCCTTAGACTTAATGTTGATGTGTTATGTGGTTCCAGAAAATTCCCGATAACCTCTCGCTTGAATTTACATACTGGTCATAGCCATCCAACTACTTTTCAATCATATTGCTTATTTTCTATAAGTAATTTTCTAGTTTCATGATGATAGGTCTTAAATTGTTGTTGTTTTTAATTATTTCTTCCTCAAAATGGTTTCTGGATCCCTGGGGACCTCCTTCCCATAGTTCCTCTGGATTTTTCTAAGTTTCTGAGCCCTCAAGTCCATACAGAGCTGGAAGGGAGTATTCCAAAGGGATAGTTTATATTCACAATATGGCAAGCAGCTCTGGGAGTTTCGTTAAGATGCCAAGAGGGTTCCTAACAAAGGCATTGTGTGTGCCTTTGTTTGAAATGTTATTTTTATGATGCCAGCTATGGTAATTGTGCTGTCTCTAGAGTGTTGGGAGTAGGTAGCTAATTTTCAGTGATTCAGACCAGTGTTGTTAGTCTCCGTGTTTATGGTCCTGATCTCATCAGACGAGGGCTGCTTGTTTTCCTCGGGAGAATCATAAACACTCTTTCATCTCTTGGATTTTGTTTTTGTCATTTGGAATGTCTAGTTATCTCGGGTCTTGTGGTCCTTAGCCTATCCTGTGCCCCAGTCATATTCATATTGAAGGGTAGGAGAAGCAAGAGTACACTGACTTACAGAGTATTAATTTCAAATCTCTCACTTGGGTCCTACGATCTTGAGTTAAAGGTACGTATTTCCAGTTCAGTGTGTCCATGGCCATCCAATCAAATGCATACTTCTTGCAGAGGGAAGATGAGAGACTACATATGGCTTTTACTTTAAATGACTTTCCATGGGTTTTTCTAGCTTATTTTTGCTCCTAGAAATTATTTTGGCTCCAGAGATATTTTTTTTACTTCTTTGAGAATTTCATACAATGTGTTTTGATCATATTTCCACACTCCTAAAACTCCTTCTGGATCCACAGCCCCTTTCTATCCATCCAATGTTGTGTCCTTTTTCTTCTCTACCTGTCAAATCCAATTTGTGATGTCAGTATATTCTTGGATGTACAGCTATCCACTGGAGACTAGTCAACTTACCAAGGGCTATACTTTCTTTGATTTTCTTGTTTATTTGTTTATTTTGAGACAGGGTTTCTTTGTGTAGCAGTCCTGGCTGTCCTAGAACTATCTCTGTAGTCCAGGCTGGCCTCGAATTTACAGAGATCCACCCACCTCTGCCTCCTGGGTGCTGAGATTAAAGATGTGCACCACCACCACCCAGCAGGATACACTTTTTAAGAAAACTGACCATCTCTCAGCAGCTCTCAGTTGCCAATGGCTCCTTTGCTAAGGCTGGGACTATGCTCTCCATGCTGACATTTGGTCTGGCTTGAGTTTGTGCAGGTCTTCGGATGCTCTCGCAATCACTGTGCATTCCTATATGCGCTGTCTGGAGGGCTCGTTCCCTGTGCTCATCCACTACCTCTGGCTCTTACAGAGATTTTTGATGGCTGTTCTTTTCCCAAGTCAAAGACTGGTCATCTACGGGGGGTAGGTGGGAGAAGGAGAGATCCACCTGCCTCAGACTAGTAATTTTTTTTTTTCTGCTCAATCAGCAAACATACCTTGAAGGCTCCCTGTGGTTAGGAAATTACACATCAGCCTTCTCAAGTGGTAGAAGGTATAAGTAAAAGTAACACAGCTTGGAGAAGACAAACAATGCAATTAAATGGTTGAGCATTGATGCCTGTTTCCATAAAAGCTAGGAAGCCATAGCCAGAATGGACCAAGTACAGTGGTTTTTTTTTTTATTGCTAAATAATGAATTACTAGAGTTTAATAGAATTAGAATAAAACAGCAAGTATTTCTTATCTTCCATTTCTTCCAGATCATAAATTGAAGGCTTTAGGTCTCTCAAGAGGTTGGGTCAAACTTTTGGCTGAGGTCCTTATCTGGCAAGGTGGGGGACAGGCTACAAGTTCTCCCCATAAGACTGTTGGCAGTCTCCAGTCTCTTGTCACCTCTTAGAATGAGGACTTCAGTGTCTTGTTGGCTGAAGACCTGGAGACCATATTTAGTGCCTTGTCACCTTCTCCATGGGACGTTCCACAGCATGGCTGCTGGCTTCCCTCAAAGCATGCCAGAAAGAACACGTGGTGGTATCTCATCTGTGTACCACAATAAAGCTTACCTGAGGATCAGAGGAGAAAGCCAGCTGCTATAGTAAACACAGGCAATGGTGGCACACACCTTTAACCCAAGCACTAACCATAGAGGTCTGGATGTCTGTACAGACAGACAGGAAGTGACAGGGCTGGGCAGAAAGAGGAAGTGATGTAGCTGGGCAGAGAGAGAAAGTGAGACGGCAGGGACAGAAAGGCATATAGGCATGGGTATAGAGGAAGTAGTTCGCTTTTGGGCTGAGGATTTCCGAGGGTAAGAATGTGGCTGGCTTCTTGCTGATTCCCCGATTTCTCAGTTTTTACCCCAATATCTGGCTCCAGGATTTTTATTAATAAGACCATTTAGCAATTCGTCTTACAAGAACACTGAAGACTAAAGTCATGGTCCTCATGAAGTTTAAACTCAGAAATGGCCTGCTGTTACCTGTATCACATTCTGTTTGCTAGAAAGCAGTCACTGAAGGCTGGAGGGACAGAGAGCTCAGTCTCTGCTCTTATTCTCAGAGTGTCTTTCCTGCTTTATTTTTAGTGTATCTTCCCGTCTGTGAGTGTAGATGTCCGTATGCCACCGCCCACATACGGAGGTCAGAGGACAACCTCGGGCGTCATCCTGGACTTCCACCTTATTTGGGACATGGTTGTCAACAGGCTCCCAGGGACTCCTCTGTCTGCATCTCTCCTCTCACAGTAGGAGGAGGACTAAGCCATCTGGCTCTATGTGAGGACTGACGAGCCAGGCCTTTCGCTTGGTCGGCAACTGGGGTCCTCATGGAGCCGTCTCTCCAGCCTCAGAATGTCTTTTCTTAACTTGTATAACACTCCCCCATTCTCTCTCTGGAGTTCTCAAGTGTCTGTTGCTAAGATTACCTCTTACATCATCCCAATCTAATTTATGTGCCTGTTCTTCTCAAAATATCCTGAGTTTTCTTTTATAACATTTATTATAATTTAATGAGTTCATTTAATGTATGAACTTCTCTAGACTGCAAGCTCTGTTAATGAAGGGTTCTGTCTGCTGTATTCCTTATTGTACAAAATGTCAAGTGCAGGGCCTGGTGTGTACTAGGTGCTCAATAAATATTTATCAATTAAATAAGTTTCCTTCCCTAATGTCGTATACCATTTGGCATGAGCTACAGACCCTGTTTGAAATCTCTTTGAGGACAGTTTAATATTTTATATGCTTTGATGATTCGTCTGTGTATTCCAGTCAAGTCTGTTCTAATCTATTCTTAACTATTTGGCAGTTCTCAGGGTTGGAGTGCTCCTGAAGGTCCCCTGGCATCTGGGAGGATACAAAGGACAGAGCAAAGGAATTTTGACTGAGTCACTTGTGGTCTGTCTGTGCTGGTGGTCTTATCCCTTTAAGATTTTGCTCCCAGCTCCAATAGACTCGCCAAATGACTTACAGAAGTCACATACTGAGCACCTTTAGGTTTGGGCAATTAATGCTAAAGTCACTGTGTTTCCTGTTCATCTCTGGATATCTCTTTCTTGGGTAGACCCTGTCTTTGTTGTCTTAGATTTTGTGGTTGTTGTTTGTTAAGTTTGGGGTTCAGTTGAGGCCACGCCATCTTACTGGTTCTCTTCGACAACTCTTGTTCTTTGATATTTCAGAGGTCCCTAGCTTGGACTTAATAGTGGATACACAGCTTCCTTTGGCACAGCCCCAGAATCCCTGCCTTGTTCCATCCTTCCCTGACCCTTGTGACATGACACACCCCGTGGACAGCCTTGTCTGTTCAGGAATGGCCAAGGCATGCTTTCCACTGCCCTGCGTCAAGGAGTGACTTGGTTTCCCTCACAGTTTCTCTTGGTTTATATGATGCTTTGGGTTTCACTGGCTCACATTAACACACAGCACTTCTACTGTAAAAGCTAAGGGGTAAGTGACCCATCACTCAGGGACACTGGGAAGGACACTGTGTTCCAGCAGTTGATGGGAGTCCCCAGAGAGTCTGGACCTCCTATATTTGTGACATTCTCTGAACACTTGTTACTGTCCAATACAGTTGATGTCACAAGGGCTCAAAGCCTCATCATCCAGAGAGCCCCTGGGATCATTCTCATTATATTTCTGTCCACAAAGGCCAACTCAGCAGACTTTAGAAAAAGCTACTGCTTTATTCTTATAATTCCTCATTGTTTTTACTAGAAAGAGCAAGATCATTATAGCTTGCTTCCAGAACAAGTCCTCCTTTTTCTTATAATTATATTCTACCACTGTAAAACTGGTGTTTCCATAAAACATATCCATATGCATATTCATTAAGTATTCCATTAATACAAAAGCACCTAACAGCATAGTCTCTATTACTGAATGTGGTTACACTGCTCTATGCCCTGTGTTGATGAGGTTTCTTCCCTTTACTAATGTAACTGTGTCAAGATGTCAAACTGACTGAGTCACAGAGTGTCAGTGTCACTTCAAATAACTCGCTCAGCTTCTTGGATCTCAATGTCCCCATCTATGAAATGGACAGAAATAGTGCCAGCTGCCTCCCAGGATTATGGACTGGATATAGGTACCAAGGAAGGGATTTTGTGAACTTGCATCGGCCTCTTGTGTCTAGGGGTAAAGACCAAATAAGCCCAAGGAAGGTCTTCATTCTGGGAAGTGTCCCCAAAATGTCTCAGCTATCTTCTCAACTCATTTCCCAGAACTATTTCAGACCCGGTCCTTAGCCTAGCTCCTCGGCCACCCTGAGGCATGACCTATTTCAGGCACCCATTAGCCAGTCTACCTAGTCCAGCTCTGTTCTTTCCCACACATCTGCCTAACTCACGCTCCCTTGTAATGCTCTGCTTCCATTCCCTACAGCATCCTCACCCAAGTCGGTTTCGTTTTCCACACTCCTCATCCCTTAGTCCGGGCTGTTTCTAAATTCCTGTTTCTAAAACCAAGTTTCTCTGCAAGGTGTTCTGACATTGCTATGGACTATAGCCTGTCTGATGATATTCTACAGTCATACTTAGCACAAATCACGTGCTCCCACACTTTAAAAAAGATACCCTTCGCGATGAATATGGAGTATAAGTTATTCTTGGCCATTTATGAGTGCTCAGCCTTGCTGTGATGTCAATCGCCTTATTTAGAAAGATTTACTCCCATCAGCCTTCTCCTCCTGGCTGTGTGTTCTGTTCCCATTGTTATTATCAACAATAACGACTGTTGTGTATGCGTTACTTCTTGATTTACTGATATGCTGCCTGCTTCCCTTGTTCTACCGAAGAACTTAATATGACTTCATGAGAAGATGTTAAAAAAAAAATACAGCAATGTGAAACAGATTTAAAATAAGTGGAAAATAGGGAAACAAAAGTCCGGGTCTAAAATGGGTTTCAGAAGAATACTGAGGTATAGCTTCATGGCATCCAAACCCACTCAGTTACCCTGAGTAGACCCCCACCTGGCTCTCAAATCTGCCTATCTGTTTCAAAAGGAAAGCCCCCAAGCATGAGAACAAGTCAGTGTTTAAAAAGAGAAACTCGAAGAAGTCATTCAGAAGAAACACACTCATTTGTGATAAGACCAGCCTGCAAAGTCTCCCATGGGGGCTGGGGAAGAACACACAGAGAAATACAAGCCTGGAGAGGCTGACAGGGAGCCCACCGAGGCCTCGATGGACTGGTGAACGGTGTGCTCCCAAGAACAATCGAGTGTAAACATCCTGCTGGGCTGCTTCTGAGTGACATGGTACAGACACACAGATCTCCGAGGCTTGGCTTGACCCAGGGCTAAATACAGAGATCTGAAAGAACAGATGGAGCTAGCTTCCAGGAAACATTCCCAGGAGAGTGCTTCTGTCCAGGGAGTTTTGATTGAGAGACGGTGTTGGTCGTTACTAAGGAGAAGCCAACCTCCTGTCATTCTACATTACAGGATTCTCAAACCAACCCTGAGGATAGGGAGTATTACTCACATAGCCTAAAGATGACGTTGGACCTCCAAGAAACTCTCATCACCAGAAAGTATGGGGCTAAGAGCTAGGCATCATGGTACACACTCAGGAGACAGAGGCCAGCCTAGTCTACATAGTGAGTTCTAGGCCGGCCAGGGCTAGAGAGAAAGACAGAGAAAGAGAGAGAGACAGAGACAGAGACAGAGAAACCTTGTCCCCCCAAAAAGAAAGAATTAATTTAATTAAATTAAAAGAAAAAAAAGTAAGCTGATAGGGATTTTAAATCCATCACTTCATCCCAATCTCATGATTAAAAAAAAAATTAAAAAGTGATTTTATCTATTTTTGGACACCAGGTCTCATGTATCCTGAGCTAGCCCCAAACCCTGTTGATAGTCATGGTGGCCTTTAACTTCTGATCCTCCTGCCTCAGCCTCCATCCCTCGGAGACTGCCTCTGTCCCAGCACATCTGATTTGTTTGGTGCTGGGGATGGAGTCTAGGGCTGCATGCTTTCTAGCCAAGCACTGCACCAACTAAGCTGCAATTCTGAATCCTGGGTAATTTTTTATTCTGAATCCTCAGGCGCTCAGAAAGACACAGAGGTGAGCATGCCCAATAGATACCAGCTCTCCAGACAGGTAGACATCACTGTCTTCCCCTCTCTCACAGCAGCTTTCTTCTGGGTTATGTCTCTTTCAGGTCTAAGAGATGGACACGGCCTGACAGGGTTGGAAGACTGCTCTTTGCCCACTACCTCAGCAGAAGAGAATTCTCTGGTTGTGTTCTTTTATAAACCTCTAACTGCCTTGTGCACAATGGCATGGGCTGCGTTATTTAAAGCCCACTTGTGTGTGTGTGTGTGTGTGTGTGTGTGTGTGTGTGTGTGTGTGTGTGTGTGTATCTTTTCCTTGGCTTGTATGCAGGTTTAATGGGAGACCGACCCCATAATATTGCCCTGGAGGAGAAAGTGCTCAGCTGTTGGTTCATCTGCCAACTTCTGACATACACAAATGCCCAGTTGCCCTACTCCAACGCTGAAGTATGCTTGGAAGCACAAAATACAGGAAAGGATTGGTCAATATGGTTTTTTTCTTCCGTTTGGCTGAGCATAGCTGTGTTGGAAGGGGATCTATTTCAGGGGTGCCATTTTCTAGGCAAGTCAACCCTTCCACATAAATCAGTGGTTCTCAACCTCACTAAAGCTGCCACCCTTTAACACAGTTCCTCATGCTGTGGTGATCCCAACCACAAAATTATTTTTGCTGCTACACACACACACACACACACACACACACACACACACACACACATACACACCACACAAACACACACACACATACATACACACAAACACATGCACCACACATACAAAATCACATATGCACATACACACACCACACACACAAACACACATTTTACACATATATACACAAACACACACTAATACACACTAACACACATAACAAAACCACATATATGCATATTCATACATACACCACACACACACACCACACACACATCACACAAAAACATACACTCATACACACACACCACACAAAAACTCATACACAGACACACCTACACACATAGTCTACTTATCAAGGTTTTATTCACTGATTGGTCTCAACAAATATCTGAAATCTTTTCCTTTCTTCAGCCAAATTTACAAAGTCTGCACTCAGTTGAATGTGTAAAAGAATGTTTTAAAGCTTTCCAGTGACTTGCTTTTGATCTTCAATGATTTTCATTTAATCCCTCTTTCCTCTCCAGGCAGGCAATAAAAGCTCAGACTTCGCACCAAGGGATGACACGTGGTGGTGGTCAGGCAGAATGGGCCTGTGTCTCCTGAACCAAAGATAGAAAACAATTACATGGATCATTTGCATGAAAGCCTTTTTTTTTTTATTGGTGCTCATGTGCTTCCTGAAAATGTCATTTTGGATTCATAAATATTTGCAATGAGGAAGGTTTTGATTATCATTGATTGATTTTTATTCATTATTTAGAAGTGTATACTGCGGCCAGACAGTTCAATTAACTCACATACACACGCCATACTCCCCCCCACACATACACCACCACCACCACCACCACCACCACCACCACCACCACCACCACCACCACCACCACCTCCAGCCTCACATGTCCTGTCCTAGGCTTTTCCCATCACTCTGAGAAATCCTCAGTACATAGTGTGTCTCCAGCCCTAGGAAGGATTTCTTCTTATTTTCCTTCCTTCCTCTATTTGTTTAGTATTGTTTTGTTTTCTTCTTTAAACTTTCCTCTACACCCAGTACAGGGAGACAAAGCTTTGACTCCAGCTTCACTCAAATCACAATGATATGTATTTTTGCAGCTATCCTAAAAGAATAAATTTTCTGTTCGGTTTAAAAGTCAGGCTTGTTCTTCAAACTCCCATAGTGTGGCCACTGTCCTTCTTGCTTCCTCTGGTCCAATAAAAAGATCTTTAAACCAGGCAGTGGTGACCCATGCCTTTAATCCTAGCATTCAGGAGGCAGAGGCAGGCGAATCTCTGAGTTCAAGGCCAGCCTAGTCTACAGAGCAAATTCCAGGACAGCCAGGACTACACAGAGAAACCCTGTCTCAGAAAAACAACAACAACAAATCCTTAAACCAGGAGGAACATTTTTAATACTTCCCTCCCAAGAAAAAGTACCCCCTTTCCCTTCTCCCCAGCTTTTCTCCTAGCAAACACCTTCCCATCTTCTCTTCTCATCCCTCCTTCCCTTCCCCCTCCTCTTCTCCAACCCCCTCCCCCGTCTCTCTCTCTCTCTCTCTCTCTCTCTCTCTCTCTCTCTCTCTCTCTCACACACACACACACACACACACACACACACACACACACACACACACTCAGGGCCACAAAAATCAATGGAAAGCAATACAATACAAGAGACAGAGCACCTCTGACATGCCCAGTAAATGTCTGATTTCATCACCAATTTCTCACCGCTGAACTCTGGTTGATCCTGGTCTATTATCTTTCGGTTCCCATTGCCGGGTGTCCAGGCTCCAACTGGACACTGGATACGGAGCATGAATCTGTCCATTAAGGACACAGTGACTGTAATCAAATCCTAAGACAATATTATCTCAGAGTGCGTGGAGGATATCACTTTCTTGCTCTTCTTAAGTATTCATAGCTAAATGATTTATGGGCACACAAATGGATATAATGTCCTGTAATATATAACTGATCTAATATTTAATGTGTTTCTTTTTTACTTTGTTTGAATAAAATCCCCCCAAAATACTTTTAGCAAATGACCGTTAATTATGGGTACTGTCAAATGCCCTTGGGTTCTAATAAGCGGCCCTCAAAATTTACAGTCCCCAGCTTTCTGCTAGTGCCCATAAATCCAAAGTGGGTGATGTTCCTCAATAAAACAGCCCCATCACAGAACAGAGACCTCACATGGGTTGCTTCTGGATGCACCACAATTTTCCTCCAGTATCTACAACCTGGGACAAAAATAACGCTTTGTGAATGTGACCCAAAGAACCTCTGAGATTACCTGAAGCAATTTGTTTACTAAGACCCTAAAACCTACAAAAGCTAAACTTCACCTCAGGTTTGTGGATATATCAACTGCATACTTCGGACATACAGACTACCCGGGGCAGAGAGGAAACCACAGAGGCTTCTTGGGGACTATGTATCACCTAACGTCTTCTCCCGAAATTTAAAAATATTGAGGAAAAAATGTTTAAATAGAGTTGTGACCTCACAGTCATCTACTCCATCTTCAGTGTCACTTGCAAATCCATTATGCACTTGGGGTGCCAGAGGGCTCTGCAAATTACCAAGCTGTTTGACGTTTTCTGCTTTCTGAAGTGGCTTTGGTCATTTATTTGAACAGAAATGTTATTCCTTTAGCTTACAAGGTATTCAATAGTCAGGTCTGAAGAGAAAATGATTAGCCCGGTTTCTAAAGAAAAGGCAGCTTGTTCTCTGTGTGAGCCTATCAGGGAAAACTTAGCATGTAAGAAGGGTGAATCTTCAACTTTTAAACTCTGTAAGAGTATCCAGGCAAGAGAGAATTGGAAAGGAGAGAGAGAGAGAGAGAGAGAGAGAGAGAGAGAGAGAGAGAGAGAGAGAGAGAGTCATTGCTTTCCCCTGAGGTAAGGGGGAGAAAGCAAGGTATTGCATCTTGAATTCTTTTTACCTAAAATTCTCCAAATACCTTAGCTCTAAAAAGAGCCACGTAAGAAGATAATGTTGTAATGTCAGTCAAGTACCTGATGAAGGAGTGAAGAAACATTTGGGTCTTTGGTTTGAGCTATAACTAATGATTAAACGCCACAAACTAGATAGTTCAGCAAGTGACAGATCAGATCATACCAAGACACCCCATTCCCCCCCCCTCCCCCCGCGCCCTGCATTCTGGAAAACTTAGTTCTTTCTGTAAGACATTCGGCACCCAGTGAACATTGGGAAAATTCAGACACCACCCTTTCCTATGCTGGGAAACTGCATGACAATGTAACAAGTAAAAATGGGCATTGGTGGCTTCATTTGACTTTTAGTCAGTCTCCAAACTAACACAAGAACAACAACGTGATAAGGGTAAGGGAGAAGAACCGTGAAATGAGACAAAGAGGAGGAAGGGAAGGGGGAGGGGGAGGGGAGGGAGGGGGAGGGCTGATGGAAATAGGATACCCCACCTGCCCACAGGTTTCAAAAAGATGAACAGAATATAAAGTTAAAGAAATGACTGTAAGAGCCCCCCAAACCAACATAACACATTTAATTTGGGGAGTCTGCAGCCACAGGTACTGAACACAGGTTTTTTTTTTTTTTGACTCTCTCCTCATCAAACCACCATTACCCGAGCTAACCCTTTCTGAAACTAGACTTCACT
Organism: Peromyscus californicus insignis; assembly: GCF_007827085.1. Classification (NCBI taxonomy): domain Eukaryota; kingdom Metazoa; phylum Chordata; class Mammalia; order Rodentia; family Cricetidae; genus Peromyscus; species Peromyscus californicus. Next base: position 30,184,522 of record NW_026294514.1, read on the forward strand.
GACAACCACAAATAATCTTGGCCCTGGTGTCAGGACTGCCACGCTCTACCCCGCCTTGCGGCTTCTTTCCGGAGTTACAGTCCTTTCCTGGTTTTCTTGGGTTTGTTTGATGTAGCAGTCTCCTTCCGGAAAGAACGGAGCCTTGTCTCTCAGACAGTGAGAACGCAGTGACCTGGAGAGACAGTTTATACTCCCTTGCTTCAAAGGCAGAGTCAACCTCCCAGTGTGATCTGGAAGAGATGCCTTCTCCCTCAGGCAGAGAAGTAGGTTCTGCTTCCTAGGCAGGCAAGCTTGTATCTTGCAGCAGACCGGGCTGTAGCAGGGTCATGGCTGCCCCTCATCTCAACTCATCGGTCATACCTGCTACTACTTCTCTTCAGACCAGAGTGAGGAATTTCCCAGTTGTTCCCATCCATTGTTCAGCCTTCTCTGCACCAAACAAGACAATGTCTGGATCTCTGTGGGGATGGGGGGGAGGGGTGGCGCGGGTGGCTGCTTTTAGAGTCTTTGGTTTGTCTCTGTGGTTACTAATTCCTTTGCAACGTGATCTGAACACCTTGCTTGGGGTTTGGAGGGGACCCGTTAAGGTTACTTGGTACAGTAAGCCCTAACTCAGTGTCGCCATTATTTTACTTTTTTTTTTTTTCAAGTGCGTTTTGTTTCAGAGTTCTTTGATGGGAGAAGTTATTTATTTGGATTTGAGGTTGTACCTTTGGAATGGAAAGAGGGGTTTACCGGGGTCAGATGTCCCTATTAGGGAAGGAATTGTAACATAAAACAAGAGCTTTGGAGCAGGATTTATTATTCTCGGAGTGATTCACCCTTCAGGAAGGAAATATTTGCCTCAGAAGAGTGAAGAGACTGCTTCCCACTGTTCCCATTGAATCTCAGGCAGAGAAAAAGAGATCAAAACTAGACATCTCTGCGTTCAGATATCCAGAGTGGATCTTACTGTTGCCTCGAACATTGAGGGGGGCGGTGCATAAACAACTCTGGGAGAATGTTGAGAAGGACGAATTCTGAAAGGATTTTTATCTAGCTACCCACAAAGCAGAGAACCCGTTGGGGCAATGAATAGCTCCGATGGTGCTATGTGTTTGTAAAGCTTGGGTGGGGGGGAAGTCATTTTGTTTCTAGGGAGAAGATCAGAATGGAGTTTCCACCCCATCAGGTACATCCCTAATGTAGCCAGCAGCCAGCAAAAGCATCCCAATATTTTGGCCAGCAAAAGCATCGCAATATTTTGGCAGGTAGTCACATCTGGCAATTTCATTAGCTCACACTGATTGTTTTTTTCCTCTGGAAATGGACCCAGATGTTTTAGGAAAATCTGTATTGGATCTGAAAGAATCTGAATCCTCTTGGCAAAGTGCTGTTTTGTAGGCTGATACCAAACCCTTTAGCCTCATCTACATGAAAGGGTCCAGATCTTGTTTCCCCGTGATTTAGACCCAACAGAGAGGCAAAATGTTTTTGTAATGTGTATGTTCCATTCAGATGGGTCTGCAGACTGTTACTCTCCTGGCTCCTACAGACCACCCATAAAAAGAAAAGAAAAATGACCATCCCCAGAGTTTAATGCACAGTGTAAACTTTAACTACTTTATTAGATAGTATATCCTCAAAAACATTGGCTATCCCCATTGACCTAAACAAAAAGAAACTTAGATGAATAAGAAAGACACCGCAAAATGACCTATCACATCATCCCTTCTTACCTTTGCAGCAGATTATGTTTCCATCAGCTACAAGCAATAAAAGACACAACCCTTTTACAGCCCCCAAGAGAAGCAGATTCTCTAATCGTTCTTGTTAGTACCACCCAGTTCTTAGACACTGTCAATGGAAGGGAAATATGCTTATGGAGTTCTTGGTTATTAACAGTCCACCTTCTCCACACTTTGAATTGCAGATGTTCTAAGAAGAGCTCCGTATCCACTGTCTGCTTCTCTGGGATAATCTGGTCCAGAGTGAATGGGCTATAACTTCCACTAGGGTAAACAAATCTCAATTGCTAGCCTAATTTTCCTGATACTTCCAAAACTTTGCACTCGAAGCTGACTCTCCCATTTATAAACAGTATCATACAATAACCTAATTTGATCATTGGATGATTATAATTGTGCCTATCCAAATCAAGCAATAAAATTGTTTTAAGGTAAATAACATTATTAATGTAGAGTTTGGTTACCTTGGTGAGTGCTCAAAAACTGTTGTAGAGAATTATATGTGTATTTAAAACTGTATTAAGGCTGGGGTTAGTTTTGTACCTTCTCTGCCATAAGTCAATGAGAGCCCTGAAACCATGAGGCAGAATAAAATCTTCTAGCAAGTCGCTTCTGTCAGGTATTTGTTCCAATCAACAAGAAAAGTCATGGAGACGTGGCCCTATCCCCTTATGAACTGGGACTGCTCAAGCCTTGGGATGTAGGAGATTCTCCAGTCCAGTTTTTCTCGGTAATAACAAGCACGCATTCTTCACCACTGATTCCATACCCACTAGATACAGTTGTTTCATGTTTAATTTGCTGATCATGTAATATGCATAGACATCACACTTTATATGATACAGATCACTTTTCTGCAATATAGCAATCTGACAGTACCATAAAAGAAAATTAGAGCACGCTGACAATGGACTTAAGCAGACACCGGTTATTTCTTGAGGTGATATTAAATGAGATGCATTATCTATGAGGAACACTGGATGGGTCCTAAATTATTGCTGTTAGTAATAGGTAGTTTTATTTTATTAGTTTTAAGATATATGGCCGTGATGATATAGCACAGTAGACAGTAAAGGGCTTTTTTTCCTTTTCGTATTACAGAACTACAGCAGGAAATGAATTAATTTCACTTCGGTGGGCTTTCTGTTAAGTTCCTCAAAGTGATCCATGGGCTTGTAGAGTTCTAGGCCACTGAAGTCTACCTAAAATGCAAGTTCTTTCAAGTGGATGGATAGCCATGGTGAGTGTGCATGGCTATGCTTGGGTATCTTAACATACACAATGCATTAAAAATGTAATCTCAGAAAGCTTTGTAAGGCTACTTTCTGTATGAAATAGAAGCCAAATGTCTGCACAGTAAAGCACACAATGGTGTGTGCTGTACGTGTGCACATGCATACACACAGTGGTATGCAGGAAAATGTGTAGCGCTTTCCTTTCCTAGCATTAGCTGCCTTTTTGTGGTTCAAATAATCCCTCTGGCTACTTCCAGTTTCTGACATGATGGAACTTGCACAGGCAGCCTGACTGAGCCAGCAGGACCTGGCTTTACTATCCCATTCCTAAAGGACTTCCAACAAAGAGGAGGGTTTGACTAACCTGAGAAATGTTTTAGCATTTAACATGATACTCTCTGCATTTACATTTACATGCAATCATTAATTGGTATAGGTTAAATAGGAAATGAGGCAGTCCACTGTGCCTTTAATCCTACTGAACCAATAAAGTCTGACAAAAGCCTAGATTTCAAGGCCACCACACAAATCTAGGGCTTTGATATCCACTGCTTCTCTCGGTGTTTCTAATCCCAGGTGCTTGCAGAATTAGATTTTCATCTGGCCTATTTATCAATGCAATCACTGCTTTTCATATGATCCTCGTATCTGTGTGTGTGTTTCCCCCTTCATGATGATTCTCTTTGTTCCAGATGTTAAAATAAGAAATTTTATTCCATGCCCTACCAAAAAGAAAAGGGGGACAAAAGTTAATTGTATCTGAACTGAAGTGTAACTACGGCCCTATTAAAGAGGTATAGTTATGGGCTATTGATCGCAGTGCGCAGGAAAAGCTTGTCATGTAAAGTCAAGAGGTTAATGTAATTACAAGAATGGGCAGCAGGATCAGCTGTAGCCCAGAAGTGGCGAATAACTAAAAGCTGCTTTAGAGACACATAATGTTGTCAAAGCATAAATAATTCATTCTAGCATTCGAGAGGAAATTACTCCTCTGTTCCAGCATATTATTCAGCCATTAAAATTTTGCCATCGAAAGACTTTTGATGTAGTCATATTCTCAGTTCTAAGTCATTCTGAGGCATGCCACCTTCATTAAGCCTTATTTTGTGCAGTTTCAAAAGATCAGAGAGGATGTGGAATAGATCCATGATTTGTTTCATAATCACAGTTCAGTTCAGATAAGAAGGAAGAAGCCAGGAGGATGGATGCTGTATCTTGTAGCCAAGTTGGGATGAAGATTAAGCAATAATACAACACACAATTCTTGTTTCTCAAGTTAGGCCAGGCTTCCTTCACTCCAGTTCCTCCCTGGCATGAAGTCCTTTATGACCTAATCCCTAAAACATTTCTCTAGCATCAAAGAACGAGAAGAAGCATGAGAAACATCAGCGGCCCTCGTTTCAGTCTTTAAGAATCCTCTCCCAAAATGTGCATGCTCGACAATATGGTTTGCGACTGAATTTGCCTTTCCTTGAATTTTGTGACTCAGATGAGAAATGTCATCAGCAGGCTATATGTTTGAACACTTTGTCCCCAGCTAATGGCATTGTTTGAGATGATTGTGGAACCTAAGGGAAGAAGGACAGCATTCAAGGTAGGCTGTGATGTCGGACAGCCTGGCCCCACTTCCTCCGGTCCACGCTCTGTTTCTTGAATATTGACGTGGTGGGTTCAAATCAGCCTATGCTGCTGGGGCCATGTCCTCCCTGCCATAATGGACTCTATCCATCTGTAATGGTAAGCCAAAATAAACCCGTTCTTCCCTAAGTTGCATTTCTCAGGATATTTTAATCACATAACCAAAGTGAGCTTTGAGGGATTAAAAAGTCATCCTGTTTCACCCCCAAAACCCATCTTCTGCCCTCACCTATAGGTAAGCCAGGGTCTTTGACCCTCTGGCTTTCTTGGGAGACCTCAGTTGCTATTCTGAGAGTGGGTGGGGAAATGTGGCAGGATCCTTTCTCTGCTTGTTCTGTGCTGGACTTCATTTAGGGAGGAAACTGTGGGCACTAGACGGTCTTCTCAAGACTTTCTCCCACGACTCTGCTCACCTTCCTCATTTGGTAGTACTTTTCTCACCCTATGGTTGTGTGGACCGATCAGTTCTTACCACTTCTACAAGTCTCAGGGTACTTCAGCATCCATAGTTGGCCCTCTATTAATAGACCCTCTCAGTGCTCTAAAGGTGGTAGAATCGGGGAGAATGGATCCGATAAAGAGGCCGACTAAAGTCTCATGCAATGGCCAACTTTATCCAGAGCCTCAGACAATTGATAACATGAGGGTCAAGAAAGGTCATCTGAGAAAAGTGGGTCATCTGAGTAAAGTTCTCATGGTTTCATGCTGTATACAATCACAAGGACAAGCTGTACATGACAAAAACATGTTTTTCCATTGAGGCGTATAAAGGATAATTGAATAACAGGAAGCAATAATGAATAATCAAAAGTAAACTCACCTATCAGACACACCTGAGAGGAGCATGAAAACACATTCCAAGAACAATTCCATGTTTTGAAAAAACTAAGGTCATAAAACTCTTGTGTTGTTTTCTTGGAGTTGTCTTGCAAGCACTAAGAAGACTCCTCACATGACTCCATTCCTGGACCATTCAACAAGTGCCTTTACAAAAGTTTTCAAAACTCTCCGTTCCTTGGCCTGTCTATTTTCTGTAAGGATCTGACTGACTAACACATACCAACAAGCAAAATGGGGACAGTACCTCCTCCTTAGGGGAAAAAAAAAAAAAAAAACAGCAAAACCATGAAAGCTTAGAGAAAGTGAAATTGGGATTGAATAAGGTGATCAGGGAAAAGCAGTATTCCTTTTATTTTTCTTTTTTGTGTTTTCTGTGTGTAGGTATACATGTGTGCATGCGTACGATGTGCATGTGGAGGCCAGAAGGTGATGTAGAGTGCCTTTCTCAATCACCCTTCCAGTTTATTTTTTACACAGGGCCTGTCATTGGACTTGGAGCTCTCCAAGTCTGCTAGATTGGGTATCTCCAAAGCCCCATGAATTCTCCTGTCTCTATCCACCCTGATAGAGTTCAGCAAGAACTTTACTTCCTGAGCCATCTCCCAGTGCCCATGCTGTCCCTTTGATTATATATTCTAGGTCATTGTCTTAGCTAGGGTTTCCATTGTTGTGAAGAGACACCATGACCTTGGCAATGCTTATAAAGGGAAACATTTAATGGGGTGGCTTGCAGTTTCGGAGGTTTAGTCCATTATCCTCATGGTGCAACATGGTGACATCCAGGAAGACATGGTGCTGTCGAGGGAGCTGAGAGTTCTACATCTGGACCCACAGGCAACAGGAAGTGAACTGAGCCATTGGATGTGGCTTGAGCACACATGAGACCTCGAATCCTACCTCCACAGTGACATCCTTCCTCCAACAAGGCCATACCTATTCCAACAAAGCCATATTTCTTAATAGTGCCACTCCCTATGAGCTTATGGGAGCCAATTACATTTGAACTACTACAGCCATATTACCAACTAATTGATTATCTTCCAACAACTCAGAAAAGACCCTTGTATTAGAACATCTCCTTCCTGCTCATGTTAGACCTGGGCTGTGCTCTTAACTCATTTTATGTTGTTGGGTGATTGCAATCTTTTTCTGCTTTTAAGCTAAAAATCATGAGCCTCTAGATTGCTCCTGGCTTAGAATTTGCAAGGATATGATACAAGAAGAAAAGTATATATGATGTTTTCTTATAATGCCAGAGACATCCCCGTTCCTAGAGCTAAGCAGCAGAGGTGTTGTAGACTGTTGGATGACACACACGGCAGCAGTGACCTTGCGTTCACATCAGACTCTGCCGAATGATCCTCCACAGGGAGTAAATCCTTCCATTTCACCAAACAACTGGGAGTCATGCTCTCATTCTCCCCTCACTTCCACATTGAGTCCGATAACCTCTTGTGCAATTTGCATCCAAAACACATCTGAAATCGCCCTGTTTTTCTTATTGCCCATAACGTCTGGCAGTGTCTACCACCATTTCTCACTTGGATTAATATTAACAGAGTATGCAGTCTTTCTTTCTGCCTCCCTAGAATCCCTTGATACATAGAGAAGCCCAGTGTGGTGTTTCTAAAACACGGCTCCAGTAACATTACTCCCTCTACCCTCATTAAACCCTCCAGTGGCTCTCTTGATCTCTAAGACCGCATGTCAGCTTCCCACTTCCTGTCCTTGTCGTCTTTCTTCAGAACACACCAACCTTCTTGACCCTCTTCCTAAACTTCAAACACCCCCTCCTTCCCAGGTCCTTGTCTTCTCAGTCTTTTGTATAAAAGGAGCCGCCCCGCCCCCATGTTGATATGGCTGCCTATATCTTACCATTGAAATCTCGACTAAGAGGCTGGGGAAAATGGCTCAAGGAATAAAGTATCTGCCGCATGGACAATAAGTCCTAAGTTCAGATCCCCAGCACTCATGTAAAAGCTGGGTACAGTGGTATAGATCTCTAAAACCTTTGCTGGGGAGGGACAGATGAGTGGATCCATAGGGCTCACTGGCCAGCCAGCCTAGCCAAATCGAAGAACTCCAGGGTCAATGAGAGACCTTTTCAATAACAAAACATAAAATAAAAAGGTGTGGGGACTATTGAAATGGCTCAGAAGCTAAGAGCACACGCTGCTCTTGCCGAGTATCTGAGTTCAGTTCTCGGCACCTACATCAGGTAATTCACAACTGCTTACAACTCCAGTTTCAGGGGATCTGATGTGCTGTCTGCTCCTCTTAGGCACTTCCATGCCTATGTTCCCACACATGCTAAAATAACCTCACACAAACATACATATGTACATACATACATACATAGAATTTTTAAATTACCAAAGATTTTATAAAAAGGTGGGTAGTAATTGATAAAGACACCCAGCATCAATTTCCGGCCTCTGCACCTACAAACACACACATGATCCCACTTGCACCCACACTTCCCGACACGAGCACAAACTCACGTCATATACACACACATAAAATCAAATCTCTACTCACACACCACACTGAGCACACTGACTCTCACACATCTTACTAAGCACTCTTCTCTCCACATATGGCCATCAAAAATACCTTATTTGCACATATATTTGCTATAGCTTGTCTTCTCATTAAAAATATGAAGTCCATCATATTAAGAATCTTGTCTATACTGCTTGTTCCTTTCTCTCTAGTTCACAGGATTATTATTTTTCACCAAATATTTTTAATAAGCCCCTTCCACTATAAACAAGATACTTTATCATATCTTGGTACACAGTGGCCCAGTCTTAGTCCTCTCTGTTCAGTGTGTGACAGTGTGAGAATGCATGTACTAGAGAATGCTCTCGTCTCTAACATATGCTTCGAGAACAATTGTCAAGGCATATCTGGGACAACACGAATCTCCTAGTCAAGTAAAAACTGTGCACTTGAAGAATCCAGAATGGGAGAAAATAAAATGAAGATCCAAATCCAAATCTTTTCCAGAATGAGCAAATCCTTTGGATGCAGGACCAGCAAGGTGTCTAAGAAAACTGTCAAAACCAATATTTGCAGTATAAGATCAGGGTGTTGCTATCCTACTCTCTACTCTTAGTAAACTACCTTGTCAGCCAATGTGAAATTTGAATGAACTTGACTTCTGAAGCAGAGATCAGAGTTAGTGATCCTGGTGACACTGAGCTAGACTTTGGGCTGATCTGGTAAATATCCTCAAGGCTCGCTATTCTCATCTGAAAACGAGATAGATACGGGTATTTGCCAATCTCTGTGCAAGGAGAGACAGAGGAAAGGCAATGGACTCCGTGATCATGGAAATATTTCAAGACGTGTCAGATCTACATGAATGCTCACTACTGAGTCTCTGCTGTTGTGAGAAAGATCGCTTACAGAGGTGAGAGGAAGAAACCATGTATCAACCATCGCAGGAACATATGATGAACATATGAAGAACGTTCCCCAAGTGCTGACAATTTAAAGAGAGACTTGGGAATATGCTACAGCTTTGAGGAAGGAAAGGCAGGAGCTGGGAGAGCCTGGTCTAGGCTGTTCCTGCAGGGATGATAAAACTTCAGACAAAGAACTACACAAGGGGAGCCACCATTTAGCATACATAAAAGAGGAAGGGCAATTTGACAGAAGGTCAGAGGTCAGAGAAAGAAGAAAGTGAAGAACAGGTGCAGGGAAACGCCAGGCAGGTTTTTCTGCCTGAAAGACAAAAGCTTAGCATGTAACGAGAGAGGACCTAAATTAACCATCTGTGTGGAGGAGGACTAAACCTCAGATGAAGGGACTGTGCCTAGGTCAGATGCAGACACAGGCATGACCCAAAGGATGCATGGGCCACTGAGAAGCTTAATGCTTTTACCTAACCAAAAAAAAAAAAAAAAAAAAAAAAGTCCCTGCACATTAAGAAGGCAGAAGAATACCCCTCCATAGCCTGGAGGTCAGACCACATTGGAAGACCGGGTTTGGACTCCAACCAACCCTGTTTTCAGATGTGGGTGACCAGAACAGAGAAATAAATGAAAACCATGGTGGACGCAAGGAGGAACTGAAGAGCTGGTTGTGGGTAGTCTAGAGAGGTCAAAACTGCTTGTGACGATCTCAGCTGACTTGAAGAGATTTAAAGACAAAAATTAAACATAGGAAACTAAATCAGGAGACATCTAAAAAGTTTATGGGGAAGCCTGCTTACCCCAAAACCATCAGACTAGTTAAGTTTGCCCCAAGTTATGAGTACATTACTCGGTTTCCAAGTGCGTTCTTAAGACATGTAAAACAAAGATCCATTTGGAGTAGGAACTCTTGGAAACATTTACAGACTAGCAAGTAGCAGAGGCGTTCAAAAATGTCTAATGACCTAACTCCAATGTCTATGTACGTCATTAAAACAGATGAGCTTGCCTCATCTGGACTTAGCTAAAAGGATGTGAAGCAGAGAGGAAGACATGGGAGGAGTGTTTCCATCAGGCAAGCTGGATAAAAGAACAGATGTTCAAGGCACACTGGGGTCCAGTTTCCCAGGTACTCTCCCCCACCCCCGTCACAGACAGCCAGATACACGGAAAGCATAGCTTAGAGGAAGATGGATGGAAAGGCTGGTTGGGAAAAACCCTCTCGAAGTGTGGTTAACAGGATCCTAGGTTTCTAGGGGGTTCAAGCTATTACATCAGGGACAGGGGAAGTTCATCTTATGGTAAAAACTTGGGCAAATGTTATGTTCAACAAAAACGACAAAGCTTTGTTTATTGCATGATTTCTCTGCATTGTTAATATGCTCAAGGGTTCGGTGGGTCAGTAAGGTCTCTCTCTCTCTCTTTCTTTCTTTCTTTCTTTCTTTCTTTCTTTCTTTCTTTCAACAACGTGAGCTTTCTCCTCAAAACATCTACCATCTCTACCTGCAAGCCTTTAGAAGGAGCAAGGATTGTCACATATTACTTTGCAAAACTTCTGGAGACACCAAGTGTGGTAACACGTGTCTTCAGGTCCGGCACTTGGAAGGCAGAGACAAAAGGACTCACTCTGTTAGTTCCGGGTCAACCTGGGTTATGTAAGATCCTGTCACAAAAATCAAACAAAGCAAAACAACCTCCCAGACAACCTGGCCCTGGGGTTTAATGGTCCCAGTAAAGACCATGAGAGTACTTAGCTCTTACTGTGGGGGTAGAGCCAGCCTCCCAAAGTCAATCTTCAGTCATTGATTAAGCATCTACTATTTATCAACTATTGTTGGTACAGAGAGTGAAACTGCTATTTCCCCAGAAATTTTCAAGGTACTCAGAAAATAAAGCTGTATTCACATAAAGATGCCCATGAAAGTCTCTCTTGACAGCTAAACATCACCAAGAGCAGGCTGGTGTGGACCATGAGGACCTCTGAAGCCACCAAAGTGTAAGCTGCTGTGAGAGCTAGAAGTGTATTCTCTAGTGGGTGAGGTGTTGCTGCAGGAAAGACGGGTAGGACCGAGGGAGGCATTGTAGCAGTAGGGAAAGTGTGGCAAGTGACAGGGGACTTGGGGAACCTCGAAGAGCTCTATCTGCCACTAGAAGTTCATAAGCAGTGATGGTTACGCTGGAAAGCAGAGGTGCCAAGTCAGAGACAAAGAGTTCTTGTGCCTGACACAGGACCACTCCCACCCTGCCACGCAAATAGTGGAAAGAAGCTAAGGTATGAACAGAAAATTACTGAGCTTACAAGATGACAATATGGCGGGGCAGGTGGTAGTTTGAGTAAGAGTGGCCCCCAGAGGTTCATAGATTTGCATGCTTAGTCACCAGGGAGAGGCACTGTTTGAAAGGATGAGGAGGTGTGGCCTTGTTGGAGAAAGTGTCAAGGGGGGACGGACTTTGAGGTTCTCAAAAGCCCAAGCCAGGGCCAGTAGCATTCTTTCTTCGTGCTACCTGCAGATCCAGATGTAAAACTCTGGGCTATTTCTCCAGCATCCTGTCTGCCTACATACTGCCATGCTCCCTGCCATAATGACAATGGACTAAACCTCTGAAACTGTAAGCCAGCCCCAGTTATACAAGCTTTCTTGTATAAGAGTTGCCATGGTCATGGTGTCTCTTCACAGCAATAGAACACTTGTAGTGATATTTGATTTGTGCTCTAACAAATAAAGCTTGCCTGGGGGTCAGAGGACAAAGCCAGCCACTATAGTAAACATAGAGTCAGGCAGTGGTGGTGGCACACGCCTTTAATCATAGCATTCCGGAGGCAGAGATTCATCCGCTCTCTGTGAGTTCAAGGTCATACTGGGAACAGAGCCAGGTGTGGTGGCACATGCCTTTAATCCCAGCACTAGTTAACTATAGAGGTCTGGAGGTCTGTACAGACAGACAGGAAGTGATAGAGTTGGGCAGAGATAGGAAGTGATATAGTGGATGGAAAGAGAAGTAAGATGGCAGGGCACAGAAAGGTATATAAGGTATGAGAGTATACAAGAAGTAGCTTTCTTGGGCTGAGGATTTCCTAGCGGTAAGAACTTGTGGCTGGCTTGTTCTATTCCTCTGATCTTTCAGCTTTCACCCCAATGCCTGGCTCCTGTTTTTTTATTAGAAAGACCGTTTAGCAATCCATGTTACAGACACTAACTAAAACAGCAGGTAGGGGGCTTGCTGCCAAACCTGACAGTGTGGTTTCAGTCCCTGGGGCTCAGAGTCTAAGGAGAGAATGTACTTCTGAAAAGTATCCTCTGACCGCAACATGTGCTGTATGGCACTTGCTCCCACATACACACACACTCACACACACACACACACACACACACACACACACACACACACACATACACAAATAAGTAATTTCTTTAAAAAGAAACCATTGTCACCATCAGTGTCGCAGCCCCAGATGGGAGCTGCCAGGGAATTACAGCCCCTCCTTTCAAGACAAATAACTTACTTCCATGACAAATGTTCAGAGTTGACCTGTAGAACTTACAGGCTTTATAGCCACAAAAAATATTTTTAATGCCTTTTTTTCTGAATATACTGATTATTTTCCCCTCACTCTTCCCCAAACAGAATAGTAGGGACAACTTTGGACACAGTATATACCTTGTATTAGGAATTGTAAATGACCTAAAGAAGCCTTAAAGGAAATGGGAGCTTGAGTGTCAGTTACATGCAAATAGTCCCTCTCATGACTTTAGCATCTGTGGGATTCTGGTATCCACAGAGTCCCAGGAAACAAAGGTCACCTACACCAAGGGATAACTGTGTTCAGTTTCAGAAGGAACTCAGGAGAGATGAAGGGGGACTATTGCTTCTTTTCCTCTTAACAAACCATCCACCTTCTAGTAGAGGGAGGGGCTTGGTAGACTAGGCTCGGTCTCTGTCAGTGGAGTCCAGAGATAGAAGACACAGATACGCTCTAATAAAAGGCTCAGATTCTCCTTGGTCAGCTCTATACACTAAATCAACATTCTAAAAATAACATAATAAATTTATGCAGCAAGGAGAGACAAGCTGTGGACTGCAAAGTAAGGTAAACATTTCTTCACTCAGTTTGGAAGTTACCTTGAATTTCAACCAAGCAAAAAAAGCCATCCATAGCCGCGTCTACTTCCTTGAGTGTTGCAAGAATCCCTCCCTGAGGAGACATAAACAACATCTACCCACTCCTTATAAGGCCTCAACAACAAACAACAGCAGGATTCTGCCAGAGTTCAGCATGGGGAAGCAGTTCATTTATTGGGCTTACTTACAGAGCACAGGGGTAAGGCTGCCTACAGGAGTATGGGTGACCTCAAAGCGGCCATACTGGAAAGGCTTCAACCCATACCAATGATGTCTTTCCTATATATAGCCCCACAGATGGAGTTTTTCTTCAGTTAACTCCAGTGGCTTCTATATTCTAGCATCTCCCAGGACCCCGAGATATGGGCAATTAGAGCAAAACTGAGTAGAGATGGCTGGGAGGAGCATCTGGGGTCTAAGGCAAGGAGGGTTCACTGACCCTCCCTAGTCCCTCCTTCTGTGAGAGAATGTCAACAGGTAGTAAACTGAGAGGCGATAGGCTCCCTGCAAGCAGGCAAGATGGCAGCTGTTTGGCTCGGAGAAGCACCTTCTACAGAACTTTGGGTGGGATGACACTCTGAATGAACTAAAAAAGACCTTCCTCCTCAGACACTCTAAAGCCGTTTTTGCGCGTGCTGTTCCATCGGGAAGAGCACAGCAGAGGCACCGGGAGTGTGCGCACCTCCAGAGGCCTTCCCCATCCATGCCATAGTGGGAATGCTCTGCCTGGACTCTCGAGGCCTTCCGTGGGTGACTTCAAAGTTGAGAGGATGGGGATAGAAGAGCAGGAAGGAAAGCCTGGGTCCTACTTTATTCCTTTCCTTCCGCATCCTGCCGGCCACAGTTGGCCTGCCCTCTGTCTACAGTGATACAGGGCCACGATAGAGTCACTTCGCTCCACAGAGTGCACCGTGCTACAAACACTCCCTGAGACACCATGATGGAAGAGGGAACCCTGCTGTCTACGGTACCGGAGTAGAACCGTGATCTTCGGCTAAAGCTGTCCGGCGAGAGATGGGGACGACCAGACTCTCACTGGTCCCACTGGTAGAATCAGTGTATCTAATGGACACGCAGGAATCAAAATGAAAGCTGACTTCCAAAGAAAAGATGCCAAATGGTTCTCTTCTCTGTTTCTCAAAGGCCTGAGAGTAAAGAGAAACAATCCTTCCAGGCCCAGACTGAGAACACTTCGTCTATCTCACAAAACCTGATTCTTTCCCTTTCAAAACTGAGACCGGCTCTTGCCAGGTGGGATGTTGCACATCTTAAATCCCAGCTTTCAGGAGCTGTGGGTTAGAAGCTAGCCTGGTCTACATGGTAAGTTGCCAGGGCTACACACTGAGACCTTGTCTCAAAAAGAGGGAGCTGCTTATGGCTCCGGTTCTCTCGGTCTGGACTTAAATTTCAAAAAACTTATCCCTCTCCCAGAGACCTGAGGGAAACCTAGGGCCCGAGACCCCTTTCTCCCAGGAAGAGATTGATTAACTCATCTCACAGCTAAGTTTGCCTGTGGTCTAACCTTTGTCTCGTGGCTTTCTGTAAATTGTAAAGCAGCCACAGGCAGAATGGGGAAAAAATCTGCACACACATACAAACACATATATACACATACGCATTTGAGCCAAACTACGAGTAAGTCGATCTTCCTTTACCAATGTCTATTTCCTAATTTCTTGTGAAATACAGGGAAACTAAGATTGTAAGTTAATGGAGCTCAGTGCCCTGTAAGAAAAGGGTCTCATGCTAGACCTGTCAGTCCCAAGATCAACTCTGCAGGTTGCATATCTTTATCCAGGAAGTCTGGGCTCCCAACTATGCCAGAAATTCATTGTTGTTTAGTTTTAGAATAGTTACATACGTATAATATGTGTCATATACATGTTTCATGTGTTGGCTAAAGCTAAAATTGTATGTAACGTTTTAAAGGACTACTTGCTGAAACAGTACCACATGGTGTGGAATATTCCAGTTGTGGAATCTCATTAGTTCACAGCAGTCTTCAGAACTGGAGCATTTCAAATTCCAGATTGTTGGAGTAAGAGACGCTCAACTTGTATTTACAAAAGTTACTTTCAAAAAAAAAAAATCTTTCCCCGCTCCCCATCACCATCCCTAAGCATTGTACATCACCACCCATGAAAACACTAACCCTCGGTGGCTGGGAATGTTTCTCCTCTGCAAATTTTGTTTGAGTTTGGAAGGTCTGAACTCCTTTTGTACTTTAGTTAACCTAAGGTTTGGGGAATTGCTACACTGGCAGATCTGGTTAGTATGGTTAGCAATCAAAAAATAACAAAGAACTGGAACAACCAAGAAAGTTAAACACCAGACATTCCAAAACTATTTCCCATGCTCCTCTGCAGAACTCCTGCAAACCTCTTCTTTCCATGGAGGACTAGTTACAACCCGCTGCTGGGCTGGCATCTAGCTCTTCCTCCTTATATAAGTGGCCAGCCTCCACAGTCACAGAGCCTGGCCTGCGGTTCCGGCCAACTCCAGGGCTGGCGTTGTGAATGTGTGCAATTAGGCATGGAGTAGTAGATAAAAGTGAAGTTGAGATAGATTAGATCATGAGACAAATGCACTGCTTTTCAACTGCAGCTGCCTTCAGCTCTTCTCTTTGGAAAAACAAGCAAGAAAATCAAACACGTCCCTAAATAATGCAATCAGTCCAGCCCCGCCCCCATGACAGTAGGGTGACAACATCCAATCAATCCTGCCGCTCCAGACTCTCCCCTGAAAGCTCATTTCCAGAAAAATACCAGCCAGCAAGAGGTCTCCACCTAGCCGCCCCCGCCCCCACCCCTCTGAACTTACATGAAACTGCCTGAAAGAAAAAGAAATTCACCTTGAACTGCAGCAAACTGACATCTTGATGTAGTATCAATTGCCTGGTCACCAGTGAAGAATAAATCCAGGCTAGCCTATGGTTAGCAGCTCATCTATCTATCAATAGACTGAGGAGGCAGGCAGGGGAGTGCTAGGTAGTTACTACACATGACATCCCCACTATGATGAATCAAGAGTGGAAACATTCACTGGGTTAGAAATGACAAGCCAGAGGAGAAAGCCATCTGCTTATTATCATTTCAAAAATTGACCAGGGTTTGAGCCAGAAACATAGGAAGCAGGAGGAGAACACGAGGAGACATGTCCTTCCCTTGAGAGCTTGACAGAGAGAAATGAATGAGCCTCCCAGAAGGCACAGCACAGCCCTTGAGGGCGAGGGAAGAGGGGAGCGTGTTTGCTCTTCCCTAAGTCTCTGAAACATCTTTGAGATTAGCCAACGGTGGAAGAACTCAGATGAAAGATGAACAGGCCTACAGTGGCCTCTGGGAACCATAAGGAAGCCTGCTGCATGTGGAGTACTGGCCAACCACCAGCAGCCTGCAGTCCAGGGCCAGGCAGGAGATAGATCCTAAACCCCAGGTCCCGGCAGCTCACGAGGCAATCACCTTGCATGAAGGTGGATGAGAAGGGTATATGATCCGGAAGCTACTAAAAGCCGGCTTCCCTCTGGCAGAGTCCCTGTGCATAGTGAGCCAATAGAGACAATGAACAAAGGAAGGCAGAGGATGGAGGGTTGCCAAGCAACCATCAGCCATCCCGGATCATGATGGACAGGGTGACTCTGGGGCTTACTGTATGTACACGGACACTTCATATTCATGATTCTCTTGATATCTGCGAAGCCAACTGGGAAACTGGAGTGGAGGGGGTCATCTTAATTATGGACAATTTCCAGAGAGGGGAAGAAAAAAAACAGAATGGCTTCCTTTTATCACTTCTCTGCCTGAATTATCTGTGTTTGCATCTCCATCCAGCTCAGCAGTCTGGAGCAGTGAGAGTAAATCCTGCTCCAGTTGGGTAGCATTTGAGGTCAAGTTCAGGCCCAGAAAGACTAAGGTTCCTCTACTAACAGTGTAATGCTACACACTCAAATGGTGACAGAGGACGCTTATGCGGTCAGATGGACCTAGCTTTGGGTCTAAACTCTGGCCCTTGAGTAACCTCTTTGAGCCCCACTTCTCTCACATCTAAATGAGACACCATTGGCTTCAGGTACTCAACTTCCACAGGTTTCCTGTTATCTCTTTCAAGGCAGAAGACCAGGCATAGAAAGAGTTTTTCAAATGTACTAGTAACCGAATGGTATGATTTTTGTCCTTTCCTCTTTCTTTTTGTGGCTTATGATTTGAACTACTATAGGAAACTAGGAGAGGGGCTGGAGGGATGGCTCAGCAGTTAAGAAGCCAAGTGCCACCATGGTTGCTGCTCTGTCTTGTAACCAAATTGTTTCATAACCAGATTTAGAAATATAAGCTCCAAT
This sequence comes from Peromyscus californicus insignis, assembly GCF_007827085.1. Lineage (NCBI taxonomy): Eukaryota > Metazoa > Chordata > Mammalia > Rodentia > Cricetidae > Peromyscus > Peromyscus californicus. The sequence continues at coordinate 30,201,836 of NW_026294514.1, forward strand.
AAGTGATGTAAATGATAATACAAGCTATTTGTTGGGAGATAAGGCAAATGAATAAAGTCCACAGGGTTAAAATCACACAGACAATCTTCTTTAGCAAGGGAAGGAGGGCCACACAGAGGAAGCAACAGATGCATGCTGCATCCTGAGTCCTGGGATCCATGAGGTGAGGAGCTCCCCATGGAAACAGAAGAGCCCGGTATACATATCCTGACCCAGCAAGGACATGGCATCCAAGACTCTGGGGGAAGATGGAAGAAAGGGTAGAAGGGAAGAAATGAGGCTGAGAACAACCTCAAGGTGAAGTTCCTGTGGTGGGCAGTGGCATGCCACCAAAGGCTTGATAATAATCTTCTCAATGCATATTCATCGATGCTTGCTATGTGCTCCTCCGGGCAGCAAATGTTTGAATTTAATAAAGAGTAATGAAAAGCCATTGAAGAGTTTCAAGTGATGAAGAAGCTGAAAGTATGATCTATTTACATTTTTAAAATATTATTCTGACTGCCTGTGGCCAAAGAGGAGTTGGTAGGATCAAATAGGACTCTCCCTATAGCTCAGGAATGAGCAAAGGCAATTTAAACTCTAGTGGTCTTCATGAATGGGAAAAAATAGATGAAAAGGGGCTATTTGAAGATTTTGCTGATGTCCTCAGGGGGTCCTAGCTGTGTAAAGAAATGCAGGATCTTGCATGGAAAGTTCTACTCTACGATATGGACTTTGAGCTAATCAAAGCCTCAGGAAAGACCTCCAGGGCTGAGAGGAAAACTAAGAGCTACTTGCTCACATGACTTTTTAGATATTTGTCAAGGGGTGAAATAGAAAGACCCAAGTGTATATGAGCCTGAAGCTCCTAAGGAAAGATACAGCATAATTACTTGGGAGTGATGTTGAAGGTTCCTATTATTTAAAGATCATACTAGAAACCATGGTTAAAAAAAAAAAAAAAGCTATGTTAAGATCCCCCTCATACCCTCATTTCCTTAATGACCCTAAAAATCCCACAAGGTATTGATTAGTACCCAAATCTGATCTTTGCAAACAAATGTGTGTCACTAAAAGATACTTGATTTTGAATGACCTGCCTGTGTCAAGCCCATCTCGGTATTTCCATTAAAATAGTATCATTTAAAATTAATTTGGGGTATCCTTTATAGATAAAGGGTAGGGAAACATTTCTGTATATATTGCAGAGTGTTATATATCTATCTTTAAAAATTCCAGGAAGATTGGATTTATCTCTTCTTTTTAATGTGCCATGATTTTTTTATATAATAGAAATTATTAGACTTTTTTTCTTTTAATTTGACCTTTGGTACAGTATTCAGAAAGTTCTTTTCCCATTACTGAGATTTTAGTACAAATACAGCTGACCAGGAGTTCATTACAGCATTGTATATGATGGTATTTGTTTGTTTTGTGTGTATATGTGTGTATGTAGGCATGTATGTACCACAGTGTATGTGTGGAGGTCAGAGGATAAGTTTAAGGAGCAGGATCTCACCTCCCACCTTGTTTTGAGGTAGGATCTCTCTTGTTATTTCTGCTATTACACAATGTTCCAGGCTAACTGGCCCTGGAGCTTCCAGATGATTCTCTTATCTCTGTCTCCTATCTTGTTGTAGGAGTTCTGGGATTACAGATGTGTGCCACACCATCCAGATTTTTATGTGTGGTCTAGGGATCAAACTCAGGCCAGCAGGCTTGTGCAATAAGCATGTTACCTGCCAAGCCATTGTTCCAGCCCACAGAATGGTAATTTTTTTAATAAAACTAAAAATAGCCTAAGGATATATCAATAATTGACTGTTAAGATATGTGACTTTACAGCTTAGAATGATTTTCAGCCATTAAAAATGATACGACCCTATTTGCTGACATTGAACTGTAACTATTATGTATTTAGTAAAAAAGAAAAAAGTAGTGGAAAATATAAGTACAAGATAATTCCCTTTTGGCCAAGTGTTTTACATTAACAACCTACATTTTTTTTTCCTGTTTCTATAAAAGAGTCAAGTTTGACTATTGTCTTTCTATGTTAGCTATTTAAGAAACGAATTAGTTGAATTTCATTCACACTAAATGTCATTTCTGCCTTTTCTAAAATGCATACTGGTGCTAAAGACAGCTGCTGTTTATTTAGTATACACTGTGTGCCCGACTCTGTCACATTCGGACATCAGTTGAAAAAAGCAGCGAACTAGCAAGAAATATTTCAATGAACACGTAATGAAGTTATCATTGCCTTTCACCTAATTGAGAAGTCAGAAAGTTGGCTGCTGGCTGCCTCTCCTATGGCTGCTCCAGTTCTTTTCCTGGATGCTCCAGGGCCCAGAGCTTTCCTGTCTTTCATGACCAGGGGCAAATGTGGACCAGTTCAGTATTAACTCTGACAGCTGCCCACCTGTCTTATTGCTCCCTTTTCGCATCTCTTCTCAGCAGACCCAGCAAGCTTACCTCCAGTCTCAGATTCTGCTACTCATAAACTTCCTTTGCCCCTTTCTCATACCTTCTGCCCAAGTTCTCATCAAGAAATGCCACCTCCTTCTGCAACAAGAAGTCTTATTTCCTTTTTATGGTGGTGTTAACTAGGAATTCTGGAGAAGGCAAAAGGAGTCAACTATTTTTTCTCCGAAGCATTGAGAGATGACAGGTTTGTTTTTTTAACCTTTCTGGAGTTGAATCAAGACTAATGAAAATGAAATTAAGGTTAAAAGAGGGAGGGAAATCTCCTACTGAAATGACTTTTGTGTGTAGAGCATTAATAATATGACCAACTGAAATGAAAACCCCGAGGTCAGTCCTGCTCTGCCAACTGGTCTACCTGGAGGACAATGCATGAAGGTATGTGGGGACCCAGGGTACAGGAGGAGGTTGTCATCTTTCATGGTACTTTTCCCACAGTTTCTTCACTGTCCATAACCTCAAAATTCATACATGTTCTGCCTCTTCAAGACCCCTTCCTCCATGTCCAGAGCCACCATGGAGGTTGGACAGCAGACAAGGAATGTGTGTCTTATATCTGAAAATGCTCCTCCACAGGAAGTCCAAGACAAAATACAGCACAAGGCAGTCCCAAACCATTTCACTCACTTGTATTTTACATCAACCTCACATTTCCTGTCTCCAAAGAGTCTCACCAGATCCTAAGTTGGCCAGGACTTGAGAAAACTGAGAAACCACACTGTCTTGGTCCAAAGAAATAGACACACAGGGCTTACATTTTTCTCTTCCATTAGCATTCAAGTATTTTAATGAATACCAGACTTTACTATTTGTTCCTAGGGGAGGGTATTTGAGTTTTCTGTGGCTCATTTTATTTTTAATATTTAAAAGTTTCCCTCAGTGAGGCATGGCCATAATTACATTTGTAAAAAGTCGGCCGTGTTTGGTGACTGGAACTATTTTCTAAATGTAGTGACAAAAATTAACTACATGTTCCTTTTGCAAGGTGCTTCCTCTCTCCCCTACCCCTCCCTTTTTTTTTCAATTTATGAAGACCTTAAGGTTCTGAAGCTAACCCGAATCCTGTCATGTGTGAATACTGATGCAGAGCAGCTTATTAAGAAACTGTTTAAGCAGATACATACAAAGGAAAACTCATGTACAATATAAAAAGCATTCAAATTGTTCCCATCTAACCATGGGGAAGAGCAAATCGTCCTCCAAGTACAAATGTTGCTTAAAGACAGAGACTTGAGAACTAAATTTGAAGCTGACATCTTGACAGACTCATGACCTCGTTTCAGACACAGAGTTACAGAAGAGTGTGAAGGGAAGGGAAGAGAGGTAGGCTGCGGGAGCCAGGGAGACAGGAAGGCGAGAGGGAGACGGTGAGCTGGGAATGAGGAGCAGAAAAGGCATCAACACTGTAAAGACTAGGTAGGATGCAGACCCAGTAAACATAGCCAGCCCGGCCTCCTGAAAAGCTTTTCTCTGGTGGATGAGGAGTACATCACATAAATCCTGTAAATTTAGATGTTACTGTGATGACAAACATTTTTTGATGACAGACTGATCACTTCTCTGTCTACTAAATTAATAATTGCTATAGGTTCGTATCGATTGTCAACTTGACAGCATCTGGAATCCCCTAGGAGCATATCTCTGGGCATGTCTGTAGGGGATTTTCAAGATTAGATGCATTGAAGTGAGAAGGCACTCCCTAAATCTGAGTGACACTGTTCTATGGGCTGGGATCCTGACCTGAATAGAAAAGGAGAAAGTGGGCTGGCCATCGGCACCCTTCTCTTTCTGCCTCCTGGCTTATGGGTACAATGTGACTGGCTGCTCAAGCCCTAGTCAATGCGACTTCCTTGACAGGATGGATTATCCCTCAAACAGTGAGCCTCAAACTGTGCACCCTCAAACTGTGAGCCAAAACATACCCTTCCTTCCTAAAGATGCTTTTGTTGGCTATTTTGTCAATCATGAGAACATTAACTCATACAAAAACCCATTCAAGACTGATAAAGGGCAGATGCGTTTTGTGTGCGTTTCCCTCGCTGTCTAACATCTATATCCGTGTGTGTGTGTGTGTGTGTGTGTGTGTGTGTGTGTGTAGACACCCCTGGAGCAGATGAATTTTCAGGAAATGACTCTGAGTCTGTGGTCAACAGATCTTAAATCCACAGCTTTCTTTCAACAAGGAAACAATTTCAAATTGGCCTCCATAATCTCAGTGTCTCTGATTTTAAGAGATTAAAAGAAAAAAAAAATATCGCTGGGCCCTAAATAAAGCAGACAAAATAAACAAGCAAAAAGACCGTGGTGTAAACCAGCCAGCCGCTGAACCTTCCACTCCCTTCCAGATCCCTTCCAGATCCCTGCTTGTCCTAGAAGGTGGAGCTTCAGAAAACTGCCATTTACAGTTTTGTTTGTTTGTTTGTTTGTTTTCTTTAGCAATCTTTCTGTATGGGTGAGCCCCTACCAGGTCTCTATATAGAGCATCTATTAATTGAAATTTGAAGAACATATTTGTTAGAGGTATTATTAAAAGAACCAGGTGTTTTTTGATATGTGTGATATTGGGCTTCAATTTAAAATACTCTGCTTTTGGTGTAAACACTGAAGGAATGCTGGAGAACAAAATTTATAGCCAACTAAAAACTGATTGAAAAGAGTTGGGCTCCTTTTATAGGATTGACTATTTGCAATGTTCTAACAAAACACACTCATGTACACAGAATTGTGAATAGTGTTTAAATATGTAATCTTTTTACTATTAAACTTTCTCTTTCATAGATCCCCAGCTTGGGTTGTTGAGGAACATAAAGCAATTGGTAGTTTTAGAATGTCTAGATGACTTTGCTATAGACTTTTCTGGGACTACATTTCTGAATAATCCACATTTTGATATTTGTGACATTCACATATGAACTTCAAAAATCGGATTTTCCAGCATCTATTTCATAGTTCCTTTAGTTATTCTTCTGAAAAGAGGCTACGGGGCCTTAAAGGTGGTTGTCAAAGGCCTGCCTAGCGGCACCTCCCTCAAAGGACCCGTTGACATTTGAAGGTCACTTTAGGAAGATAGTAGAGTTGGCCCTCTCCCTCCATGGATCTAATTACTTCTAACTGACACAGGTACAAAGGAGTCCTGCTGGGGGGAAACAAGAGTATGCTCCATTCCCATGAGAAACTCCTTGATTATTTATTTATTTATTTATTTATTTATTTATTTATTTATTTATTTATTTATTTATTTTACATTAAAAATTTGATGCAGGGTGGGATGGCGCATGCTTTTGATCCCAGCACTCTGGAAGCAGACGCAGGTGGACCTCTGTGAGTTTGAAGCCAGCCTGGTCTACAGAGTAAGTTCCAGGACAACCAGGGATCATGTCTCAAAAAAAAGAAAAGAAAAAGAAAAAGAAAAAAGAAAAAATTGACAGCAAAGACTAGAGTAAGCCTAGGGTTGACCTCTCAAAAAGAGTGCATATCTGAACATTAGCCACATCACAGAAAGATCTAAGGAGAGCAGGGGGGAGGAGAACAGACAGGCTTCTAGTACAATGTGGAGTTGGTGTACGATCCTAGCCTGGCACCGCTACGCGGCTGCATGGAAGAGGATGCATGGACTGTCCCTCTCCTAGAAACAGCAGTATCTCAGATTGGAGATATTCTAAAGAGACACTTGTGCCCCTCCCTTCAGCTACGCCACTATTGAGACAATAGCCCCCAAGGATTTGGAATTTCCCCTAGAGTCCTACGCTGGGAAAAGGAAAAAGCTGGGGCCTCTTGCCAGCCAGAGAGGAAGCTTGTCTCCAAGATGAGATTACATGCAGTTCTGACAGCTTGTCAGACCACCTTGCAGGAGAAACTAGAACTGAGACAACGGTGGTGGGTGGAGCCACAGCCTGGCTTGAACTGCTTCGTTACGCATACCTCTTGTTCTATATTTGGACCCGAACCTCCTTTCAGGATGCTGCAGACAGATGCGGTGGGGGCAGGACTGGACCTCTTGGTTCCTCGTGCTAATAGGGGGACATGAAGTAAATCTCCTTTTCCTGCTTTTCTCTATTACTTGTTTAACACGGCAGCTGAGCCAGGCTTGTTAAGGCTGCCAGCACCCGGGCACTGACACTAACCATTCCGGGTGCCTCAAGGCAACCAGAGGCAAGTCCTGCCTCAAAGGTCACACTCAAGGAATTAGCAGTGGATATTGTACCTTCCAGGACAGCTACACCCGGAATTAATGCCCAGACTCCGTAAACAAACCAGGGGGAGCTCAGAAACACTGGAGGACTGTGGACTCAGCCTGTGTCTCCTACATAATCAGGGGAGGGGTTAAAACCCATGAAAATGGATAACGAGTCAGTGTAACTCACGTTCCCGAATAAAGAATGGACAGGAACACCTGCATTGTTTCTCCTTGCTAGTTCTTACACAAATCCAACTCAACTGGGAAATGCTGAAGACGTCACTGACCTCCGAATGTCAGCTTCTTTGTTGATAGTCTCTAAGTCATGCCTGCCTCTGAGATGACTTTTTTTTTTTTTTTAAGCTATGCTGGGATTTAGTCCTAAAAAAAAAAAAAAAAATTGTGTGCCTCCTACAGATCCAATGTCACCTGGCAGGCATCCTTATTACCCAAGGGCCTGTTCTTTGCTTGTTTTTCTTTCTCCTTCAAGGAGGTGAGAAGAGCAGAGGACTTTGATATTTAATGGCTGTGAAATGTTACATGTGGGTTTCATCGTGGACATCCAGCCCTGGCCTTTCCACGTCCCAGCTTCAGTAAAGCAGTGTCCCTACAGATTGTGTCCAGTGCTTAACTGCAAACTCCACTTAACACATCCCAAGGTTTTCTCCTTCTGAGTGAACTGAGAATTCATTTAAATACAACGCAACAAGCTCAAGGTTTAAGATAAAGTTTGTCCTACTAAAAATGAAGCCCTGGCTGAGGTTTATATTCTTACCAAGGGTTTGGCATGTTTTCTCAGCAAAGAAACAGAGATTAAATACTTTTAGTTCTGTGTCTATGCAGTGTCTGATGGAAAACAACATCACCCTGCTGCATTGGTCTGAAGATTTATATGAATAACACAGAAACGAAGGGGGCATGACTATGTTACAATAAAACTTTACCAACGAAGTCAATCTGTTGGGCCATAGTTTATAATTTACATTGTCATGTTCTAGGACCTTCTATTCTGCACCAAATGATTTTGCTGTGTTGCGTTTTTCACCATAGTAACTCGTTGAACTGACAGATGCTCTATGGGCAGAGAAAAAATAAATTTCGGAATATTGAGGTATAGTCATTAGAACTGGAAAACAGCTTTCTCTACAGGACAGAGTGGGTCACTAAGTAAACAAACGAAAATACATAATTTTAGTAAATAATACAAACTCTGGGGCAAACATGCCAAGAGTGACGGTACATGCCTGCAATCAGTCAGTATGCAGAGACAGAATGACGTATGTGAAGCCGGCTTTGACGACACAGCAAGTTCAAGACCAGCCTGGAACACATGAGCCCCTGTCTCAAATTAAAAATGAAAACAAGCAAACCAGCTAAACAGGGCCTGCTGAGATGGCTCTATAGGTAAGGGGATTTGGGCCAAGCCTCACCACGTGAGTTCAATGTCTAGGACTCACAGGGTGGAGGAGGGAGCCAGCTCTCCCCAGTTGTCCTCTGACCTCTTCAGGCACACAAACAAACAAATAAATGTCATTTAAAAAAGTTATCTCAGTGTATTTTTTAAAGATGTATATAGATTTGGGGTCTGGTGATTTCACTGCATGGGTTTTTTTTTGTGTGTGTGTCAGTTTTTTATAAGAAAGTCTTAATAAATTTTTTAAAAGAAGTAAAACTTTCTTGAGTGCTAAAGATCTCAAAGGAGCAAAACAAAACAAAACATCACCTGCTCCAGGGGAGTCTATACACACACATACACACACACACACACACACACACACACACACACACACACACACACACACACACACCATGGAAAGGGAACACACATGATAAAGGAATGTCCTTATGCTGTGCACTGACGAGACTCTGAACCGCAGAACTACATGAAGCCATGGGTCCCCAAGTTAGAGGCAAAGCTGCATCTCCCGATTGCTGACTAAACCCATAAATTCGGGGGCTGACAGGCACCAGGAGCCAAAGACAAAGGGAAAATAAAACAAAAGGACGTTGGGCCACTTGGCTGTGGCCTCTGTTACTGAAGTCTGCCTTCAAAGCCGTAAAATCGGGAAGCAAAACTTCCTGACTCAAGTCACTGGGTTCTCATTAGCAAATATCATGTCCAAAGATAATATGTTGATTTAAACTTTAAACTTTCCTCAGGAAATATTTTTTATGGGCTCACATTTTAGTCAAGACTTTGTTTAAACAAATACACACTGGAAGCATGTCACTTTTCTGTGGTTGCTATCATGCTAGAGACACGGTTCTTCATATGATTCTCCATTTTGAATACGAGAAAATTAGTTTCATTTGAACTTGAAAAAACACACTGATAAATTCCTAGCCACTTATCTGAAACGTAAAGGACCAGGAAGACCTCCTTTTGGAGTGAAGCTTGGTGCCTCTCTCCTATAATTCCATCACTGGAGGAGGATCCTGATTCTGAAGCCAGTCTGGCCCCCATGGAGAGTCTGAGATCAGCCTAAACTATGCGGAAAATTCCAGTCCAGCCACGGCTACACACCAAGACTGCGTTTCAAGAAATCAAACGAAAAAAAAAAACTCCTTCAGGACCATTTTGCATATTTTGCTGTTTATTTCTTTTTAATTATATTTAACCTACTAAAGGAGTAGCTTGGGGTTGGAGAGATGGCTCAGCGGTTAAGAGCACTGACTGCTCTCACAGAAGCCTGGGGATTGAGTTCCCAGCACTTGGTGAATCACAGCTGTTGGTAACTCCCGTTCCCAGAGACCTGACACCTTCATCTGGCCTCTGAGGACATGAGGCACACACATGGGGCATAGACATACATGCAGGCAAAATGCCCATACACATAAAATAAAAATTGAAAAACTAAAGAGAGCAACTTATGTGAAGTATTCTTTTCTACTCATAATTCTTACATTTCAAAAATGTAATTTGTAAGTTCAGATACAGTTAAAAAAATGGCAATTTATTGATGGACAGCCCAACTTAATGCACACATAGATTCAGTAATCATCACCATGGAGAACATGCTGGGAGAACAAAGCATCCTTCATGAGGCACCTTCATAACCCGCCTGGCTCCACCTCTGACTCCTGGCTACCCCTGATCTGCCTTCTCTAGAGTTTTATCTCCTCACATGTTTTATTTAGACAGAAGCCTATAGAAACTAACCTTCTGCTGGGCAGGGGTGGTGCATGCCTTTAATCTCAGCACTCGGGAGGCAGAGCCAGGAGGATCTCTGTGAGTTCAAGGCCAGCCTGGGCTACAGAGTGAGTTCCAGGAAAGGCACAAAGCTACACAGAGAAAGCCTGTCTCGAAAAATCAAAATTAATTAATTAATTAATTAATTAATTAATTAAAAATAAGAAACTAACCTCCCAAACTGCCTTCTTTACCCAGCACAACATTCTTGAGATCCAGCCTCACCTTTCCATGTACCAACATCCCATCATTTTCATTGTCGGGTAATTTCACACTTTATTAATTGGTTGTTTCTGCATGTAGCCGTTGAAGGAGATTTCATTTTTCTCCAGTTTTAGGTAATGATAAATAGAACAGTTGTATGCATTGACTTACAGGTTTCCACATGAACATACATTTCCACTTCTCTGGGATAAATACCTATGAAGAGGATGCCAGCTCTCATGGCAAGTGTGCATTGAAGTTCCCCAAGAAGCTGCGAAACAGTCTTTGAGAGTAGCTACGCTGTTCCCAATAGGAAAGCGTGAGAGCTTTGGTTTCTGAAAACCTCAACAGCGTCTATCATTGCCAGCACTTTTCTTGACTTATTCTAGTTGGTGTGCCGTGGTCTCTGCTCCTCCTTGCCCCTAACATGATAAATTGTTTTCATCTTCTCTTTCCAGCTGTCTAGTTAACACCTTTACTACAAAATACACCTCTTACTCTATCCCCAGGGAAGTTGACCCTTCCTCCCTCAGCATCCTTCTTCTTTCATTCTTGGTAGTCCCAGGCTCCCTGGAGACTTGGTTCCCATGGCAGAGGCAGCACACTAGCCTATGTCGCATTGTAGTTTGCTGATGGAGACTCTGCTCGGGTTGGAGCACTACCTCCTTTCATCAGGGATCAGCCATGTGGGTTTAGGGATGTGTGTTATTCTTTAAAGAGGAACTCTGGATGATGTCATCTAGAAATTGTAGGACATACCTAGGCTTGCTGTCTAAAGGAAATTTATAACAAATAGCGTGTATGAGAAATGAGAAAGCGTGTTGAAAATCTGTACTGTAGTGGTGGCACACAAGCAGTTAAAACTGAAAGCCAAGCTTGCATCTGCACGCTGAATTCTTGAGCTGAAGTTTCTGTGAGCTCATTAACAATGGTAAGAAGAGCGTGAGTGTTAGCTAGTTTTATGTCAACTTGACCTAAACTACACTCATTGGGGAAAAGGGAATCACAGTTGACAAAATGGCTCCACAGATTGGTCTGTGAGCAAGCTTCAGGGGAATTTTCTTAATTATTGATCGATGGGGAGGGTCCAGCCCACTGTGGATTGTGCCATCCCTAATCAGATGGTCCTGGATGATAGAAGAAAGCAGCTGAGCAAGCCAGGGGGAGCAAGCCAATAAGAAGCATTCCTCTACAGCCTTTTCAGTTCCTTCCTCAAGTTCCTATCCTGATTTTCTGTAGAAGTATAGGCTGAAGTAAACCATTTTCTCCCCTAGTTGCTTTGGTCATGGTGTTTTATCACAGCAGTAGAAACCCCAACTAAGACAGAGTGTAGCTGGAGATCTCAGTGCAAGGATTTATTCCAGAAATTTCCAAGGCACAAAATGGATGGATGGATGTAGAGGGAGGGAGAGAGACACAGAGAGAGAGAGAGAGAGAGAGAGAGACAGAGACAGAGACAGAGACAGAGACAGACAGAGACAGAGACAGAGCTGAAGAACCAACCAGGAAATGACTGAACCTCTCTGAATCCAGTCACCCCTTTTCCGTCCTTCTCCATTCTCTCACAGTGAGACTGAGGTCACCCAGGAATGGAGGCAGGAAACAAAAGAAAGATGCACTTTGCACAAGTGTGGAGATGAGCATGATGGGAACAATGGTGCCCAGAGAATAGACATGGCATGTTAAAACAAACGATGCTGCATTCACAAGAGGGTTTCAAGATTGGAAGGGATGTAAAATAGAGTTTTCATTTTGCTTTTGTTGGGATGAGGTGTCACGTAGCTCAAGCTAGCCTGGGACGCACTATGCAGCTGAAGATGATCTTGCCTCTGACGAGAGTGGACCATGATGCCCAGTTCATCTTGTGCTGGGAATTAAACCCAGGGCTTCATGAATGCTAGGCAAACGCTCTACCAACTGAGCTGCATCCCAGACAAAGATATAGTTTTTAAAGGGGGATAACCCAGGACAAAGCAGAAAAAAACTAGTTGGGGGGAGGGGGTTCTTGAGACAGTCTTGGAGTACGATCTCCCGTTGTCTCATGCTGTCAACCCAAAACTCCCCCGGTCCCTCCCTTTCTAGGTTCATCATTCCCACCTCAACTAGTACCCTGATGCTTCAGTGCTGGGTTACTACTGGTTCCAAACTCATTGACTTCCCAAAGTTCCTGAAGAAGAGTTTATGAAATTACATAGATAACATATAGATAGTGGAAGACGGTAGCTGTGTTCTTAAAGACATCCTCAATGTAAGCACTCTTGCATACATGGTCATTTTCCACAGAAAGGTGGGAGGCATGTGCTTAGGCCAGAATATAGCCCAGCAGGTGCCCAAGTCCCTGAGAGTGGACCAGGTACCTTTCTCAGAGCCATGTTTTTCTTAATATAGTCAAAGATAGGGAGGGAGCTCCCACAATCTAAACATTCTCAAGGAATATGTAAACAAAATTGATAAAAATGAACACATTTTGGAATTATGAATTTACACAGGGCCAGGTATATAGAATTTATTGATTGATTGATTGATTGATTGATTGTGTGTGTGTGTGTGTGTGAATGTGTCTGTCCTCACACATCAATGTGTGTGTGTGTGTTTGTGTAAGCCAGAGGACAGCCTTGGATGCCATCTAAATAAACTTTATCCATCCCCTTGGGCCTGAAGCACACCAATCAGGCTTACTGCCCAGGGGGTCCCAGGAATCCCCCTGTCTCTCCCACCACACTCAGGTATTTTTTACTGGGTTCTAGAGATCAAACTCAGGTCCTCACACTTACGAAACAAGAACTTTACCCACTGATCCATCCCCTCAGTCTTCATCATAGGGTTTTTCCCCCCTATATATACAGCCCTGTCTACATTGATTTCAGTCTTACCATCTTATTTGATGTAACTTGTCTTTTTCTGGCTCCTCTTTCTTCCTTACTTATAAAAACAAGTCATGGTGGGTTTCTGAAGAAGAAAACTACTATGGAATTAGACATAGAAATGCTACAGAAGTCTTGGCTTGGGGGAATACATAGGATGGCACAGTGCTCAGCGTGCGCCCACATGAACTTGAGTGGGAGGTATGTTTGTTGACACATAGTCAAATCTACATGTATTTAAAGTTCAGAGGGACATTTTGCAACAGAAAGTCTTCCGATTGGTTGTCATGGCTAATTTTCCATCTACCTCTGTTTTGTATTGCTGATTACCAGGAATAAACCAGAGAAGAGAAACAGTAGGGGACACATCTTGGAATGACCTTATCTTAATTAAGCCTTGCTTAATTACATTTACTTAATTTTTTAAACCCTCCCCCCAAACCAGATCGGATCAAAGCTATTTTTTTCAGTATGGCTCAGAAGCACCCACCTCTCCCGCTCAATGACCTCATCAATCAATAACTCGGCTCTTCTACACTTTATGAATTATTTGACCCGTGCAATTGATTAAAATCCAACAAACCAAAATTGTCGTATTAGTACATGGTAAGAAAAGTGCCAAGACGGTGTTTTAATGAGCATCATCATTTTGGAGGTAGAATTGCAGGCTTCACTCTCTTCCCCCGACCCCTTTTAAACTAAAATCATGTCTGATAAAAGTGAGATGCCGTAGCAGGGAAAGCATTACACACACACACACCCATCTCATCTCACTATCTCAAGTAGATATGCCAGGTAGTGCTTCTGAGCAAAATGCCATAACCCAGACCACATTGACTACCTACCCACACTGGTCACGATTATATCATTTTCCTACTTATGAGTGAGTATGTTTTTAATTGGCTGCGTTTGTTAAAGCTTTACCATCTTCTCTGTAATACCTATAAGACTGAAGAAAAAACAACAACAAATAAAAGCTTCTTTAAGGATAATAGAACTGTTTCTCATTATGCTTCCACGGTTGGAATCTGGGTTTAAAAGTTCAGAACAGTTCCCCAGAATGATACCAAGCCCCCTTCTCTTTATCCCATTGGTCTCACTTAATGACATATATTTCTATAACTCTGTGACAAAAAGATTAGGAAACACACCCAGGGGGAAGCTAAGGCAACCTCACTTTCGAAAATATTTCTAGTCTTTGTGTCTCGGGTTATGGATCTGCTTGCTCTCCTTGTTTGTAGAAAGTTCTAATGCATCTTCTGAGTTATCAGCAGGGCTTCTCCCAGCAGCAGTAAGTAGCCCTTGAGCTTTGTAAGTCACCAGTCAACATTTACCTATTTATCAAACAATCCAAGACAGTTTCATGGCCCCATTCTCCCACTCAGTGCTCTGGATCCTAGGGTCTCTGCATAGTTTCTCAACCATAAAACGACTTCCTAAACCCTATGCTTAGTTCTTTGAAGCTGTGGAATGCACCCCTTCCCTTCCCCTCGACTTCCATCACATAACCTCGAGAACAGTCAGGCGACCTGTGCTAAATCACACAGGGTGCGGGGTCCGGGATGAGGGGGCATTCGCCACTGTTTATTTGTAAGCCTCGGTCTCATCTGTTCTAATGCCTGTCTTGTGTACTCCATCTTTATCTTCCTCTCTCCTGGTCACCATAACAAAGTTCCAACCCAAACAAAGGTTGTTTTCCTTTCTGCTGCTGCATTGAACACATTCTTGCCGAATGATGACTGCTTTTAGTGAGAAGTAAAGACACCAGAAGCTCATACATAGTTGGCCTATGGTTTTGATTAAATTTAGTGCGAATTTTAGTGGTTTCTGTTGTTAACCACAGTGTAATAGCTGTTCAGAAAGATACAATATTTATGGAGTTCTTTTACTATCAGGTACAGTGAATGATTATTAAAATTGGGCCCAACTTTTACCTTCTCATATCCACCCAAGCCTTTGCAGAGCTGAGAGGAAGCTGTACTCACCGATGCAAAGAGTTTTCAGTAGGGCGAGGACACACTCTATTCAGGGAGCTCCTGGAAGGCCTGGGAGATGCTGAGAGGGAGGATTTGTCTGCATACAGGAGAAAGAGGGTCTTGTTTAGTGTCCCAATAAGTAGTTAATAAAGAAGGTGTCCTCCAACAGATACATGGAAAGAGAGTCTTCAAGAAGCTTCAGTCCTGGACTGGAGACATGGCTCAGTGGTCAAAAGTACTTGCCGCACAATCAAGAGAACCAGAGTTCAAATCCTACCATAGCAAGATGAGCATCCTACAAAAACTTATAATCCTTGCTCCAAGGTGGGTGGAGAACAGAGGACTCAGAGAGAGTACCTGATAGTTACATAAAAGCATGCATATATTTGTTAGCTGCAGGCCATTGTTGTTTCTTTGTTTAGTTTTTTGTTTGGGCTAGTTGATGACTATTCCTACCCATGACCCTAATGATTAGAAAAAACACTCTTGCAAAAGCTGAGGGACTTCCTATCTGTTCTGCCTGAATTATTTGAAAGGAAGTTTTCCCTCCCTACATCATATCTGGAATTGCAGCCCGTTGGTAGTGGTTCCCTTCATCCTTGCAGACAGCCTCAGCTGCAGCCCAGGAATTCAAACACAAGTGGAAACTGGGAACTTGGCTTGTCTCAGTATCAATAAACTTGTCTTTATAATGAAAGACAAGACTTGCTGGCCAGACCTATAAGGAAAACATATCTGTTTTGTGTACTGCAGACCTCTGGTCCATGGACAATGTCACTGAATGAAGGCAGAGGCCCTCCAAGCCGGAAAGGAAAGCCTAACTTGAGCTGAGGGCCGCCTGGTTTTACCAAGTGCTCTCAGATGCCTGCCTTCAGAAGACTGGCTGGTTTTTATCCACCGGTGATTGCTGTGAGCCATGCTGAAGCCCGGGGAAGCTTTGCCAGTCACATCTCTAGGCCTCGAGACCAAATCAAGACAGCATGATTGATGCTGATTTGCAGTTTACACAAAGCAGGAAGAGTGCATAATTTTCCATGTGATTTTTTTTTTTTTTTTTTACAGAAAAACATCTGACCCTGGGTAAGGTCCTTTAGCAAGGCTGATTTACGTGGGTTGGCCAGTTTCTTAAAAAGAAAGAGAGCTCGGTCTTTGTTGCTCAGAGTTTCATAAAAGCACTTTAAAAAGGAAAAAAAGATGTCTCTGAAAAACAAGCTTATATCCTTATACTACCTTATACTGTCTTTATACCATCTTAGCAAACTGAATTGTCTTGCGTACGAGGAAAACAATTTAGGAAAGAAACCAGAAAATCACATTAATGTAGTGACATCAGTATAAAATTTGAAGTTTTAAAATGTTGATAAGCCAGATACATTTTATACATTTTAGCTTATGAAAGGCACCTCTCTCTCTCTCTCTCTCTCTCTCTCTCTCTCTCTCTCTCTCTCTCTCTTGTTTACTTGTACTGTTTTGTTGAGACAGAGTCTCATGTACCTCAGGCTGGCCCTGAACCCACAATGTAGCTGAGGGTGCCCTCGAACTTTTGATGTTCCTGCTTCTGTCTCCCAAGTGCTAGGCTTACATCATGCAATCAGTGTACATAGTTTTATGAGGTGCCGAGGTTGAACTCAGGGCTTGTGCATGCTAGGAAGCACTCTGCCAACCAAGCTACAGCCCCAGCCCCCCACCTCAGCACCGTATCATTTTCCCACGTCCACTTTGAGGATCTGGAGAGGCGACAGGAGCTAAGTGGGAAGGATTGACCTTGTTGGAAAGCCTGGGCTAGAGCACCATGATTCTCCTCTCCCTCCTGCTTTACACAGTCTTGACTCTAAAATTCAGCTCTCCGGTTTTTTCATTTGGACGGCCCATCTTGTGAGCGGAAGAACTCCAGTTGGCTGGTGGTGTTGAGAGCTATGAGGAGAGCTTGAGCCTGAGGAACAAACCCTCCTGAATTTAATTCCCAGCTCAGGCTTTCTCTGGGTAAACTAGGGGGAAAGCTGTCAGTGGGAAAATGGAGAGAGTCACTTCCATCCCAGGAGGCCGTTGGGAAGGCTCAGTGAAACCACGTGGTCCCTCACAAGCTGTTACATGGTCTTGGCACACATGACTTCTTTGGTACATTACTTTTATTATTTTTTTAAATTTTATTTTGATTTCTAAATTTGGCCTCGAACTCGTGATCCTCCTGCCTCACGCCTCCCTCAGCAAATCCTACCAGTGCGCACCACCACAACTGGCACATTACTTTTAAATAGGAGCAAGTTATAGAGTTTGCCTTAGTCCTGTTCTCTATAATGTTACTGCTGAGAGCTGGTGTTCCCCTTTTAGGCATTGCTTAGAGACAAACAGCATTTCGTCCTAATGAAAAAAATAAGAATTGTCATTCCCAGGAGGCACCTGGAAGGAGCAACAAGAATCCAGTAAAGCCTGTGCTGGTTAAAATGCAATGAAATCCAAGTGAGGAGAGCTGAAGGTTTTCCAGGCAGATTTCTCACCAAAATGATGATACTTAATACTTACGTTTCTGACCACCGTCTCTGGACTCCACCTAAATCAATATGGACTTCCAAACCAGATTTTAGATGGTTTCCCTAAAAAAAAAAAAAAAAAAAAAGCTCTCAGTACAGTGTGAATTCCAAGCCACCCAACACCACAATCAGACCCCAAGTGAATCGTTCTCTCTAGGCTTTCTCTTCTCTCTGCTCCTCTTCCCTGCCATTTCCCATCACATCTCGAATGTGAAATTCGGAATCTGATGTGCAAAACAAATGAGAGGAAAGCCAGTGTCTGATTACCTGGTGAAACCCTCATACTCCACAAGCTCTGAGACCTGGCCTATGCTCCTGCTGGGCCACGACAATAAATCACCCCAGAATATTTCTTGCTCGACTATATGGCGTGATTTTAAAACATTCTGATTGACAAATAGCGTGTGCACGGAACAGTATACACAGCGGGAGTGAAGGATTGCAAGTTGAAGACCCCTCTTTTCACTATCACTCATGTTGGAAAACGGATCATGACAAACTCCCCCAGAAGGCTCCCTGTGCCCTGCCGCTTATTTTCTCCATTCTTCACTCTCAAAACTTCAGACAAGTTGAAATAACAAAATAAACACTTGTACCCACTTTTGTTCAATTCTTCAGTGATTAGCATTTGGCCACAGGACTGCCCCCCTCCCCCATTTAACCATTTGCAAAACATAATATCCCCTTTTTTTTTTTAATTAAAAAAAGTAAACATAAGAAAATAAAATTCTTGCATTTCCTCAGAGCAGGGACATTCTCCTGTGTCACTATTATCACAATAACTTCAGTAATGTAGTAACAAGTCAGTGACATTGTGTAATATCAAGTCCATATTTTTAAAAGGTTCCCAAATTGTCCTGTTTGAAGAATTTCTTCCCTAGGGGGTATGTAAAAAAAACAACAACAAAATCCGCTATGCTCCATCCCCCATAGTAGGTCCCCCTGGCAAACCAAAGAAGTACCCTTCCACCAAAGTTCACCCTAAGGAACCAGTGAGTTTATTAGGCTTAGGTACAGAACATAGGTGACCCCAAAGAAACCCACCTGCAGTCGTCACCCAGCATGGTGATGGCTTCCCCACATCCACATTGATAACACCCATTCAGTTAATCTTCCGAAGCCTAGACACTCTCGTACCTCCCAAGCCCACTGAGGCCATGCACAATTAGGGCAGAATTGCATACATATGGCATGGAGGAGGAGGAGGAGGAGGAATCTGTGATGAGGGTTCGTTGACCCTCCCTAACCCTCCCTTCACTAATAGTCAACAGACGTGCTCCTGGCAGCCTTTTGGAGAAGCGTAGCAACCCCAGTACTTACTTTATACTTTTGTCTCTGCCCAGGAGCTAGTCAAGGTTTCAGTATTATTTCTAGTTTGCATGCCTCTTTGATATTCCTCACTCTGGAAAAACTTTTCATCTTTTAACTTCCAGGACATTAAGAACACAAATTGGCTCACAGAATATCCCAGGGCTTACTGATGTGCAAATGTACATTTGTCTGTCTGTGTATGTATGTATGTATGTATGTATGTATGTATGTATGTATGTATGTATGTATAGCAGGGTCTCATATTGTCCGGGCTGATCTTGAACTCTCCTGATATGTAGCCAAGGGTGACCTTAAACGCCTGATCCTCCTGGCTCTCTCTCTCTCCAGTGCTGGAATTACAGACAGGAGCCCTATACCTAGACGATTTACATGTATTTTCAGTACCTCTTTGTGTGTTATCTTATTGTATCTTCAATGACAAAGAAACACTAATCTTCAAGTTATTTTCTTGTTCATAGTTGGCTATCCAGAGCTTCATTTGAAGATTTTTTTTCCAGTTAAATGTTATCTGTAAGTTTTCTCTCTTTTTCTTTTTGAGACAGAATGTTGCTATGTATCCCAGGCTGATCTTAAATTCGTTGTCCTCCTGCCTCTGCCTCCCTAGTGCTGGCATAGCAGGCATGCAGCAACACACCTATTCAATTTCTATTTTTAAAGCTATAATAATCCAAACTCTGTGAAGAACTCTGATAACTGCTTAATTCAGTTTGAGTTGCTATAGTAAAATACTTGTGAATAGTTGGCTTATGAAGATCAGACATTTCTTCCAGCTCCTGAGGCTGCTGGTCTAAGATCAGCGAGCTTGCATCATCAGATTCAAGCAAGTTCAGGTGAGAGCCTGCTTCCCTGCAACAGACTGCTGAAATCGTCCTGCATCCTTATGTGGCTGAAGGAGGGTGGGTACCAGAGCTCCCCGGAGCCTCTTATGAAGGCACCAATCCCTTGTACAAATGGTAGCAGGTAAACAAAAAGATGCTCAGTTTCAATCGCTAATCATCAGGCAAGATACCACCCCATATCTACTAAAAATGAGAAGCATTAAAAACATTTAAAAACCACTTCCTATTTTAAAAAAAAAGATACAGAAAACATTGACCTGAAGGTTCGAAACAGCAATCAAAACATGTATGTAGATTAGATTTGGGCTGAGTGTTCCTGGTTTATAGCTCTCCCACAAAGAAATTATGCTAAATTAGAGGCAGCTCACACTTACACACCTTAATATCTAAAACTCTGCTGGGAAGTGGGGTCAAGGGATGTAATTCAAATAAAGGCATAGCCAGCGCAAGTTAAGCGGCATTACTTATTCCGTTAGATAAAATTGCTGTTAATTTCCCCTGGAATCTAGCAAGAAACAAAACTGAGAGTAACTAGAGGTACCTTCAGACTTACACTATCAAATTAACAGGAAAATGTAGCCCACAAATTAGGTAAAAGAATTTCCCACTGTGGGGAAGAGCTATGAGACCAAATTGAGATATAGTCTTGGCCTAATTTTCACTTGAAATTCAGAGTGCTTCATTCCCCGAAAACCATCTCCCTCCAAAGCCTTCTTCCCCTCCTTACAGCTCCGAGTTCCCTTTAGCACACATCCTGTACAATTGGCTGCATGAGTTCAATATTCAACAGCTATAATTAGGATGGGGAGAAAGCAATGAAGGCGAATTCCTCACAAAGTGAAAAACTACAGCTGAATTCATTTTACTTAGCAGCAATTAAAACACATTTGTGAATTTATAAATATTTTGCAGCGTGGTTCTACAAGTGTTTCTAATTTGAGCAATGACAGGTGTTTGTTGTTTAAAATAAATAGCAATCCCAGGGTCTTTTACTCGGGATTCAAAGTGTGTCTGTGTAGATGGGTTGACTTCAATGCCAGCTGAATTTTCTTCAGAGAGGAGATCTGCTTATTGGGTGTGCATATGTCAGAGTAATGCACGAAGAAGTGTCTACTCAGTTCCAAGTGTTAGTGCACCTATTAAGTGCAGGTGTTAGTGCATCTACTTGCCTTTAATCTTCCAAAAGTTCGGAGGCTTACATCTGAACAGCACCATGGGATGGAGGAGAAAGCAGAGCTCAGAAAGGATAGATGAGGGGCTTGTAAGAAGGCTCAGAGGATAGGGAAGCTTGCTGCCAAGCCAGATGATCTGAGTTTGATCTCCAGGACCCTCAAAGTGGAAGGACAAACCTACTTCTGCAAGCTCTTTTCTGATCACCATAAGCGTGCTATGACATACCTGCATATACACACACACACACACACACACACACACACACACACACAAATAAATAGATGTGTTTTGTTTTGTTTTTGTTTTTCGAGACAGGGTTTCTCTGTGTAGCTTTGCACCTTTCCTGGAACTCACTCTGTAGCCCAGGCTGGCCTCGAACTCACAGAGATCCGCCTGGCTCTGCCTCCCGAGTACTGGGATTAAGGGCGTGTGCCACCACCACCCGGCAAATAGATGTAATTTAAAAGATTTTTTTTAAAGAAAGTATGAATGACTCAGCAAAGGGTTTATTATCAGTAAGTGGTTGTCTAGTACAGTTTATACCTAGACCGGAATCTTCTTGAGATGGTAGCTGGTAATAACAATCCCCATCTCTCCCATGCACGGCTCAGGCAAGCCCCTGCAGGATGGCTTGCCACAGCACAGCTGTGCCAGCCAGCCTTACGTGCAGCTTGGAAATGAGAGAAGTGGCTTTACGGTGGGTGACTCGAGCTCCACTGGAGTCCTGGGTTCACTTTAGAAGACACTTGAAAGATTGTGGTCGGACAATGGCTTCGTTTTTCATCGACCGTGACAAAAAGCTGAGAAACGGTTTAAAGGAATTATGTGGGCTCCCAGCTTCACAGGGCTCAGTCCACGGTCACGTGGCTCTGTTGTTTCTGGGTCTGGAGTGAGGCAGAACACCACGGTGGGGAGCCTATGGCAGAGCCAAGTTGGCACCTGGGACACAGATAGTGAGAGAAAAAAAGAAAAGGAAAGTGACCTGGTTCCTCCAAGTACCTGCCACCTTCAAGTTTCCATCACGGCCTGATAATGCCATCAATTATGACCCCGTTGATATGGATTAATCCATCCAAGATAGAGCCCTCACAATCCAATCACTTCCCCAAAGTCCTATTAGGTGGCAACTTCAAAACACGAATCCGCTAGAGCAGTGGTTCTTAACCTTCTTACGGCTGTGACCTTTCCCTTATGTTTTCATTCCTCACGTTGTGGTGACCCCAAACCGTAAAATTATTTTCGTTGCTACTTCATAACTGTAATTTTGCTACTGATATGAATAGTAATATAAATGTCTGGGTTTTTCTGATGGTCTTAGGAGACCCCCATGAAAGGGTCACGCAACCCCCCAATGGGTCGTGACCCACAGGTTGAGAACCACTGCCCTGGGGAGCGATTTCAAAACACAACAAACAGTTTGCACTCAAACCCATCCCTGCCGCTTTGTAGTTCATGACCTTTGTAGTAGTTTCTGCCGGTACACAAAGCCTCAGCCTCTCCTTTACATGATGAGAACGAGGAGAGTGTCTGCCCCATAGGACTGCAGTGAGGCTAAAATTTAAAAAAATCTCTATAATTCAGCAGCATGACAGCCAGATCCACATCATGAAAGATTTTATTTAAAAAAAAAAAAGGCAACTTTGATGCTTGAGAGAGATGATTCAGGGGTCAAGAGCACTGGCTGCTCTTCAGAAGACCTGGATTTGGTTCCCAACACCCATACAGTAGCTCACAACCACCGGCAATTAAAAGTTGTAGGGGGTGAAGCTCCCTCTGTGAGCACCAGGCATGCATATGGTACACATACACATATACCAGCACTCATAAATTTTTTAAAAAATCATTAAATGACCTTGAATAGCATGACATTGTTTAATTTGCAAGGACTTTTGGTAATGTCCTCTACTTCAAATATCTGTACTTAAATCCACAATGGAGCACATTCAGTCCTAGAGTTAGCAAGTTCTACTTCTCTTTGAAGAATTGTTTTAAGGGCTGGTGAGACAGTTAGATGGAAAGTGTGTTGTGCACATGAAGAACTATAGACATACACACACACACACACACACACACACACACACACACACACACACACCTCTGAAGCCGTGCAAAGCACATCACAACACACATAGGGTAGAGACAGGAAAGTCCCCGGAGACTTGAAGGCCAGTTAGCCTGCTCTATGCAACAGTAAGCTAGAGAGCCTGCTTCAAATACAGTAGAAGCGGGGGACTCACAGTCAACGTTGTTGGACTTCCACACGTGAGGCATGGCACACACACACACACACACACACACACACACACACACACACACACACACACATTTTAAGTAGTTTTTGCACCAGTGTTCCATCTCTCATGACGCCCTGTGAAGGCAAATCTAATACAGTGTTTATCAAATTCTGCAAGCTATTCAAGTCAATTCTCTTGTTTGGGTTGCTTTTTGTTGACTGCTGCCCTGCTTACACTGTACGCTGTCAGAAGGCAGAGGCCCCTGAGGTCTTCTGGGAGTGATGCTTCTCATCCAAGCTGCTGACAGAGGGCCTACATCGGCACAGCATCTCTACCAGCAAATCTTTCTGGAGAACCTCAGAATGCAGCAGCTACTGGGTGGGCCCAGGGCCCTGCTATGCTTGTGGGACCCACTTGCCTCTCTCACTTCTATGGACATCACTGTATTCTCTATTCAGGTACAGAGAGAACACTGGGTATCAATACCACACACAACCCCTAAGTTCCTTTTTTTAAACTCAACAACATAAACAAAATTTGTTTTATTAACTTTTTATGTGCATTGGTGTTTTGCTTGCATGTATGAGAATGTCTAAACTGGAGTTATAGAGAGTTGTGAGTTACCATCATGTGGGTACTAGGAAGTGAACCCTGTTCAACGAGGTTCCTTTAGAAGAACAGCCAGTGATCTTAAGCACGAAGCCATCTCTCCAGCTCTGTACCCCTAAGTTCTTAACAATTGCTGCAACTATCCAACTTTTAATAACAACAAAATCAACACAAAACTGTAAAATTAATACAAGCTTCAAATGATCAAATCTTGTTATTTATCCTTTAATATACATGGTCTCTTGCATAGGAGATACTCAGAGACCTCTGCGGTTAGCCTCCAAACACAGGACCAGCTATAGAATTTTCTTAGAGGAATAAGGAATGTTCTCAGTCAGTCTAGTTCATTTGGGTGCAGTATATGCTTACAGGGTCAGCCCCCAGAATCCTGCATATGCAAACAGTAGATTAGAAATAAGAACAAGCTGATTGAAAAGGTGAAGGGCAAGCTCCTTCAGTTCTGTCATTCTGTCTTCTCCTTGGAACTCTGGTATCAGACATTTATAAACCACAAAGCGTAATGTGAGCTTTGAGTTTATTCATTAAGGAGACATTTAAGTTCCTATATCAAATACCTAACTGAATTTTAGTAACAATACGATGTGGAAATGCATTGCTTCTTTGTTGTTTTTTTAAGGAGAAAGAATCAAGGAAACAGTGTTTGCTGTTACTTCGTCATTACCCCAGGAGTCATCTTGTGGGGGAGGGAAAGGAAACAGTATAAAGTAGTTCTGTTGTGACTGTCACGTGTGTTAGGGAAGCCAGGACAAGCTACCCCGACTCTGGGCCACAATGTCTTACAGATTCAGAAAGATCGCACAGATACTGAAAACACTGGTTGCAATGATTCATTTTATGTGTCAACTCGCCTGGATAATAAGGACAGCAGATGGCTGGTGAAACATGATTTCAGGGCGTGTCTGTGACGGTACTCTGGAGGAGTCTGGCATCTGAATCCATACAGAGAGTAAAGACGGAGGGTGGGCATGGTTCACTCTGGGTAAGACTTGGATGGAACACCAGGAGCGGGGAGGACCAACTCTGTTTCTTCTTCAGCTGGAACAGCCTATCCTCTGGGCTTGGCGGCAGGAGCTCGAAGGTCCCGGGCTTTCTAATACCCTAGCCACTAATTAAATGGTATTACCTGAACCAAAACTGAGAGAGAAAAACCTTTGTGTCTGGGTCAAACTTATTCTGCTCTTCATCTCCCTCCATTCCCAAGACCTCTCAGTCTCTGGACAAAGATTCCTAGGGAGCTCACCCTACCAACTCCCCTTGCCTTTCAACCTCCCGCCCCACACACACACACACACACACACACACACACACACACACACACACACACACACACACACAGGCACACACACACACACACACAGGCACACACACACACACACACAGGCACACACACACACACACACACACACACACACACACACAGGCACAGATTCCCCAACACTGGGCACATGGCCATTCATACTGGGAGCTCTCCAAGTTTGTGAGTCAGGTTAAGTGCTGAGCACCAACAGCATAGGTATGCAGCAAGTGCCAAGTGAACAAAAAATGAAATGCAAAAATTAAGCCTTGATGGCAGGGTAATATTCCATATGCTCTATTTTCCTCTTGGCTGGAAAGGCTCCTTTACTCACTGCTTAACCTTCCCAGGTCAGAGCATGAATCTCTGCCCACCCCAGTGCGTGCGTGCGTTGCGTTTATGCTTCTCTAGCACTTTAGGTCTCGTGCTTTGTAAGCCTTAATTTAGTCTTCAAGGCCCACTGGAGAGCTCGTGCATTCTCAGAAGTACGTGAAACAAGACCAAGTGCCTCATCAAACCTGCCTGAGGAGGGCCTGCCTTAGTTTCCACTGTGGTGCTCAAATTCCCACAGTCCTTTCAGCCACCATTTTTGCAGAGGTAAAAAGAGTACTTATTCTCTGTCCTCGATGCTATCAAACATCTGAATCCACTCCCTTGTGCTTAATTATAGTTGAAGACCTTCAGGAAACTGGCTTTAGC
Organism: Peromyscus californicus insignis; assembly: GCF_007827085.1. NCBI lineage: Eukaryota > Metazoa > Chordata > Mammalia > Rodentia > Cricetidae > Peromyscus > Peromyscus californicus. The sequence goes on from NW_026294514.1 coordinate 30,227,442, forward strand.
CTTTTGAAAGTAATTTGAGGTAAGCAAAGGAGAGTGGAGGGGGTTAAATCTAAAATGCTGAGTCTTGAACAAAATTTTCCTTCTTTTTGAATGAACCCTGTGGATACTTGATACTCGAACCTATCAATAGAACAGGAAGCTGCGACTCTTCAAATAGGAATTTCTGTATCACTTTAGAGATCTCTAGAGACTTCCACAGCGGGTCTCTCTACCACTTGAGCAGTGACACCACCCATTGCCTCTGGAGTCCCTATGACAGGACCCACACTGAACTTCAAGGAGGCCATGATGCTCCATGGGCCCATCCATGGTGTACCATCATCACCTCCTAACCTACCAACAGGCTGGCCTAGAGTAACCTCAAGAAAAGAATGTAGATTATTTCTAGTGAGCCATTATTTAGAAGGCCACTGCAGCTCACATGATCATGATGACCTATGCATACCTCAGCCGCTTCCACGCCGTTTCAAGATCTCTAGATTCCCATCATTTCAATTCCCACCTCTTCATTCCCATCAAGGCTTTTATCCTTAGGTGGCTCTATAAACTCCTAATGTGGCCCTGTAGTCTCCCAATTTCATACCATGCTCCTGTTGTCCCCTAACCCTTCCACTTTTCCATCTGAAATTCAGTGTATTAGCCAAATTCTTGAACATCACTATTTCTCCAGGTATGGCGCGTTTCTTCTCACCTTTACCACAGGCTAGCCATGATCTGGCAGCATGATTTCCCATCAGCCCTTAGAATTTTGCTATTGTCCCCACACACCCTGGAGCCTGAACATGAATTGGCATCTTCCTTGTCCCTCCAGTAGACACACACTTCATGGAAGCACGTGTCTCAGGCAACAGCATCCACTATCGCCCCCAATTGAGTTTATCTACCAAGGGTCCTCCGGTCAAGCCTCCCCAGTTAGGTCCTAGACTCTGCTGAAATTTATCTTGTCCTTATTTTAACTCTTGGTTATTATACCAGCCTATTATGTCCAACAACCTTTTCTCCAGTTCATCTTAGTCCTCAGTTTTTCTGGTCTTAGCAACTGAGATCTCATAATCATGCATAACAATATTACTTGGGTGACCTTGGATTCGGGCGCTGTTCACCCTGAGTATTAGCTCTGCTGTTCCAGCTCACCATTTGAGCATACCTCCCTTTGCAGCAAGTCTTTGCTTGTCCTTTGAACTTTGAAACTATTGACCTCGACATCTCTCTCAGCCCCTCTAGTGCCCTGATGCCCCTTTTGCCAATCTAGATTCCATGAGTCACACGGATTTGGGGCCTCAGGAACTGGAGAGAGACTGGGTTTCCCCAGCACATGGCTCCTGAAGCAGCAGTCAAGATGTCTTCGAGGACTATAACCACTGGAAATCTTGACTGGACTGAGATGAGAGGCTTTTCAGCGTGAAAATAATTTGACTAGTGGCAGGAGACTTCATTTCCACACTACGTGGACACCTCCATGATGTAGTTTGAGTGTCTTTACAAGATGACAGTGTAATACACCCAGAACCAGTGACGAAGAACAAGAGCAAGACATTACAATGTGTTTTAAGGATCTAATCTCATAGGCCACATACCCACACTTCTACCATCTATCTAGTCATGCACTAAGAAAAGGTGCATAGAGGATGGTGATCCTGCCAGGATGCATTTTCCTAGTGATGTCATACTTACCTTCTTCTGTCTGAATGTAATGCACTGTGTGTTTATGCAATGATGAGATCACCCGATGACACCGCTGTCAGCATCACCCCGTCATTATGTGATGCACAGGTACACTGTTTGTTTGAAGGCAGGTTACCAAACCAGGGTGTAATCAAGAGAAAGAAAATTCAGCAGGACCATTTAAAAGGAATGCCGCATATTAGGTGCATATTTCAGAACCACTGTAGCACCTTGTAGATGAAGAAGTTGATGTGCACATGGGTCCAATAACATTTGGACCCCTTGCTTATATAACGTGCTCATCACTGTGTTCCCCTCCAGGTGGGAACTTAAGAACCCCTTGTGCTTCTCTGATGCGTCCCTGTCATCATTCATACAAAACTTCCAAGGCGACATTTTTGTCTACATCAAGCCTTGGAAAAGAAAATAGTATAGAGAATAAAGCACTCCAGCCTTTTATTGGACCCTCTTTTTTCTTTATGAAGTTTTGGGGATTGAACCTCGGGCTCCATGCACAGTAGGCAAGCATTCTACCAAAGTTATAATTCCAATTAGCTGTTTACTTATTTTCTCTTAAAAAGTTGATACAGGCTCATACTAAGCTGCTCAGGCTAGCCTGAAACTCACTCTGTAGCCTAGATGTGTGCCTTTAACTCATAACCTCCTGACGCTGAATCTTGAGTAGCAGGAATTTCAGGCCTGTGCCGACAGGCCCAGATTTTCTCAGATAGTCTTAAGAGTGACATTTCTGATCAAATTCCATTGGCTAGGACTCATCTCATGGCCTCAACTACCTATAAGGAATGCTGGGAAATGTAGTCTCATGGGTGTTCAAGAAGGAATAGAAACACCAGGCTTCATGACTCATGCCTAAAACCACAGCATTTTGGATACTGAGGCAGGAGGATTAATGTTTGAGCCCCCCAAAAAAGAAGGAAAATGGGTTTGGTGAGAAGTTATCAGTTTCTACAAATTCCCTGCTCATGAATGTAGCAACTATGTGTGGTGTAAAAACATACATAGATATCATTAGTAGGGAAAGACTGTCAGGTAGAAAAGCACCTAAGATCATGAACTCTTTCCCCAATAAAAGCCTGCTGCTTGGGGATTGCCTGGCAAAAACACAGCATGTATCTCCAGATGTTTCTGCATTGTTATTATTTTTATTGTTTGTTCATTTGTTTACCAAGACTAACCCCAGGTGCACATACCACTGGCTTGTTATAACCAATAGGATATTAGATTATAGGGTATATGCAGAAGCCTAACCTGGGCATGCATAGCTCAGCTTGGTCCATTGCTCTCCTGAGTTTGCTGTGAGAATGTGTCTTACGTAGCACATGGCCCAGGAAAGATAAGAGATACGTCATATATACCTGGATACCCCCCCACACACACACACACTACAGAGCTAAGCCAGACAAGTCAATCCCAGATGAGTAGAACCCCAGCTGAGCACCAGGGATATGAGGGAGAAGCAAATGCCATGTATTCTCTAGAACAGTGGTTCCTTCCTAATAGGAAGGGACCCTGTAATACAGTTCCTCATGTTATGGTGACCACAACCATACAATTATTTTCATTGCTACTTCGTAACTGTAATTTTGCTGCTGTTATGAATCATGATGTAAATATCTGATAGGTGACCCCTGTGAAAAGGTCATTTGACACCCCCCCATAGGGTCACGACCCACAGATTGAGACCCACAGCTCTAGATAGTTTATATGCCATTTTTATATGGCAATTGCTGATATATCCTTTTCTAGCATTAAAATCCAGGTGGAGCCAGGAGGTAGACCTTTATCTATATAATTCCAGTACTATATAATTCCCGCCTCAGTGTTTTTTACTTCAGATGCTCCACCAAAGCAAGCCTGAGTCCAGTTTGAGAACTTCGTTTAAAATAGCTTGATACATCTGATTAAGAGCCATCAGCCCGAGCTCCCCAGGAATCGACTATTACATTTCTTTAAGATGTCATTTAGAGGAGCTGGCTCTGTGCAGCTACCGTGCCCAGCATGCATGGTACCCCTCCCCACTGAAAAAGAAGGAAGGAGAAGGAGAGAGAGAGAGAGAGAGAGAGAGAGAGAGAGAGAGAGAGAGAGAGAGAGAGAGGGCATTTTGAGATAAAGTTTCAGAAAAGATTTTCATTTTCCCCCTTAAAATTGTAGACTCAACATTTCCTGTTAGAGAAAGGTTTACTCAAGTTTTCTCTATTTAATTAGGCTCTCCTGAATCATAGATCTTTCACATGAGTGTGCTGGCCCCTCAGGGCGAGTGGTATCTTTGCTGGCAAATATTTTACAAAGAAGGCATTTGTTTCAGAAATAAACATTTAATTTGGATAAATTTTAATAGCCACCACACTTGATTCTGATGAAAATGTTTACCAGTGGTGTTTCTGCCTGGAACCATTTGTTTCTATTATTTTGACAGAAACGGAATTCGGTTGGTAGCTGTTTGGGATTTGAAATGGTTCTGTAAGCATTTCAGCTAGATGCCCAGGCAGGCGGCTACAATCTTTCTACTTCAAATAAATGGAAAGCACGGCTTTGCTATTCATTACTTCAATGAGAAAAGTTTAACCAGGGAAAGGATTTGCAAACGACCGAACCACAAAGACCCAAAAGCAAAGGGAAACAAAAGAGAGTGCACTATAAATATTTCTACAAAGTTTGGGCAATCTTTTCATACTCCAAATACTTGCCCGTGCAGCCCAAGAAATGGAAAAGTCAAAAGAAAGAAAGAATCAGGATTTTCTCAGTGATAGCTTGGAATAACAAATATTGTTGAATCATCTTGTGTGCTTCGTGAGTTACACTTCAGTGGAAAACTGAAGCAGTTTCCTGCAAACATATTAAGAAACACAGAAGTGACTTTTGCAATTATGTCATTTTTCAAATCATCAAAATTGGAAGTAAGAGCAAACAACTTCTGAAGCAGCCCGGGGTCAATCAACTAAATAAACCGAAGTCATTTAGCCAACTAGCATTGATTGGATTGGAGCAGGACAGAATTGACTTCCCTCCAACTCCACCCACTCCACAAACTAATTAAAAAAAGCACATCAGCTCCATCTTCAATCAGCTGGGGAAGATAAGTGGGCTTCAAAGTAATCAGCTCCACAACTGTCAAGAATAGCAATAGGGTCTCAGAGAACTTCAGGAAGCTGGCTGGAAGTTAGGGGTGCCAATCAGAGAACAGCAGCCCAGAGCTTATCATTTGGGGGCACCTTCTTAGACAAGGAGGTTTCAAAGAAGGGGAACCACACACAGCGTGCACACACATATGTGCACACATACTGACATGCAGCATCTCACTCAACTTCAGGCCTCCTATAATACTCATGTGAGGCAAGAGTACTAACCATGCCAGGACCAGAAGGGCTTGAAGGGTCCCTGGGCAAGTCATTTAAAATGCCTAGAAATTCATAAGCTCCATTCGGCCTTATATTGAGTGGGGAATGTCTTGGGTATTATTCTCTTGCTATGAAGAGAGCATATGACCAAAGCAACTCCTATAAAAGAAAGTACTTAATTGGGGATTCACCTGCAGTTTTAGGAGAGTAGTGAGTCCATGATCATCATGGTAGGAAGCAGACAGACATGGCACTGGAGTAGTAGTTAAGAGCTTTATATCCCGATTCACAGGCAGAAGGCAGAGAGAGACACTGGACCTGGCACGGGCTTTTGGAACCACAAAGTTCACCCCCAGTGACATACTTCCTCCAATAAGGCCACACTTCCTAATCCTTCCCAAACAGTTCCACTAACGGGGGTGGGGTGGGGTGGATCCAAGCATTCAAACACATGAGCCTATGGGGGCCATTCTCATTCAAACCACCACAGGGGATTTCTGGACTACCTTGGCAAGGAACATGGTCTGCAGATCAACAAAAGATTGGTGGTGATCCCCCATCCCCTGCCCAAAGGAACAGAGAACATTTGTTCTATGATGAGGGTAATGGATGAATCAACACTAGAAATTCTTCCTTTCTGTGTGTGTTTCCATACCACAAATACTGGGAGATATAAGGGTTTTTTTGTTTAAATTTTTTTTTTTATTGTATGTTGTGAGGTAGGGGAGAGCATGCATGCCACAGTGTTCAGAGGACAGCTTTGGGAAGTCACTGAGGCAGGACCTCTTGTTTTTCTGTGATACTGTGTATGCTCTAGGCTAACTGACCTTCAAGTTTGTGAACAATTCTCTTGTTTCCTTTTTCCATATTTCCCCAAAGAGTGCTGGTGTTACAGATGACCGACGCTTCATCCAGCCTTTATATTTTAATTAATTCATTTATTGTGGGTGTGTATGTGTGCACATACATGTGTGTGTGCACATGCCAGAGCATAGATGTGGAGGCCAGAGGACAACTTCCGGGACTCAGTCACCTCCTTTCATGTTGGTTCTAGATCCTGAACTCATGTTGAGGGGCTTGGCAACCACCTTTCCCCGTTAAGCCATCTCCCTGGCCCTGGCAATGTAATTTTTTCTTCTTTTAAAATTTTTTTTAAATTTTAACTTTTCCAATTAAAATATAATCTACCCTACCCCACCCCCACCACCCCTACCCCTGCTCTCTCAAATTCATGGTCTCTGCCCTTTTTTTCTTTAAATAATCTGCTCGATCTATATAGTGTTACTTGTATGTATATGATTTTAGGGCTGACCACGTGGTATTGGGTACTCTGAAGAAGAGCATTTCCCCATTTTGAGGATCCTTGGTTGCCTAGAGTTCTTCGTTTAGGGTTGGGGTCCTCTGAGATTTCCCCCAGGAAATGTAATTTTTTAATGTACAGTAGCTACATATTCAGCACTCTATTCTGTGGACAGTAACTGATCGACAAGGAAATCTGAAGACGCAAATTTCCTTCCTTTAATTCTTGAAGGACGAGAGGAGGAAGGTGGGGTGGGAGAAGATGCAGTAATGAGAAGAGAGAGCGTCCATAGGTAGTGTAGCGTAAGTTTTCACGTGGACCTTCCTCCTGTCCTGTAACAGGGACATGCCAGTTGCTTCCCCCATCTCTCCATCTGTCCCTCTCCCTTTCCCTCCCTCCCTGTCACATTGGCTCACTTGCTTACTCTCTTACCTCTTCCCCTCCCTTAAGTCTATTCAGGATTATAGTTACTGTATGCTGTGGGATGGTCTGTATGTCAAATGTGTTGCTGATTGGTCAATGAATAAATCACTGATTGGCAGTGGCCAGGCAGGAAGTATAGGCGGGACTAACAGAGAGGAAAATTGAGAGAACAGAAAGCTGGAGAGGGAGACACTGCCAGCTGCCATCAGGACAAGGAAGATGTAAAGTACCGGTAAGCCACAAGCCACGTGGCAAGGTATAGATTAATAGAAATGGATTAATTTAAGCTGTAAGAACAGTTAGCAAGAAGCCTGCCACGGCCATACAGTTTGAAACCAATATAAGTGTCTGTGTTTACTTGATCGGGTTTGAGCGGCTTGGGACTGGCGGGTGAGAGAGATTTGTCCTGACTGTGGGCCAGGCAGGAAAACTCTAGCTACAACTGTAACTATGTCAAAACTTCTTTACACCTAAAAAAAGGAAAACCAAAAAAGCCTAATAATCTTCTGTGAAGTACCTTAACTCAGCAACTGTGGCCGGGGAGTGGATAGCACAACTGGGCAGAGGGTCACTGAGGATGCTGTGCAACAGCGGCCACTTGCCAACTGCCATGGAAGAATGAAACTATTATGGCCACTGCTCCAGCAGCTCCAGCAGCTCCAGCCATGCATCTGTGACACAGGACTATACATGACCTCCTTCTCTATGGTGTCCTTGTCTAAGCATTCTTGTATTTAGGACTTCTATAGAACACATAGAATTTCAGAGTTGAAAGGTGATGCAGGGCTGAGGGGATGGCTCGGTGGATAAAGAGCTTGCCAGGCAAGTGTGCAAACATGAGTTTGAATCCCCAGATCACACATAAACATAAAGTCAGGCAAGCGTAACCTGCCAGGAATCCCAGACTCCTAAGGTGAGATGGGGAATTGGCAGGAGACGCCCAGAAGCTCGGGTAGCTGGCCTAGCATATGCAGCAGACTACGACAAATGGACTGCCTCGAACAAAGAAGAATGAGGACAGCTGAAGTTGTCCTCTGACCTCTAAACACATAATCTGTCATGCCTGTCCATACAACTCTCACACCTGAGAACACACACACACACACACACACACAGTCACAGAAAGAAAAGGAGGGAAGGAGCTATAGATTATGAAGGCGAAGTCCTGCAGTCAGAAAACAAATCACGTGACAGCCTCTTGCTCACCTATTGGCTGAGTTCTGTCTTCTAAACTGTACGGTTTTTGTTTGGTTGGTTGGTTGGGTTTTTTTCCCCCCCAAAGATAATGAAGCGAAGTGCCTATTTCACTAAGTAGGTTTTCTGTCACTCTGGTCTACAGTTAGGGAGAAAATCAATTTCGGGACATCAGTCAGGGAATTAAAAACCCTAAGATGTGAAATGTTGGCTCTCGCAAAAACACACATCTCTCCTCCATCTCTCTCCTCCATCTAGGCGTTTGGACAGATAGCAATAATGACAGTGTAGAGGGAACTACCTGCTCAATACACATCCCAGATTCACTTTCTGGAAAAGGTGTAGGGAACGAAGGAGAAGCCCCTTCCTCTCCAGGCTTCTGTTTGTTCAGAGGAATCCTGGCAGGAAACCTCCGTCCCGTTGGGAGCTGATGAATCCCACTCTGGTCTCACAATCATCATTTCACAAGCAATTACAACTTGGGCCAGAGATGAACCCACCTAACTCCCGTTTTTGTACAGTGGGGAAGTACTATTATCACCATTAGTGAGAATCGAGTAATGGTCCTTTGACCTCTAAACATATGTTGTGTCATGCCTATACACTCCTCTCTCACACATGAACACCACACACACACATATGCACGCGTGTGCGCGTGCGTGCACGTGCATACACATGCATCATGAGTGTGCATAGGTTAAGAAACATATGTTCACCAAAGAGCAAATAACACTGAGCAGAGGGAGGGCCTGGAGAACTTGGCGACCCAGATTTGGAAAGCTAAGGAGACTTCTGCAGAGGACTTGACAACCCAGTGATCTTCAGAGCTATGGCCATGGTACCTCTGGAAGATCCTCAACCTTTGGAAGGTTGAACCTGTGTTCACCAAGTCTCCCCATCAGGAATTCATCAACCATCTTAGGAAAACCCACACTAGGGTCAGGGAGAGGACCTGGCAGGTAAAGATACTTATTGCCAAGGCTGATGGTCTGAGTTCAATTCCCAGGACCCACAGAGTGGAAGGAGAGGACCATTTTCCACAACTTGTCTTCTGCCTTCCATGTGGACCATAGCATAAACTCACCTATATGATAGATAGATGATAGACAGATAGATAGATAGATAGATAGATAGATAGATAGATAGATAGATAGATGATAGAAAGATAAATGCAAAAGCTACCTAAAATAATTTTACTTTAAAAAGAAAGAAAGAAAACCCACGCCAGAGTCTCCACGCCGAGGCTCCAGGCTCCAGCTGTGGCTACAACATAGGGTTTTTATACTTGAAAAACAAATCAAATTAAGTCTGTAAAAAACAAACTAACAAGCCTATGTGCAGCTCATGAATCAACTTTCTCTTCAACTACAAAATCATGTCACGTTTTCTCTCGTGACTCAACTATCTCTAACTAATTGCTGTCAGCCAGTTCCCTCACCAAGTTTCCCAGACTCCCAGGTGCTCCCAAGCGAATCTACCTGTCTCTCCAGAACTACAGAGGATGCCCCCACCCTATAGCGGCTTATTCAGGCAGCTATATTTCATATCAAGGCCCCACTGAAACTCCAGCTTTCTGCTCAATCCAATTTCCCAAATAGAAACCGGGGCAGGATTAGGAAAGATGTGGTTTGCCCCCATCTTAGCTAGTGTTTACAGGCTCCAACAATAATTTAACAACTCTTACCTTCTTATGAACACAGCTCTGCCTGCTAGGTCACTACCCTCTCCGTATCCTAGCTTTCTCCTGAACAATAGCCCCGAGCTCTCACTACTAAAGCAACCTAAACACTCCTGTACCAGAGTTCAGAACTTCAGAACTGCTCCATGCCCTTACCTGGGGCCTTACAGGGGGAAAAAATTATATATATCCTTCTCTCCAATAGTACACAAGTCATGTAAGGTCTAGCTCTGGAACCTCCCACCTCTGGGATGATTGACAAGGATTAACCTTTCATTCAGGACGAAATCATCAGCTATCAGGTACAGACTGGCCTGATGGCCCAAACATGGCACGCACAGGCATCAAAGGGTGTTTTCCAAAGTCTCTTATTCAGTCTTAATACCATGTGCAGGATGAGGGTGGCTCGATCCAAGCCGCTGAGACCCGCCCCGCCCCCACCCCAGCTAGAACAAAAATGCAGAAGCACAACAAGGAATACATTGCTTTTGTTTTGGTTTCATGTTCTGACCATCTGTGAGCAGAAGCTCACCCTTCCCTGTCCCCTGTTCTTTCCTGTGAGCACATGGGCACACGCAGGTGTAGACAGATACACACTGCCACACACGTCTGCATGTGTCCACACAAACACCCAGGCACTGACTTGTGCATAGGCACAAGGTCTGAATGGAAACATGAAAGGGATCAGAAACAAATATTAATCTGTTCCCCCAATCAGAAACCTACAAACACAAGCTAGGGATTCTGTTTAAGACATCATTCTGACCTCAATCTCCCGTGGTTCATAGTAAACAATGTGGCTTTTGTTGTTTATTTTTTTACTGTTGTTAGGATTAGTAGGATGCATTTGTAGTAATATGTAACATCCAGACTTAGTAAATGAAGATCAGATCTGTGGTGACAGTTCTTTAAAGGTTGGGGAAAGGGTGGTAAGGTGGATGGCGTCCACAGAGCACAGTGTGGCTGATGAAGGTAAAAAGGTATCTTACACCATACTCTTGGCCAGTTACCAACTATTGACTTTCACATGGCAAGCTTGTATGTTAGAAATCATCTCCATCTCCAGTTTATATCTGAGGAAATGAAACAATTAGTCTTGAGATGATGTAGCCAGTAAATGGTGCAACCAGAATCCATGAACAATTTACTGGGCGTGAAAGCCAGTAATCATCAATATAGTGCATTCAATATGTAGCTCTTCAGTATATAGCTCTCAACATATTTCTCTATCTGCTGGATACCTAGTCATATATGTATGACTTTGTAGATGGTGGTGGTGGTGGTGGTGATGATGATGATGATGATGATGATATTGACAAGGGAGAGAAAAGGAAGGAAGGCAAGGAATTTTGATAGCTACGTGATGATTTGTATTCATAAGAATACGTGGTTAACAAGAGCAGACACTATGAATTGGGGAGGAGCCCAGGGAACCCCTCTCTTCCTTGATGAACTATTGCCTATAATAAATTCTGGGAGAAGGGAGCATGTACCACTTAGTTGTGTTGTCCACCAACCTCTGATAGACGGCCCCAAACCCGTGGTCACACAGACTGCCCTGGTTAAACTCAGTGGGTGACAAAACGAAACAAAAATACATGAATGTGTGAGAGGGAGTTTTTTTTTTTTTTTTTTTTTTTTTTTTTTTTTTTTTGGTTTTTCGAGACAGGGTTTCTCTGTGTAGCTTTGCGCCTTTCCTGGTACTCACTTGGTAGCCCAGGCTGGCCTCGAACTCACAGAGATCCGCCTGGCTCTGCCTCCCGAGTGCTGGGATTAAAGGCGTGCGCCACCACCGCCCGGCCGAGAGGGAGTTTTAGGAAGGGTGGGGGAGAATAATTAGAATGCATTACAGGTATGTATGAAGTGGTCAAAGAACAAACTGTAATAAAAACAAGTCCTAAGCGTCCCTTCATTGACTGAGGCAACTTAATCAGCATTGACTGAGTAACTACTGTGCATGTCAGCTATGGGCTTCATAAAGATACAGCCAAGACAAAGAGAAGAGTTCTGCTTTGGTTGATCTTGGTGTCTAATGGGAGGAGGTGCAAGAAAATCAGTTATGCAATCTGTATTGTTAAAAGCAAGTGAGTGTAGTGTGGTGTGGGTGGTCATCTAGTTCAGACCAAGAGGATGATGGAAACCCTCCGTAAATAAAGACTCTGTATCCTGTAGATGAGTGGGGACGTGGTCCACCAAGAAGAAAAGTGAGAGCCTGGGAAAGGAAGGAGGCCTGAGCCTTTGCAGCTTTGAACAGTTGAGAACTAACTGTAAGCAGGTCTCTTTGAAGCGTAGGGAAGTGGCATTTGCATCCTAAGGCTAAGTTTCTTTATGAGCTAGGAGTTATAAACATTTCTTCCGTGCAGAGGTAAACAGCTGTGTGAGCTAATGTGAGTTTGTACTTAGTGTAGTTCCTAGCCTCGGTCAAGGCTCTGGAATTGATAACTCTTGTTAGTATAGAGAAGCCCCTAGTCAATATGCTTTGAGTTCACAGTAACGGAACGTCAAGGCAAAGTAACTCACTTTTAATATGGAAAGGGAAGTAAGCCAGGCTTCAGCCGGAGGTCCGGGCTGTCCATAGCTGGTCAGTGTTTAACAACCAGCTGCCCAACGAGAAAGAAAGGAACACATGGGGCAGGAAGAAAGCAGCTTGGAGGGGAAAGGATTGTGTTACACGTCCTGATCATAGTATGACATTGGAGAGAAGTTGGGTAGGGACTCGAGGCAGGAAGCTGGAGTCATCAGGAACTGAAGCAGAAAACACGGAGGAGTAATGTTTACCAGCATGCTCCCCCTGCCTTGCTCAACCTACTTTATATACAACTCAGGACCCCCACCCCAGAGGTGACACCACTCACAGTGGCCTCAACACCCCACATCAATCATTAATAACAAAAATGCACACACACACACACCCCCACATACTCGCCTACAGGCTGGTCTGATGGGGCATTCTCTCAGTTGAGTTTTCCTCTGCCCAGACAACTTTAGCCTGTGCTGAGTTGAAGTAAAACTAACAAGCCCTGGTTCTAGGGGAGGGAGAGACATGTTCTTCAGTTGTGTGGCCACTGGTAGGTGCCTGTGCATCTGTAAATAACTCCTCACCTGTGCTCCTGTAAACAAGTCAACTAAGCTTACTGGGTCAAAAGAAGAAAAACCATAAAATCAGGGCATGTTAGAGTAACTGTGAGTTAGAGATAGGGAAGGGAATGAGAGAGTAACTGTGAGTGGATATGATCAAAATACATGTATAAAATTGTCACAACAAAACCTGTTACTATATATAATTAATATATGATGCTAAAAACCTTAAAAATGAAAGTGACCCAAAAGCTATGACACTGTTGGATATGTTACTCACAGGAACTCCAGACACAATCAAAAGAGCTCATACCCAAAGGTTCTGGGGCAGTAAATCATTGGAAAATTAGTCTCCCCTTACTAGCAGTCCATCTGTATCAACCTCACGGTGTTCTGTGTCAGGAAGCAACACTTCATTATGTTACTTCAGGTTTCGAGTTCAGACGTTTTATAAATAGCCAGGACCTGACTTATAAAGAGGCAATTTGCCAGCCTCTTCTTATTCTTACAAATGAGAATCCATGTTTTAAAGATCTATTTTATCGTGTGTGTGTGTGTGTGTGTGTGTGTGTGTGTGTGTGTGTGTGTATGGCACATATGAGCAGGTGCCTACAGAGGTTAAAAGGAGCATCGGATCCCAGAGTTGAAATTACAGGTGGTTGTGAGCCAGCTGAGGTAGGTGCTGGGAGCCGAACTCTGAGAGTCTGCAAGGGCAGCAAGTGCTCTTAACTGAGGAGCCATCTCTCCACCTCCTGAGAATTTGTTTTGATTCTATAAGCTCATCACTACTTAGAGAGAGAGAGAGAGAGAGAGAGAGAGAGAGAGAGAGAGAGAGAGAGAGGATGAACTCAATTAAACCTTAACAGAATAGTAAATGAGGTAGTGGTTCTATTATGTCATTCACAAGATAATGCAAAAGCAAGAAAACCTCCAGGGTAATTAGCCTCCTGAGAGAGGATCTAATATTTCAATAAGTCACAGAGGTGAATCCTGAGCAACCAAAACAAGAAGCAAACCATCAACTGCCATGTTCGCCTGCTCATGTTGTTAAAAAAAAAAAATGCGGTTCAAGGATGGCTTCTTGCCTTTTTCTATCAAGTATTTCTTAAACTTCTTTGCAACTTTTCAGTCCCTCACATTTGCCTCGGGCTGATTTTAAATTATGCTAATTGGAAGAAGGAAAAATGCGGGTAATAGAATAAAATGGAAAGTCATTTCTCGTAGCATCTGGTGCAATCCGAGCCATTTAAAAGTGCATCTTATGGAATAGAGATATGAATAAGCAATGCCCGTCTGATTACAGACAACATGGGTCTCATTAGAATATGTCAATCTGATTACTAGGTAGGGAGGCCCTGAAGATTAGTGCAGTAGGCAATAATTGCCTCTTACATATTACGTGTGTAATAGATAGTTTCTCTGGGTCTACGTTTAAGCCACTTTCTTGCATGTCTATCTTCCAGCTCTACACAAAGCTGGCTCTGTCTTTTACTAAGTTGATTTCAGCTGTGTTCTTAGGTCCTAATTCTATTTTCTCCCAAGTATTCATCAAGTTTTCTCCAGCAGTGCTGTAAACAAACAAACAAACAAAAAAAAAAAAAACCATATCCAGGGTGATTGCCAGAAATCAGAAATGTCAGTGGTCTATTACCTATTCAACTGGGAGCCGTCAGTGGCTCAGGGCACTTCCTCCAGAGGAAAAGGGTAAAATAACTGAGGCCTCAGCCCCCCACTCAGCAATGGGTCTTAATTGGGTTGTTGATTTAAGTGGGTGGTGCCGTTTTTCCATTGTCAAAATCTATTTGGTTCTTTCGTAGGCCTGGAAGAATGCAGACATCTTAGCCAGGTCTTGACTTGGGTGCACACTGTAAATTCCATGGTTTACAACCGCCCAGTCAACCCTGAGATGAAAACTTCAGCCATCACTTTCTGAGGTATAACAGCCTCTCTAACCCTTGCTCGGAATCTCACATGCTCTGTACCCTACCAGAACTACAGCTGCTTGCTCGACCACCAAGGCAGAAAGGGAAATCTCCAATCAGCTGAGAACTGGGGTCAGAACTTGGACATGCCTTGAGGTGTGGCAGGGGGGCCTAGGAGAGCCATTCAGCCAAGGTGCTCATGCACTGACCCCAGAGAGCTCAGTTCTGCAGCATGGAAGCCCTCACCCTATGCTTGCTGCTCTGCTTTTGTCTTTGAGACTCTGGAGAACAGATATCCAAAATGTGTTTGAAATTAGCCCCCATTCTCCAGCGACATTAGAGGGCTTCAAGTTTCAAATATAGTTTCAAAATTCTAGATTAAAATGGCGAAACTGGTTTAGGAGAGGTCTTCTCAGAGCAAGTTTTTGTTGTTGTTTTTTTGTTTTTTGATACAGGTTTTCTCAGCCATAGCCCTGGCCCCTGGCTGTCCTGGAACTTTTTCTGTAGACCAGGCTGGCCTTGAACTCACAGAGATCTGCCTGCCTCTGCCTATTGAGTGCTGGAATTAAAGGCATGAGCCACCACTACCATGCTCAGAGCCTTTAGAAAAAACAATGGGTTTATTAAATCGAATAAACCAAAGGAGTGTTGTAGAATGTATCACATCCCTTCTCATTCGACTCCAGAACCTGTGCACTCCAATTCACACACACACACACACACACACACACACACACACACACACACACACACACACACACCCCAACCTAATTGGCCCATGAAGACATCTGTCTGGCATCTATGGCATCTGATTGGCCCGTGAAGACATCTGTCTGGCATCCATGGCATCTGATTGGCCTATGGAGACATCTGTTTGGCACAGCAGTTGTCCATTGAACTCACTGCTCTGATCTTTCACACCAAATGGACAATACTAGGGAAGTTCGCTCTCCTTTTACAGATGGGGAAAGTGCCTCTCAGGGCGGTGAAGTGATTCGTCCAAGGTCACGCAACTAGAAAGTGGCTGAGCTCCCTCCGTGTTCCTATAAAACCTTTTATTGGATGATGTTCCACTCACGCCTCGGTTAATCTTCCTGTTGTCATGGGACCCATCTCCTGTTTCTGTTTGGGTAATGACTAGCCTGTCTGTGTCACCGGCCATCAAAGTGAAGAATGGCATTTCAGATGTGTTGCCTGTGGCTTTGATGCTCAGAACATGAGAATGGTAATTAAAGAAAATCGCCACCTCTTCCCACCCTACCCTGACTCCATTTCAGATGACATTATCTTAGCTTTACTAGATTATACTTTTAGCAAAAATTAGAATCCAGAGATTAGTTCTTACAGAGCACTGTCTTAGATAAACATTGTACTTAATTGATCATTTGTTCAATGAAAGCAGAGAGAGAGAGAGAGAGAGAGAGAGAGAGAGAGAGAGAGAGAGAGAGAGAGAGGCAGAGGGAGGGACAGAGAGATGGATCCTTTAAAAATAGCCCACCTGGCAACAGACTAGCCATGAAAAAAGGCTGTGGAGGACACACTGCTAACAATGGTGTGTTAATACTGTTGCGTGCACACTTGAACGTACTCATCTGACAGAGTAAACATTGGGTGGAGCAAATTGGGTACCTCATATAACATGTCGGGGTGGTGAAGTGCCAACCTGCAACTTTTAGAACAGTGGTTCTCAACCTTCCTAATGCTGCAACACTTTAATACAGTCCTCACGTTGTGGTGACCCCCCAACCATAAAATCTTTAATATTTTCATTGCTATTTCATAGCTGTAATTTTGCTGTTATGAATCACAATGTAAACATCTGTGTTTTCCGATGGTCTAAGCCACCCCTGTAAAAGGGTCTTTTGACCCCCAAAGGGATCAAGACCCACAGGTTGAGAACTGCTGTTTTAGAGGCTCTTTGCTTACATTTAATTTTCCAATTCAATACTTATCAGCAAGGTGGCCTGGGACTAATTATCTAATCACCACACCTAGTATTCACACTTATCAATGGGGGTAAAACACATTCCTTTCTCGTTTGTTTTACTTTTGTGGACTATTGTGGGAATTATATAAACGGAGCCCAGCACCATGTCTGATAAGTAGTTAGTGTTCAGAAATACTCAAGTAAATGAAAGCCTGAAAGCATAGGCTCTGAACCAATGCTTTTGGAATCATAGACTAAGGCTTTAAAGCCTTACCCATCAGAAAGTAAAGGATCCAGGTTAGTATGGTTTTCCATATTCTAGTTATATCTTTTAAGAGAATACTCTTCAAGTATCTTGCAGGAATTAGGGCTTAATTATGAACTCCCTACCCTCCTCCCAGGGAGATGGAATGGCTAAGACCATTAAAACCCTACAAGAAGAGGGCTGTGGCTAGAGAATTGTAGACATCTATTCTTCAGGATACCTAGCAACATGTGACAGACAAGGAGAATGTGAACATTCTAGCAAAGCTGATCCTGGCTCAACTTCTCTTCATCTTTGGGAAATGAACTTTTGAAGTGTCTGTGGGTAAAGGTGAAACTCAGAAGCTTATGTGCTAACTCCTAGGGCAAGTTTCCCTCTGAGGGCTTCCAGATGTATTGCCCTTCTGTGCTGTGGTGGACTGGTCCATTCCTCAAGTTTCAGTTTCTCTCCCTGTGCATTCAAAAATATATTTCCTAGCCAGGTAGTGGTGGCACAGGCCTTTAATTCCTGCATTCAGGAGGCAGAGGTAGGTGGATCTCTGTGAAGTAGAGGCCAGCCTGGTCTACAGAGCTAGTTCCAGGACAGCTACGGCTGTTACACAGTGAAACCCTGTCTTGAAAAACCAAAACCAAAAAACAAAAAAAAACCACCAGTAAATTTCCCAGTGTCCTAGCACTTGCATTTGGAACATGTGGTTGAGTTCTAGCTGATGAGAAAGTAGAAATCAAATAAAATGTCCTTCAGGGACAGCTATGGATCTCTGAATATGATTGTCCATATTCATTTCCCTTCTATGGTGACCTCTGTTTGCGTATCAAGCATGGCATCAGCAAGAGGGGACTGGACCCATCATTCAGTGTTTGGATGAGTTGCCATGGTGATCCTTTGCATCAGGCTCTAATATGCTACCTAGCCTCTGCTCTTTGGAATCAACACTTGCTCCCAAGGTTTTGCTTGACTCTAAGGCTTTGAGTCTGGTTTTCAAAGAAAAGGGATTTTTACCAACTGATATTATGTAATGAAATAATGTCACAAAGACAGCATTTACCTGAAGACTAGTTTTTAACAGTTTGGTGTCTCCAAACCAATTTAGAATTTGAGGACATTTACGATATTCCTCTATCAAAATAAATGTACAAAACATGTAAAAGTAACAATTATGTTGTGTGTGTGGGGGGCGCCATCTTGAACCTTGTTGAGCTTCACTCTAGGATGCATGGATCTTAGGTTCAAAGCCCAGAATAAGAACTACTGCTTAGCTGGGCGGTGGTGGCACACGCCTTTAATCCCAGCTCTTGGGAGGCAGAGGCAGGCAGATCTCTGTGAGCTCGAGGCCGGCCTGGTCTACGAAGCGAGTTCCAAGACAGCTCAGACTTACACAGAGAAACCCTGTCCCAAAAAATCAAAATAAATAAATAAATATAACTACTCCTTGGCATCTTGGGTTAGTAACAAGGTAGAGGGCTAAGGGTAAGAAGTTGGTGTCATCAGACTTAAGAACAACTACTATAGATCCTAGACACTGTGGCAAACATGTCAACGATTTTAATCTTTATAAAGGCACTGAGTATTATAGTTACTATGGTACAAATCTGTAATCAGTAAGCAGAGGAGCCTGGGCTCCAAAGTCTACAGTCCTAAAAAGGAATGTCGGATCTCAGAATCAGATATTTTGATGCATGGTTCCCAATGGCAAGGTTAAGAAGCGCTTTTTCACACACTGTATACGTGTAATCAAATCATCACACTGTACTTCATAAACACGTACACTTAAAATAATAATTAGTAAATTGGGCATGGCAGCACATGCCTGTTATCCTGTACTCAGGAGGCTGAGATTTTGAAGCCAACCTGGGTTACATACATGGTGAGACACTTTCTCAAACAAACAACAACAAAAGATAAATGTTTGAATTAAATCATCAAATATTTTAAATTCTCCAAAAGAGTTCTCTCAATTAGGAGTTAAGATTTTGTGTCTAATCAAATGACTAACAATAATGATTTATAAATACCATTCAACCCCAACCAAAGCAGGATGGCATAAGTTTGTAATCCCAGGTACTTGGGAGTGGGAAGCCAAGGGATTCCAAGTTCGAGGTCAGCCTGGGCTATGAGATGAATGTCAGACCAGGTTGGGCAATTTAGTAAGATCTTGTCTCAAAGTAAAGAAAGGCTGAGTCTAGGTCACTGGTAAAGCACTTGCCTAGGATGTGTTGCCAACACTGAATAAAATAAAATGGGATAGAATAAAGACGACCAGATTTTGGGTTTGTATACGGCAACTACTTTATTACTTTCAAATGCAAACTCTTTGCATTTAGTTTGCTATTTTACAACTTTACAAACTAGGTATAAAAGACCATAAATAAATGACATAAGTTATGTGTACCTAAAGTTCATGAAGGGAGGAGAAACACCTTGACAAATGAAAACAAAATAGAAAAATCTATGGCTAACTCAAAAGATTGCTCAAAATTTGGAACATGTATGAACCAAGAGATGTTCGGTTAATTTCCTCTTCAGGATGAATGAACTAAATTATAATATGCCTTATACATTCTAATTATAACCACAGTCCTTGCATATTCCAACAGACTTGGAGTAATACAAAATAAATGCACTCTTCAGCATTTATCAATACTCGATGTTATTTGGACAATGCTAAAGGAGTGAAAATATTGCTTCTAGAACTTTTTTACTGGTCAAAATTTGTGTCTTCAGACAAATAATTGAGGCTATAGGAGTGTATGGATTAATACACGTACCCTTCACAGATGAATACAAGAGGTCTCAGAACACACACATCAACCGTGTTGTGAACACAACCTTTCTTCCACTCTTTTAGACACACCAGAACAGTTCATTTGTAAGATTGCCAAACAGGTGAGACAACTGGATTTGGTGCAGGGAGCAGCTTGAAGCTGCTGAGTAGATCTGAATAGAATTTAGCCTTCCAGCTCACCAGGCAAGCGCTTGCTCCTGGGCTGGACTCAGACCCGGAAGTTGGCCTCCTCCCACCTGACCTCTGGGAAAGATGACCCACTCGGAGATTCAACCTCATTTTTTTTTTAAAACACATATTTTTCAGGCATCAATGCATAGGCACATCCCTTTAAAAATATATTAAGGTCCCCCCAAAAGGGGTGAATTAACTTTGTCACTCAGGCATAGTCGAGAATACAATGCCACACACCCTGTCAGAATGCAATAAATATTTATTGGTGATTTTTCTCCACGTATTCAACAATATATGGTTCAGAATCTTTTTATTTCCCTCATTTTTCCCTGATTTGATGTTATAGCTTATATAAATGGCCACAGTTTCTGCAACCATAGCTCAGAATAAGCAAGGCAGCCACTCAGCTTAGGTAAAATGGCAGTATGCTGGCTGGAGTTTGGTATACGTATTCTGTCAATACTGAATCTTCATACACCAGAACTCAGACCCCAGAAGACTGATGCACTTTTGAGGGCAAAAGGAGTTAGCTGCATATTAATTACCAGAGAACTTTCCACATGTAATTGGGGAACCTGGAATTGCTAGAGGCCGTTTCAACCCAACTACATTAACCTCAAGAGCCACTGGCGTGTACGTATTTTTCTGTGACACTGGGACACAAAGTATTACTCCAGACACATCATCTCAAGGCTGACACACATATTTAAGTTCATCTCCAAAAGTCTATGAATTGCATATATGTGTTTGCATTCATCAAGTTCATTTATGCAGGGAAACAAAGGCGATTTGTACTCCATCTGGGGTCGCTCCACGGATTCCATCCCCTTCTCTCTCCATTGTGGAACTGGCGAGTCAGACCAGTCCCATCAGAATCTGTGATTGTGGTGGCGGGCTGTCAACCTTGGGCGGGTTTATATCCAACAATCATTCCATCATGAAGGTGAAACCACATCTGTCCAAAGCCATAGAATTGCTTCTTATGGTACATGTAACAGCTACCTTACACTTACTGATACAGACCATGTAGCGTTTCCAAGCTGTCTTCCCAAGGGGACGGGCATGGTCTCCAGGCCCCATATATCACGTGACTCTTTTTATCTTATCTTTGAACTGGTGATAAACCAGAACTCTCCAGGCGTAGCATTCCACAACATTCACAGGCAGTTCGAAGCATGAGGTTACACGCACACGCACGCACACATCCACACACACATACATACACACCTCCACACACACTCAGACCTATGTACACACATCAAAAGAGATATTCAGGTCATATTTTAGTCTAGGAAAAAAATATATTTATATCACTGCAATGGCACACCCTGGGTAAAATGTTACTTCAGCAATGCATATCGTAGGCAGCTTACGGAACTGGCTTTGTTCTGCGTGGTGGCGCCTGGCCTGGCGTCCATAGTGAAACCTGTAACATGTGGTCACTTGCTGCCACATGGATGCAGCAGTGACGTACAGGAATGAAATATGGAAAGACATATAAATAAAACCACAAGAAGTTTGGAAGGGCTCTGCAGAGCTGGTGCCTTGAGACCACACATTCCTCAGTGTGGCTGGAGAACAGATACCAAAGCGTGATGTTGCTGTCTTCCTGGGTGAAGGGGACTTGAAACATTTCTCTGCTTTTCAGGTACAGGTGTTTTGTCAAGTGTCTTTGCCTCAAAACTGGCAGAAGAGAAGCCAAAGAAAAACGTTCAGAAGGAACTGAGGAGGGTGTGTTCTGTTTTTTTTTTTTTTTTTTTTTTTCCCAAGGGCTTTGTAATCAACAGGAAGGGCTGTGAGGCTGAGATAGCAGAATCTATTCCCTGTAGAGAAAAGAGAGAGAAAAAACATCAGCCAGTATTACCAGCCAGCAGTCAACCAATCAGCTCCAACTCACGCTTATATCAAACAGAAGCAGGACACATAGCATTCTGGGTTCACAGAAAGTGACAGGCTCAGTGCGTGCTGAGTACCATTTATATGTACATTAAACATGGGCTAATAAGAACAACTCACTTATCAATACAGAGGCTGTTTATAATTATCCAAATTCTTGTTATCGTTGTTACTATTTGAAACAGGGTCTCACTATGTAATCATGGCTGACCTTGAACTCAGAGATCCACCTGATGGCTGGTGTTAGAGGCATGCACCACCACACCTGCCTTTTTCAAGCTATTATTTTATGAGGGAGGGGGAGAGAAAGAGAGAGAGAGAGAGAGAGAGAGAGAGAGAGAGCTGGGCATAGTGGCACGAACTTTTAATCTCAGCACTCAGGAGGCACAGGCAGGTGGATCTCTATGAATCTGAGGCTAACCTGGTCTGTAGAAAGTTAAAGGCCAGGGCAGGCTACATGGTGAGACCCTGTCTCATAAGCAAACATTAAAAGAAAAAAATAAGGAAAAGAAAGAAACAGGAACTGACATGTTTTAACTCTTCATTTCTGGGAAGCAGTAAACCAAATGTAGGTTTTGAAACCTGACCATACACAAATTTCATCAGTTACACATATACTCATGTAAAGGATAAGGAGAATATGAACTTGACCTTAAAACTCCACCACACCTACACACAGGCACAGGCAAAATTTTGGTACAAAGCTTCTTTTGCAACGTCTACCTCCCTCAGTCTGCTACTATAAATACCTATTATATAACTATATTCACAATACTGAGTGGACATTGTGGGGACTTGCTCAGGTGAAGATGATATCCAAGGTGAGAAGGAAGGGACCCTGAAAGTTGACATCTAGTTAACGTCAGAGTAAGAGCCCAGGCAGGTCCTTTATTAAAGGGGATTTTAGAATAGAAGCCACGGAAGGCATGTGGTCTATGAAGGGTCTTAAGACACAAAAGAGGATGCAATGTGCCTCATTACACAAAAGGGCCGCTCTTCTGAGTCAGTTACAGGACATGCAAATCGCTTAATAGGTGTCACCTTTGCTTTTGTCCTGTTGATCCATGTTTCGTCCCAGCCTCCTATAAAGCAAAGTGAATGGACTTCATCCGCCTGGTCCTCTGTGCCTGACTGCATTGTGACCAGTGGGCCACGTGCAATGAACATTCGGTGAACCATTTGTGATCACAACTCCCAACACCTGGATGAGAGAAGGCATCTCTTCTCCTTTCTCTCTGCAAGGGCACGTCTTACAGGCGCACACCACCATGTCGGGAAAGCTATTATTACCAAGGTATCATTATCTCTCTAATTTACAGGTGGAGGAACTGAGTTAGGAAGCAAAGTGGGGTGAGTTTCCAGTGTCAATGTTTCGGTTGGCTTTAGACTCCATAGCTGTCGGCATGCCAGAGTCTGGCACGGAACCCTGGGAATCAGTGCGGCTTTCCTATTGTTCTCATGGCTCACTGCTAAGACTTTGGAGGCAGTAAACACTTTTACTGCTCCTGGGGTATTATTGCAGACACTTGGAACATCCTTTTTTGGCCTTTCCATTGGCCTTGTCTCTAACGCAGACTACGATTCAGAAGGTGGCCTTTGGGTGATGTAACCTTCCATATTATTTCATAGACAGAGATCACTGCTAAGGAATAACAAAAGGGACTTCAAGACTACGAATAATATTCACTTATTAGAGTAATTTAGTAAAGTTATGCTTTGAACATGTTCCATATTTAGAAAAACATATCAAGCTCCAAGTTGGTGACTTAAAAAAAAAAAAGGGGGAACCTTTTAATCATTTAGCACTGACTGCAAGGTAATATTCTGTTTTCAATTCATCTATAACTCCGAAATGCTTGCTTTCTTATTAGAACAGGACGTAGAGATGGAGAACAATGTACATGGACCAGTGAGATGGCCAGGGGGGAAGAGTACCCGTTGCCAAGCCTGAAGACTTGAATTTGATCCTTGGTACCCACATGAGAGAACCAACTTGTCCATGCTGTCCTCTGACCTCCAGACACATGCCACACATGTGCACGCATGTGCACACAGAGAGACTGATAAAAATAACCAAAATCGACATTCCCCCTCCAAATTTCCAGAGCTTTTCTCAAAGAAAACTGTATTTGTGAAACAAAGTAAGCAAAATTAAAAATATATATATAGAACCCCAACCCCATTTGTCAACTTTTAGTGTGAAAATCAAGCACTCCTAGACTTCAGCAAAAACAGTGATAAAATAAAAATTGTTGGAGTACTTTTAAAGAAAAATATCATATTCCTTGGAAATAGAAAACCTTTTTACAACTAATGGTGTAAGAAAGGTTTTTACTAAACTGTCAGGATTTGACAGCATCCAATTCAGCATCCTTTACTCTAGTCTATAAGAAATAGCTTTCAGGGGAAAGAAATGAGAGGTTAAAAAAAAAAAAAGGTTATTAAACTCAGCCAAACTCTTGATTCAAAGTGAAAAAACTGAAATAGTTAAAAACCAAAATCCTAGCACCAAGTTGTGTCTTCTGCATCTAGGAATGGACTACCGATCACGTTAATATACCTGGTTTCATGAAGAAAGCGCTAGAACTTAAAATAGAGAGGCTGTGTTTTTCAAGAAGGGTCCTCTCCCTCCTTTTGATGCTGTTCACTGAGGCCAGGCAAGTTTGTTAATATCTGGAAGTCAGATGTAGTGTTAGGGGCCTTTGTAACTACTAAATTGTGTGTCCCATCTTTTGGGGAGAGTCACTTAAATACAGAAGCATTTTCTGTCTTACCCGGTAACCCTCGTACCAGACTGACTTAACCCAAGAGGATTCGCCAAAATGTCAGTGGTGAGGCTGAGAACAGCTGTGACTTCCTCATTACTATTGCTACCAACAGGGGAGCCATATTGGTTTCAGTGTCTTCTGCTATCAAAAGAGAACCAAAACATCTCACAACCCAGCACCCGACATGCATGCTTTTCAGTGTTTCAAATGGAATCAAGAGAGAAAGAGAGGAGAGAGATTTTCACCACAGAGCCATTGTTCATTCTTTTAACTTACCTTGTAAATTTGGGAGTTGCCTCTTTAAAACAGGGAAGAGTGTGAAATTTCTCGACTCAGGATTGTCACAGCCCACTATCCATAAGGTAGTTACGATAAGTTTGTAGCGTTCCCAAAGAAGACTTCATATGGCACAGCCTCAGGCCCAAAGAGACCTCATTTGTCCACTCAGGGGTAACAGGGCTTGGGAGTTTGCATTAAAAAAAAAAAAAAATCCATTTTCGTTTTCTTCCTAGCCCCTTATGTCAGAAATCCACCAGCTGTCCTGGGCACTGAAGAGGCAGCACTCGGCTTCCACCTGGATTTTATTCCGTGGACGGAACCAAGGCCTGACAGCCACCTCTGGGTCCTTCAACAGTGCTCCTGGGCCACGGCGTTTCTTCGTTCCAGCGAGGAGTGACGACGACGATAGTTGATGCCACAGACAAAACCCTTCCGTTGCAACTCCAAGCAGAGGGAGGATGAAGGCGACTTCAAAACCCCGGTGTGTGACAGCAAACACAGCATCGCAACGCGGAGGCAGAGTTTTATCTAGATAAGTACACGTATTTTATACACACCCGCGGTGGACAGAGTACTTCTGAGAAATTACTGGCTCCAGGTTTGAATCCAATGGATGATCAAGGTCATTCACGTAAGCCCCATGGTTTCGGCAATCTCATACACCAAGCAGTGCTGCAGATCTTTTTTTTGTTTGTTTGTTTTGTTTTCCTTTAATTTCAGAGGGCGAAGACAAGTAAAAAAAGTGCAGTTCTTCAATTAAAGTGCATGGATGAGGTAAACTAATTTCAGGAGTCTGGAGTCTATTCAGTACTGGCTCAGACAGGGACCATCCTGCCGTGGATCTGCTGCATTTGTGTTCTCATCGCCTGGACGCTGCTTAAAATCTTATTCTGGTGTGTGATTGCGGTGATGCCAATTCTCGCCAGGTCGCTGCAGGCGGGCCACAGAGAGGGGGGAAGAAAAAGTCAGGCGGGCGGGGTGCACAGAACCTCCTTCTCAAGGCTTCATGCAGACACACATTTGAATCAGCCACAGTTAATACAGCACAAGGAAGGTGCACAAACGTTCCGTTAAGCAATCCAATAAAACAATGAGGTACTACAGAGGTTGTGTAAAATTATATTCTATCAAAATGAGAGGCATTCCAGCTTTGATTTTTTTTTTTTTAAATGAGTAGGGAATGATTATGAAAGTCAAAGCAAACAGGAAAATACTATGAAATCTAGATTTACCCTTTGGTGTTACATCGCTGAGTACTTACTCCTGGTTCATGTGAACCACAGCTTCTAGCGTGGTGTACCCGGCGGCTGTGAAGTTATCCTTATACCGGTCCATTTTGATGGCCTGCAGCCAGTCACCCACTGATACTACCGCCGAGAATTCAGGGGAGCTGGGGTCCAACAGGGCTGTGTTTGGCCTGAGAGTGGAGTGAGAATACAGAAACAGAAAGAAATCAGAGTGCATAGGACAGACCAGGGAAACCAAGGGCCAAACGAAGAGGTTTAAGGGGAATAACTGTCATTCAAAATTAACATGTGCTTTTGTGTTTTTTTTTCTTTTCATTTTTTTTTTCTTGGCATTCATTTTAGGTGGACTGCTCTGAACATTGAATCTCATAGCAGGTCTCTGACCATCCTAACTCAGTAGAGAATGGGGGAGCCCTTGTGACTCCAACCTGTGTAGTCTTTGGAGAAAGAATCCACTTTCCATCAGGACTACAAATACCACAAACATTAGTTCAGCAACTGTGGAAACCTCAGTGAAGCACAAGGGAGGAAAACTGGGAGCTGGATGGGAGCAGGGAGAGCACTGAGAGTTCAAACCCAGCATGCTCTCAGTGAGATGTGCAGACAGGCTCAGCGCATTCCCACCAACCGGGGACAGCAGGAATTAATCCGCTCTTTAATCAACCCATGCCTGAGCAACGGAGAGAATGGCACTTGGATTGCTCTTTGATTGGATTGGGGTATGTGCTCCTCAGATTCATCTGTCAATAGTCATTCCAGGAAAGTCACAGTTCCTCTCATTAACTTAGTTATTCATTTATTCATACTCAAGCCAGGTGTTTACTATCAGATCCACAGTCAATACTGACTGGTCTCAGGCATTTTGCCTTTCCTAATAATAGAGATACACAAAGAATCTCTCATCCATGAAAGTTTTTAGGAGACTTGCAGTCATCTTCAGAATACTTAACAACCACAGGCTAGACCTTCAGGGAGGCATTTCATGACACCTCTACTGTAATTTCCTACATAGAAATGCAGCTTTCTTAAACTTCTCTTTGCCCTCAAAACCTAGAAAAGTCTATGTCTGATTTTAATATTTTACCCTGAAACTATGATTGTGCACCAGCATTTAAGTCAGTATAATGTCCTCGATTGGGGGGGGGGGGGGGGGGGGAGGATCTCATAAAAAAAACAGAAGGAAGTTGTTGTAATGCTTAGATTTGTTTTTTTTTTATACAGAATGAATCCAATCCTTGAAGAGTTTTCATTTATACCTAAATTATTTTGATTTGCATTATTTCTTTTTCACATAACTATTTTAGCTAAAACTCCTTTTACACCAATCAATTTTGTGTTCAAATAACTTGCCTTTCTGACCTTCCTTTTGTATCTATTATTTCAGTTGTCTGGTTTTTCTGAGTAAAATCCAGCATCTATTTACAATAAAAATAACGAAGGTCGAATTCTCCTAATTTTGAGTGAATTACATTACCATGTAGAATTTTATGTTTGCTGTTAAGTGTTGGATGTGGAGCCATGGCATTTGTTATCAAACAAAGACCCATCACTTGTGTTTCCCCATAACTTCAGGCTAAGCTCATGGCAGGGCTCTAAGCACGTGAAAGATCAGCCTAACCTCAGGGTGAAAATGTTTTCACTCGGTGTCAATTGGTCTCAAACTTGTTCTGATGTCTTCGTTCTCTTTGGAGAACACATTTGCCTAATTTGGTGCTAAATGATGTCCCATGTTCTATTATATTCCATGATCAGCAATAGTGGTAAGTATCAAGAAAACGTTCAGAACTGAGAAAAGTACATGCTGTAACTCAATTGGCTCTAGGCTTTGGTGTAAAGCAGACATTACGTGGTTTTGGGCTATTAGTGGCTGAGGAGCTTTTAAGATCTATCTAAATGCTAAGAGAAATACAAAATACTAAAGATACAGATACTTGGCCTTAAACAAGTATCTCTCCCTTCCAAACAACACAGTTAAAGATGAACAAGGTAAAGGAGGTTCACTCTGGGAATTGAAGAAACTGACTAGACCTGGAAAGGAGGCTTGGGAGCCATGTTAACCTAAGAATTGGGGGGGGGGGGGGGGAGCCCTCACATGGCAAAAAATGTCTTTCCTTCAATTAGTAAAGTTACACACGGTCTCAGTTTAAGCAAGATGTGAATTTTAGCCATATTTAGTGTTATTTTAAGAGCTTGATGATCACCCTTTTTGTCCCGTGGCCAGTGGGAGGCATTTAGAAGCACCAAGAATAGAAGGTTCTTCTGCTATCTGCTCCAGGGTCCCTTTTTCTTGTATTGTGATAGGACATGTATTCCTTCCCTTCCAGAATGTTAAGGCTGTTTTGAAGAGAACTTTAAAGGGTCTGCAGAAGCTGGAAGGCCTCAGACATACTAACATGGAAGGGATGTTCTATTTTTAAGGTCACAATAAAAGAGACATCTTTAAGGAGCTCAGATTGGGAGCTGACTGGTTACCTCACCGGAGGCAGGTCTGAGTCCTTGACTTAACAGTCTAATCGACAAGACTTTCTACCTCAATCTATACCAGATGAGTCTGGTGTCTACTGTCCTGAACCCGTTGACAGTAAAACTCTTTCCCTCAAGGAAACTTCCTGGTGAACAATGGCCTTGGACCTTTACAGTTTTCATAGACCCCCTGGCTATGGAGCCATCAGGCTGCAGAGCTTGGAAGCGGCCTGTGACTTTGCGAAGGCAGGAATTTGGATGCTCGGCACTGGCCTGCCGCATAGGATGGAGCCCCTCATACATCACTGTTAGTTAGCAAGGCAAACCTGGAACTCTCTGGCCCTGTCCTCTTCAAGCTGTTGGGGTTGCGAATGAGTTTGTCCAACATGTTGACGATTTGCCCAAACTTCGGCCTGTCGCTTCTCTCTTTCTGCCAGCAGTCCAGCATCAACTGATGGAGGGCAATGGGGCAGTCCATGGGTGGGGGTAGCCGGTAGCCTTCCTCGATGGCTTTAATCACCTAGACAAGACAACAGGAGGATGTGGTGAGCTGCCAGCAGCTTAAGCTCGGGCACAGCTCCAATACCTTCACAGAAGCCAAAGCTAGGTACTGCCGGCAACGAGAGGGGGAGAAAGCCAGCTGTTAAATGGAACACGATGCCAATCTGCAACTTGAACTAAAGATGCATTGATATTCCAAAGTGGCTAGGACCCAATTAGATCACAGCATGGTGACAGAGCTCTGGTGACGGGCCCTCCAACATCACAGAATTCTGTCTACACTCTGCCATTCAGCATCAGCACACCCACACACTCCAGGAAAAGCCACCCAGTGTCACGGGCGTTCTTTAGGAAGTAATTCCAAATTGGAATGCCCTGGGCATCACTTTGGCCCCCGTGTCCCCTCATTCAGTAGCTACTATGTATACCAGCAACAGTGCCCACTTCCAGATATCCAGCCATTTTCCCTTTAGGAGATCTACACCCTTAGACATCAACTTGGTCTCTGTCTTGGCCACAGTCTGAAGCTAATTAACTATTCAAAATATTCGTGAGTCAATTCTTTTAAAAAAAAGACTTTAATACATTTTTTTTTCAAGACAGGGGAGGGTTTCTCTGTGTAGCCCTGACTGTCCTGGAGCTTACCATGTAGACCAGGCTGGCTTCAAACTCCAAGATCCACCTGCTTCTGCCTCCCAGTGCTGGGACTCTAAGGGTGTGTGCCACCACCACCCAGCTAATACATTCATATTTTAAGGGGGATCCTTACACATAACATAAATGAAAGTTTCAATGGTAGGTGCCTATTGCTTTAGGGCTCAAGGCCATCTGGAGTGGTTTGTCTACCTGCTTAATTGAAGGAATCACTCAACTTCATGTTAATTTAGCCCTTCTAATGTGTCCTCACAGACAGCACATTCACATGAGTTCTCTGTCTTTTATTGTTTTTCTCTGTCCCTTTTATTTTTTTTTTTAGGGACAGGATCTAACAATAGAGTTCAGTTGGCTAGCCTCCCATTCTCCATCCTCCTGCTTCAGCCACCATGCTTGGCTCAATCTCTCTGGCTTTCCCTTAAATCCCCTTCCCATTGAGATGTGAAACCCATAGGAGTGATTTGGCGGACTCGTGCAAAACTCAAGAGGGGAACTGCTTCATGCTGTTTCTAACTCAGAAGCCTTGTTCATGAGCAGCTTCAGATATTGGAAGCACTCTTACTTGTGTGATACTTGGAGTCTTCTAGTTGCTGTTTTTGCTTTGCCCCTACCCACATGATTGCTGCCCAGAAGACAAAGTGCCACCGCCATCTCAAAACCACATTGGATTTATCCCACCAGGGGCCATTGACTGCTGAGAAACTGGCCGGCAGCAGAAAACAGTCAATGAGTGGATCTGGACTCTAGGCTCGGATTGGACTGCTATCTTTTTAACCAGAACACTGTTTCAATCTAACAGTCATCTTTTGATGGAGGACCACATCCCAAGTGTGTTTTAATATCTTATTGTATCAGAATTATTTGCCTCTCCTTCTAAGTTAGATGACTCTGCCTTGGGTACCTTCATTGTATTTAATTGTGACAAGCACCTTCATTGTATTAATTGTGACAAGCGTATTAGGTCAGTCTGAACCTTTTATTCCTTTTATCTTTCCAAGTACATAGTATTGACTTTGGAGTTGATGGAAGCATTCTCCATTGATGAGAATGTAAACAGTGCTGGGCTGGTGCTGGGAGAACCCAAAGTGATGGGTACTCTCTCCAAGACTCCCTACCCATGACCAGCTGGGAAGATAGCTTTCGGGTTAAATAAAGCATGTTTTTCAGCTCACTGCTGAGTCTTTTGCATGGGGGAGCAAAAGATAATTTTTTTAAAATTACTAACTTTGATGTATTTCCCTAGTATCATCATTCCACTTACCATATGCCCAATTATATCACTTACATTTATTTCCTGATGATTCCCATTGCTCCCCAAATCCAGACAGACAAACATATACGGATGACATATCAGTATTATTTGTGAGCCAGAAGTGGCCTCAAAGTCACCCAAAAAAATGTATAGAACAATCAAACTGTTTTAGAGAAGTACAGAAACCGTCAAAATGATCCAGTGTGAGAACAGGTGGGGCAGGAATACTGTTCTCTTTCTTTAGTGGACACTCATTTAGCTGAGACTCTCAACTCAAATAAAGGGAGCTTAATGCCAAATAACTCACTATGTGCGTTCATGCATGCTGTGCTCAGCAGGTTCCCTCTGCCTCTCTGAGGGACTGACTCCAAACATTACTGCAAGAGAATACTTAAGATATCTACAAGCCATAGTCACTTCAAACAATGAACTACATACACAGCACTCGCCTCCGATCTTTTCCCATCTTGTAATTGCCTATCACTCATGCTAGCTGTTATCTTTCATCCTGTCCACCGAGAATCTTCTCTCATAATGGTGCAATGTCTGTATTATCATTCTGCTTTAAACTGGCTAGGCACACTGAAGACACCCCCCCACACACACTTGGATGTGAATACATGGCTTCCCCATTGCTCTTAGGAACCTGCATTCTGTGTGGGTGTATCTGGGTCTTTAACTGTCAGGCTTTTGTAATTTCCTGTTGAGTTAGGTGGATGAGGCAGATAGATGGGCAGACAACATTCCACATCAAAATCAAGTTTTAAAAGGAGAGCTTTCTGAAATGTCATTTGAAGTGCTCAGCTAGCTCAGAGCATGACACTTTCTAAGTATCATTTTAATTGATAAACCAAATAGTGTATTGTAAAGACTCTTCTATAATGTTCTACCATGAGTAAATACTAGAAAAGTTTTGAAAGGTTTGGGGGTGGGGGGTCACTTCACTTCTAGTCCCCCAAATTTTTCCAGAATTAACTAAAACGTGTTCTAGGAAATCCCTCATCTGGGACTTACTGTGTTTTGCATTTGTTTTTTTCCTTCCTCACTGGAGATGTCTGTAATTAAATTCTATTAGCCTGGAATCTTATTAGTGTCATTATTGAATGTGTCTCTGAAATTGCATGCATCGTAGATACTCCCTCACGAACGAGTCCAGATGGTACGTTTAAAGGGATGTGCATAATTTACAAAGGGTCATTTAGTGAAGCTTTATTTAAGAGTCCTTGAGGGCCAAGGTCTAATTACAACGATACCAGCTTTAAAATATTCACTAGATTTTGTTCAACAAAACTTTTGTGGCAATTCCACCACACGTGAAATTTGTTTCCTTGAAATATTTGCATTGTTTATCTATAAATCCACGGATGTCTTTCTTCCCCTCCAGTACACCATGGAAACAGTTTAATTTTGGTCTTGAAATCAAGTCATTGTTGGTTATAATGTGGAGTGAGGTTACTAGGCATATTTCTTTGTATTAAGAATGTCAACTTTAATGTCATCATTTCAAACCCAGTGCTTACTCAATCATAAGGTAATATAGAACTGCTTGAATCTCAGGGTAAAAACTCACATCTTGATTGGACATATCCCAGTACGGTCTCTCTCCATACGACATCACTTCCCACATAACGATTCCGTAGCTCCAGACATCACTGGCTGATGTAAATTTCCGATAGGCAATGGCTTCTGGTGCAGTCCACCGGATAGGAATCTTGCCGCCCTGTAAAGATTCCAGCTATCCGTTATTTCCCCGTGTTCCCACAGATGTGCCAGCCATGTTTGTTTCTGAGGGTGGTGACTCACTGACAAGCGAAGACAACAGCATTCCTGAGGTACTTTCAGTAATAACAGGCTTGTTTAAGTAAAGTCTTCCAGGTTGAGGCAGTTCTCATGTGTGTTCGTTAAGCACGGGGAAGGGAAGGAGTAATCTGTCTAATTATTCTCGGAGTGCTGCTTAGGGCAATGTTACAGAAAGGAAATCTCGGGTTTTACATAAATACATATGTTATTTGGGGCATATCAAAGGAGATGGGCTTACTTTTATTTTGCCTTCTTCCTGCGCTCTCTCATCCAGCCTTGTCAAGGCCGTGCTTAACACTACCTCAGAAACAATGAACAAAGGAAGCCAAATTCGGACATTTCTCCCCACCTCCCTGTCTTCCTAGTCTGCTGTAGCATGACAAACGTACTCAATATATACAAAAGGTAATGAATGGGCCCTTGGGAAAAGTCAGTAGTTTTTCCATGAACGAAAGACTATTACTTAGCTAAATTATTTAAAATTTAAAAAAATTACAAAAATATTAAATTAACAAACTACCACCCAGAAAAAGATGAAATGTTTTCCAAAAACAAAATAAAACTACACTAAACACTCTCAAATGTTTCCTGATTACCCTTAGGTGTGAAAAAAAAATACTTTTAGTTGAGTTTCAAATTTCCTAAGGTTCCACATGGAGAAAAGAACTTGAATTTAGATCCATGCACACACAGTTCCAGCAACCATCATTTAAGATTGCCTCAGCTTTATTAGAGCTGACTCATCAGGATAAAAAAATTGCCTTGGTTACTTTCCTGCTCTGGGGTTCACTGTGAAAACCCCATGCACCGTGTTCATCCACCTTATCTACAGATGGACACACAGACTCCTAAGGGATCTATTTATGTGCATGGATTCTTCCAGAAACCTCTATAACTCTGCTTCTCTTCCAATACTAAAAACAACAATAAAAGGTCTCCTGGGCTCACCAAAGATTTTCTCGGGACTCAGAAGAGGATCTGCATGAGTACCGGAATTCTTTGAGGACTGTGTGTTTATTCCTTTAGAATGTTAGATTCTGATCATGAGGCTAAGAGAGCAGACATCCTGAGCCTACCCTGAGCACTTCTCACTGTGTCCTAATCCCTGCTTATCTATCAGTACTAAACTGAAAGCCATTAGATATTGGGAAATGCCCTATAAATTCTGTACATACATTCCCACACTCAATTAGCCAACAATTGGACCCTCAACCTGTGATGCCGGGCGGTGGTGGCGCACGCCTTTAATCCCAGCACTCGGGAGGCAGAGCCAGGCGGATCTCTGTGAGTTCGAGGCCAGCCTGGGCTACCAAGTGAGTCCCAGGAAAGGCGCAAAGCTACACAGAGAAACCCTGTCTCATAAAAAAAAAAAAAAAAAAAAAAAAAAAAAAAAAAAAAAAAAAAAAAAAAAAAAAAAAAAAAAAAAACCAATTAGCCAACAAGTAGAAATATTGCTTTGGCTTATACAGAGCAAAGAATTTTGCCCCTTGAAGAACCAAATAGCAAAGCTCAGACAAGACAAGGAGTACAGAAGGAAGAAAAAAAATTCAGAAATGAAGAGAACTTTAGCATTACATGGATATATATATATATGCATACATGCACAATAAGTCATCCATCCAGCCTTCTGATTCCCATAATAATGTATCATTTGTTGAGTCAATTGCCCTTGATAGTGGCTTCTGATCTGGCTCAATGTGACATCCTCACATTGTTCATGAATACTTTGCCCAAGAAAATTTAGAAGAAAGAGAATTCATTTTGCTTGTAATTTGAGACTCTACAAAATGGATACCTGTTAAGAGTGGGCTTCAGATCCTCTTTTTATAAAGGCATGGTTGAAAAAGGAATGCAGAAATATGGAGAGGGCCTGAAGAATGAGTTAACTTGAAGGAAAAAAATTAGGAAGAGTTCCAGCATCAAGATGACAGTCTCATCAGAGTGGATGCTATGCCAGAGGTAGGTGGCCAACGGTCCTTACCCTGGTAGTATAGGCTGCTTCGGGATCATCCTCAAGCACCCTGGACATGCCAAAATCAGACACCTTGCAGACCAAGTTGCTGTTGACCAGGATATTCCTAGCAGCCAGGTCTCGGTGCACATAGCTCATATCAGATAAATACTTCATCCCAGACCCAATGCCACGGAGCATGCCCACCAGCTGAATGACTGTAAATCGGCCATCATTCTTCTGCATAGGAAGAGAGAGGGAACAAACCCATTAGCATTAGGCCAAATCAATTATCACCAAGCATTTATTACCGGCTTCTTTTTGAATATCTGTATCCGGCATGCAATGAAACTCGGCATTATTTCCGGGCCCTTCTGAGCAAAGTCACTAATTCACAAGGAGAGCTGGGTTGGCTTCCTGTGATAGATGGATATTGTCCAAGTTTAATGAATCTATGGCTCACAGAGCTCCACGGTGTGAGAATAAATCAAATACTACCCTCATTGCCCATGGATTATTCAATAGCCTTAAGAATCACATCGTATTCCATTTCTTCTCTTCCTGAACCCTATTGAAAAAATTCCACAAATGCAACCGAACAGAATGTATACAAGGAATCTGTTAGTTACTGGATACTAGTATTTCCTTGGTTCGATAGAAAGTAGACACGTACCCTGAGGAATGCATCCAAGGAGCCGTTTTCCATGTACTCCGTTATGATCATTACTGGTTTACCTAGAGTTTCCAAAAGAAAAACAAAAGCCCTTGATGAGCCGTGCAGTTAATGAGATAAAAATGGGCTGTGCAAAATTTTACTGCCAAGACACCTGTCTTGTGCGATCTAATTTAATTAAAACAATCCAAGCTTATGCCTCAGCTGTGGGAAGCTAGGAATGAAATATTCAAAGGACAAGTAGGCTTAAATTCCATCTGGAAGGTTAACCCTTCGGATGGCTTGTTGACAGGGTCCTTAACGAAAGTGGCCTCTAGTACCCAGGGATCACATGAATGGATAATTGCTCTCTTAAACAACAGATGAAAATGATAAATGGGCAGGCCTGTTGAAATGTGTGTGTGTGTGTGTGTGTGTGTGTGTGTGTGTGTGTGTGTGTGTGTGTGGTGTGAGAGAGAAAAGGAATCTTTAGAATAATCCATTGATTTTATCCCCAGAAGAGCAGCTTGTGTGATGCTAAATAAAGTCTGTGGACAGAGAAAGCTTCCTCTTTATTTAAAGAAACTCAGGTTTCATAGGGATGTAGTTACACTGAATACTTCATTATTCAAACACACAGCCTGAAGCACACACCATATAGAACTCTACCCATCTCTTGCTCCCGTCCAGGACTCTTGTCCTTTCTCACCTCACTCATCTGTTCTATTTGCTTCCTTTAACAACTTATCTTAACAAATAAACAAATCGTTTTTGTAAAGTTGGTTTTGATCTTTGGGTTTAGTTTTTTTTTTCCTAGAGAAGGAATGAACAGGAAGGTGATCAAGTAGGGAGGTTGGGAGGATCTAGAAGGAGTTGGGGGAGGAGAAAAAAATATGATCAAAATACATTTTTAAAAAAATTTAATAAGATTATTTTATAAGTAAAATCTCCAAATCATTTCATCTGAGACAGGAGCTTGAACTCAGCAAAACAGTTGGAAGGCTTATGGAAACTTGGAAATCAACCTTCTTGTTTTGCTTTAGTTCTCCGGGGGACCTGAGGAGATAACCTTTCTTTAATTTCTTAGTCACAGGCAATGAACTCAGATTTGAAAATTCTTTCTACGGGGCACTGTTGGGGTTGGGGTGGGGTGTGTGTGTGGGTGTCCAGCAAACGCAGTAACCCTGTTATTTTTTTTCCACTAAGAAAATGTGGGGCAGAACAGAGCAAAAGATCTCCTTTGATGAAAGTAAAACCTGAGCTGATGACAATATTTACCTTTATTGTTCTTGCTGACTGAACTTAGTGATTTAGTCAGAAAACTAGGCTGGGATATCTCACTGTTGAAAAAGCACTCCTTATTCTACACAGTATATTCCCAACCCGACGATGTAATTGGAGGGGAGGGAATGCCCTCACTTCAGAGGCAGGACTTTTGAATTTTTCATTCCTAAAAAGTCCAATTTATTCTGTTGGCTTTGTGTGTGTGTGTGTGTGTGTGTGTGTGTGTGTGTGTGTGTGTGTGTGTGTATGTGTACATGTTTACTGTCATGTCTAAGGCATATTTCAGAGACAAGCTCTTTAAACCAGAGAATGACCCCATGCAGACTTCCAGTGAGGAATGGAAATCAGAACCATGGTGTAGACAGAAAGACCCTAAGAATGCTTCTGGTCTTGTTGATAAAGGTCCTCAGGGGCTTTCTCGCCTTGCTCAGCTGTGTGGGAGATGGCGAGGTCTCAGTACATTTGCCCTCTACAAGTCCTTGGCCACAACAAAATCACCTGTGTGAGTTTTAATCACCCTGCCTCAATCTAAAGATACTTTGTCAACTAATGAGGAAAAGTCAGCTCTCCCGGCCAAGCATTAACACCTAATTCCATTTCACTAGTTCCCCTGGAGCTCTCTCCAGAGAAGATCCAAGAGGAAGGAGCAGGGAGAATTTATGATCCTCCTCCTGCCCTCGGTCTAGATAGCTTCTCTGGGAACTGGTTGGTTTTGAAACCACACTCTGATTGGGCCCTTTCAACCTCACAGCTCCCTAGTTTGACTCTGCTCGCCACCTTCTCAAGTTTTCTGTATTCCCTTGTCTGTTTATTAAAAGTCTCCATTTGTCAGCATCTTGAAGAGCTCTCCACAGAAGGGTTTCTAAACTGAGCAGTGGTGGGCTCCGGGATGGAGATGGTTGCTTCCATACAACAGGCAGGGATGGAGGGCAGGACGTAGCAGAAAGGGAGGGGACCCCAACAACTTCTCTGGTGGAAACTTTTAAATCATTCTAATTCAGCGACAACTGCATTATGCAAATGAACGCAGTCGTTTGTAACAGTTACAGCCGTAATAGCTCTGGGTTTTTAAAGGCGCGGTGGGACTTTAACACAAAGATCCTCTGTTTCGTCTCTCTTCAGCAGAGGTGCTATGAAAATCACTGTCTGCGGCAGGAAAAACACCCGAGTTGTTGAACAGAGCCCCCTTTCTAGAAAAGGGACCTGCAGAAGTATTTAAAGGGAATGTTATCTTTTAATTAAAGTCGTGAGGGGCTTGGGCAGCTTCGAAGGCCATAGGCAACAGAAAAAATATCCTGTCTGTAAAAACCAATCTTAAAAAGCAAATAGAACTATTCTATGCTAATTATAGCCTTCACCTGAGGTAGGAAATTATACGTCCTCAGCCTCAAATTTCTTTTTTTGAAGAATTCTCAATGTGAGGAATGATGTACTCCTTCAGACACAATAACACCCGTTAACACTTAAAGAGGTGTGTGTGTTTAATTTGCCATTGTGCAACCCACTCTAAATATTTTATTTTCTCCCCAAAGAAC
Organism: Peromyscus californicus insignis; assembly: GCF_007827085.1. Lineage (NCBI taxonomy): Eukaryota > Metazoa > Chordata > Mammalia > Rodentia > Cricetidae > Peromyscus > Peromyscus californicus. Next base: position 30,265,494 of record NW_026294514.1, read on the forward strand.
CTTGCAAGGCAAGTTGTATTTATCTCCGTTTTTATAGACGAGACCAGTGAAACAAAAGACTGGCCAAGCCACCAAAGCCACCACCAGCTTCTGATAGAGGTGTGAGCAAACGCTCTTATCATCGGGCCAGTTATTCCCAACATGGATCCTGAACACATGGTACTGGTATCACCTTTACCTCGTCCTTTAGGAATGAAAGCCTAGATGGTTCTCCCCTAACCCTCACCCTCCACCCCTCCCACCCCCCACGCCCTCATCCATTCAAACTTCTTTAGAAGAGGCCCAGGAAGCTGTCCTAAAAACTATAAGAAAACACTTAATTCTGTTTATTTATTTAGGGTCATGGGATGCGGGCATGTATAGCCCAGGGAACTTGTTCTAAAGTCAGAGGACAATCTTCAGGAGTTAAGCTCTCTCCTCCCAGCCATGCGGGTTCCTGAGATTGAACTCAGGCCACAAGGCTTGGCAGCAAGCACATTTACATGCTTCTGAAGCAACCATCTTGCTAGCCCCTAAAAATCATTACTAGAAGACTCTGATGTTGGCTTAAATTTGAGGTGCTTGCCTATCTCTCTCTCTCTCTCTCTCTCTCTCTCTCTCTCTCTCTCTCTCTCTCTCTCTCTACCTACCTACCTACCTACCTATCTATCTATCTATCTATCTATCTATCTATCTATCTATCTATCTATCTATGTATCTATCCATCTAACGTAATCTTCTGGTTTCTTCTTCCTAAAGACTGTGTACTTTATGGCTTGCTACAACTGTGTCCATTTTCCCACTTACCCCACTCAAGCCTCCTCCCCTTCCTGTTTCTCACTCACTGAAGCAGCCATCCTGACACTTGCCACTTGTTGACTGACAAGCTTTTAAGACCTCTTAAATCAAACAAGAGACATCTTGGCCCCAGTGAAGACAGAGCCCCAGGCTTACAAGATCCTTGACTCGCGCTAACCGGGGCTCCTGGAGCGGAGCCACCTTAAACACACACTGCTCTGGTGCTCTCTCCGTGTGGCGTTTTAAAAGCTCGTCTTAGCCAGCTGTACAGATGTACACAGGGTTCCCTTCACAAAACGCATCTGCTGAGCTGTGTCGTATTTTAACTGAAGCGTGGTTCACGAGCTCAGTGAATGCTAATGGGCTAAAAAAGGAAGGGTCAAACCAGGTGTTACTGTAAATAGGTGCTGAATGGTAACAGCCATAAATCAGGCAGAGCAGACAAGCGAATCCCCAGATATAATAAAGATTCCCAAGTTTCGCTCCCTGCATCTGGAACCCAAGTTTCCAATCCAAGGTGTGGCGAGCTTTTGTTTTGCTTTATATAAAATTCATTTCGTTTACCATCTGCTTGTGCCTACCCTGTGACGATCAGTTTGGTCTAGCAAAGATTTGAAAGATGGGATGGCGTACCCAAAACTCTGCGATATTAATTTCCCCCAAATCTCACACAAGCTGCCTTGGAGACAGGGCATCAGCTGCAGTCATAGACCTATTTAGAGCTGACTGAAAGATTAATGACTGGTCCTGCACTGCGCTGATTTCCTCCTATTAGTAATCAGTGGGCCTGTTCCATCTGTCATTTCCCTAGAAAGAAAATGTGTATTTAATTTCCCTGTAACTTTCAACTTAGCTTTGTAGAGGGGGATGACCCACGTACATTTGGTGACAACGCCTTCCAGGTGGATTATGTTTGGGTGGTCAAACTGTCCCATGATGCTGGCCTCGCTCAGGAAGTCCCGCCTCTGCTTGTCAGTATAACCAGCTTTCAGAGTCTTGATGGCCACACAGATCTCTCTCTTGCCTGGCACTTTGAGACGCCCACTGCACACTTCTCCAAATTCACCTGTGGGAGAAGATGCACCAGAAATGCATTCAAGATGAAATAACTTTCATTGCATCAGGCACTTCGCTAGTGAACCCCAATGATAATTTCATTTAGCTCCCCCCCTCACACAAAGCTTTGTAGTAGGCACTATTCTCAGGGACTTCGTTCTATTATAGGAAACTCAAGCTTAAGGTAAATAAACCTCACCAAAGTTTTGCAGCTAGCAAGAATTAGAACATTCTGGATTCAGCCAGTCTAGCTACAGATCTTATGTGTTCATTTATTTTACCCCCATGCTCATTTTCCTGCAAATAAATACAAATTTGCACCAGAGTTCCTTACAGAACATCTCATTCATACTCTGAATGAGGAAATCTCAGCGCACAATATTTACATATAGACATATGCACAACACACTCACACATGTGAATGTAATGGTGTAATTTACATTTTAATTTACATACCTATTTAACATTCACAAAGGAAGCTGACTTATTGAACTCAGACACTTACCGACTCCTATGACTTTTTCAATTTTAATGCAGGATGCATCGATTTCTTTGGCAAATTCTCGAACTGCCTGGTTGGGGTCTTCGTAGGTAAAGGGATCCACATAAGTCCTAACACCTAAGTAATGAACAAGGGAATAAGGTGACTGGACATCTCCCAGGAAACTTGAATAAACATAAAGGGTCGAGTTCTATTAAAAAAAAAAAAAAAAAAACCAACAACAACAACAACAACAACAAAAAACCCAACCCTTCACATTGGAAAAGTTGGGTTAGCTATATGGTCGTTGACATACGAAAATGCTTAAATTCTTGCTCTGGTTTTCATTAGTGGGTAAACAAAGAATTTGCTAGCTGCTTAAGACACTGCAGCTCTACTGACTTCCTGGAATGTCCTCACACTTGAAGGATAAGAGTTTAAAAACAACGCATCCCTGGAGGAAAAAGAGGATCCCTTATCAGGAAATTTGGAATGAGTTGGCTGGATACTTTCTCCCAGCCAGTGGCTCCTAGCTCCATTGTCCTACCCCTCATCTCAAATACTCTCCCTTATCAAGGACAATAGGCACTTTCACGTTCCACAGGCCCTGTCTATAGGGTGTCGCATTTCCCCCATATTTAGACCAAGTAAATACATGACCAATCACGAACAGACTTGTGTTAAACCTAGATTAATGTACACGGGAGGAATACTGGCCACCAGTTGATTTGAGAAGAAGGCCTCTGCATTGGACCTCTGCTTGCATTCTGTTTGGGAGAGAAGGTAATGCTGTAGTCTAGCTGAACGTGTGAATATTCGCAGTACAATTCGCCCATGTATCACACTCACAAGTTGAGAATGTGAGCTCTGAGGCAGCTGGTGACATGCATTACTAACAGCTTCCTACCGGCGTTGGCACTGGGCACATGAGTATGTATGTAGATACCAGTTGATCAAATCTCCTTGATCATCAGACTTGTCTGTCTTTTTCCTTCTCTCTTCCTTAGTCGTTATGAATAACTGAATAGGTTGGAGCTTTATTTTTTTCACTATCTTGTCATCTCAGAAAGTACCGTACAAATTACTGCTGCGTCATGTGGCTTCTTTTAAGTGTTTTCAACTACTTACCTCAATTCCTTTGAATTTACTCCTTTGAGCCTGTCTGTAACATCAGCATCTAGAATCCCCTAACACATTTTTGATGGCTGTCACCCCAGCATCACATACTACCATTACGTAACCTTTTACTCTTTCATCATTCCCACACCCCAATTTTTTTGCTTATGAAAATAATGACCTAGCTGGGCGGTGGTAGCTCACACCTTTGATCCCAGCACTCGGGAGGCAGAGGCAGGCCGATGTCTTTGAGTTCAAGGCCAGCCTGGTCTAAAGAGCTAGTTCCAGGACAGCCAAGGCTACACAGAGAAACTCTGTCTTGAAAAACAAACAACAACAACAACAAAATAATGACCCATTACATCTTGCTGCCCAGCTACAGAAATGAGCCAGCTAGAGGAACACTTTTCCAGAGCAGAGGATATGATAAGCAGACGCTTAAGAACTTCCTGCCTTTAACCTCACTTTACATAGTTGAATCACCAATTGCACCTTGACATCCTTGAAGAACGTTATTTGGATAAGGAATACATTATATAAATATTAATAGGCACATTAACCAACATCTCTAAGTTAGACGACACAAAGCATGCTCTACGGAAAAATGACATTACTTTTGGAGCCGATTTTATACCTTGATTCAAATGTTTCTCTTCATCTGCTTCTTGTTTCGCTTTGCTGTACTTACTCCGTCTATTAAAAATTTAAAAAAAGAAAATGATTTCCAACACAAACCCTTTAACGAAACAGCTGTAAGCAAATTCTTCCCGACCACAACAGAAGTCGGGTGGATAGTCAGTGCACACTTCACGCATAGGAAAACTGAGGCTTGGAAGAGGCAAAATAAGAAAGAATAATGTTATCTCATGTTGAGTCAGAATTAGAAGCTTAAGCCACCAGAGTCTAGACCACCTGATTGGCTATTTTTTCCATATAACCCTATTATATATTTACTCATTATTTATCCATTTATAGCCTGTGTGTGTGTGTGTGTGTGTGTGTGTGTGTGTGTGTGTGTATGTGCGCATGCTGGAGAACTGTGCAAGCATGGGTGGGTGGGTGGTCAAAGAACAACATTGAAGAGCTGGTTCCTACATTCCACCTTCCCGTGGCTTGTGGCTTTTAGCGATTGAACTCAAGTTAAACTGCCTTTTCATTCTGAGCCATCTTGCTGGCCCTGCATACATATTATTCTTAATTAAAGCTAGTTTCATCAGTGAAATGGCAATAATGTTTAGTGTGTGACAGGTAATGAACAACACATCCTGTTGCTATAATCATGACAGTATCGTAACACCTCATTATCACATTAGGTTTCAGGGGTTGGGGATTTAGCTCAGTGGTAGAGCTCCTACCTACCAAGAGCAAGGGCTTAGGTTAGGTCCTCATCTGGAGGTTAGGGGGAGGACACACTCTCTCTCTCTCTCTCTCTCTCTCTCTCTCTCTCTCTCTCTATATATATATATATATATATATATATATATATATATATATATATATAAAAGCATAATATACCTAAGTTACAAATAAAATTCTAGGAAGTAAATATTTGCTTTGTACTTAACTACATTCCAATAGATTTTGTAGACCACTAGGTCTGTAAAATTCTCTTCTAATAAGAGGTACCTGGTATCTCAAAGTTTGCATGCTGCCTGCCCATGTCCTGTTGGGGTAAGATTTGTTGTTGTTGTTTTTATAAAGCTTTAATAAAGTGAAAAATCAACTCAAGACCTGAAAACTAAAAATGTTAAATATATAAACATGTACACACACATACAAATATATATATATATATATAATTTTGTGCCCATGTGTGTGGTTCTAGGAATGGAACTCAGGGCCTTTTGCATATGCTAGGCCAGCATTCTACACTGGACTACATTCTTGGCCCTTAAATATATATTATGGTGAATGAGGAGAAGTTACATCACCTAAAATAATTAGAAAATCAACTCATTTGATTAATACAGATCTCTTCACTTTGGGAGACTAAAACCAAATTACGGAATAAAACGTGTTGACGGATGACTCTATCATAACATAACATTTACAATGAAATTAAATCATTGTGCTCTGAGTTTCAGAGGTAGGGTAAGACTCACGAAGGAAGGCCACGGTGTTTGCATTCCTATCAGCGTGAGACATCTGCAACCCCTCAACTTTGAACAGGTAGAAAGGCAGGATAACCTCACAGAAGAGAAAACAGCAGAGAAACTAAAGGAGCCAAGCAGAACATCGATCGGGCTGCAGGCAGCCCACCTCTGGCAGCACAGCCCGGGGCACATGCGCAGAGTTTCCTCCCACAGCCTCTCTGGTTTGTCAGCTCCGCGGGCACCAGCTCAGCAATCAGACCCTCAGAGCCCACAGATGTTCCTCTACGTGGATAATGCCCTCGCAAATAATAATACCTTGTGCTCTTACATTGCACTTAACTTTTCAAAGTAGTCTCATTACAAACATTATCTCCTCCCCTAACTGTTTGCAAAGCACCAGCCAGCTTAACAAAACAGAGACCCCAGTTACCACAGTTAACTGCAAAGTGCATATTTCAGGACCAAATAACAGCCTGTGTTTTCCTTTGCAGTTCGCTTTTCAAAGGGCCTTCAAAGGGTCTATTATTTAATTGCTTGTTCACAACAACCCTATGAAAGGAATCAGGTGGAAACCACATGTTCAGCTCCATTGTACAGATGAGGACTCAGAACCAGGGGCATCAAGGGAATCTCACTCACTTTCCCTCCTGGCAAGTACAGGATTTGATGGGTGCCGTGAGTCAACCCAGACCCACACAGTGCCTCTCCTAGAGAAGATGACTGTTACAAGATAAATGACGAGACTTAATAGTACATTCAAAAGTATTGATTGATTGCTTGTGTGTGTGTGTGTGTGTGTGTGTGTGTGTGTGTGTGTGTGTGTGTGCATGCACATGTTAGTGTGGATGCCAGACTACAACACTGGGTATTGTTCTTCAGACACTGTCCACTTTTTGGCTCTTCCTATGGCCTGGGCCTTACTAGTTATCCGCCTTGTCCCTGTTTTCTCAAACTGATTACCAGCGTACATACTAACTACTATGCTGGCTTTAATTTGGTACAGTTTGGGTCCTAGGGATTGAACGAGGGTCCTTGTCCTTACAAAGTAAGCAGCTGGCTGGCTGAGCTCTCTCTCCAGCCCTAACAGTGCATAGTGTATCAGTCAATCCACCAAGCAGATTCAGCTGCTCCGGGAAAGCAATGGGTTCAAAGAAACCAACAGATTCAATGCTGTGAATAGAAAGAACGTTCTATGAAGTATGGAGTCCCCTCTACCCCGCCCCCTCCCCTGTCCTTTGCCCCCTTTTAAAGTTAACTGAAGGGTGTTAGGTCGGAGACTACAGGAACAATATTTTAGGTCAGAAAAAGTCCCTAGCGTGCGATAGGCTGTCTTATCAGAACTCTAAAAGCCTTATCTGCAATCACAAGACTATCTTTTAAACCATTTTAGAATTCCAACGGTGAAATTAAGGGGGAAAAAATACATAGAACAAGAAAGCTTTAGTAACGGCCTTCCTTTATTTACCTTTCTGGAGGCCCAGTGCAGAAAGTGGTGTGTGCTAGAAAAGCATTCTACCATTGAGTCATACCCTTGAGCTCTTGGCATTCATTGGAAATTGTAGAGTTGGTTTAAAAAAAAAAAAAAAAAAAAACAATGGATACCTACAACAGAAACCAGTGGCCTCAAGCAAGCCTGAAGCACGGCTGTTTTCACATCAAGCACATTCATTAAAAATGGACAAAGCCAGAGGAAATACAAAATGGCAGAGGTCATTAATAGTAAGGCTGACCCTCCCATCCTTTCCTCAGACTTGCCAACACAGAAGAATTAAAAGAGCGTCGAAGGTGCACATTTAAGGATCTTTTTAATGTGGAGTGTTATTTGGAGTAGAGGACCCTACAAGGGTACAGGGGACATTGAGAAAGAAACACGAGGATTACTGTTCAAAGGCTAATTGCAGCCTATTAGTGCTCTAATAATACCTTGAAAACAAAAATGCCTGAGTCTTGCTCTACCTCCATCACCTCTGACCCTTTCCCCCTGGCTCAGAGTGGGACAATGTGGCTCATTATTATCCCAAGAAAGAAAGACCACTGAAGCTTACTTTGGGTGAGCCCTCCTGAGGAGCTCAGTCTAAATTGACATCCCAGACAGATCACCTGAATGGCAGAAGCAAGGCTTTGTGGGAGATTTCCTAATTACAAAGATGTGGGCAAGGTGATTAGCAAGGGGAAGTAGTGGAGTGGTTTCTTAGAATGGTCCAGAAGGAAACATGGAACCTTGCCACAGAAGGCGTCCTGGCAAAGGGCCCCACACTGCAGGTGAAACTTTTAGAGTGAATGCAATCCTCCCTGCTGACCCAGGGACTGACTAATAAGGGCATTAACCATCACCAGAGGGAACAGCAGGAAACCGCCCAGCCGATGGACGTCTCTTCCTGGCACCTTGAGTACTCAATAAAACAAATAAGAGGACAGGAGTGTGGCAGGGGCCTCCCATAAACCTCGCTTTTATCAAAATACCCACTTTCCCCATCAAGTGGACAGATTTGATGGATGTGGTTCACGGTTCCAAAGTTAATTAGTAAAAGGTAAGTAATTTATTCACTAAAGTGCAGATTAAAGAAGAAGCAGTAATGAGGCACATGGCTCCTGTAGAGACCCCTTCCAGAGATTCATAGCCAGCATCCTTCTTCCCCTTCCTCAAGCTGCCACTGTTCCCACATCAAAAGACGCCTGAACGCTCCTCCCAAGCAGCATTTTGATGGAGCTGGAATTGAACCCGTGTGATTGCATGCAAGTTGCTTAGAAATGTTCCCCTGGGAATCATTTGCCTGCTAATTGTGTGAATGTACATGACGTCATCAGAGCCTATTTGGGCAAACACTTAAGTGTACTCATTTCTATGGGGGCATAACATTCCAGAGAAGATTATGAGGGCTCAAAGAAAGGTAGACACAGGTAGAGCTGTCAGTCCCAAAGTAGACAGTGTTAACCTCGGGTAGAAGATAAACTAACTCAACTTGTTTCATGCATTCAATGTCACTTAGTCGAAGATCACAGGTTGATTTACAGGACCTGATAAACATATCTAAATCTCTCCATGGAAGCTAAATTGCTTTCTTTAAAATCAATTTGGTGCTTTGTAATCTGGTGAAAGGGCCATTTTATAATTCTTACAGGAATAGAAACCCAGTAGCACTGGCCATCAGTATTAGGGCACCCTGAGTCATGCTGTCCCTTAACCAAAGAGTCTTTTAAGAAAACCCAAGAACTCTTCTTATACTTTAGTCATTTTCTTAATACTATTTCACATGTTTGAACAATAAAATACTATTGAGGGCCAGCATGATGACTCAGTGGGCAAAGGCACTTGCTACCAAGCCTGTAGACGTGACTTTGATCCTTGGGACTTGTATGGTAGAAGAACAGAACCAATTCTTGCAAGTTGTCCTTTGACCTGTGTGCATATGCTGTGGTACACATGTGTGTGCACACACACACATACATGCTAAATGAATAAATAATTACCATAGAAGAAGAGTAATCTAAAACAACCAGTTTGGTTGATTTTGAAGGTAAATTGATAAAATCATTGATATCACAGGGGAAGGGTTGTCAAAGAAATTCTATATAGAACCCATTGTTAGTCTGGGAGGTTCTGGGTTCAAATAGCATTTAATGATACAACTATTAAGAGCCCTTTGAAAGGGAAGTTTAAAAAGCAGTAAAGAAATTGGTTAAACTAAAAGCCATAAATATACAAACATGTAAATAGGGAAATGGTGCTTTGCTCTTAAGAGAATGTATGAGTATAGTTTGGGATAAAAGCTCTCAAGACAGTATCCCGTTGTCGCGTTTACAGCAAAGCAAGACAGTTAGGTGCTCTGGAAAACAGATACCCTCCTGAAATGATAACTAAGCACAGATCTACAATGCCGTAAAATGTAAATTAGAGGCTGTCCAGACAGCTTACTAGGTAAAAGCATCTACAGCCAAGCCTAAAGGCCTGAGTTCGATCCCCAGAACCGATATGGTAGAAGAAAACAGACCCCTCAAGCTGTCCTCACCTCCACACATAAACATAGACAATATAGAAAATGTAAAAAAAAAAAAATTAAAAGTAAATTAATTTATTTACTTGAAACTATGTGGGTTGTAAAAACATATCTCAGTCAACACACTTAGCACGGCAGGACAGCATTTAATGTTGATTGCATGTTGAATACTTAAATAAAATCTATAAATCAAGTAATTTCATTCCTTGACAGAAATTCCTAAATGCTTACACATTCAAGTTGGGAAAGAAAGGAAGGAAGGGAGGGAGGGAGGAAGGAAGGAAGGAAGGAAATAACCTTCCGATAGACTCTAGAGCTGATCCTGCTTACCTCAAATTCAGGCTTCTCATCATAAATTAAATGAATACAATAAAATAAATAAACATTACCACTATTTTAGAATCTAGCAACACGCCACCTGGGAGCCTGAGGCGGTTTCCCCTTAAATAACAAATTAGCAACAAACAGATTTTCTCCCGGTGACGACATCAGAAGCTCTCAAACTTTCATTTCCATCTACATCTTTAGAGGTCTCACACTCACATGCCAACAGCACAGCCCCTGTGAGATTCAGCTCAGCTCACAGGGGCTCTGTTTCACTGTGGACACAGGCTAGCCCACACCCCTCAATCCTCCTGCCTCAGCTTCCCCAGCGCTGGATCACACCATGCCTGGTTCCTAGAATGATCCTTTCCGACACCAACATTCTGGGGCTTTCAGAAGCCAGAGGCAGTAACAGGCAAAGGACTTGGGCAGGATGATGCTCGGTCTGAGACTTTCTCACACTGCTGGCCAAGGCTGGCCAAGGCTACTTCGGGGTACCATGGGCTACCTGTCATGTGTCCTCTAACTAAAACCCTGGGCCTGACGCCTTTGTCTGCAGTCCCTGTCTCTTCTCGGCTCACCTGTTGGTGCCCTATTTTAACACATGTAGTTGTCCCAGATAACAGAGCAGACAGCCTGCATGGGGAGAAAGAATTAGCTGAGTGAGCATCCTCCATGGAAGGCCTGTCAACTACCTGGCTCCAGGCAGCCCTTCCCTTGACAGCTTTATGGCTGGCACTAAGGAAGAATCAATATGAGGGCAAGGGGCTGACATTTCATTTTCTAAAATGTGATCCATTGAGGACCAATCACCAAGCAGTGTTTATCAGCCTTGGGAAGTGACATTTTTTTTTTAAATGGGGGAGAAGGGGCAGAAATCATCATTGAGTAACTGGACAGGCTCAGTTCTCTAAGGGGGGATGGCCTCATAATTGGAAATCCCATGCATCCCATGGCCATTCTTCTCTTATATAATAAAGTGATCAATAAAAGCACAAAGGAAAATTAAGTCCTCAGACTTGAGGATGCTGTTTTCCACAGCCTCAACTTTGAATAATCCTGTCTCCCTGCATTATAATGTCATGGTTTTTCTTTCTTCTCATCAAAGCTGATGTTTGAAGCTGAATATCCAGAGATAAGAATATCCAAACTTATCTCTAATTGTTTAGTCTGATGGCTGCATGTGGGGACAATTGAAACAAACAAACAAACAAACAAAACTGTGAAAGAAAAGAAGAAAGAAAGAAAAGAAAAGAAAATGAAAGGAAATCTCCAGAAGAGCTGGACCACAACTGCAAAATGTCCCCAGTCAATGCACAGGACGAGTTCACTTGCCAAGTGTTTGGAATACTCATGCATCTCTAAGCATCACAGAGTGGCTAGACTTCAGGCTACTTTTTGGAGGTAGAGGTCATTCTTGTCATTCATTCATTTTTCCCTTAGTTTTGTACTTCCTGTGTTTGTACTTGAAACACTGAAATATGCACTAATTCAAACAGATACTCATGTAATCTCCATGTTCTCCCATGCAAATGGAGGCGTTCGGGATAATGCACCACTCCCTACGCACCACATAATGCATGTTACACATGACACATGTTCACAAGCAAAATCTCATGGCAGCAAATGCAGAAAAGTCTTGATTGCCTTTCAATTTTTTATTTCTTGGAGACATAGCTCACCACTCTAGTCAAATACACCTACTTACAGACTTGGTCAAAAGGAGTGAAGCCATTGACACACAGAGACACCATACAGAGCACAACATTGGTCCACGTCGTGTTATTATTAGAGGGAACAAATGGATCTCTGTGTACTGGGGTATTCTGGAAAGCAAGGGTGCGGTCATGATATTAGGAAACGCACGTGCCTAGTGGGTCTCTCGGGCAAACTCTCACGTGTGTGCATCACCGTTGTTTCAAAGACTGTGCAACCAAGCCATCACTACTTCCCTTTCCCTTTCAAGTATCAAGGTACCCCTTAACTGCACATGGGATAAAGATGCCACCCAATCAGATTCTGAAAATGTTGATGGCATCTTCCAAGGGATGAGGAGGCACAGTGCTCATTTGTATTCCCTACCATTCATATGCTGACGCGTCTACTACGTTGCTGTGGTACCTAATGTGTCTATCACAGTTTCTTGCCAACAACCAACCCTTGGAGGCAGGCAATACATAGCCACTGCTATCTTATAAAAGAAAACAAATACATTTCTGTCAATTGCCAATGCTCAATGTTGGGGCGCAGAGTCCAGGCTTACTAGAGAGAGAAGCCTAACACCTCACAGCTCAATGCATCTAGAAACCTCCCACTGGCTTCCTGGAATCAGTTGACATTTTCCAAGCCTCTCCATGGAGAAGGCTGACACCCAGTCCAGGAGGGATGTGGGATGATCAAAGCGAAGGGAAGAACCCGGCATGCAAAAAGCCTTTGGCTTTGTGTGGAGAAGACAAGAGGGTCCTGAGAAAACTGAGCAGGAGGAGGACACGTTCCTGTCCTTACCTACGACTGATGACGAAAGCCGCAATGAGAATGACCACAAGCACCACACTGCCAGAGACGGACACCAGCAGGACAGTGGAGTTGGCGCCGTCTCCAATGATCCGGGAAGGCACTGGAATGACAATCACATGGGGGTCACATAGCGGGTGGTCCTAAGAGAAGGAACTTGTTAGCACATTCGACTTCCTGAAGCTATCCATGCAACAGCATCTACGAAGCAAACACCTCTGAACGCCCCCCCACCTCCACTTTTTAAAAAGTAGAGTCCTTTGTGAAAAAGACATTTGGAAAGTTTAAGAGGGACAAATAGTTTCCCATGTTCTCCTTCCACACACAGCTATTAAAACTCAGCCTATTAGAGTTGGGCTCAAAGCCACCTCCTCTTTATAGCCTTCCGGATAAAACCAAGGATGTCGGTGTCCTTTAAAGTCATCTCAACTTTCCTATCCGTCTTCTTCATCCTCATGTGATAATCTGTCAATAAGACCACTTTATATCTATAACAGATAAAGTTGAAAATTCATCCCCACCATCTTCTTATCAAGTAGGCCCAGTTTGGGTCAGTAATGAAGGAGGCAGCATCTCTCACTCAGGAAACTATTGTCCAGTCAGTCATTCCAGCTCTCCAGGGAACAAGACTTAGTGTTTGCACAAAGGACTTAAAAACATACATGCACACTAATGACACGATTTAAACAGATTCCTAGAAATAAGTAGGGAAAAAAATGGGTAATTTTGGTTTGTTCTTTAATCTTCTCAGGAAGAAAACTTTTCTTACTGTGAGGTGGCTACAGAACCCTCAATTAGTCAGGTTAGCAAACCCATTATTCATGGTTGGTTAGAAGCTTCAAAAAGACTAACGTTGACATCATTTTTCATTCATTGGAAGACAGATAAGAAACTATTATGAAAAATGTTCCTCTCCAAACAGTATGAAGGTTTCTAATAAGTAGACACTGGCTATCATCTTGTTTCATTGAAATGTCCACAGTAGCCAAATGCTTTACCTAGCCAAAAATTATACACAGCTCTTTGGATTTCAGTAGGGTGAGGCTCAACCTATAAATAAAAGCATCTGGGAATGGGTGGTGTCTGGGTGGTCTCTTTACCTGTATTGGTAGTGACCTCCAAGGGCTCGCTGAAGTCTCCATAGCCAGCGGCAGTCCTGGCTCGCACGTGGAACACATAGGAAGTCAGAGGGTTCAGGCCTTTGATATCTGTGTTCCTAGCAGCCGTCCGCACTATGCGATAGCTTCGTTCATTCTGGTCCTACACATTGCAGGAAGGTAAGATGGGTGAAGCAGCAGAATGAATCGCCTGAATCTAGGTAGGAGGTAGAAGCCAGTGACCTGACACTGGATACATTCTCTAAGCCCCATGGTCCCTGAAATGCTCTGCAGTGTTGAAGTACTGGTGTCACTTTTTACAGACTCAAAAAAAAAAAAAAAAAGACAGAGTCCAGGGTCACTGTTGACACTGATGATTATTTTTATTTATAATTTTTTTTTTGCCGTGTTGAGGATGAACCAATCTGATTTTGAAAAGAATATCATATGATGGTTGATACCCTAAAATTATTATTAGTAAATTGAACCAGCAAGCTGGTCTTTATTTCAGAGTCTCACCCCCTGTGCACATGCTCCCGGTCCTCAGTGTACAGTAGATCGGGACACAACTGTGCACTGGAAACCATTACACCCATTTCTAGTCCTTCTACTCCATATACTGCCTCCCTTAAGAAGGTCCCTTTCTGTCTGGAAAATGGCAAAAATATTGTAATCTGATAACAAACAGACAGTTCAGGCCCTTTTCCGCTTCTATTAAGGAAGCCAATAAGCAATGCTTTTAATCCCAGCACTCAGGAGGCAGAGGCAGGTGAGTCTCTGAGTTCAAGGCCAGCCTGGTCTACAGAGTGAGTTCCAGGATAGCCAGGGCTACACAGAGAAACCCTGTCTTGAAAAACAAAAGAAAAGAAAACAAAGCAAAACAAAAAGATTGCTCATTTTCAGGACAAGCTTGGATGCAAATAGCTCTCTTTAGAGACAAGTTATTTGCCGAATTAATGCCTTTCTATAAGGGGCTGAAGAACCTAATTTTCCTCACCCAGTTTCTGTTAAAAGTCATCAAAACCCACACCTTCATTTGAACAGCAGTGATCTGCTTAAACATATCATTATTTTAGCAGTTATGAGTCATTCTCCATGATAGAAGGTATATAGATTAGGTCTTGATTTCTTTTACTAGAAAGAAAATATAATTATATTGGAACATAATGTGTATATTGCAAGGTAACGAGCCAAACATTACATTTCATGATCAGATCTTGATGGGAATCAAGACGCATTTGATTTTGGTATTTATTGCTGTTTCATGATTTAGAAATGTTTCATGCTTGAAGAACAGAGGGGAAGGAATAGAAAGAAGGAAAGAGGAAGGGAAGAAGAGGGGAAGAAGGAAGTGAGGGAGGGAGAGAAGGGAAGAAATACCTTTTCATAATACTTGACTTCATACTCTAAGATTACTCCATTTGGTCGATCTGGTTCCAACCAAGCCAGAGCCACACTGTATCTGGTGACTTCTTTAGCCTGGACCAAGGCGATGGATGATGGCGCTGTCAGAGAGAGAGAGAAGAGGCGGGGAGAACTGATGTTACTTTACAAAGAAACATGTTTTAGGAACCATCCCTGAACGATTTCACTTTACTTTGGAGAGTTCCACGGACTCGCCTCCCTCCTTGCCACGTTGCCCTTCTCCAAACAAGCACAGCATTTTTCATTACCATTCTCTCCAGGCTTTGCTTTGTATATGGGTTGCCTTTGAAAGATCATCTGTGAGGGGGGCTAAGGACAGGGCTCAACGGATAAAGTGCTTGCTCTGCAATCAGGAGGACCCAAGTTCGAATCCCCAGCACCCACAAGAAAGCTGGGGATAGCTGGCACTTATCTGTAAGCTTGGAACTGGGGAAGTGATGGAAAATGAGGAGGATACTGGATATCTTTTTATACTTGACATCATCCCGTGACCACTATCCAACACACACACATACACACACACACACGCACGCACGCACGCACGCACGCACACACACACACACACACACACACACACACACACACACACACTCAACTGTGAAGTAAAGCGTTGGTGAGTGACTCCAGAAGTCCACAGGGTTATTTCCCTAGTATCTGAAAACACTCTTGCTATTGGGTGGGCTATGGATAGAGGGCATGCTGCCTGCGGTGTCCATTTACAAACCATAGTTGCCTCAGGGTGACCTCTCTTCAAACTAAGTCTTTCACCCCGCCCCCAAGTGCTGATGCATCTTACTGATATTTAATTTTATACAATCAGGGGGACTTGCCATCCTTCCACAGTTGCTGTGGGGAATGCTGGTAGGCAAGGATTTATACACTTTCCAATATAAATAAAGGTACTGCTTAATTACAGTAAGACTTTTCCATTTAAACATGGCCATGCAAATAATGAAGAACACAAATAAAGCCACAATGGTCTCTCTGGACATAAATGACATTATGCAACCATTTTACAAGAGTTGAAATTGTTCTTGTGCCTGCTGAGTGGCAAACCTTCCTCTCCAGTGAGAGAAACATAAAAGCAGTCTTTTTGGGTATGTTATTGAAGTGGGGGTGGAGGTGGGGTGGGGGGTGCATACTTGAGATTTATAAAATCAGGTTGCCCAATGCTTGCATCTCTCCTCTGCGGGCGCTGTCATCTCCAGCCAGCTGTTAGCAGCTCTGCTGTGACAGACGTGGGCCAGTGCCAATGTCCAATCCCCAGAGAGAAGAGGAAACTTCCATGAAATCCTTCGTCTTATCTCACAAAGCTGGCCTGAAGTACCAGAGATTAGGGGGCTTGCTAAATTGAATGCATATTCACTTTATTCCCCCAAACTGTGGGAATATGTGAAAATGGGCTTCCAACAAACAAATGTTATCCTGCTCATACAACCCTCAGTACCCACGGGACTGCCAATTCTCAATGCGGGAAGGAGTAAGTAAAATAAATTATCACCAGAACCAGAATATGGAAAGCCACCAGACCCGCCTGACCATATGGGATGTGTATCTCGGTGGCAGAGTGGAGAGGACAGGCCAGTCATAAAAGGAAGTCTCCATGACAGAGCCAATCTAGCACAGGTTGTCTCCTACACACAAATACTGACAGCCTGACATCTCTGTTAGGGATGCCGCAAGATGGAAACATGCATTCAGACATCCCTCCGCAATGCTTCTCTCTCTCTTTCTCTCAGCTACTCCAGATTGGAACTCAGGCATAAACACCACTGAAAGATACAGTGCATACAGTACACATGGTCTCCATCAAAGGCAAGGCCAAGGTTAGCAATGGCCAACTGGTTGAACAAAGCTGCATGCAGCAGACATATGGAAGCCACTGAACATCTGAAGAAAATGAAAAACGGAAATGTGCTCGTTAGATGTACACACACACACACACACACACACACACACACACACACACACACACCATGACTTTTTTTTCTGTACTGGTTGGCATGGAACTTTTATCCTATAAAATTCAAGAAACAACTTTCTTAAATGTAGAGGCAGAGAGGTAGCCAGGCTCAGAAGGCTGCCTGGCTGTGAAAAGCCATTTCACTCCAGGTAATAAATATATTCCCTAAAAGAGCACTTTAGCATACACTTCATAAAAGGGGGCTCTTTAAATTCTGATGCTTGAGATTGGGAAATGAAATAGAAAAGCGAAGCCATTAGAGGAAAGGCAGGAGAGAAACAAATCAGAAAATTATCAAATGAACTTTCTCTCAGAAGCAGTCTGGGTTAGATTCTGGAAAATCGACAGGTTCTTTGGGCAACAATTGCCTGTCTGCCCTCAGAGAGCACGGCTGAACTAAAGCGGCTTCTCTCTGACTAGGGCATCGGACATTGCGGCATGGGGAAATGAATCCATTTCAATTTTTGAAGTTAGAACAGCGTTCCTGCCGCCACCAAAGGGAATCTGAGCTCAGCTTGGGTGTTTGAAATTCCCGAGCAGGGAGTCAACAACACAGTACAATCCCGTTAGCTAATAGAATATTCTTAATGCACACCTACTTGGAAAATTGATGTGTGCTGATGTGAAATAAAACGGACAGAGTGGACCTTGTCTGGGATGTCATAAAACGCAGGAGAGAGGAATGGGAAAAGAGAAACAAACAGAATGTAAAAGAAAGACAAGGAAAATGATCGGACGAGGGAAGTCAGGAGAGTTCGGAGTTGATGCATGCCTCTGGTACCATCTACAGAAACATGGATTAAACACTCTAATTCACAAAAAGTACCCTGGGGTGGGACTGTCATATTTGAATTCTTTATTGAACAGCTGCTCTCGAGGTGTGTTTAAATGGGCACTGTGACAAAAGTTGTCCATGGCCGGGTGACTCCGGGAAACATACCCAAGTCAGGCATTTGAACATGCCATGCTCTCTCAGAAGAGTTTCGTTCGTCCTTCCCCTGGGAAGAACTCAGGCCTGAGAAAACTTCAGCTCTGCCATACTGCCATACTTTGGACAAGAGGCAACTTGGATGTCCTCCACATCATAAGCCACATATGGGCTCACCCCTTGCCTTTATCTATCCTGTTTCCAATACAGTCTCCAACTCCACATCTGGAAGCCATCAGCCCGCCACGTGTGCCTGCCTGCAGCTCGTTTCCCTAGATGAAGTATTTGGCAACAGAACCCCCGAATCTTGCTCTTAGCCCAGTGGTTCCCAGGCACTGGTCTCCTCATACCACCCATTTGCTGCCCACGCCTCCAACTTGTATCATGAATAAGCAATGTTCTTCTGAAATACACACACACTATTTATTTAAAACTGTTATCTTGGAAGAAAATTTCCCGTTAATAAGTTAAACACTATTATCATTTCCAATTAATGACAGATAACCATGAAAATATAAAATGTAAGCGAAACCATGTTATCAGCTTTCACTGGGCACTACTGTCTCCCCCAACTTTGTTAAAATGTGAGATTTGCCTGCATGAAAGAAACATTGAGGCTGTCCTATCACTGTTGAGATCCTGACCTTGGCAAACTCAGAATTACTGAGGATGTTGAGAAAAAAAACTAACTTGGGGGATTTAATAAGGCATTTCCTCCTCCTCCTCCTCCTCCTCCTCCTCCTCCTCCTCCTCCTCCTCCTCCTCCTCTTCATTTTAAGGCAATTCCTTCTTTTGTAACAACCCAGGGGTCCTTCCCTAGGACCACTTTCAAGGCCACCACCAGTATCTACCCACACTGCCTATTCCCAGTCCACTTAGAAATGCACTTTCTCTTTTCGTTTTGTTTTGTTTTGTCTGTGTAGCACAGGCTGTTCTGGAACTCAACCTGTAGACTAGGCTAGCCTCAAACTCAGAGATCCACCTGCCCCTGTCTCCTGAGTGCTAAAATTAAAAGCATGTGCCACCATGCCTGGCCCATCTAGAAATGTTTTGAGTCCTGTGTTCTAACGTGCCAAGGCTCTGTACCCTGCCAACAAAACTAGGCGAATAGATGAAGAATAAATTAACATCAAGACCCCAACCCAACTAGAATTAAAAACAAAGCAAAACAAGCCAATACTTACTTCAAAACATGGAGATTCTAACCATTGTAGGAATTTTAGTTCATATAAGAAGATCATGTAGAAAAGGAGGTGACAGTTGCCTGCTGGTTTGCTTGGTGATCTACTCCCATCACCTTTGGGGACAGCGTCCTTCCATGGAAGAACTGAATGAGCGCTATGACTTTTTTTCTGACATCTTACATCGGGAACGGTGGAACACACCTAGAACCCTAGCACTAGGGCGGTGGATGCAGGAAAATCAGAAATTCGGGTTGAACTTTGCTATATAGTAAAACCAGGAACTAGTTTAGGCCACAAGAGACCCTGTCTCAAAAAATCAAAGAAAAGGAAGAATAAAAGGAAAGGCTTGTGTGAGGAGGAAGTAAGACAGGAAAGAGCGGACCTGCTGCGAAGAAACAGGATTCCAACAAAAGAAAAATAGGAAAAGATGGGAAAATCATTCAGTCCACATATCTTAAGTATTTTTCACCTAAATGGTTTAGTAGAATGCTTAACTTTCAAAAAATATTGAGAAAACAAAGACCAAAACAAAAATATATCTCATTGTAAAATGTGTTAGTTTCTGTCTTGGGCAAGTCCCTTGCCTTTTCTCACATTAAGGCTTTGTTAGTGAAGTACCTGCCTACCAAGTACAAGCTTAAGCTGTTAGAATGCTTATTTTAGGGGCAGGTCTTACTTGGATTGTCACTACATCCTTGGGATTCAGGATGTCTAGCACAGACCGTGGGTGGTCAATACATTTGAGTGAATAATAATGAAGTAAACGTTAAAACTGATCTACTTTATTTGTGGACGGTGAAACGTTTCCTGAATATTAAGTGCCAGTCACGAGTCATCCTTCAAACTCTCCATCTGCACCCACCTCTTGTGACCTTTTGTGGGTTTGGTTTTGTCATTTAGTTTAACCAAGACATTGACAATTGGAGGCGAAGCAAATGACAATTCTAATTATAAATGGGACCTCCGTTTCGGAGGTCCACGTGACGTTCCTGAACACTTTTGATTCAAACACACGGGCTGTAAAATGTCATTCAAATGTAAGCTAACAGAAAAGCCAGGCTTCACTGCACCTGCTCCAGACATTTTGAGGGGATTGCTCTTCAGGCTGACAAAGGTGTTGACAGTTTGTTCGATGTCTCTCATCTGTACCTCTAAGATGGGTGCAAATACTTTGCCTGACTTCTTAATTGTGAGGACATAGGTGAGATCCGCAGGTCATCTTCCGAAATCCAGAAGGTCCCCAGCATTCCATTTCATTGTGTAAGACTACAAGGACCGCTGCAGACAGGCAGCTGCATTAGGAGTCATCACAAGCTACCCTACAGCCCTGGGAACGTCCACCCCCTAGGTTAGTGAGGCACAAGAGGGATCGAGAACCCTCTGCAGTCCGACGTGGAGTGCCAACATCAGACATTTGGAACAGACTATCTTTCCACACACTGATGCAAACCAGTAAAACTGCTGTATAATAGAGTAAAACCCTCAAGAAGATTAAAGGGAAAATTCAGTCATGTTTGGAAAATGACGGAATTGAGCTTTATAATAGAAAACCTAAATAAATTTCACACACACACACACACACACACACACACACACACACACACACACACCACACCACACCAGTTATTCTGCATTCAGAATTTCACATATCCCTGGGAAAATGAGAATTGAGACTCTCCATTTGCTCTGTACCTGCAGATGCATCTGGTTGGAGATGCCCGGCCACAAAGCATTCAGAAGGCGCATGTGGTTTCGTCTCCACGTGTGTGTTTTGGATAAACAGAAACTGCCTAGATTAGAGGGCTCCCTCGCGATGCTAACAGTGGCACATTTCACCAGGAGGAAGAATGACAGGAGGGGCTTTGATGTCACACAGAGGTGGCTCCCTCTAAGAACATGGTAAATTTAACTTTCTTTGGTTCAAAGCTCAGCAGTTCTCCTCGCTCCCCACTGATGTGAATACTGCAATTTTCTTTTATTCGCTTCCTCAATGACTTGCCATTAAACACCTACAAGTCATTTTACTGCCGCAGTTTGGTGCTCGTGACACCCAAATGGGATGGGGAAGAGAAAAGGAGACAAGGAGAAGAGACACAGGCAAAGATGTACCTTCTGGGCTGGACCATTGCTTTCTTGAGTCCAGCCAGCATCATGAACTATGAATGAGAAAACTGTTTGGGGGATTAATAAGGGGGAGAAAACAGCTAAAATTACCCAATTGCTTTTCATTCCTGACTCAAATTATTAGTGTTGGGGGCAGGATGGTGGTGGTGGATGGGGCAGGAAATAAACAGATACAATGCAATGTCTCCTGCCTGTGGGTAAGGATGAGTGAAAACAGCCTACAAAGTCTAGAAGCCTGAATAGGTGGATGACGATGCTACACTGGCCATTGTTTGGAAGGAAGACGATCTGGCCACAGCAAGGGGACCTTTCTCCTTTCCTGGAATCTAGATTTAAATAGATGATGTTTATCCAAACGGTCTTTTCCTCAGAGGAAAAATAAACCCAGTTTATAAATATCTCTGCTTTGTTCAAACAGCATATTTAACTTTAATTACTTAGAGCTTAAGGTGGGTTTTGTTCACTCTTTTCTTTCTCAATTCAACACCATGGCTCTGATTTGCTCCTTATCAAAGGTTTGTGCATTTTAAAACGCTGTCAAGCATCAAAATTAAATGCTTCAGAGCACTAATGATATCCTTGTGATTAAGGGTTTTGCATCTCGGAGATGCTAAGAACTCTGGTACTAATATTAATTGCTTTCTCCCACATTCAAGGAGAGAAAAGAACTTCTCATCATGGACTCAGCAATATCTACGGCACCAGGAACTAACCACTGAGCACTTTCTATACACTTGGTTTTCTGTTTTTGTTTTTTTAAAAAACACTATTTTTCTTACAGTATTTCATAGTGCCAAAAGCTTCACACACGTGATGCTTGTCGTACATTCAATCAGTTGGATTAGCTTTGCTGCTTTTCTTCACAGCAAAATCATTAGAAAACTCAAGCACCTCAGGACCCACCGTGTAAGAACCCTACCCTACTCCCCACAGCTCTGAAGTCATAAGTTACTACACCACATGAGCACATTATCGTTTTGAAACTGAGCAGCTGGGCTTGGTGGCACGAATCTGTAATCCAGGGGGCTGAAGCAGGAAGACTGCCCTAAGTTCAAGGCCATCCTGAGCTTAGTAGTTTCAGATCAGACTGAGTTACAGTGTGAGACCTGTACAAAGACCACAACAACCATCCAAAATTAAAAAAACAAAAACAGAAACAACTAAGCAAAAGAAACAGAAAAACAAAAGCTGGTACAGCTTTTGTTTTTCAATTTGACAAAAAACATACAGCTAAAATTTCAGCCAAATCTTCAGATGAGTCTCAATGAAATGACATTTATTTAGATTTAAATATGGATGGATCCATATGGATTAATTTTAAACTTTGAAAGATAGGAACATTGCATCTTTTCCAGACAGTGGTTTTTCTGAGGGTAGGGCAGCATGCATTTTCTACAAATACTACAGTGTAAGCAGCGCATGAGAATGTTTACCGAAGGGTGCAACTGAGCCATGCTTCCAAGAGTTTGGAGAATCTGATTTTTGGAACACTAATAATACTTCGATTTAAGTGCTCAGACTTTGCAGAGGCTTTCGGTCAGTCTTTATTTTTGGCTTAATGTGGAATCAAAACTTTGTAAGGTTTTCTCCTCCCCCGCCCCCCCAAGAGGTGGGCAGCCAATTATTTTCCACCAACTTCTTACAGAAAGCCATCAATAAAACTTTAGGTGACGGGACTTGAAGCTCTTCTTAACTTTCATGTAAAGTGCTTGTGTGCTGCAGTGGGTGGTGTAGTGATACACACTCCCCTTCGTTACTGTCCAGAGATGTGAGTTCCCTTTCCCCAAATAGCTGTTTCAAAGATGGGGCTGCTCAGTCAAAACCGCATTCCTAGACTTCTTTGTATCCAAGGACGATCATATGACTGAGTCTGAGGCTGTGGAATTTGGTTGAAGTAATTACTTATTTTCTAGACTCACTCATGAATATCTCCCTTGTGACTCTCCATTCTCTCTCATCTGTAATCTGCCAGCTGGAGGTTGATGCCAACCTCGGCCCATCCTGGAGTCCCCATGCCAACTCTCCCCACATCACCACCAACTGACTGTGACTTCAGTAAGAAATTATGTTTTATTGCAATAACCCGCTTGTGGACATTGAGGGTTACAGCAGGTGCCCGTTGGAGTGAAGTGGGGGCCATCTAGCCAAAAAGACATTTTCATAACAATGAACTCAAATGAAGTGTAGTGTCCTGTGGCCAATAGAAGATTGATTTGTGGTCTGAAGCCGCCAGAATGGTGTCCAGGTTCCTTCCAGTTTCCTGGCTATGGATGATGGGCAGATCTGCACTCATTTGTGAGGAACTGGAGCATGCTACCGTGAGGTGAGCCAGGGCCAGTGGCAGAGGCTGTGAGGCTCTTCAGGGACACAGGTCACCGCCATGAGCCTTCTTCCAGCGGGCTCAGCAAAATGACAAAATACTGGGCCAAGGGATTCGGCTGAGCTTGTATTCGTGGGAAATGGGAAAGATGGTGGCCTTGGATGAGCTTTTCTTTTTTAGAAAGGAGGTAATTTAGTCTCCATTGTACAATTAGCAGCTGACACAGTGGAAGACTCGGGCCCGTGGGGGTAAGAACTGGGCAGAGGCATAAGTGAAAGAAAGGGCGCCTTCTGCCTTCACGGCAGGCCATTTACACACGCACAAAACACCATTCCATCCTTCACTGCTCTTGGAAGTAGCTATAGTATATCACTCTTGTGTTTCCAATTCAGGAATTCCAGCAAGGAGAAATAATTTGCCAAATGCTACCAAATGAGTTAAAAACCTAAGTCCGTCTGACTTCAAATACAGGATCCTCCCTCTACACCACGTGACTGTAGTTAGACACAATGAACCCATATTAGGCAACAGTGATGGACCATGCTTTATTCTAAATGTCTGGCATGAATTAATTCATACCTACCTCATGAAATAGATACTATTATTATCCCATCATATAGATGAGGAGAATACAGGACCAAGAGTTGAACTTGCCTCAAGGTAATTCTATGAACTGGTGAATTTCAAAGCCATGCATTAGCACTCACCTTCTCACCCACCGATCTGTAGAAAGCACTGCATTTCCTTTCTGTTATTGTTTGAGTGGGAAATATGCCCCCACAGACTCATGGGAACACTTGCTCCCCAGTGGCTGTAACATTTGGGAAGAATAGACAAACTTTGTTACTGAGGCCAAGCTATCAAAAGATGGTTGCTGGGGCCAGGTCTTCAAGGTAGTTCTGGCTGTCCTGTAACTCTCTCTGTAGACCAGGCTGGACTCAAACTTGGAGATCCACCTGACTTCGAAGGCCTGCACCACCATGCCCATTTACTGGTGAAAAATTGTATACTTGAAGGCTAACCTTCCTTTCCACAGTAACAGCAGCAACCACCATGAAGCCAATCTTCCCAACGTCAGTTGTATATCAGATACAGGGCTTCCCATGTACAACAGCAGTTGCCTGAACACCCAAGTCATCGGATACAGCCTCCTCTGCTCACACTCAAATCCCAAAGCTTTTGATGTTGAATCACCTCATGTTGAACTAACTCAAAGAACTGAGAGAAAAATAAAACAAAATCATAATAAGATAAAATCAAATATAATATAAAAATAATAGTATTTGGAATTAGGAAGGGTAAGAGGTACAGGAGAAGTTTTTGAAAGATTTACAATATTCTACTGTTCTGTGCGTTGGTCCAGGTGATGGTCAAACAGGTGTTTGTTTTGAGACAATTCAGTGGTTATATGTTGGAATACTGCCTGCTTTTCTATATTTATGCATATATTTTTCATGACAAAGAGATCATAAAACAAATACTTAGGTTGTCAAAGTGTACAGGTAGTGAATTACTGCAATTATCGTCAGAAAGACTCATCCAAAATCCTTGGTAAACCTCCTTGGGCTGGGAAAAAGTCAAGAAAGAGGCAAATTTTGCAAAGTGCAGTTTCAGTGGCTATAAAAACACTGTGCTGCCAGGAGGCGGTGGCACACGCCTTTAATCCCAGCACTCGGAAGGCAGAGCCAGGTGGATCTCTGTGAGTTCGAGGCCAGCCTGGTCTACAGAGCAAGATCCAGGACAGGCACCAAAACTACACAGAGAAACCCTGCCTTGAAAAAACCAAAACAAACAAACAAACAAATAAAAACACGATGCTGTTGAAATCACACCTGGATCCCTGCTCTTGTTGATGAAGAAAATTGCATTATCATGTCATTTTTAACAGACACTATTTGAAGCGCCACCACAGGGCTGGTCCTAGAATCATACATGACAGCTCACAGGGAGTCCGTACGGGGTTGCCTGTGCATTTCCCTGCTCCGGGATCTTTATGCGTGCATCGAGTATGTCCACAAATGCTCCTTTTACTTTCTGCATGTTTAAGAGATTTGTTGGTGCATTCCGACAAGTATAGGTCAACACTTGCCAATAGAAACACCACAGGACTCCATGCGTGTACTTCCTGCTAAGTCAGAATGCCAGTTTGAGGCAACAGGAAGACAAGCCTTCCCACTTGAGGGTCATTTATAAAAATTTGCCCGCGCAAGACAACTGTATTAAGATAAGAACACGGTAAATCTGGCCACAGCATAATTCTTTTTTCTTCCCCCTCCCCGATTTAGATGCTTCCAGTGAGAGGGATGTTCATGCTGGGCTTCCCTAGATTAAAGAATTATTGAGTGTTTCAACTGTTCTGTATATGACTTGGATAGAGACCCCCTTGTCAAAGCGAGGTCCTCTGTGACCCACGACGCCCTCCAACATTCATTTGGAATATGTAAGGAAAACCTCTTGTACTGAGCAGCCAGGGGAGAGAAGGATTAACTGCTACACACCAAGGCTCTATTTCGTCAACTGTCAGCTCCACTGGGGAGCCCTGCGTCTTCCAAGGCTGCAAACTGAAAAGCTGGCCGGTGGGCTGCGGGTTCGCTTTGTTTCCCAGACAGCTGCTAATCGTCCTGACAATACTGCAACATTTAGCTTCCTGACATCCAGAGCATCTAGACTGGTCCTCAATTAAACATGTTTTAATCACCAAACCTCTAAACGCCAACGTGATAGATGTACTCAGTAAATCTTCGCTCTTGCCTGCTGCTTCCCGCACTCCAATTTCCACATTTATACACAGAGAAACTTGAAAGCCTGCTCCAGAAACTGACCGACAGAGTCCTGTTCATTCATGTCTATCAGCTACTCTCCATTTCTTCTATAAAACCTTTCCATAGAGGTAAGGCGTTGAACATTCGCCAAATGAGCCTGGCGGTGTCAGTAAATAGATCAACCCCGTTGTCATTTTGACTTTTTTAAAAAGTGTGATAATTAATTCAGGAAGAGTTGTAGCTTTGCCATTTGCTATAGGGATATTTGAATCATCTGTGAAGAAGGAGGAGGAGGAGGAGGCCAGTAGATAAACCCAGAAAATCTCCAGGGTCAGTCTTACTAATATTAATAGTCTCAGGTCAATGCCCAAGTGAAAGTAAGTAATGATGTCTTATTCTTCTGGATTCAAGTACTTGTAACAAGAGAATCTGTGTTGGCTGAGTCTCCTGTAATTTCATTCTTTGATATTCTATTCTATTCTATTGATATTTTTTTGTTTGAGAAAAGGTCTCATGTAGCTCAGCCTGGCCTCATGCTTGCTATGAAAGAAGACAACCTTGAAACACTGATTTTCCTCCTTCTACTTCCTTGGTGCTGGGATTGCAGTTGTAAACACCACTACACCCAGACCATGCTTTGAAATTTACTGATAAAGGGCTGATAAAGGGGTCGCATGTGACTTTTCATATTGGTGTTCATTTTACCGAGACATGAATATAACCTTGTATTTTCTATCAACAAGTATCATTTGTAGCTGTTGTTATAAATAACCCTAAACAAAGTACCAATTTTCATAAATGGTATGCAACCCTAGAGGAAAATTGAAAAGAAAAGCTCAAAGACAAGAGGCATTAGCCATTCTGAGTTATTGGAAAAATTTGAAAATTAGATTCTTATTTCCTGTCTCTTGGTCTAATGGGGCCCATGAGAGACATATGCAATGTTTGCAAATTATTGGGGGGTGCCTGCTCAGTGATTTTACTTTCTTGACTTTCAAGGGAGACTGAATGTGTCTCAGAGATGGGCCACTGTCTTCCAAGTTGAAACACTAAGAAGTCAATTAGTGTCAGTTATGATGTGAGCACCTGTCCACAAAGACCTGGACTGAGACCAATCCCATTAACATAGTCACTCATGGCTGCCAAATGGTCACACTTTGGATCACTTAGGATGTCGTCCACATTCAGAAAGGTGACCCAAAGGCAGCAAGGTCCAGAGCCCCATTAGTCATCTTCGAGGCCATCCAATTCCCCATCCCATATATATGATGTATGTATCTGGAACGCAGAACCTACTTTCTAATGGTCATTTTAAGAGATCAAAAAAGCTCCTCACAAAAGTCAGGGTTACTCTGAACTGAGAATGAGTCCCTTTACCCAAACTTTTAAACTCTATTTTTTTAACACCTCTCTCTCTCTCTCTCTCTCTCTCTCTCTCTCTCTCTCTCTCTCTCTCTCTCATTGCATTTGAAGTATATTGTCTGAAGACAGAATATTCAGACAGCACTCTTCGGAAAAGAATAAAGTATAACACTAAATTGTAGGACAAAGAATATTACAGGGCCTTACTGTCTCAGGAAAGATGCTGGTGAATCTTTCCTTGGCAAATCGAAGTGTTTTCTCTATGTGGAAGCTTTCCAAGCCCAAATGTCACTTGGCTTACAGAAGCATGGGGCGGAAAAAATGATGACTCTGGATAATAACGTGGAAATGAAGGACAAAGAGAGTGACGGAATGGATGAAAACACAAGGTCTGAGGGTTTCTCTGGGTAACAGCCCTGGCTGTCCTGGAACTCACTCTATATAGAACAGACTGTCCTTGAACTCAAGAGATCTGCCCGCCTCTGCCTCCCAAGTCCTGGAGTTAAAGGCGTACGCCATGGCCTGGCGAGATGTCAAATCTTAGTCCCTCTCTTTGATTCCACAGTATGGAAGTCTAGGGAAGTTCTAAACACAGGGGATTGAATATTTATGGGGCAAAAGCTGTGACGCAGGCGTCCACTTTCCACGCCGCTGTCTCTCCTGCTGTGGTAGACAGGGCAGTGTGGAGCCACCAGTGGGTGGAGAAAGAGACAGGGACCTTTGCATTAGATTATAAACAGCTCCTTTTGAAAATGGTTGCTCTGTATGGTCACCATATGCTACGCTCTCCAAAAACCACAGCCGTGAAATGGTCTTCCAGCCCTCCTCACATCTGAAACTTTATCTTTTGGACAATTCTCTTAAAAGGCTATATTACAGGTTAGCAACAGAAGAGTCATTTATGAGAAGGGATTTTAAGCTTGGGAATTGGCAACCACAATTTTTTTTTTTAATATTTGGGGTATCAGCCAGAAACAGAACTATGTGTGCCAGATAGTTTAAACTCCTACATGCAGTATAAGCTCTGAGCGGAAACAACGGAGCCATTAAAATTTAAAATGTTATTAAGGCCAATAGATGTCTTCAACTAGATCTGTGCTTAAGAATTCAAGATGACTTTTGCAGTCATAAAATATAACAAAGGATGCATTAGGAAAGCCATAACGGTTTGGGATTTTTTTTTTAAATGGGGGTGTGTGTGCATCACAACACTGCTCAAGAACCTCTTTTTCAACACAATTTACTCAAGTGTGAAATTTCCTAGATCCAGCTGGAAGAACCTCATTAGAACAAGATCTCACCTAGAAATACTCCCCCAGCACCGTCACTAAGAAACACATAAAGCCCAGCTCCAGGGTGCTGGAGTAAGTTATTGTACATGGCTTCTGAGATAGAGGAGGAAGAGAAAAATGTACTGTGCAAAGAAAAGCTCTAGCTCAAATATGCTTTGAGAAATTAGCACTTATATTTCAAGGGCTTCTCCTCCAAATAGCCCGTTTTTGCATTCTGTGAAGACTTCCTGATTGCATTGTCTTAGGTTGTCACTTTGGTGACTTCTCTGTGGTGGAGTAAGTTTCAAATGGAAGCTGTAAACACCATTTATGGCTTTAAAATTCTCTGTCCATGCTTTTTTCCCCTCATGAGAAGACATCCTTCTCCTAATGTCCATTGTTCAGGGTTCTGTTGTTGGTGAAAAATGAATCAACAGAGACCCACCACATTCTATAGTGATAACTAACCCTCCATTTTAAGTGAAAAGAAATGAGTTGATGGAGTGCCCCAAATCCAGAATTGGAAGAAATACTTCCTAGGACGTTCCCTCAAGCCTTGCTTTTGGCTTGAGGGTCCTAGGAACCCTATAGACTCAGGATAGGTTCACTGGGCTCCAACACAATCAAGGACTCCATTCTACACTCGCAACATCTGGGATCCCCAGTAATTTTCAGAGCTAAAAATAGTCCTTGGCTACCTTAGCGGGGGAAGCTAATGTAAGCCTTCTGCTACTAGCACATTTGAGAGCCTGGCTTCTTTCTATGGCCTTAGCTAAGGGTACATGGATGAAGCTGTGTTTTCATCTACTTTACCTTATCACGACCCAAATACACACTTAATCACCCTCCCACCAAAAGATTTGATTCCACAGATGGCAGATTTACTGCCTGCGCTGCCTTATCCAGACAAACACGAACCCTGCAGGGAGCCATTCTGAGCTGTCCCTTTTCCACGTGTGTTCTAATGGATGGATCTTACCCAAGTGTGCTACATCCTGGGAACCTGCTGGTGGCAGGTCCTTATTTAGCTCTCACTGAGAGACTGAAGCTGCCTCCCAAATCTGGATGCATATGCCACAGACCAAAGGTTCCTGTGAGATCTTCTTAAAAACATCCATTTTGCAACTTTCACCCAAAAAGGTGCTTTTGAAAGTGCGCCTCAAACGGCCCGAGGAATTTGTCCATCTATGGTATCGTTTGGGAACTGCAGAACGAAACCAGTTGGTACACTCTTCCTTGCCTTTCTGAGTCAAGTCTGCCAACTTGAGAAAGAGAGCAAAATAGCACAAATGTGTCAAGGCACTGGAACTTTCTCCATAATAAATTTTATAGAGGTTATATTTCAGTAAGTGGCCCCCTATGTTTTATTATAACAAAACAAAAGATGGCTCAGTAGAGAACTACGGTGTAAGGCTTAGTGATGAACCCATCAGGTAAAGGATTTTTAAGTTTAAGTGGTTTGCCTGCTCTGTGTCTATACAGTCACTAACACAGACCCTCATACTGTAATGGGTTTGGCGGAAATGAAGATGTTCCTCTGTGGTTAAGTTTATCTCCCCAGTTCACTATTTTAAAAGAAATGGGACCCCCACCCCCATCCCACACAAACACAAGGACTCTCCTGCTGGGAGTCGAAAAGGTGCCAGCCAGAGACTTCACACAGATCTAACAACTTGTCAGACTACCTTACAGGATGGGACTGAAGGCCAGACAATGAATGATCAGAGGTGGGTGGGACCACCCCTTTACTGCACTTGCTCAGATGTGGATATTGACCCCCTACTGAAACCTTCATCTTGCTTCAGGACCTTAAGGACAGACTCAGGAGTTTGCTGGAACTCTTTGTCCCTCTTCCCAAAGAGGTCACATTGAGTACATTTCCTTTTCCTACTTAGCAGTATTAATTTGGCTCTTTTCAGTTGGTTTATTGAGCATGGGTGGGTAGCTAGACCTGGCTTGGGACACACACGGATTTTGTTCTTAAAGTTCAAAAACAATACACTGGAGCAGAGTGTCACTTCTCAATGAAAACCACCTTGTTCATGAGACCAGTACACAAATGTGTGGCCCTATCTTTCTTTTGTCACTACTGTATATCTGAGAACTATCACTGTACTTGGGCACAAGTCAAGAAGGAGAAAGAAGGTTCACGTGTTGAGGGCATTGGAGCCAGGTAGGCACCATGGAAAGGCTAATGAAATTTTTTTTTTAATGTTCCAACACTAAGGCTTGCTTCTCTGAACAAATTACAAACCTAAGACAGTACTTTCAGATCTACTTGAGACCATATACAATGTTTTCCTGAATAGCCATACCATGACTCATCTTGGGAAGACATGGGCAAGGATTCCAATTAATCCCTGCAGACTTTAGATCTCAAAACAGGATTAATCCTGACTATTTAGAGATATCAGCAGGGGGTTAATGGAAGCTTTGATAAAGTTTCTCTGCATCTTTTCATTGATATTCAATTGCAGACAGCACTCTGGAGTCTCCTTTGGCTACTCCAAGGAGATAGTGATTAGTTGTGCTGGTTGGAAGGACACCTAGAGAGTGCAGAAGCCCACCTTAAAAACCCATGTGAACCCTGCACTCTTCAATCTATCTCAGGCAGGCATTTATTTTTTGGATCTCTTGATGGCTTCTCCAGAGTGTACAAGTTGGCAGTGGAGCTCCACGTAACAAGCACAACACTGAGAAATGAGAAAGCAAAATTAGCCTGCCAAGAGCATGCAAGGGGGTGGATTTCCCATCTCAAAGATGAACACGTGTGTATATTTATGTAGGAAAGCAAATGGAGTTAAGAAAAACAGTGTTCTCTGGCTTGGCTGCATAAATAAAAAGCAACGTCCATTTTCTGAGAATGAAATATTTACCTCTCTAAACAATGAGAACGTTCACTCATACACAATAATTACCACTGGGCGCTGTAGATAGTACCATTTGTCTATGCTGCTCAATCAACCTTGAAGTTAGATAATTTAGTAGATTCCTTTGGAAGGCTTTTCAGTTTTTGTCCTCATCAGACCTTATATTACCAACCATGAACATAAATCCAGAAATCCTGGCTCCCGCCACAAAAAAAAGCTATATTTTATTGAATTGCTCATGTACTTGATTTTAGAATTATAATAATGAACTAATATGTAGGCTTATTAATTACAGTGCAGACAACAAGATTCTATGGAAATAAAATTGTTTTTTGCTATTAAGTTTAAATCAAGAGACTTTTTTTTTCTTTCAAAAAATTGTACTGTGTGTTTTTCAAATACACATTTCATAAGGACCAGGAGCCTGTGGCTGGAGTAGAGCTGTTAATGAGAAAACCACAGCCTGGCTTCTCTGAAGCCCGTTGTGTGCTTGGCCAAGCTTATAATTATCCAAGCAAGCAAAGGTCTCTCCACTAGCCACCACTTTTGCACTCCTAACATTACAGACCAACAACAAAGGATGCGCAGACAACCTATCAGCGCAGCCTCGGTGGGATTTCTTTACAATCTGAGTTCCTTGGGAGATCTCACTAGTTCTATTGCTTGCTTTCCCCTCAAATTTTGTAGGGGTAAGGAAAAATAACACGATTTCCTGGAGATCAAAGCAAACAGGAAATCGTCTCCGTGAGAGGATAACATGAACAATCAGAGCGTGTGATTATCGAAGACACAAAGTGGTAAATGATGGAGACCTTCAAGAGAACCAGGAGCTCTCAGGATGGCTCCGGGAGGAGAAAGGCTGATGACTGACTGGGCTTCAATGCCTGGAACTCATATAAAGATGGAAGGAAAACACTGACTCCACAGAGTTGTCCTTTGTCCGTGGCATTATGTGCCCCCCCCACACACGCATGCACACACCTAACAAAATAAAATAAAAAAATTTAAATAATTTCAAAAGCTGAAGAGAACCTGTGCACATCAACCTCGCGAGAGAAGCACGTTTCCACACATTTCAATGTATCAGGGAGGAAAGACTCGTGATAGAAGGAAGCAAGTCATGTTTGAAATCGTAATTGCTTTGGTTAATTTTTTTTTTTAACACAATCAAAACATCTTACAAATAACGCGTCTTGCCAAATGCAAACTGTTTCATATGGATTAACCGGAGTGCTAAGCCGCCACATCCTTCCCCTGAAGCACAGTTTCCCACAAGTGGCATGGCCATTTCAACATCTTAACCTCCGTTCTGACTACTCCCCTTGCTTGATTTAGTATGCCAGAGCAGAGACCAGCTTATAAAATAAATGTAAAGCCAGAGAGTTAATTGTGTTTTCGCTGCCGGTCATTCGCTCTGCTACAAGCTACCCAGCCATGCTTCCGCAGCCGGAAAGCCCTCCCACACAACATGTGAACAAATGACTGGCCTTGTGTTCCAATAAAACTTTATCCATAGATGCCAAAATCTAAATTCCACATGCCCATATGCCAACGAACTATTACTCATCTTTTGATTGCCTTTAACTCTTCAGAAATACGAAAGCCATTCGTTAGGGGTTGTTTGAGGATAGGGGCAGTAGGATACTGAAAACAGCTAACATTTGTGCAATTTTAATACTAGTAATTTTTTTCCCCCTCCTTTTGCAAGCTTAAAGAAAAGCCTTGGTCCTGAGTCCACGCCATTTGAGTGTTGTATTCCACCAAAATTCTTTAAAGCAACGGGAATGTGCTTTCTGCTTGTCCTTCGATTTCACATCCAGTATGGCCTCTACCTCTCACACCTAAGCACTGGCCAGATTCCTATGGAGCTATGACCTTGCCTTTCAACACCTTTCATAGTAAACCAAATTCTCTCTCTCTCTCTCTCTCTCTCTCTCTCTCTCTCTCTTTTGCCTTGAGCATACTAATGCAGTGGTCTCCTTGTCTGACAAACATATTCTCTTCAACCTTGTCAGAATATGACACAGGAAAACTAAGAACCTTCTTCATATGGGTCCCAAACTCTGTTTTTTTTTGTTGTTTTTTAATTTTATTTGGAGCCCCACTTCCACCCCTGAATCACACAAAGCCTATCTCAGCTTCAGACCCCCAGAAAACCTGGCTCTTTTATGCCCAGGGCACATCACCTCACTCAATTGCCCCAAGATTCCTCTCCTTCTCCCTGGAGCTTCCTTCTGCTGTCTAGAAGACAGGTAGCAATTATACCCAGTGGGGATGAGAATTCCCACTGTTCGCCATTATCCCACTCAAATAACATAATGTGTCTAATTAAAAGATGGCAGCGAAGGAGAGAATGGGAACTTACCAGTTGAGTAATAACAGACAGTGTGCCTCTTGTACTTAATTATTTTCTTTTCTCTTCCCATTATTTTGAGTTTATTGAATGTATTACTACTAGACAGAGTTAACCCATTTGTTTCTACTATAAATAAAAGTTAGGTCAACAAACATATTGAGCAACTCCTACTGCCCTCGGTACAGTGGGGCGATGACAAAGTGTCACACCACTTTATTGGTGGCGTGGCTTTCTTCTTGCAGTTTCCTTAACTGGGCAAGCCTACAGAACAATGCCAATCGAACAAGCACTACCGGTTTATGTGACCGCAAAGCAACTGGGAAACATCTTCAGAGAGGCACCTGAAGGCTCCAACATGAACTGCATGAGAACAGCAATGACTAACACTCTCAGCCTACAGGAGTTCAACCAAGGCAACAGGGAGCCTGGTTCACACACTGCTACAACCCATCAGTGCTATAGATGTTTGTCACTATAACAATATTGCTGCCAGAAGGTGGGGGTGGGGGTAGGAGGTGGGGGGGGCAGATCATTCCCACCCTGTTACAAGCCAATGAAAACCCAAAACGTACACCGGGGCTGGTAAGAAGCCACAGCAGGTAAAATGGTTGCCAGGTATTTGTCTCATGCTGGAAGGACGACCTCCACACATGTGCCCTCATGTGCACACCCATGCACCCATCCACACTCTCTCATACGTAAACAAACAGACCACTCTTTAAAAAATGGCTACCGCTGCCAGTGGCTGCAGTTCAGGGTCAGTAGAGAAAACTACTCAGAGGTCACCAATGATTGAGGACAAACAAGTACCATCCCCTCTCAGTATGATCTGGTCCCAGAGCCAACCAACCAGCCTGAGGAGGCCGGTGAAAGCAGAGTAAAGATGACTCAACCGTATTAATGCTGACTGCTCCCACAGCATTTTAAGGAAAACTATCACAATTCCGTTCCTTAGCCAGAAAAACCTTGTTTCGTTTACACATCATTTCTCTCTCCTAGGAACACACCCTGTATTCATTTTGCCTGAGATGGTCCACTGAAGTCCAAGTAAACTGAAAGACAGCCTCCAGGAAAACAAATCACGCGGCAGTTTGCATATCCGTTTTTCATAACACCAAGACAATTTTCCAAATGAAAGGCTACAGGATGGAAGATACAGGAAGACGAGCCTCAGGTTACTCCTTTCGCCTGTCATGAAAGACAGGGAGTCTGGGAGGAGCTTCCCCCTCAGACTTTATTTAATGAGGTGAAACCTCAGGTAGATCCCCACCCCCCAATCTCCTCCATCACTCCTGAGATGGGGGTTGGAGTAGATGGCATCGCCTTCAGCATCTGGTGAGACTAGGTACTCCAGAGTAGTAGTGCACAGTTCACACCACATATGGAATGCCACCCTTCAGCTTCAGTACAGGCTTCCTTCCTAGGACCCTCGCCATCAGCCTACTGGGTAATGACCTCGTCACTCCATTAAGCCCTTTCCATCAGTTACAAAGCTGGCATCCATCAATCAACTTATCAATAATCAAGTGCCAGATACCCTGATGTCCTTTGTCCTTTGTGCCAATTGTTTCTGAACCCAGTGGGGGAGAGGAAAAGGCTGTTACTCTCTCTGGGTTCACATGGTTCAAAGGGTTCACACATTCTTGTGAGAACACAGCCCATTCACACTGCCTTCCATCAAAGCCCCTCTAAATCCAAACCTCACACCCCTTTTTCTCACAATGGGAATAGGCTGCGCTGAATCCACGAAGGCTATGATTCTGTTGATTTCCTAATAATCTTAAGGAAAGGCCATTGTCTACACTAAGATTTTTCTCCTTGTTATCTAATAGTGGGTTTGGCTTTGTTTTTTAAAAAAACATGTTACTCATGAGAGGAAAAAAAACAAAACAAAACAAAACAACAACAGAAAAACATGAAACACAACAAAGGTAGAGAGCGTTGGGAAGCCTTTGGGTACTGAATGCTAACATCCATTAATTCTATGAATTCCTTATAGAATAAGCCATCATTGCCTATAAAGGGCCTTAAGGAATCTAATTTAATGGAATGATGGAACCAAATGCAATTAGAATATAATTGTGCATATGTAAATATGCTTAGGGGAGCTTTGATAGAGCTGATGACTGCTACATTCACCCAGGAATTTGGCCTACATTATTAATTCTCACTCTTATGAAGAAAGGGTTTGTTAAGCAAAGACAAACTACCCAGTGAGTTTGAATCAGTGAGGAGCTTCTAAGTGTGGCAAGACGTGGAGGCAGCCCTGCACACACATGGATTCTCCACTGAGCAAAACCTCTTTCTGGCCCACCTCATAGGAGGTCTCCTTATTGAAAGATTTACTTTTAATTTTGAGCAGCTTCCCAGCATCCACCTCCATGAAAATTAAAATAAAGAGATGAAGTTTTGTTCTATTAAGCCAACCTCCCTGCAGGATGGCTCAACATGACAGGGAAGAGACATCTCATTGTTCCAGAGGAATTACCTGTCCACTTCTCTGCTAGGTCTAAAAGAATTACAACAGCATTTTTCATAAAAGTTTTAACGCTTTCCTTTCTTTCCAATAAAGTTCTTGCACGTGTTACTCGTGTGGAAGATTTTCAGCATGCCTTCACCATGCTCTTTGGACCTTTTGGCATAGCAGGGGCTGACATAATCTTTTGGCGGGATCCCTTAAGTATATGAAGAATCATGGAAGTCTCTTCCTAAACCCTGTAGAGATGGAGACTATCTCCTGAGGGCTGCCCTCAGCTGTCAGAGAATGACTTCAAACCTGACTCTGCAGAGATGTGGCCCCCAAAGGTCCAGTCCTAGTTTTAAATTGGGTAAGAACACAATACTCTTATTTGTGTGAGGATAATTGAAGGGGTGTAATAAAAGAGAGAGGACTGAGGGTGTAGCTCAGTGGAAGAGTGGTTGTCTAGTGTGCACAAAGGCCTGCAGCACTGTGGGTGAAATGAGGATCCTCATTTAAGGACTGACCGGTCATAACCATATTCTTCTAAGTGTGGAGACTGCTTTGCACATGCTGGCTGCTTGTTATACAGAGCCAAGGGGCTGTGATATATCCACTGCATTAAATATGCATGTGCGTGCACTCATATTCTCGTGTGCACACACACACACACATATATATTCACCAACAACACAACAAACATTACTTGCGATTACTCTTGTGATACTTCTAAAAACTTTGACATCATTCTAGACCTTTTAGAAAAATGAAACAACGTCAAATAGTGCTGATGCTCTAAAACTACAAAATTAAAAGGCAAAAGCCCAGGCGCTGGGGTCGTAGCTCAGTCAGTAAATTGCATGTCTAGGAAAAACAGCCAAGCTTGGTGGTAGAGTCTTATAACTGTGGAGATGAGGGGATCCTTTGTGTTCACTGCACAACCAGCGTAACTTACTTGGCCAGTTTCAGGCCCATGAGACACCCTGCCTTACTACTACTACTACTACTACTACTACTACTACTACTAATAATAATAATAATAATAATACATCAAGTAAACAAGATTGTACCTGAAGGTGACAATCAAAGTCGTCCTCTGATCTCTACCATACGTATGTACACACGTGAATGTACAACCACTGACACACACATCTGCCCACATGTGAACATACACATAAAAAAGATAAAAGCCTGCCCACTTCACATTCATGGTTCATAACTCTAAGTAAAGAGACCGTTCATTATATGAGCAGCTTAAGATTTTTCATGGCGCCTGGTCTCCAAAGTGAGTTCCAGGAAAGGCGCAAAGCTACACAGAGAAACCCTGTCTCGAAAAAACAAAAAAAAAAAAAAAAGATTTTTCATGGCAGCCCTTGTTCAAAATCTTTCCCAATTTTTTTTTTTTAAAAAATATATGCTAGAAAATTCAGAGTAAAATGGAAAAAAAAAATGGCTTTGAATTAAGTCTTTGGCAGACTTTCATTACCAGATCCACTAATACGCGTATTTCACCTAACTATGGAGGTTACCCCCTGAAACACTGAGAAGTTAAATATGAGGAGACAGCAGGATTGAGAGCTTCTAAGCTTCTAACAACCCTTTGCTGCTCATGCTTGCTATCATAAGACTCTCACAAAACCAGCCACGTTCCTCCTCCTTCTGAATTCTTCAAAAATAAACAGGGAACCTGGCCAGGGAGGTAGCTCACCTGGTAAAACTGCCGGCCAGAAAAGCCCCATTCCTGAAGTTGTTCTCTTCAGGAATTAGAGGTGGATTAGAGGTCTACACACATACACTCACACATAACCAATTCAATCTTAAAAGACAAAGAAAAGTAAACCAAGTATGAAACGCACCCAAGTGCCTCAGTTTGCTAATTATCGTCTGTCAATCACACTGATTCTTCATTTTATTCCTGCTGCCCAATACAAGGCATGGTATGCAGCTGCTGTCTGAAGCAATACAATATTTGCTAAACTAATAACTGTCCTCCTCCAAATCTTTTGTATTCTAACACAGCTTCTAGGTTTATAATAGGTTTTGCTTTGATTTCAGAACAGTAATACAATTCATGATTATTAGCACCCATGACTTAACAACAGGAATTATTATTCCTACCTGCTTGGTTGGTTGTCACGGTGACAGACACTGACTGGTCCGGACTAGGGTTATATTTAGACACTCCATTCACTGCCCAGATCTCAAACGTGTAATTGGTGTGTGCTAGGAGGTCGGTGATGGAGACTCTGGTCGTCTTGAGGCCGTTCTGCTGTGGCGTGTAGTGAACTCCACTTCCACAGGGCCGGCACTTGCTGGGGTCACCCGCTCCACATTTCTTGCAGACCACATTGTAAGAAATGTCCTGACGGCCACCTGTGTTCTGAGGACTGCTCCATTCCAAGTTCACCGACGTCTCATTGACATTTGAAATCAAGTTGAGGGGAGCAGATGGCGGGCCTGGGGGAAGAGAAAACAGACCATCACACCAAGAATGGAGATCCCGTTGGACTCCTTCAGGGGTTTCTATGACTCTCTCTGCAGCTCTAGGAGAGAAGGAAGGCCCATTTGGCAGAGCAAGCAAAAGGCAAAGAAAGCTAACAAAAAGGATCCTTCAAAAGAACAATACGATAGGAGCTGTGCGTGTGGGTCTCATTCTACCTCCAGCGCAAATAAACATGCCACTTCAAGACATGAAACCACTCCACAGCGAGCGGGCTCAAAGCCCAGGCCTGCTCTCAGTTGGCAGGGAAGCAGCATATGTTATCTGGTCTCCATCTTACCTTCTGAAAGTCGGCTCTACAAATGAGATTCCGGTTCCCAGGGCTGTGGGGGACTGGAAAATGAATACTTAAGAGACGGCTTTTGAAGACATGTTCTGATTGCTCAGTGGGACGCATTACCAATAGCAAATTAAATGATCAGAGCGATATAGATAGGAGTCTGCGGCCACAGATTTAAGTGAAAGTTAAACCACTTGGTATGGTGTTGTTAGCAGGAACTGGTTTAACATGATTGCCACCGTGTGAAAGATACACACAGCTGCAAAGAGATCTCAGAGCTAGGCCCGGGCTGTCTATGACTACCACAAACCTACTTCTCACTCTTCCATAGATAAGGGCTATCCAAAACCACATTCGTTCCCGCTGACATCAAAACGTTCCTGAAATGGGAGCGCTGATGGTGACTGTCATCATCGATGACTGGTGATCCAAAGCATCATGGGTAGTTGAGAAACAATAGAAGATACGACCACCAACCCTTTAGCCAAGAGGCTATGCCCTAAATGCTGTCAGGTAGAAGATGGAAGACGTTGAGAGCTGAAGGAGGAGCTTTCTTGGTCTAACTCAGTTTCAAATGTTTAAAAGAAGTCTTTACTATAAAATAACCAAACTAAAGCAGGCAAATGAAATAATAACAACAACAACAAAAACAAGGCAGAGCCAAACTGAGTTTTCACAGAACACTTATTCTTTCTACACACATTCGTATGTGTGTGTGTGTGTGTGTGTGTGTGTGTGTGTGTGTGTGTATGTGTGTGTGTATGCACATATGCACGTAATGCACGTATTTATGTGTACACACACACACACACATACACACATGTTTTGGGGGATGACTGCTTTGAAGGTAATTCTACACTTGTCTCGGGAAGGGAAGTTAACTGGAGGCCTGTATGGAATTGATGCTTTTCCTTATTAGCTACCATGGAACACTGAGTCTGGTCCAAAGAGGTGATGGAGACAGAAGTGAGGCAGGTCATCTGTGGACATATAGTCACATTCAATATTTGTCACTTGATTTGCGGTGATGAACGGGGCCGATGGATTTGGTGGAAACGTTCTGCGTGGGAAATCTCCCCTCCTTCGCTCTCATCCAACTAAATTGAAGATGTTACTTATAAAGGTAAGCAGCTTCTCATTGTAACCCCCTGAGACTAATTATCCACAGCCTTTCTTAACTGTAAGATCGACCCTCCAGCCTTCAAATCTTAAGTGGGAGGGGGGGAACCTTACCAAAACTATTGTAAATTTTGTGTTAAAGCTAAGCCGACTTCAGAAACCCCCCAGAAACTGAATTATAAATTTCGTCTTATTTAGATTTCAAGACTCAATGTATGGTCTTGAACACAGCAGACAGGACAGAGTAAGGATGAGCAAATGACTTCAGAATATGTGGATGGAGTTACTGAAAATATCAGACTCTGAGAGCCAAGTATGGTGTTAAGTATTAAATGTTAAAGATGAGGGAGCTGCGATGTAGAAAGAAAACAGATAATAGTACAAATCTACACAATGTAATTCATAACAGAATTTTACTAAAGTCTCAAAGGACTGTGTCCTAGAGTCGGGGGTTATTTCTGCTCCACCAGGCAGAAGCGCTGCTTTAAGATGGAGTGGGCACTTTCTACTCTTCAAAGTCTGTGACTTGTGATGGCCACCACGGTGAAAGCCATCGCCGGTCTGCAGCTGAAGCTGGCCATAGTCTGGTTTATAAAATGGGTCAGTCATCGGTCCTTACTTTCCTGTGACTTCCAGGGCGAAGCAAGAGTGACTCTGAAATCCATTAACCTCCTTGCCAAGGCTCGCCGGTCCACTTTCACATGGGAAAATGTGACACAATGAACCGAGTACCGCAGAGGCAAGAAGTCAGTAATTAGTATGTAGGACGGGGCACGGCGGTGTCTAAACAGAGAAGAAATGGAGCAGAAAACTAAATGGTCACAGGACCCGGAGAGGTAACACTGCCATGTGGAAAGCAATACAAAGATGCAGCAGGATTTCATGGGGTGGGGGCCGGGGGGAGGGATGATGTGAAAACAAGCTGTGGTCTCAAACAGTCGTCTTGGTTCTTAAAGGAGGCCTTGAGGTAAATGCTAAAAGAGGTTCAAGTTCAATGCACCTCCTGGAATGGTTTGAAGAACAGCTCTGCCTGTGTGTCGTATTTTGCTGTCCTAGAACATGATGAGAACACTCTAGCCGTGTATGAATTGGACAATTATAGTCATATAATAAAGGGGGAAAGGAATCATGGAAATCCCTGCCCGGTATAATTAACCAACTGGCCTATAAAGACGCAGAGAAGCACACGTGCTTTCCAAGCTAAAATCATCATGGTGGCTGTGTTTCGTCTGTGGCATTGTGGTTTCTTTTTATATCTCTTGCCAATTAAAAGACGGCAAACATGGAATGAGTGTGTTCCTCGTTTATAGTGAAGGGCCACTGCTTCTTCAGCACAGAAAAATTCTCCTCAAGACAATGTAGGAAAAAATGATGGACCCGATGATGCCAAAGCTAACCTAGGTCTCCCGCTATACTTAACATCATTACGGCAACTCTTTGCAGGGATATCTAATAAGAGAAAGCAGGCCTTCTGAGAAACATGAACTCTCAGCCAATAAATAGGAAGTATACAAAAGAAAAACTGATCACGACCTATTTTCTTTTCCATTTAAGTTTTGTGTCTGAGTATCAGGTAGTAATGGTGAATGGCCCTCCTTCCTGGTCAGAGACAAGGTCATCTGCAAGTGAAGTCTTCAGTTTAAGTACGGTAGGGCTCTGTACTCACGGGGTTGACTTCCAGGGATCTAATCAACCGGGTATAAATTCAAGAAAGAATGTGTTCTCATGAACATAAAGCAACCTACTAGTTGTTTGGTTTTTTTTCCATTATTCCCCAAGAAATACAGCATGTGTAACTACTTAGACAGCATTATATTGTATTAGTTATAAGTGTCCCCAAAGAGTACAGCATTCAGGAAAGTGGTGTTGTTCATGTCATGTTAGATATGGGTGGAGACCGTCCATGGATTTTGGTATCCCTGAGTGTCCTAGAGCCAATCCCAAATGCATGCAGAGTGAGGACTATATGACTTATCAATCAAAGCTACAGCAGAATAGGATCAAATTTTCTAGTCATTCTGCCTATACCGCCCTCACTGAACACACATTGACGGGTCACTGTGAGGAACAAAATGTCTTAACCGCTATCGATATTAGCCTGAATACAAGGCTGGCAGCGAGTATGGTGCCACACCTATTTCAGCTCCTTGTTTGTTTCTGTGGCCCAATTCGCTTGTGATGCTTGACAGTTTCTTGATAACCAGACATCCGCTCCACATCTGTCCTCATCTATCACCTGTGTCTAAGTCATCCTCAAGGGAATCAATGTTCTCATTATTTCCCACTGTCTACCATTATTTCCTAATATCTAGTTCAGAGAAAGCGCAATAAATGTTTGATGAGTGAGTAGATTGATGGCTAGTGAAGTCCTTGAATGTAACTTGTACCGTTGGTGAAAACGGGCTTCCTTGAGTTAAAGCTGTACCATTCAGTTTCTCCCATAAGGTTCACTAGTACTAACTCATTCCCATAGACTAACCAGACTGGAAAAGCTGGGAAAGGCTATGTGTCCGGTATCAATGGTTACCAATGCTGGGGGCGCTGTAGAGTGCTTGTTTACTTAACAAATATCTATTGACTTCTCATTTCATCACCTGTTGGAGAGTAGCATGGGGGAAAAAAACACCTTGATTCATTTTAATGGATTTGTGACAGATTCCTAGATAGGAGGAGGTTTCGTAGAGGAAACAGGCTAAGGGCATCTAAATATGAAGTGTGTGTGTGCATTGGATTTAGCGGGCAAGCATGCACCCTGCTCTGACCCGTTCCTACAGACTCCGTGACTAACCACTGCACCTGGGGGTTTAAAATGGGGCCTGTCAGTTAAAGCTTTGTCAAGTCAGAACTGAAGGCTCCAATTTCTCTTCTGCTTTGTTCTCAGGTGATAATTTATCACGAAGCCAGCTAAAATCTCTCTGGAAGAAATGGATTCTAACATCTCCAAAGGAAGCCTCATATTTGCCTTTAATAGAATTTTAATAGAGCTCCCCTCCCCCATTTAATTTTATTTTTATCACCAAATTAAGCTGTTTTTAAATATGAAATAATCAAATGCTGAAATGCTTGTAAGGGGAGGCACTGCTCAGTTTCATTTTGAATCGCTCATTTTGAATCGCATTTGTGAATCTCCCCATGGCATTCACACATAAGCTCCACATTCTCTGTCTCTGCACCCCAAGAATGGGGCTGGCATGTGAAACTCTTTTAAAGTTTTCACATTTTGAATGCCCTTCTTGTTTTTAATATAATTTAGTGGCACAGATAATAACTATACTACCAGAAACAAAAGGCAAATGCAATAACCTTTAATTTATGAATAGAGCAGGGTCAGCATTCTTTCTTTGTAAGAACATTTTATTACATAGCCACGTTGTAAATATTTTAGTCTTTATGGGCCATATGCTCTTGGAAACAGCCACTCAGCAGCCACAGCAAGTATCTCCACCACTGGGCATGGCTGTACCCAGGAAATCTTGGCAAAACTAGACAGCAGCTGAAATTGGCCATTGCTTGTCAATCATTCCTAGAGGGATTATCAGTGGTTTTCAACCTTCATAATGTTCTGGTTTAATACATTTCCTCATGATGTGGTGACCCCTGACCATACTTAAAATTATTTTCGTTGCTACTTCATAACTATAATTTTGCTGCTGTTATGAATCGAATTGTAAGTATCTTGTCTGTGTTTCCCGATGGTCTTAGGCTTTACCTGTGAAAGTGTTGTTCGACCCCTGAAGGTTGACCCACATGTTGAGAACCGCTGGATTATAAGATCCTTCTTCCCAGGAAGAGGGTCTCTGAAGCTGTGGTACCACTCACAGACTTGTGTGCTTGCAACAATGTAACCAGCCACTCTTGTTCCTGCTCCCAAGATCCACCTCTGTGACTTGCTACGATGATGGACCTCCATCCCCTTAACTGTGAGCAACATTACATTCCCGCCCCCCACCTCCATGAATTGTCTGTCAGGTATTC
The DNA here is from genome assembly GCF_007827085.1 of Peromyscus californicus insignis. NCBI lineage: Eukaryota > Metazoa > Chordata > Mammalia > Rodentia > Cricetidae > Peromyscus > Peromyscus californicus. The sequence goes on from NW_026294514.1 coordinate 30,309,847, forward strand.
TGCCATTGCATAGTAAATACAGGTACCCTCCTAATTCTATAAAACTATGGACACTAAGTGCACCACAAGTCAATATAGGAAGCTCCGACTAGGAGGTCGGGAACAACCCTGATTTCTAAAATCTAAGTTACACCTCATGTCATTGTCTGAGGAAGGAATGAAATGCCTTTTACTTCCCACTGCTCTAACCAAGATGGGCAACGCACTCCACTGGGGACGTTAAATGAGCATCATTTCCTTCAGCGGGTGTGAAATGCTTTTCACATCACCTAGCAGGTACTGGGGAAAGGTGTTACGGTGGGTAATTATTGTTTTCCTGTGGAATGTCAACTTATGTTCAGTTGACAAGGGTTTGACAGTAAGAGGCCCCGAAGAAATTAGAGGCCAAATTATAGCAGATACCAAGGGTTATCACAGCACATAAAATATCATGTTATATCGCAAAAGGGATTGTCTTTCCCCTTCACTAAGCATGTGTTCTCTCCTCTGGGGAAAATGCAGCACCTACAATTGAGATGGCTCAGCCATTAAGAGTGGGGATATTGCTCAGGACAGTGGTGGCGCATGCCTTTAATCCCAGCACTCGGGAGGCAGAGCCAGGCGGATCTCTGTGCGTTCAAGGCCCACCTGGGCTACAGAGTGAGTTCCAGGAAAGGCGCAAAGCTACACAGAGAAACCCTGTCTCGAAAATTTAAAAAAAAAAAAAAAAAAAAAGAGGGAGTATTGCTCACGCCGAAGACCTGAGTTTGGTTTCCAGCACGCATGTCGGGTGGCGGCTCACAACTGCCTCTAACTCCAGTTCTCTTCTGGTCTCCGCTGACACTACACTCCCATGCCCATTTCCTGCCCATGCACAAATACGCACATGATGTAAACCCACCGGTTAACCAGGAACCTGGGCATTAACGTGTGTCCAAAATGAGGTATAACCATCGTGTGCTTTTATGCCATGGGAAGCTGAAGCTGAAACACCAAGAGCTGGTGCACTCCACCCAACCCCTATGAACTGGAAACAGACTTAATTCGTAAAGGAAGAGATTAATACTGGAGCTATGATGATTCCATTTGGATGTGGGTTTAACAGGCCTATGGACATATGGTGTAAAGTTCCATGAACACCCGAAAATTCCATTTCTTGTGACAACGGGAATCAAAGTGCTAACAGACCCCGAGGCAGCCCATCATATAACCTTTTATTTCCTTCCTGTGAGAATATTAGTTTCCATTCTTATTTCTCGGTTTATGGCTGTTTTTGAGTGTATTCACGTATGCGGACGTGCATGTTGGTGCACATGGAAGCCAGAGCATAGCCCCAGGAGCCTTTCCTCGAAGGCTGTCCACTTTGATTTTGAGATAAGCTCCCTTGTTTTACTGGATTTAGACAAGTAGGTTAGCTTGGCTGGCCAGTGAGCCTCAGGGCTGGGATTACAAGAGCATGCCGCCATATTGGATTAACAAGCAAACAAAAGAAACAAAATGGGAAAAAAAAATGGGCTTGGGGAATTGAACTCAGGTCCTCATGCCTGCAGACAAGTATTTCACCTACTCAGCTTCCTCCATGGTTTATCGTTTATAGTCCCATGATACACTGCATGCTAGTGATATTTAACAGCCTAATACCTAATTGCCGAGGGAGTAAGTGATGACTCCTTTATCTGGACAGTGCAACTGCCTTATCAGACACAACATTGCCACAGTCTGTGTGTGTGTGTCACAAAAGCTGACAAATAAACAAGAAAGAAATAAAGAAATAAATAAATAAATAAATAAAGAAAGAAAGAAAGAAAGAAAGAAAGAAAGAAAGAAAGAAAGAAAAAAAGAAGGAAGGAAGGAAGGAAGGAAGGAAGGAAAGAAAGAAAGAAAGAAAGAAAGAAAGAAAGAAAGAAAGAAAGAAAGAAAGAAAGAAATCAGGAAGGAAGGAAGGAAGGAAGGAAGGAAGGAAGGAAGGAAGGAAGGAAGGAAGGAAGGAAGGGCAACTTCATATTAAAATATTAGAAAAAAAAAAGCTCTAATTTGTAACCAAGACAAGGAGTCAGTTGACAGGAAAAGTCACAGTACCAGGGCTCCTGTGGCACCATGGCATCCAGACCCATTACAGATTCTTAATACTTAACTGATTTTTAATCACCATTTTAAAATTCAATGCTTGAGCCATGAAATTAATTCTGGAAGTAGCAAGGAGCATCCCAGGAGCCTGGGCAGAAAACGTAACTCTTAAGATGATCAATTCCTTTAAGCGCAACTGTCACCCGATAAAACGCCAAGGCAACCAGTTACAAGACATTATCTTCCGAGGAAGAGGCACCTTGGGGCTCCGGTTCCATTTCATAAGGCTGCGGAACAGGCTGCGCGCGGAGCACGTGCAACTTTGGGGCTGTCAATAATACTTCAGTGTCTTAGCTGGAAAAGCCCTTCCACCCTTCAGATAAGCTTTTGTTGTTAATCTCTCTCTGGTCGAAAGACAAGTTGTAAGGCAGAGTAAACAGTTGGGGGTGTACAGGTTCGGATTCCGACATGAAGCCCCTGCTTCCCCCATGACAGCTGTATACGTTGCCACCACTAATTGCTTTCCCTTGACCCCGACGGCTGGGTTAGTTTACATAAAGACTGCTGTCCAGGGATGCCGCTTCTGAGATTTATGAACGGTGCAGAACCTTTTATCACAGCAGTTTATGTGTTTTCACAATACGAATGCCAAGGCAGAGCTGTCCACGATTTCAAAGCTGAACCACTTGGACACATCCATCACTTGTTGCTGTCCTGAAGAAGTCTTCGCTTCCCATAGAGGTCAACGCTGAGACTCTGCCAATGCCTAGTCTGTCTCTTATTTCTATTGTGCTCTTCTCCTCTCAGGAATATTAACTGAATATTCTCTTTCTTTATATGAGATGCCCAGAGCAGAGCTGAAGTTCTTTATAGATTCTCAGTTACCCACGAGTACTTGGAAATAGACAGGACCAAGAAAACTATGATGGCATTTCATTCAGGAGTTAGCTGAGCTGTGCACGGGTGTATGTTTTTTTTTTTTCAACACTTTTTCATACTTTATCGTAAATTTAATCCCCGAATAAAATTTTTTCAAAAGGCATCAGGACAATCTGATCACCAAAAGTTAGTGTGAGCAGAAGCTAAGCAGGCTGGGGAGATGGCTCAGCCAGCGGGCAGCATGCTTGCTGAGCAAGTGTGGGGACCTGAGTTTGGATCCCCAGCACCCACACAAAAGCCGGACATAGTGATGTGTGTCTGTGACAGCAGTGCTGGGGGAGAGGCGGAACAGCGGATCCCCTGGGGGCTTGCTGGCCAACCAGCCTTGCTGAAATGCTGAGCTAGCCTAGGTTTGTGACACCTTGTGACCAAGAATAACATGGAGAGTGATAGAAGATACCCACGTTGATCTTTGGCGTCCACTCACATACACACACACACACACACACACTCATCCATATACATGTGCACATGTATGCATACATCACACTCACACAGACACACACACACAGAAAGAATGAAAGGAGGGAAGAAGGGAAGGAGAGAGGTAGGGAGGGCAGTGGGCAGGCGGGAAAGCTAAGCAACTCAAGCAAATTAACACAGCAACCTGGTTCCAGCTTTATCAGAAATTCAGGGTCCAAAGCAAAATGACCCCCACCCCCACCCTCCCCCAGCACCTCAAAGAGACAGAAAACCATGAAGTTTCACTATGAATCCCTTTCTGGAACAGATCAGAATCCTTCTAATTTTCTCAACTTGCCTACCCCAGAGTTAATTCTCTCTAAGTCCACTGCCCTTCGGGATGATGACTAGCTGGCATTATTACTTTTGTGACAGTGCTCTAGGCTTCACTGATCTGCCCTTTTTGTGTGGTTCCTACCTCTACACCACAGGGTACTTAGGAGTTTCTGGTAAAGGCCGCTTCCCTGGTGGTAGATCACAGGAGGGGGCAAGCGGTGCCTGCACTCTGTTCTCAGCTCATCTTGGCTGGGCCCTAGGTAGCAGGTGGAGCAGGAGTACAGACTTAGAGAAAAATCAAAATGCTGATAGCAAGGAAGCTCCTCAGTTCTCACCCCAGGGGAGCTCAGAAAAATGTATAATTGACCCTGTTTCAAAGACGCACGCTGTGCATAACCACAGTATGGCTTCGGTGAGGAGTGTCAGGGATGCCATCCAGAAATGATGGGGCGTGCTTGCTTGATGGCAAGCCACTCTTAATTATTCATGGGGGTAGAAGAACCGTAATAACTTGGCTAAATAAATGGCAATGGCAGATTATCTGAGCCTTTCGCGAGAGCCGAGATTAATGTTCCTCACACCTATGCATTTCCTCCTGGAATAGGCAGTACATTGTTTATCTCTGTACAATGGAAAAGTAGGTCAGAAAGGAAGGGGCAATGTGATGGAAGCTGATCTTTATGGAATAGCATGGCACTTTCACACTCTTCAAATAACCAGTCAGCACACAGTCAGCCTGAAGCCCATCTAGTACCTTACATTCAGTTCTTGTGTGGAGGTCAGAGGCCAGCCTCAGGAAGAGCCCCTCAAGGGGTATGCACCCTGTTTAGAAGGAAGGCCCAGGCATTGATGAGGCTAGGTTGGATGACCAGTGAAGAGCAGAGATATGCCTCTCTCATCTTTCCAAAGTGCATCCCAGGTCTTAAGGGTCCCCAGCGGCCACGCACTCACTAGGGGCAGGTACTTTAAAATGTCAGCAGGTGTAGCAGTTACCTGCAACCTCACTAGGGGCGGTACTTCAAGGTCACAGCTGGAACAGCTGTCCATTACACACTAGGGACATTTCCTTGGAAATCTTGGAATTCAAGAGGGATTGATTGTACAGATGACAAAAAAAAAAGTTAAAGATCACCCACCGGACCTTCTGAAACTCCCATGAATACTTGGGGGATTTGGTGCTCACTCTTTTACCAAACTGGTCATGACCCATCTTCACTTTCATACAATGCCCCCCCCCCCACACTACTACAGTATTAGCTATTTACAACTCCAAAGTAAAAAGAAATACATTTTTCGGATTTTGGGGTTGGGGGTGCAAGACGTAGTAAACTTGAAACTGAAAGATGCCTTTTATTCTATGGTTTAGACATCAAAACCTTACAATAGACATACCTCCCTAAATCCCTAAGCCAGACTGCTAAACATATGAATCTTTGTGGGTGGGGGGGATATCAAACTCTGGGGGCACCTTCAAGAGCTTGTTTGACAATGGATAGAAGAGTCTCCAAATTAGAGTGCTTTGCAAAAAAAAAAAAGAAAAAGGGAAAAAAAAAGTTTTCTTCTGACCTTGGAAGTGAGTAAGGACGACGGACGATGGTCTTTTAATTTGCATTCAGATTTTAACAACACAGTCACACAGCACCGGTGGGACCGACGCTGGGTTTCCACTGAAGATTGCTCTTCATTTCATTATGGCTCATTATGTTGATAACTGCCAGCAAGCATTAGAAGTGAGGGCTTTGAGTAATAGAACTGAAATGGCGATTTGAAAACAATACACTTTCTAGCGGAAATACTGCAGCGCTCGAAATTCAATTAGAAGAGGCCAGTATGAAGACAAAGTCAGCGCCATCCATCCATCCGTGGTCTGGAGCTTGGTCCTTTCGAATTCTTGATACCCTCAACCTTCAGAAAACTTTCTCAAATCAAGGCCCTTCAGCCTAGGTCTAGGTAAAATTTTGCTCATCAGTCTTGAGCTTTTCCAGTGCAAGTTGTCTTAAAAGCTGCGATTTGGGGACTATTTAAGACACTAAGTATTAATCAATCACACTGTTTGGAACAGCTGATGGAGTTACTCAAAGCCGTTTACTCAGAGATGGAAACATGGAGGCCCTTCAAGTTGGCAATGGAAAGTCATAATCTCTCATCTGCAGAGTGGCCCTGATCTCCGACACCGATAAATTATCCCAAACAAGTGGAGCGCACAGCAGAAGGATGGATTTTCAACTGAAGACTACAGAAATCCACTCTTCGAACAGGGCTGAGCAGAGTACCAAAATAAAATTGTGGGGTTTAGGGTTTTTTTTTTATGGGGGTATACAAAGCTAGTGACTCCCTCCGTTTTTGCTCACATATTTTGAAATGTATCAGAAATTGCAATGTTACCTTAAACAGAACATTGGCTCAGCCTTCTCCCTACAATCACTGAACACCAGCTAAGCACTAAGGTCATAAAGGACTTCCTGTTCTTGCATGGGAGCCTTCCCAGCATTGAAGAAAGCCAGACTGCATTCCAGAAGGGAAATGCAAATTCAAGGGGAGAAGGGGCTAGCTAGCCTAGTTATCGGACATGTATTTTATTAATAATAATTTAAAAAAGGCCATACTAGAGAGTGTCATGCTATAATCCCAGCTTGAGGGAGGTAAAGGACCAGGAAAGAGTTCAAGGTCATCCTCAGGCAACAGAGAGTTTAAGGCCAGCCTGGGCTACAAGACAGTGAGTGGGTCTCAAAAAAAAATTAAAAATTAATCAATCCTGTTGAAAAAAGAAAAGGAAGTCATGGACTCATATTCCATCCTCAGGTTCATTGCTTTCTTGGGTCTCTGTCTACAGGCAATATTTACCAGAAAACCACAGTGCCTCTCTCCTCTGATGGGGCCTGTGAGGGAATGTGGGAGAAGCATTTACATTTCTGTTCTCTGACATCAATCCTCAGGAAGTCTGAAAGGAGCCACAAAAAAAAAAAAAAAAAAGGCAAAACCCATGCATATAGTGACGCCTCCAATGGTTGTATGACCTCCAACTAACTGGGTTGAGTTGTTTTTCAGAACGAGACAAATGAACTATTTGATTTCTATTAAGGACAAATGTTCTGGATCCTTGACATATCCCTCTAGAATTTCCACTAGCTGAAAGTTACAGTCGTGAAAGAGAATCTCTGAGCTCCAGCCCTTTCGATGGGACTTAGACCCACCAGTCATGTGGTCACGTGTGAACGTGTGAGAAGTGCAGAATTTCAGCCTGACCCCTGTCCTGCTAATCCCCAAGCGGCTTTCATGTGGCTTCCGCCACAGTGATGTGTAGTGGGAGCACAGCTCTAGCTCGGTGTGGTGGCGACTCGGCTATGGTCTTAAATTATTGAAGCTGAGGGGATTAAGTAAGATCATGAGTCTGAGGCTAGCCCACATAATTTAACAAGATCCTATCTCTAATAAAATTAAAAGGAGCTATATATCTAACAGTGGCTGTAGCAACCCCATCTGGCTCAACAGTAGAAATCTTGTTTAGCATATGCATGACCCAGAGTTCAATCCCCAGAAGAGGGAAGGAGGAAAAATAGTAATAATTAATAAAAATAAAGTATCAATCTTTAGCATTAGACACCCTTTTTGAAACAGGTATGGGCTACTTTATTTTTTTTAAAAAAAATACTCAGATTGAAACATCTCATTCTGTCTGAACCATATCTACTCATTTTAGGATAACCAGAGGCTCCCTCAAAAGTCCTCCAACACCAAAGTGTATTCATTATTAAATTCTCCTAATTTTTTCCCGTGGTGTGGACAGTGTAAACTTTTAGGTGTCTCCTTCTGAATTAGCTGGTGCGACTTGTATTTACCTGGTCTAATCAGCCCCCAAGTGAACAAAAACCTGATTTTACAAGCCAGTGGAGCAGAGTCTCACTTTGGCTAGAAGAATGAGTCTCGGAGAGTGTGTTTTATTTCTTCATTAGTGTGCCGTCACAGTGAGCGATCACTAAAGGCTGGCCTGCCTAAGAATGCCGGGGTTAAAGACGGCAGGGCGAACAAAGAAGGTACCTGATTAGCATGGCTGTCAGCACCAGGGAATTGGGTTTGTCACCTGGCTTAACCAACTGGGAAGAACTGATTAGGGGCTGGAATCCATTTGAAAGGATCCCCTGATGTTTATGTTCCCTTCCATCCCCACATCTTGTCAAGAGAATCCGATAAAGCTGGGAATGGGGAGGATTTGTCCGGTGGGTTATCTGAACAAGAGGTTCTTTGAGAAACTCCCACTGTTCCCTCTACACTGAACCGTCTACTCAATCGCTGTAGAGTGAACTTTCTGCAAAGTTAGAAACATCCTCATCCATGCTATATATCTAACAGTGGCTGTAGCAACCCCATGTGGCTAGTCAGCTCTAGAAATGTGGATAACACAAATGAGCAACTGAATGTAGAATATCGCTCATGACTTTCCAGTAGACACACGTTCCTATTGGCTGCGGATTAAACAGTAAGTTTCCACTCTCCAGTCAACAGAAAGGGAGAAATATGATCCTCAGACACAGGTTCTAATCCTGCTGTCTCATCTCGTAATACAGACCCAAGTGTCCCTCTCTCAAAGGAGGGTTTCTAAGGCTTACATAATTAATAAAGTTTAAAAAAATGAACTCTGTAGAGATGTGATATCCATCTTTGCTGCAGAACAGGATTAAAGTCAGATTTTTGAGTCCTACCTGGGGTGCAACGTAGCCAATCATTGCACTGAGTAACTTCATTGTGTTGTCACAAGTCACTGACATTTGTGAAGGGGAATGAATGCCCCCTCCCTGGGAGGTGGTGTGGCCAAGGACTTCCATGACCAACTAGAGATAAAAAAGGACAAAAACTTCTCCGATTCCCAATATGTGTCAGACTGTCCCAAATATTTTCTCAATTACTTTTTAAAACATAGGCATAGATAGTGAGAATCTACTTCACAGAAGGAAACTGGGGCCTGGAGGCATTAAATGCTCTTAGTCACAGGCTTGGTTGGTGCAAGGGAGCTCTAGCTGTCTGGGAAGTCTGGGAGCCTGTCACAGAAACCCTGGGAGCAAGTCAGCAGGACACAGTGATGGTCGGTTTACAGGCACCAAGCACAAGACCTCAGAGCAGAGAAGAGTGGGAAGAATTCAAAGTGGCAAGAAAGGAACCCCTGCAGAGTTGGTGGAGCCTCATTGACCTTTACTCACAGCTCAAAAAGCTCACAACCCTTCCTCCTTAATCTTGGAGAACACAAATGGGGTGGGGGTGGGGGTGGGGGCGTGTCATATCAAATTTTTAAAATTTTGGTTTCAGCAATTGAGTTTAAAAATCAGTATGTTTTTGTTTTTCATTTGCATCTTTTTGGAAGAAAGTTAACAATTTGTTTCTCAAAAAAAAAATGTCACATAGGTATGATGCCTATGGCAAATAGCCTAATACAACACACACACAGCAGTCTCTGGAGGTGTTCTATACTCCCAAGCATCAAGGGGCAGTCACTACATTGGCACAGGCTTACTAGAATGCTAGACGACACACCAGAATCAGGAGACTGAAAACACCCATGCTGTTCAGTGTTAAGTTTCCTGACATTCACAATACAGTCAAACCTTACCCAGAAGGAAGGAAAGAGTCCCTGTGTGGCGAGTAGGTGGGGTACCTCATACAAATAAAGGGCCATTTGGTAAACATCAGCCTGAAATACTTCCTCTTCTGCTTGCTCATGTGCCCCTGGTTCCCAGCAGTCAGGAGCTGTTGTTTGGTAGTGAGTGTAGACAGGGGCAGGGAGCTCATTCTTAAGTAAATCACCAAGTTTAACACTGCATAAAAATACTGGAAAACTCAAGATTTGATCAGGTCAAAGGGTTGGGAATAAGGAGAACCAGCCAGAGAAAGAATTTAGTCTAGGGAAAGCATTGACCAAAAAAAAAGGGGGGGGGGGGCTGGAGAGATGGCTCAGAGGTTAAGAGCACTGAATGCTCTTCCAGAGGTCCCGAGTTCAATTCCCAGCATCCACATGGTGGCTCACAACCATCTGCAATGAGATCTGGCACCCAATTCTGTATACATAATAAATAAACAAGTTTTTTTTTTTAAAAAAAAAGGAAGGTAAAGACATCCTTGCTGCTATGGAAGCATGGAAACATGGAAGCTTAGCCCTTTGCAATCCTTAATCCTGGAAGTTTAATGCTTGATCTGGAAAACCAGGTAAAAGAACCTTCCAGGCGTACATACTATGAGTCCCCAAGATGTGCATGCAGCTCCATCTCTGAGCTGGTCAGGGGCATCTTGGTGCCAGCAGTTACCTAGTTTATAACCAAGAAGACCTACCTTAAATGTCACTACAGTGTGAGTGTGTGATCAAGTTTATCATCCAAAGTGCTGGGCACATCACTTTGTTATAGAGTTTACACCACTGCAACAGTAGGTCCTTGTGATGGTTTGTTGGAGTAGGTGTGGTTTTGTTGGAGGAAGTGTGTCACTGTGGATGTGGGCTTTGAGGTCTCATGTATGCTCAAGCCCCGCCCAGTGAGACAGACCACTTGCTGTTGCCTGTGAGTCAAGAGGTGAGAACTCTCAGCTCCTTCTCTAGCACCATGTCGGCCTGCATGCTGCCTTGATTCCGGCCATGACGATAATGGACTAAACATCTGAACTGTAAGCCAGCCCCAATTAAATGTTTTCCTTTATAAGAGTTGCCATGGTCATGGTGTCTCTTCACAGCAATGGAAACCCTAACTAAGATAGTCCTTTTGTCATAAAAGTCAATCCAGAGGGGATGGCAATTTCACCACAAGTCTGTGATGGACCTGAAACCTCTCTTCTTTCTCCTATTAAGGGTGGTTCTTGATCATGCTACAGAATCAGCGCCCTTCAGCTTCAACTGATCAAAAACCAGGAATGTCTTCCATGTTTAGTGATGCTGGCCCAGACTGGTCCATCTGTGATTTACCATAGTTAAAGATCAAAATAATAGTAGTCATAGTAACAGTAAAACCTAGAATGTACCAAGTAGAGTTGTTTTACTCATTAGACACACATAACCTACACGAGGATGTATAATAACAGCAGTCCTAAGGGAGGTAGAGAGGGTGTATTTCGAACCCCCAAATTCCAACGTGCTCTAGAGTCTGATGCCTTCTGAGCTGAAGAGTGACATGAGGGGACAAATTCCACACTTGACCTCACATGATAGGCTGCCGTGAAAACAGAGACACACTCTAAGTACTTTATGAAGTTACCATTAAGCTATGAGGATAACATGTATGGAACATAAATGAGTTTCATATTTAGACTTGGGTCTCATTCTCAACAGTAACACTTTGTGTAAATGCAAATACCACAAAAAAAAAAATTCTTTCGAATCTTTGAATGTAAAGCTTTTCAGGATAAAGATACATAACATATGCTGTTATTAGCTCCATTCGACAGATGGGGAAATTAAGACGTCAGAGGCTGAGCAGCCACTCTGCTAGTAAACCAAAGTCTGAGAAGCAAGCTCTGAACTTGAAGTCCTATATGCCACATTGCCAGGCTGTGCCCTGAAAGGCGGCCCTCAACTAGTGCAAAACATGAGCGAAATGCCAGGGGCCCATCATTCCTGCCTTGCTCAAGGTCACAGCCGCTGCAAGGTCCGTGGCAACACCTTGGGAACATTGTCCAAATAAAGTGTGAGAGGAGATTTCCCTGTCCAGCTTCGCACCGGGCTTGCCAACACCATCTATTCATTAGCCCAGCATTTATTAAGTGCCTAATATGAAATAAGCATTTATTAGGGTCCTGGCCTAAGTGTTATGAACACAAAGCTATATGATGAAAGCAGGAAGAGGTAAAATGAAAAACCCAAGCAATGACCTCAGAGCACTCTAAACTGTCTCTTACAGGACGGCGGCACATTCCCAAACCCTGTCGTCGTCATCGTCCTCTACCTCTTTCTCCTGTGGTTGTCAAGGTTCCCCCAGCCCTCGATGCAATGGTGAAGCCATTTATAAATTCCATTCTCCGCTGTAATTACACTGTCAGACAACCCGAACACTCACAAAGTAGTTTGTTGGCAGCTGTGCATTTTGAAGGCAACCAGAAAGAGTGAAAGAGAGCCTTTCTTTTCAAAAGCGTTTCTCCTGCTATGATAGAAAGGGGAAGCGTGCTTGCTATCTAATTTGCCCCCTGCAAGGTTATCCCGGGAGCAGTCCTGGCAGCACCCTGCCAGGTGGTAATGAAAGCTGCTGGCATCTCGGAAGACAGGAGACAAGCAAACCACTTACGGGTGCAGGGCATGGAGGCGGCATCGTTGTCAGCTCGGAAGAAGCCGCGGTCACAGGTGCATGAGGTGGCTCCTTCCCAGACGGAGTAGCTGTGGGGTGGACACTTGGCGCAGGTGGCATCCGTGGAGAGAGCTTTGTAATATCCAATTTTGCAAGCTACGGGGAAGGAGGAAAAGGAAAACAAACATGAACCACTGTCAGAAGAACGAAGCAAAGTGTGGAAAAGCATTTCCTTGATGGCAGAAGAGGTGGGGGCGGGGGAGGGGGGGTGTTGTTCATCTCTAGTGATCACCCGGCTTGAAATGCAGGGCAAAGCAGCCTAAAACATGGACTGACAGGGTCTCATATAACCCAGGCAAACTTTCTATTCAGCTGAGGGTGGACTTAAAATGCCTCATCCTTCTGCCTCTACCACCTGAGTGCTGGGGAATCAAACCTAGAGCTTCCTGCAAGCTGGGTAAGCATTCTAGCAACTCAGCCACCCACTCAGCCTCACAGCTTCTCTTTAAGGCTCACTGGCAATTCTGGTTACGTGTCAAGGAGCCTCTAAAGGGCAATGCCTTAAAACTAGTGTGATCAAGCACAATACAGTGGAAGGTTCCTGGAAGGTTCTCTGGAAGCCAGCAGCCATTAGAGGCTCCACGTTGCTCAATCTTACTGTAGCCCCTTTACAATGCACTGGTATTAGCCACACCTTTTAAAGGAAGAACTCCAGTTTCCACCAGGTAATTGTGAGTGTGACACCTTGCACCTGGTTGAGTTTCAGCAGCCATCTTTGACCCCCAAGTGTTCTGCTGCTCCCCCGAACCTGAACTCTCAACCACTTACTTTGGAATTTGAGAGAGGGGGAGGGGTGTCTTTTATTCAATCAACTAGATGGAAATATGGCCAAATGCTAACAAAAAAAATTGGTTGGGGGCTATTTCCTAATTATGGTTACAAAGAGAATCAAATTGAAAACCCAGCAAAGGCATTCATGAGACACGAGCTTGGAAGGCATGAGTCAGCAGAGCAACACAATGAGGACTACTTACAGATAGATTCTGGAATAGTATAAGACAAGCAGCTGATTGAAAAACCAGCTAGTGTGTGTGGTGTTTATTCTCAAGTGCACGAAGCCCTCCTGTGTTTCCCTGCCTCTATTTGTAGCACAGGCCCTCTCCCCTTGCAATGAGCACCGTTGAGGTGAGGCCAGAGAACACAGGTCCACACAGTCCTTTCACGCACCTGACTCGGCTTTCCATGATCTCATCATTATAAACATCACACGGACACTGAGGACTACTTTCCTCAGTAATGTGGAAAAATTCAATAATGCTGCAAAACCTCATCATAAAAATTAATTAAGAGGGCTTTTGCTCCCTTCCCCTTTTTCCTCCTCACACTCTTCATGATTACTCCCCAAACCTATCTCAACCTAAAATAAAAACTGACCAGCACCATCAAGTATTAAGGTCACGGATAAGGACAATGATAATTAAGTTATCCCATAACGTCTGAGGATGGGAAAGAAAATGAGCCACCCACAATTTTCTCAGCATGCTTTGCTCTGTGTTTGCTTCATTTATCATGTTCTCAGAACGTGTCAATACTACCAAAACCCCATCTGGATGAAGGACTCATTGCATATTTTTTCACTAGCCTAACATGCAAGAGACAGCAGCCATCCAGGGATCTCTCTGAAAGGGACAGGTGTATAGCTACCCACACATGCCGGGTTCTCTGTAGAAACAGGACTACAGAGACCTGCAGCCACAGAGAGCTGCCACATTGGTCCACACAGCATTCACTGAAGGCCACCCCTCACCCTCTGGCCTGGCCTGTTGGCATATTCTTCATCATCATCATCTCTCACAATGACGAGTGGTAAGGGACTTTAGTGGGCACTTGGAAAGGCGCGCACACAGTTACTTCACTCTTATTAACCAAAGTTGTTTATGGAATCCCCCTTAACGAGCTAAAACTTTATGGTGTGTGGAGCACCAACAATAAAAGTACTCCCAGATCAATCTCTCTGTTATTTGCTTTTCGTCTTTCATTGGACCGAAGCACCTTAGAAAAACAAATTGCTTTGGTGGCTGTGATTTATGTGTCTCCCAAGTTCATAGGCATCCCATAATTAGATAAGGTTCACCTTGCAAGGTGCTTTTAGTCATGTTTAAGATGGCCCTAGGGTTTTCATGAAAATCTGCAATCCAGACTTTGGGAAGAAGCAGAAGATTAAGCCTCATGGTCCCACATCAAACAGGAAGAGCCCCTAACAGGGACACAAACTCCCTGGGCTCCCCTGCCTTCTAACCCCCACCCCACATCACTCAGTGGTCACAGAAAGCAAAAGCAACTCAAGGCAACTCATGTTGGAACAAGACACAAATGATTTTAATGCCTTTCGGAAAAAAATTATTCTGTGCGTCCCTGGTTAACTCACCCACACTTTCATTTTTTATCATCAAAATCTAAAGTCGCACGGTGAGAGGAGAAGGTGATAATTGATAGAAATTAATCAGTGACCGATCAGTATGATATGAAAACACCACATTCAGAAGCTGGCACGGGGCGGAAAGGTCGTGGCATTCTAATTAGACAACTAGTTACAAAATTCACCTGGAGTTCACAACAATCCTACTGTAAGATGTTTCTTCCAATTTGTGAAAGCTCAAAATTCATTGTACTAGTTAGTTCTTCAGTGAATTCAAAGTGGTGGGGGGTGGGGGTGCATTTCTGAGTTTATGTAGTTTTTCTCTTTTCCTCATTGCTTATATTAAAACGTTACCAAGGATAAATATATATGAGTTTATTTGGGAAATACAAAGTTCTATACCAATTTAGAAAATTGAAAGCTGCTTTTTTCAACACATTGACTATTTTCACTTTTAACTTCTTGCTTTTACAAGCACAAGCAAAAAAAAAAATACAAAATTGTCATTGTGCTATTCTCAGCAGCCCTTGCTACCCTTAACTACATTAAGACCATGTTATTAATATTTCAAGATTCTTAGAAAGGTTCTTTCAAAATATAGTAGTGGCTTTTCACACACACACAGCCATTTTGCTGCCTACATTCAAAATGACCTACTAAATTGATGGTTTGGTACATTTCTTTGCTCTGTGTGGTTCAGCCTTTCAGAATTTAGCCCACAGATGCGTAAGTGCATCCTACATCTATTCACCGGTGTACTTAAGCATCTTAAAAAGCTCGCTATCCCTTTTATTCTCAATGTAATTCCTGTGAAGGATGCACTTGGTACGACACACACTGACAGACACTTATTTGCCATCATTCTCTCTTGGTTGATTGAGAACAGTTACCCTGTATTTTGGAAAGCAAATGACTTCATAAACAAATCCAACATGTTTTGTCGAGAAGCATCTTTCTCCTCTGTTTCTCCCAGGGAAGCTGCTCAGAAAAGCTTGCCTTTGAACAAAGTTCCCCCATAGAGAGATCAACCCAGAACAGCAACGCCAACTTACCATCCAAACCCATTTATCTTTGCCTTATTCACTTCTTTATGCTAAACATGAAATAAAGGGAGATGGGGGATATAAGGAAGAAGGAAGACAGGGAGTGGGAGGAAAAGAAGAAACTTCTTTCATCAGTTGACCTACAACCATAACAAGGTTAACTTTAAGATTCTTCAAAGACAGTAGAATATGTAGCTTTTATTGGCCCACACGTCTCAGCACACAGGAATGTGAAATAGGAAGGTCCCATAAATTCTAACGGCCTGGTCTATGCAAAATGAGACACTGTCTCAAATGGAACAAAAAGCTAATGGAAATTCTGAATTTTAAAATTATCAGTATTGCTTTGTTTTATTTTGATCATAGATGAAATGAGCTGGATGTAGCCACTCATTTAAAAAGACCCTGCACAGAGCATCTGGGTGGCTGAAGGCTAGGAGATTTGGAAGCCAGAGTTCAACACAAAGAACTACAAAAAAAAAAATAAAATGAAATCCTGTATGGATGGTTACCGGCCATTTTTCTTCTGGAATTACAAAAAGATTCACAGTACCTGGCTGTCTTAGTAGTTCATTTTAAACTAATTTGTAAAATAACTGGGAAAGGCTATTTGGGTGGTAAATGTCAAGCATCCATTGAACATTTATTATATTTACGCAAAGTATTTAATTTAACTGCCGTAATAATCCATGTGCTTCAAGTACTAATGCTATTCTGCCGGTGCAGGAATCCAAGGTTGTAAGCAATCCTCAAAGTCATGCAAGCATCAACTTCCAGAGCTCCTGTCCCCCTAGGTTTTATGCACTGCAGTTAGGATAGATATTCTGCAAACTTCTGACTCACATGGAAGGTAGGAAGTACAGAGGTGTCACTCAATTTGCATTGTCCCAATTCGTGCCTCACTGGTGCCTTTGACAGCCATACTGTCACCCGTGATCCACTGTCTGGTCTAAGATCGTCCACGGCTGTCACTTCCCTACTAGGAAATTGAGGGTGAGGATCGTCTACAGAGACCAGCTAGAGGAGTGAAATATACTCCAGACCTCAAGCCCCACCCGCCCAAATAGCTCCTTCATTTTACATTGATTATCTATTGGATTCACCAATAGTTTGAGTAAATAATGTCACCACCTTGCATTTCATCTTTTACGGTATTTTTTAGGGCCTGTGGAGATCACTGAGTGACTACAGTCCTTGCTGCATTCAGCAAGAGGGTCTGAATTGGGATCCCCAATACCTCAACAAAAAAAAATCAGGTGCGGTCGTCATGTGCCTGTAAATCCCAGGCTATACTGGAGCTCAATGGCCAGCCAGTGTGGCCAAATCAGCAAGCTCCAGGGAGGCCTGTTTCAAAAAATAATACTGACACTCGATGTAGACCTCTGACCTCCATGCACACTTGCAAATACACATAAACATAACAAAAAAAAACATAACAAAAAATGTATGTACATACAATTGTTTTCCAGTGAGACCGCTAAACACCTAAAACTTACTTTTCAAGTTTTCCATTGTATTTCTCTTGTGTAATAGTGCTCTGGAAATGGTAGCATTGAGCCTGACACACACACACACACACACACACACACACACACACACACACACACACACACTTGTAGAAGTAAATACACTAAGTGGTGGGGCTATCCCAGCAGCACCCAGGAAACTTTATCAACACACCCAGAACCTGCCTCAAAGAACATGATCAATGTCCTCAAGCCCAGCTTTCAGGTAGCTAATCTCTATGTAAAACCTAATTTGAATTACAGTCCAAACTCATAGGGGTTAAAGGTTACCTTGCCAGGTAACAGACTGGTCCTTCAAATAGAGCCTCCAGAAGGTGAGAGAAGAAATTCCAACAGGAACTCCCTAAGGAGAATGAACCATTTATGCAAACTGGTCCCCAAGGAGTATTTGGCTTTTGGCCCAGAGGCCTCTCTCCACTTTTCCCTCTGGATGAGATAGAGGTGTGCACTTGCTGCCCATTACCTACCAGACACAGCTTATTTTGTTTATTTAGAAGTTTATACATTGAAGCCACTTACTGACTGTTGTAATAATAAATCACTTTTCTAATTACATGTTCACTTATATCATAATGTAAGAACAAATGATAAGGAAACTAGCTTGTATGATAAAAGGATTGCTGCTTTCAACATTTTATAAAAATGCACAAGTCCCAGTAACATTTGGCAAAGCTGTAAACATTAGCTGCTAACCCTCTTCCTGGTACAGATTGGGAAACTGAGGCAAAAAAAAAATCAAGGACTAAACACAAACAAGGTTGGCTTTCTCATCTAAGCAATGTAATTGAATGCTGCTAACATCTTCTCTTACTTCTAGAAGCTACAGGGTGACAAAGACTGACAGCCATTACAGGAAGGAAGCTCTGGTTCAGGACACACAGGTAAATAGGACCAAACATTGCCAAATATGTATCATTCAAATCACGTTGCTATATTGAGACTAAATGAAAGTGGACCATTAGAAAGATCTTAAAGATTAGCTTTCATTGGAGTCAGCAGGCTCTTCTGTGGAGCCAAATAGTAAATAACTTAGGCTTTACAGGCAAGCTCGAAGAAGAAAAGACTATGTAACAAAATAGAAAACAAATTGTTAGTGGTTCGATTTGAAATGATTGTAATAGTTAATTACTTTTTTTGTATTAGATATTTACTAATGAGAACAGAATTCTTTATTGGAGATATAACATTTCTCTTAATTGGTCTTCAAGGAAAGTGTTTTCTATTACCAAATCAATTGCAAATGCCATCCATAAAAACATTACTAGCTTTTCAGGTCATATAAAAACTGGTAGCAGGCTGGATTGGGCTCAGGGGGCTCTATACTGTCAGCCAATGATCGAGATAGACACTCTAAAATGAATGCCTTGCCCACAGTTCTTTTCTAGAGCATGTGAGAAAGGACTGGAATGTATGGCCCCAGCTCTTTGTTTGAATAAAGAGCACTTGCTAACAGTCACTGCAAAATAGAAAACTTCCTATCAGCCTATCTTACTGGAAACAATTACTACTATACACTTTTAAATTGATTTTTCTTCCCTTGATTAAATGATGTAGCCTGACCTGGTGCGGGGACAGTTGTTACCCTATTTTCTGATCCCTTTCTTTTAAGGTCTTTCAAAATTCTACAACTCGTGTACTTTAAATTCCCATCTTTCTTGTCTTGAGCACTCAGAACTGGAATGGGTCATCTACATCATAAAAGATCCGGATCTGGAAATGCACACCCAAGATCTCTGAATACAGGAAGCAGGACACTGATGAGTTCAAGGTTAACCTCAAGTAGCAGTGAATTCAATCCAGATAGGGCTAGATGACTCTGTTTAAATAATAATGATGGCAATGATAATGAGGGTGATAGGAGGGAAAGATGGCTCAGATGTTAAGAATGCATTGTTCTTGCAGAGGACATGAGTTCAAGTCCCATCACCCATGCTGGGCAGCTCACAACTGTCTATAACTCCATCTCCAAGGGATTGATGTTTCTGGCTGTAGTAGGACCAGACTTGCATGTACATATCAATACACAGAAACACACAGGACCTGGGTTCATATGTCAGCTCACAACCACCAGTAACTCCAGATTCAAGGAATCCAATGCCCCTTTCTGGCCTCTGTGGGCAGCAGGCATGCCCATTTGTACATGGGCATACATGGAGGCAAAACACTCATACACATCAAATAATTTTCTTAAGCTGTAGTTATAATGATGACAGTGATGGTACCGGTGTTTGGCTCCTGAGTGACTAAGAGCATAATAAATGTATCTGCAACCAGTGACTCTCTACAGCATTGGGATCATTTCAGCTCCAAGTCAGACAGGCGGAGAAGGGCCTAAGAGCTTGGTTAAGATATATAACTTGAGTTACACACTTAGATTATGCTGGGGATTCCTAAGCTCTTGTTTGTGACATTAGAGGACCAAGAGCTGAAGCTGAGGACCACCTGAGGCTAAGTTCTTAGCATGCTAAAGCTCAGTAAATTCTAACCTTAGTTTAGTGTTTTCTGCTCTTGCTTCTCCAAATAACATAGGGATTTAATTAAAGCCCAAATGCCAGGCTCCATGTTTATGATTGTCTGGTGGGGCCTAAGAATGCCCATTTCTTTAAAATTGAGGCTAAGGAAACCCCACTCTGAGAGCAACTGTCCAGTTACGAACAGATCCATCTCTTGTGTGTGTGTGTGTGTGTGTGCGCGCGCGCGCGCGCATACTCAAGTGCCTGTGGAGCAGGGCCAGGTTTCAGGAGCCCTGTCTTTATCTGTCACTTTATCTTCTTTTTTTGAGACAAGGTCTCTCACGGAACTTGGAGCTGGGCTGGCAGGCAGCAAGCCCCAGAGATCCTGCCTTCCCTGTTCTCTGTACAGCTAGGGTTACAGGTACACACACAGCTACATCAGGCTTTTAACATGGGCACAGGAACCTGAACTCAGGTCCTCATTCGTGTGCAACAAATACTCTTACACTGAACAATCTCTCCAGCCCCATCTCTTAATGAAAAAGGTCAATGCGTAGTTCAACCAAATAAGTTCAAAAACATTTCATTCCCCACCACACCCCCACACATAAACACTACAAGAACAATTTCTTTTTAAATCAAGAAGACTAATAATAGGATTTGCAGTTGGGAGGGGGTATGTTATCAGAGATGTGACATCTTTGTAATACATGCATAAATAATCCATAATCTGCCCGAATAATCTGCCCATAACACTTAGAAGACAGAACTGAGTAGAGTCTCTTTATACGAATGTTAAAAGGTCCTGCTCCAAGAGGACCAGGCACCAGAGTGAATGGCTCTAGACCCAGAACTTGGGAGCATGAGCTTCAAGGATCATCTGGTCCCTGGAGTTTAACACCAACTTGAACAAGAGTGAGGCCTCATCGCAACACCCAAATTCAAAGCAGAGTCACCAAACACGCACTGTCTCAAACAGGCATCCCCTGACATCAACCCTGTGACTGTCTGAACTGTTGCCTTTAAATACTATGTACCTGGACTCCTGATCATTGCTTTCTTCCTACACATTTCCAGCTCCTTGATGATAAGTTCAGGAAGGTAAAACCAAATTGTTTTTAAAAGTTACTAAATTCCGTAACTGTTTGGGCAATGTCTAATATACACTCTGGGAAACATAAGAAGTGTAGCGGAAAGTTTTCCATGCAGAGGAAAGTTGGCTTTGCAGGAAATATTTGGGCAATCTCTAAGGGATACACTGTGTAGTTTTGAAGGCTCTAGCTTGGTACAGGGTCCTCCTTGGGACTCCCTTCTCAAAGACTCTCAGGGAGGTAGTAGACACACAGAGATTCCTGACTTTAACCAAGTTTATCAAGGGATGGCTGGCCATTCCTTCTTTAAAAAGCTCAGGATATTTGGGCCAGAGATAGTCTGTAAAAATCAACAGAAAGAATGTAGTAAAGGACGATGTGGGCAAGAGAAATGATCTCTTACCCTACAATTGTATCTCTTCTGCCATCCTTTAAAACTGTGTAATAATTCATGCCCACCATGGCGAAGACTAGGCTTGGTTCCTAGTCCTACCATGACTGGAGTTTAGGGAACAAAAGCCCAGGCTCCAGCAGCCCTAACAACAAGTCTGGCTTGGTTGCTGGCTTCATTCTGCAAAAAAAACCTAGTCAATGTGATCACCTAGGAAGGGGAACAGAAACGGGGGCCCGGTGACACCCACCAAGTCCAGAGAAGAGCAGAGAGGTGGGGGAAGTGGTATGCATAAATAAGCGGGCCCCACCAAGGTGTCCTCCAGTCAGTGACCAGTCCCTCAATTGTGGATGGGTGAGGTGGTCCAGAAGTCTTTCTTGCTTTAGCAATAACAAGGGGCGGGTCTCAGGAGGTGACTACCTCTGCTCCAGGGTGTGGTCCGCCCTCATCGATAACTGCCCACATCTGAGAACACTGGATTCCTGGAATCCAAGGTGACTCAAGAGAACGGCTTAAGGACAAAGACTCATCTCGGTGGCAAAGTACAGGGGTCAGGCAGAGGGAGGAACAGGAGATGAAGGCTTCCATCCTGCTCCTTGTCCCCGGGTGGTGGGCCCAAGTCAAGTCGATGCTTTGTAGCCAAAGCAGCTTCTAACTGTCTGCTTCGCTAGCTTTTATTGGATGTGTTAATTTAGACAAACACTCTAACTATGTAGCCTTTCTGTAGAGATTGGTTAAGACAATACCCAAAGGAATGAAGCAATGTGGATGTGTTCACTCAGAGTTACCCCGTGGATGAGGCAAAAATAGGGATAAGCCATACTGAATTTCTTCATAATATTAGTTCTTTTTTAATAGAACTGAATACAATTTTTATTCATTACAATTTTAATCCACCCTTACTAAAAAAAAACAAAGAAACAAACAAAACAACCAAGACTGAATTAAGCTCACAGCAACTACAACTTATTTAATTGCAAAATAAGTAGCAGGTAATTTTTATTTAAAACTGTCTAGTTAGATAAGTCACTGGGTGGGGTTCTTGTGGGTTCTTCTTTCCGCCAACAGGACACTCCCTCTCTTCCTACAGGCCCGGGCCTATCTGGGTTCGCCATTGCCTTGCATTGCTTCCTCTCTTTACAGCTAGCTTTCAGGGAAACAGACAAGAGAGAACAATGGCAGAAAGAAGCTGTGTCAAAAATTGCCTTGCTCTTTCCTGAACAGCAGTATAACCCCATAAATAGGTCGGTAATTCCAAAATGTCAGATGTGGTTGGTGTTCACATGAGGTGCGGTAAATTCTCCAGAAGCAAATTCAAATGAAGCTTGCTCATTTTAAATCAACTCCATAAAAGTTGTTGCACACTAGAAAAGGGGACTCCCATGAAGAATACTACTGTGGCACTAGGTGGAGAGTTAATGCATCCAGTTTTGACGGGCCAGGGTTGAAAAAGTACTTCCTGAACTTTCAAATGCCCACTCCATTTTCTCTAAAGAGGAAGCTACCTTGTGTGTGTGATAGACTCCAATAAGAATGTGTGTTCATGGAGATCAGAGGCTGACCTAGGGTACTGGAGAGGATCTAACACATCTTGTTGTTGTTTTTTTTTTTTTTAGTAGGTCTCTTTCCCACTGGGACCTGGACAGGTTAAGCCAACCAGTGGGCCTGGTGTTAGAGACAAAAGTAAGAAGAATCCTGATGTTAAGGAAAACATCTGGGCAAAGCAATTCTTTTTGCAAAAAGGGTGCGGTATAACCGGAACCGGACTAGCTTAACAACGGAGTCATCTTCCATGCGCATTTCGGGTGGGGATAGGAACAAATGTATAAATTATTTCAAACCGATACAGTGGTACCAATTTTAAAACAGAAGCTAACAACAGCAACCTGTAATCACAATAAGGGTTTTTTTTTCCTTTCTAATTTTAAAACATGTATTCTGCTAAATAAAGATCCCTCCCTCCTACTCTAATCTGATTCTCGTTTTCCCACTCAGGGCACTGAAATTTTGCTATCTAAAAAAAATACAAATCCCATATGTGAGTACCACCGGAAAAACCATCAGGCTGGTGGTACCCCAAAGCCTTACCGATCTTCAAATTTTAAATATTTCTCCCCTTTCCTGATGACTTTCCTTCTGAATTTTACATGAGACCCCTATGGCTTTCTGTGGTAAAGAAATCATAACTTGATTTTTCTCAATTGATTTCATAAAAAAACCAGACCTTGAATGAATGAATCTATAAAAACAAATTCAAGGTCAAGAAAAAGATGGAAGCACTTGCTTGCCCTATATAGATAGACTGAAGTTTGTGTTATTTAAGGGCTGAAATTTTAAAAGAACCACATTATACAGAAAAGCCAAGGCTGGGGCTGGAGGAATGACTCAGCAGCTAAGAGTATTTGTAGCTCTGGCAAAGGACCTGGGTTCAGTTCCCAGGCCCCACAAGGTGGCTTCACAACTATCCCAACTCCAGTTCTAGGGGATCCAACATCTCCTGGCCTCTGCAGACACCAGGCGTGCATGTGGTACACATATATACATGCAGCCAAAATGCTTATACACATTCAATAAGTAACTCTTAAAAAAGAAAACGAGAGGGATAGGGATCTAGTCACGGACAGAGCACTTGCCTCACATGCCCAAGGTCCTAAGCTTCACTACTGCAAAAAAGTTGATTAATATGAAGAAAGCCAACTATTTTAGGATGAACTAAATGTTAAAAATGCTAAATTTGTTAAACAAACGTCTACCTTTGGTTGCAATGTGAAATTACTCAAAATAATTGGTGAGACTTTGAAAAGACTTAAATGAAAGCTGCCATCTCACTGTCCATCCGTACTGAGGGCACATCTGTTATAGGCAGGACTTGTCAATCAGGAGCCACTAACAGTGACCTTGATCCCCCATGACATTTTACAGAGCATGGGGTTTTTCGATGAGTTTCTATTGTCTTCTTCACCCTTTGCTACTTGGGGTGCATGCAGACGCTTAGATCATTCGACCCACTGGTGACAAGCAACAGAGACAGCAGCTGCTCCTTCCTCGTCCCCTCCCCACTCTCTCCCAGCCTGAACTTAATGCCAGGATCAGTGTGGATTTGCATCATTGTGTAACAGTTGCGTTTACTATGAGCTATGCGGGCTGGTGCAGCCACAGAGCTATCCGTGTTCCAACAAGCACTCAACAACCCTTTCATAATGATCGTCAGCAATCATGAGGGTGACTTTACTGAGCATATTCTAAGAGCTAAGAGGCTGAGACTACAAAGCTATTTATTGTCACCACGGAGGGAGCAGATCACAGTTCACTCTCACATCTGAAGGGTGATATCTAGTAGAAGGGACTTAAGATTTTTCAGGGGAATTCTCCCTATACACCTCACCTAGGCGATGCGCTGTAGAAGTAACAGTAGGAAAACCAAAAACGTGACACAGCGGAAGAACCCTGAGTATCAATCAATCAGCTGGAGAAAAGGCTCCTGCAGGAAGTCAACTCCATCTGCAGAAGCCAAAACAGAAGTTATTGATTGTCAAGGGAACCAATGGGGTGGGCACTGGTGGTGTTTGCCAAGCTGGGGATTTGCACACGAACCTAGAGGAGGCAAAGCGCCTTGCTTCTGGTCCTAACTTTCTAGTGAAGCCTCGTTCGCTTAGCCTCTCTGCTCGTTTCAAACTAAAGGCTGCAAAGGAGCCTGGGAAGGAATGAAAGATGCTGTAAAGCTGGGGCCAGAGCAAGAGAAACACCTGTTAAATAATTATTTGATTAACTCAGGCAGCATAGCTAGTCATTGTCACCCAAACGACTTTATAGCCAGAGCTGTCACCGGCCATGATTTATGCTTCTGAAATGACTGGAGTCATAACTGCCGACTGAGCTTCTTTTTGTTATGCTGATGGAGCCTGAGGATTTCAGCGGGGAGAAAAGAAAGGAGGGTTGAAAGAACTCACTTTCCCCCACTGCTGGTAATTAGCAGTGTCTTCCTGGTCTCTGTGGAGGTTTTGGATCACTGTCACCTTCGTGCCCTTCAAGCTTTTCATGTGCTGTGGAGTTTTTGAAAGAGAATTTTAAAGTTCTGAGTCTACATGACTTTTTTTTTTTTTAAAGTGATTTATGTTAAACAGATACGATCATGCTAAACATCTGGTTTGGGTATGACATGTTAGCGGATTAAGGCTTTTATATAACTCTCTGCCAGCATTTAATGTTATATGTGTTGGTTGGACTATTTCAGCATTGCTTGATGTCTGAGGAGAACAAAATAAAACCTCTCCGGGAGTTCCCTGAAGAGACCTCGTCTAGACCAAGTGAAATTTATGGAGAAGCTGCACTGTCTGCTTTCAGACTGATGAAGAGCAGAAGAAGGGGTTGTGGCAAAGACAAGCAGCCCCAACACCTGGGACGGCACCGATGATCTTGCTAATTCACAGGTATTGCCAGTACCGACTCGCCATCTTGCACCATCTGAACTTCCATGCACCCCATGATACTCCTGAAAGCTGAGTGTCTGTGCGTTTGTGTGTGCATGCACACAATTTTATGGATTAAGAACTCATCAGCTGGAGGTGTCACTGTCTCAACAAGTCAGTCTAAACGGCTAGTCAAATCAACGTCTGGCAACGGAGAGCTCATCCACTTGACAAGCAGCCCACCCGAGGTTTACCTGTGGGCTCTTGACTTTACCACATGCCTAAAGAAGAAGCCAGGAGATAGGCATTCAAATAAGGAAGTACTGGTCTTTAGCTGCTCGTGACAGGCTGGTAAGTGGGGCTGGTCCCATCTTCAGGGGCCCTGGGAGGTTCTGCAACAAGTGCTGTGGCAGCCCCTGGCAGCCCAACCTCCTCTGTCATCAGATTGAATTCATGGGAAAAGGCACGGTGCCAAAAGTGCTCGCAGGTGAATTCTTTGTCCCTCTCAAGTACATCTGACTTACACTGTTGACTTAAAACAGTGGTTATCTTTTGTTGCGGAGGATTATCGGTTAGGTCAGAAGATCACTTCCAGATGTAAATAATAAATCACCAACAGGAATGTAAGGGAAATAGCAAGTCACAGATTACGCATTCGTTCATTCTCAATTAATATTCCCCGTATCAAAGGAGAATAACTGGGGTGAAAACACAATATTAACGAACACTGCGTGATGCTGGCGTGTCCCCAAAATGTTGGGTCATGAAGGAAGAAAAAAGGATAGGGAAGAGTCTTTCATAAAACCTGAGTGGACCCATGTAAAGAAAACAGAGGCTTAAAGTACCTGGTTTTTCCCACTAAGTAAGGAAGGGAGGGGAGGAGGGAGGAAAAAGCAAAGAAAGGAAAAGAGACCGGAAAAAAAGGAAGGGAAGAACAGAGAGATAAGGAAGAAAGAAGAAAGGAGTAGGGTGGTTGGGGGGAAGGGCTGGAGGGTGGGAGGAGGGAGGACAGGGCAATCCGTGGTCAATATGTAAAACGAATAGAAAATTAAATAATTTAAAAAAATATGAAAAGGTATTACAAATTAAAAAAAAAGAGAAGAAAGGAGTAATGGGAGGAAAAGAGAAAGGCAAGGGAAGGAGGGAAGAGAAAAAAGAAAAGACCAAATCAGAATAACTACCAAGGCCGAGCGAAGCTTGTCTGAATTCACCCCAGAGCTATAGAGTGTTTACTCATTCAAACAGAGCTTTAGATGGCCTCCAAAAACAAAGCACTGGACGTTGAAAAGGTTTTCTAAGGGTTTATTCACAAGATGCAGTGGACCTGGATTCTGGACAGGGAGGTTCTTGATGTTCACTAGCGACACTTCTTATTTATTCATCTCCAAGTAGCTTACAAGCTCCTTCCAATCAGCCAGCCTTCGCAAGTAGATCATTGTTTTGTGTTCCGAAAACCGAAACAGTAAGACCTGCATTTTATTTACTACAATGGAAATTCTAATTTTTTCCCCTAGCACAGAGACTGGACCTTTCTGAACCAGGCTCAGATTTGAAGGGAAAATGGTGACATCATAAATCCTTCTCCCAGGGGGAAAACCATGTTGTAAGGTAGGGTGGATACACCAAGAGCAACTCACAGCTGTCCCCTCCAGGCAGGTTAAGATTCCACAAGTCATGTCAAACACATAACCAAGAATCCATTCCTCTTGTAGGCAAACACTGAAGTGGCCAGGAAATACGGAAGTGGGATATAGCAAATGGAAAAGATGAGTCTCTTCCATCCCAGCCTTGGCATTTACCAACTTATTGTGTATATATACATACATACATACATATATATATATACATACACACACACACACACACACACACACACACACACACACACACACACACATATATATATATATATATATATATATAAATATAAAGAGTCTCACTATGTAGCTTTGGTTGGCCTGGAACTCCATATGCCAGGCTGACCTGGAATACACAGAATACCTGCCCCTGTGCTGGGATTAAAGGCGTGTGTCACCACCGCCGCTGGCCAGTTTTACACTACACTTCTAATTCCCTGCTCTTCCCACACAGGCAGTGGCTCTGAACCAATCTAGGATGTTTTAAACTTGGCTCAGAAGCTCGCACTCCAATCTTCCTCCCAGGACTGATTGGTGTGGTGTTCCTGATAAATTCACTCTTCAAACTCAACTTTAACTTACCTGTCTTATGATACTCCCAAGGCTCGTGCATTTTTAATTTTTAAAAAATTTCCCGGCCCCCTCCCATATAGGGGTTATTTTGAGATCAGTCTCACACTATGAGGCTGGTGTAGAACTGACTGTACAATGAACTAATAGATTGGCCTCAAATTTACACCAATCTTCCTGTCACAGCTTCCTGAATGTTGGGATTATGGAGAAGAGCTTTCCACACCCAACAGGTGCTATGGAGCAGTTAGACACATATCTGTGCCCAGATCAGCATGAGAGAGGATGATAGTCAAGGTCTGGGCTTTCATGGGCACACATGGCAAGCATAGAATTCAGCATGTGAGGAGGATGGAGCTGGGAAGTCAGCTAAGAAAGGGCCAGGAAGAAGGAAAAGTGCCTGAGGAAGCAAGCAAGGAGCCAGGAATGAGTGTGGAAGACGGAGCAGAAAGGAGAAGCTTGCTGTCCAGAGCTTTGAGAAGAACGCCAAAGCCAGGACCCGAGAAGACAGACATATGTAACAGCCCTTAAGTCTCAGATGCCAGCCTCAGAGTGGCAATGGGATCTGGAGCTAGGGATCCCATTGGCTAGGGCAGGTGCTTGCCTTCCATGTACCCTGGAAAAAGATCCCAATGGCTATTGGAATGTGGGCCACCCAAACTATCCCTGAGACAGAGGGTCTTCTGAGGTAACCAAGAGAGTTGGGTGGAGGAGGTGGGGGTAGGAGTCAAGTTCCCTATCAGTGACACAGGAGACAAACCTTGCTCTTCTTCACTCTCAGAAAACATTCCCTTAAGTAGACCTGAGATTCCAATCAAGTGACACAGGAGAGATTTTTATTTCCCCTTGGCCCTGTCTCTCTCCATGAGTCACGTCTAGATACACCTGCGCAGGGCCATCACTTCCACAGCTAATTAGGCTCAAGACGCCTCTTATACCATAGCCTTTAGGAGGTTGGAATCAGG
Source organism: Peromyscus californicus insignis (assembly GCF_007827085.1). Lineage (NCBI taxonomy): Eukaryota > Metazoa > Chordata > Mammalia > Rodentia > Cricetidae > Peromyscus > Peromyscus californicus. The sequence goes on from NW_026294514.1 coordinate 30,338,326, forward strand.
CCTCATCCTGACCACTTAAGGAGAGCCACACCTTGATAACAGCCTCATGACAGTACCATGACTCCCAGGGACCCACCAGGGGCCAGGTTCCTGGATATGATTCAAACCGGAAATCAGCGCAGCTGGTGAGAAACTGTGAGGGGTGCCAGTTCTGAAGGAAGCATCATTACAGGTTTTTGGAATGGCATCAGGTAGCTACCAGTACGGGCAGTGTTGTGCTGGTATTCAGGTAAGGTACTCCTTTCTTGTTGCCTCACTGACAGGTAACCTGACCTAGCTATGAGATGGCAGGTAGACTGCCAGCTGGTATCTGAAAAAATGAGGTTGTCTGTTTTAGATTTGCTTCTGCATTCCTTCTTTTCTTGATAGCTCCTGATTTAGGAACTTCGAGCTTTATCTCAAAGGTACAGGAAATGAGACCCTTTCCCAGATGCTTAAAGCTACCAGAAAGTAGGAATGAAGTCTCGTCTACAGATCACTTCCTCCCCTACTTTGCTTTTTTTTAAAAGACAGAATCTATATAGCCCAGGCTTGCTGGGAACTCAAGCTCTTCCTGCCTCAGCCTTCCAAGTCCCAAGATTACAAGTGTGTGCCACTGATTCCCAGCAAGGGCCGCTCCTCAGTGTTGTCTCCACAACTGTCTGTAACTCAAAAAAAAAAAAGCACAGTCTTTTGGAAATCTGTGGTGCATGTCCCTCTGCAGAACACACTCCAAGCTGTGCAGCAGCAGCAGCAGCAGGAGGAAGTATGCCTGTTCTATTTGCTGTCTGAGCTCTGGTGATTCCAGTGGTTCTTGGGGTCCGCTCACCATCCCTACCGCGTGCTCACCAAATACAATGAGCGAAGCCATCCCGCTGTGTTTAACGTCTCCATGTGGATGACCACCCCTAGCACCTGGACATAAAAGGCTACTTGGATGACCCACCCTCCAGCTACAAGCTACACAAGGATTTTTTTTCAGGTTCTTTTGCTTGTTCCTCTTGCCTTTGTGACTTGCATTTCCCGTCAAATGGCCTCCCGATAGTACCGGCTCTGTTGGAAGTTGCCAAACGGGAAGCTGGGACAATCCCACCCCAGGCAGGCAAAAAAAAAAAAAAGGATTGCTGATAATCCCTGCTGGCTGGGAGGGGCAGGGGAAAAGGGCTTTCTATGGCCTCTTGTTATAGAAGCACTGGTCACCTAAGGGTTGTAAAGAGCCTGGGGCTCTGATCGCCCACCAGGAAACATCTAGAGGACAGAATCGTTTTTGAAAAGTTACAATACTTAGATCTGAATAATTTTCTGAAGCGAGATAGCAGTATCTTGGAGGGTGTGGAGTTGATAAGGAAAGACAGAAGCCCTATCCCAGGCAGGCTTGGGAGCCCAGGCAGATAGGATTAGAGATAAGGTCCCAACTGGGTTAGTCACACCCTCCCACACACAATTCACTTGGCAAACTCTCACTGCCACAGCAGGTCTCATGCTTCAAGCAGAAGGCAGTACAGTCCAACACCCAGGGTGCCTAGAAAGGTAGTTTCAAATAATCTTTTGAAAGTTTTATCCAAAAGGTCTGGGAATAACAAAATATGATCAGTTTTTAAAAACCGAGAATACCACACTCCTGTGGTCACAGAAGAAGCCAAGTTTCCCCTACTGAACTTTCTGGAAAGGGGTCAGAGACAACAGAGTCTCAATTTGCTTTGAAGTGGAAAGCAGGAGGTTATTCCAACACAGGAAATCAAGGAAAGGAAAGGGGATGGAGAAGAGGGGACCACTGACAGAGTCAGGAGACCCCAAGCCCCTGCTTCTGTTCTCAGGCCAATCTGCTATTGGTTGCCTTCCTTCCTTCCTTCCTACCTTCCTACCTTCCTTCCTTCCTTCCTTCCTTCCTTCCTTCCTTCCTTCCTTCCAAGACATCTTACCTAGGAGGGCTCTGGTACTGGTTAGTATCTGTGTCAGGATTTAGGAAGAACAGTAAAGATCAATGTATAGTGTATTCTAGAAGAACCAAAATAAACATTCAAATACAGGCCTGAGCACTCTCATCAAAGAGCCCTATCAAATAAACAAAGGCTGTTTGCCTCTGCTACAATCTGCAGGGTCCCAGAAGGGTCTGGAACTAAAATCTTTTCCCTTAATCTAGAGTCTTTTTCTCCCTTTTCCTCTTTACGGGCCGTTATGGAAATCAAAGGATTTTAAATACTCATTTGGGTAATAAATAAAATGTTCACAGATGATTATGCCACAATCCCTAATATGCCCCCCCCCCCCCCCCCGTCCTATATGCTATACAATTCAAAGAGGAAGAGTTAAATAAACTATGGTTCCCATTTGGCGTTCGGCCCCCATTTGTCCCTTAAATGCCCTACAACTTCAGTAGGAGCAGACTACACACCATTTGTTCTCATCTCCATTGGTGCTCACACATTCGCAATAGCAAATGACTAAGGTTTTAACTCCTTTCTGAAGCCTAAAGGCAGGCACTCCCTCAACCTTCAAGCATTACAGCACTCAGGAATCAGAATTCAAATTTATGCTGGTATGCGCACTACTTCTGCCTTTATGTACTGAACACGCACCCACTTCCTTTATGACTCAGCCCCAAATGGGGAGTCCGAGAGAACGAACGGGGTTTCTCACCTTCATCTCTCTCTCTTCTTATGTAGGAAGCTTTAGAGTCTCACCAAACGTTGTGAGATGTTCATTGCAATTTTTCTCTTCCATCCCCGCCCCCCCCCCAAGACAACTTCTCACTTCGTAGCCCAAGCTAGCCTTAAACTCATGATCCTTTTGCCTCAGCCTTGAAGCGCTAGGATTTCTAGTCCATGCTATCATACCTGGCTTCTCAAATCTTGTTTCTGAAAGTTCAGGCAATCTCTGACTTTTTCCCCTATAAGTTGATGATTCTGAGCAAATGAAAGAAAGCCATCAATCATCCTTAACATTCATGTTTTATAATGACATGATAACATTTTGATGAACCCCCTTGACAGTTCTACTTTTAGTATGCATTCTTTGAGAAATATACAATGGCACATTTAATGCCTCTTTAAAATATATTTGCATTTTAACTTTCATAGCGTCTGCATTCATTTGAAAATTTCCTATGGCTCATATTTTATTATATCCCACTCTTTGATGGTCTTTCTTTTAAACTGTGTTAAGCTACTTAAAAAAAGAGGGAGATTATGAAATAGTTATTATTTCACGCACAAAAATGCTTGGTGCATGGAACATTAGCCCAGAGAACTTTTATATGCACTCCTTCCCTATTCTGAGCTGTTCAGACTGACTGTCTTTTCTACCTACCACCGTGACGTCCAGAAGTCAACTTCACTCCAAACTTGGGCTTGTGTTAAGGACAAGGAGAAAGCCATATCCAAGACCTATGGACATCTCTTCTGTTTAGATGTTACAAGCTATTCAAAAGTAGACTTGAGATTGTCTCAGGGTTTCCAAACCAAATGCCAGAGACCGTAAGAACCCTATAACTCAGATTGGGGGAGGGGAAGTGGAGCCTGTTATCAAAAGAAGGGTGTGAGCTTAGCTAGAGGTTCTTGAGACATTGAAGTCAAGATGTTTAAGACACAACTGGAGAATACAGATGGGATCCAGAGGTCAGCCTGCCCACAGACAGTGGGAATAAAGACTAGGAGCTCAGGAGCCAGGGTCTTGCAATGTCCTATTTCGAAGGCAAATGGAGGGGGAAACAACAACAACAACTAAGAAACCTTGGCAGACAAGAAACCCAGACAGAGGTAGGACTGGGAGGGACTAGACCAGGCATACTCATCCCCCAAATCTCAGTCAGTCTCTCTCACCCGGCCATTGCCCACTATACCACTCTGATGACTTATCTCCTAAGAATTTCAGCCCCAAGTCTACAGACCACCTCTGTGTTCACTGAAGAATTAGCAGGGAGTGTGAAGAAAGCCCAAGAGACACCAGCTTCACACCATCAGAGAGACAGTAGGGCAGGCAAGAGTCACAGACTTTCAAGATGGCCGACGTCAATAATCAGGTCCTCTGGCCCAACCATTGTACCCAAGAAGCCACCCCGTTCCCCCTGTTCCATTTGCACAAGTTTTACCATCTAATCATGTTCCTGGTCTGTTCAGTCATATTTAAAACGGTCATAAACTGAAACAGACAGCACAAATACAATCCTCATAATGAAAATATTTTTTAATTAAATCCTGTGGTGAAGTCAGAAACCTCGGCACCGTGGGTGAACCTCCCGCGCTTAACAGAAATGCCAGGGACAGAGTGAGCAGAAATGGGAACTGGCTCTCCAGGCTCTTTCCCCACTTCATTCAGTCCTCCACCCTGCTTCCTAATATATATGTGTGTATACATACATATATAATATATTCATTATTCATTTATGCACATTACATTCATTACACATGAATATGCAGAATATATTCATAACTATTAAAATCCCATTGGTTACAATAATAGAGAGAAAGGAGTGAATGGGAATGAAGTGACAGATACATACAAAAATCCCGGGTGATGAGAGATGCTCTGAGGTGGTAATAAAATAATTGCATCTATTCTCCAAATATTGAGAGCTGGAGCAGCTAAAATAATGCCTGGTTTGCAGAGGGCAATGCACTGTTTTATGGAGCGGCAGAGCAGAGGTCAGATGCAGAGAGCTAGCTAGACTTCTGATTCCTTCCATGTGCTACCTCCTCCTCCTACCTAACCAGTGCAAATCCTAATTAGTCCAGTAAGACTAATTGAGCACAAAGCCCGTCAGATTCTGTGTGAGCAGCACAACAAGTTGACGCCAGGCTTCTGATAAAAAATAAAACTTTAGAAGGGACATCATGTGTGTGCGAGCAATCAATAAGATAGATGGTTAATTAAATGTCTTACAGCCTAGTGTGGTAGTGTACTACAGTGCTTAGGAGGCTCAGGAAGGAGGATAGAAAGTTTGGTCACAGAGCAAGACCTTGCTGTTAATATTCTGATCCCGCCCCTTGGCGCCACCCTGTGTCCTGAGGAAAACCTCCACCCCTCATCTCTCCTCTCCCTCCATTCCCACGAGGTGTGCACCCCTCGTCTCCACCCCCCCTTCCTTTCCTATCTTCTCTTCATCTATTATAATAAACTATCTCCTTGTGGATGTAGCCTCTGGGTTGTGAATGTCCACCTGCGGCCCCGCCGACAGGCTGGCATGGAGTGGGTCACCTGCCAGCCCACCACTGCATCTGCTCAGCATGCCAGCATGTTTCCCTCCACAGGCAAAATAGCCTCAGGGCCGCCTCGTAATAAATCACAGCACTTGCTGCATCCAAAACCCAGCAGTGGTACACCTTTAATCCCAGCACTCAGAAGGCAGAGGCAGGGGGATCTCTGTGAGCACCTGGCCAGCCTGGTCTACAGAGAGAGAGCCAGGACAGCCAGGGTTACCCAGAGAAACCCTGTCTCAAAAAACTAACACCTAAAAAAACAAAAAACAAACCAAAAACCCAGCAGCAGCAACAACAAAAAACTAACAGCTGTGTTTTGTAACTCCTCCAGCATCTTTTAGTTGAAAAGAAGCAGGAGCAGAAGCAGGCAGGTAAAGACTGCTCTCTGTTATGTCTTGGTGTAAGTTGTTAGAACTCACCAATGCAGACTTTACAACCAGTCTTTATCTATTATTTTTTCTTTTTTAATCTAGAGACAGGCTCTCAGAATGTAGCCCTAGCTGCCCCGAAACTCAGAACGCTATGATTAAAGGTGTGTGTCACCTTGCCCAGCCCAGAAAAAAAAAAAAGGAGGGAGGGCATTGTACCTGGTGACCTTTCAGAATGTCTCGAATTCTTAACTATCTACATAAACTTTATAGAGGCCTTAATGACTTTGCTTAGGCAGGGAAGATAAAGTGTGTAAGGAATTTCTCTGGATTTCTCAATATCTCAAGTGTTCATCCAGGTTACTAAACAACCCGGCTCAGCGGCCACAACTAGTGTTTATTAGCTGGGGGGGGGGGGGGGGGGGGGGGGGGGAATAAATCTCGATTTGCTCACACTTTACAGCTATTGTTTAGGAATGAAAATGTACAGCAGGCCTATTTCCTAATAACGCAGGTACTTAAAATTACAATTTCCAAGTAATGATCTTGTTTTCAAAATCCTTCCATCCTCAAAGGTGTCCTACCTCTTGTCTTGTTTACCTGAGGAGTGCAGGTGGGGGAATTAAGAGGCAAATTTTATAAATATAAACACGTAATTTTAGAGCTTCCCGAAGAGAGCTTAACATTCTTCGGTGCTTGCCAAATTACAGGCCACCATAGAAATTTGTTTCATAGAAGAACGTGAAAAAAAAAATTGATGTAAACTGGACCAATCTGTCAAGTAAGTGGCACTCGGAGTGGCCTCAGGGCAAAGCAGCTGCAAGTCATTTGTCCCCACAATGTGGCCACAGAGAGGACATCCTTTATGCTGTGTGAAGCCCCCCATTAAGGGGAATGAAAACCTGTACCAGACTCAATGGGCAAAGTACACAATCTAGTTAAAAGGTTAATTTTATGACGCGTGGATCTGAATATTAGAGATGGGGAGGAAAATGAGTTGTCATATGCTCCCTAAATTACTTTTCAGCTAGGTAAGATGAGGGAGGTATGTCTTTTAATTAAGTTCTTAGTTCCGGCAGCGGCAGGCTCCCGGCCACCTCACTCCTGAGTTCCATCAGCGAAGGCAGACGGACAGGCTCAGTGGTCAGACACACTTGAAATGAGTGATGGTGATGCCATTCCAGAGCAGCCGAACGTGAAATGTAACCCTCATCAGTGAAATGGGGTTCGGTCATGCAAGGAATAATGGAAAGAAAAGAACTGGCCACAGAATACTTGGTATGTACTCAAAATAGGCACCGGGTGTCGGCTTCCTTCATGAACCTGCTGCCTATTCCTTCTTCCTTATAGAATGTGTCTTCCAGGTACTGAGTTATTAAGGATGGGTGAGTTCAAAAAATACAAGCATCGGTTGGGCCCCCTGAGGGGCTACGTCTCCACAGTGGTAGGTCTCCTTATGCAACTTTGAATTAGGCCCAGCCTTTTCCCATGGCATCGTCTAGGTAAGAAAACAGGTTCCACAAAGATTCCAAGTAGTTAACTAGTCAAAATGGGAGTCAGATTAAGGCTTAGCACATTCCAAAAATACATATTACTTATGTTTACAGAAGGGTTATGGCTTAACTCTTTGCATACACAATGGTAATTATTAACATCACTATGAGTAAAAAGAGAAAATATCACAGTCAGCTTAAACTAAGGAAACGGAGGCAGGTAGGTGAGTTAACCAATTGCCTGATGGTACACGGCAAAGGAGGGGCAGACTCAGAACTTAAAATTGTTCTAGGACAGGTGCAGTTCATGCATGCCTGCAAAGTTCCTTCCCCATTCTTATGAGCTCAGAACATAATGGGCCCTCCCTAACGAATCAAGAAAAACATTGGCGCACATGCTTCAAAACCAAGTAGGAGCGTCCGGCGTGAGAATAAAGCACAATTAAACTCAACTTTCCCACATCTTCCCACTTCTCTTCTACCCTTAAGCCTTCCTTAGAGCGACAAGTACCTATGGTTAACGTACACAAGCGTGTGCCCTTTCCTGAGTGACATCTGCGTGTGCGCATCTCCCTGCCCAGTCTGTCACAAGAAAGCATTAGGAGCAATGGACAAAAAGGAGGAATATGAAATTAAGACCATGGTTAAGGGGTGGCTGGAAGACAGACACATACCTCACAAAGCTCCGGATAGAACTTCCTAATTTCCTGGCTTAGGGCATTAACTTAGCCCCACAGGAGATGTCAGAGCCTGGGAGCTCATTCTCATCCCTACAACTGGGTATGAGGGCTGCCACCCTCAACATGCGAGATGCACCTGTATTCAGAATTGCAGACACCTGAGGTGAGATGTCCACGCCCTCTTAGAGTATCTTCTCAACCCCTTTAAAGGACTTAACCCAGAAGTTGGCAAGGATCTGTCTCCACGCTATCTGTCTCCACGCTATCAGCGGCTAATATTGCTCTGGCATAACACTGTTATTGCTATTTCCGGTTTTGAAGTGGAAACTGAGATGCAGAAAGATTTGTGACCTTAACCCTCACTGACCAATAGAACAGTTTAGACTCAGACAATCGGGACCTAGTTTCCTGATACTGCCCTGCAGGCCCCTCCCTTTAATATTTCCCCAATTCCTGAGGCTCAGGAGCAGAGACAAAGACATTAGACTCAGACAATCGGGACCTAGTTTCCTGATACTGCCCTGCAGGCCCCTCCCTTTAATATTTCCCCAATTCCTGAGGCTCAGGAGCAGAGACAAAGACATTCTTTCATGTGTTAAAGGTGTTTATGTATCTTTCCCAGGCCCCGCCCCTCCTGAGTGCGGCCCACTTCCCCTCCGTGCACCGACACCAGGTGAACCTTATCTGTTGTTTAAAACCCAACTCTGCCTGTCCAGTTCCCTCCTGCGTGAATGCCTGGAGATTCCTGATAGGAGGCGTGTGATCCACAACAAAGGCCTGATAAGAGTCTTTCAGGTAAGAGAGCAAACATATTAGCTTTACAGAAGAATGTACTTGCAGAGTTAAAAATACACAGATAGAGAAGAAGAAAAGAGAACAGCCAGCTCCAAGAAATAGCTGCCTCCGTAGCAGAAAATCTCTGCACCAACGGTCTAGTTCCAGGCTGGATAACAGAGTATACGTCAACCATCAGCTTGAAAGAAAAAGAGGTTCCACCAGCCACTGGAACTTTTTCTCTGCTCACTCACATAGGCCTCCCAGCCACCCCTTGCTGGCCTACCCTGCTGGCTCCTTTTGAATCAGGGAGGAGGAGGCCTGGCCCAGTCAGAACACACCTTCTCACCTTTTCCATTAGTCTTATCTATTCCTACGCAGCTTGCTTGCAAAGCGTTTTCCTAAACGATTCTCAGTTAATGAACTGACTCATCAAAATCCCCAGGAGAGAAGGAGTTCTCCCGTTTCCCAGATGGAGAAATGGAGTTTCAGGGAGGTTACTAAAAGAAGGAGGTAATCGATCTCGGATTCCATCCAATCTAGTGCAGCACTGGTCCCACGGTGCCTCCTCATTGCCCTGACCTCCCCATCCTTCTGAGTCCCGTGGTCTTCTGTTCTGGCTACACCTCAGGGTTTAGATATTCACCAAATAGAAATAGAGGCATGGTTTTTGCCTCTATCCACTATGCCCTCTGATATAAACAGATAAAAAGCAAATTAGTATTTGGAGGCTCAGAAATATTAAGAGTATGTGTCCCTAACAGAATAATCTGTCCACATGCCACAAAACCTCTTTTTTCCCCTTCAAAAAGAAAGAAATTACCTCTAACAATGTATATAATATAATAATATACTAGTGTTCTTTCTGAAGGTAGGATTGCATGTGATTTCCTTCACAGCAATATTCTATACTACCGAAATATCTACAATTAACAGATATTACACTGTTTGACATCAGTGGGAAAAGTCATTTTAAAAAATGTTAAGCAATGAGGGCCCTGGAAAATGTCATGTCCCTCCAGGAGGAAGGGAGAGGGAGGGACCTATGGAGAAGACTGGCCCTAGCATGCCCTGAGGAGGGCTGCAGAGGGGACATAGCAGTGAGCAACTGAGCAGATGCCTTCCTCTCATGGAGGATCTGTGACTCCCGAAAAAACTGCCACCATTTAGGGGTTACTCCCCTCCCTTCACCTATCATGCAGGCTGATACTATGGAGAACGCCAAGTTCAAAGCTTGGTTGGATCTGGGCAGAGGGGGTGGTAATTGCTGCAGCCAGACCTAATTAGTATAACTAAGGCTTTGCAGGTAGCAAATCTCCCTCCGGTTCAGGAGGGGTCATCACAGAGGAGGCCCTGGCTTCAAAACAAAACTGTAGGTGATGTGGGGGTGCACAACCCCTGGCTCTTAGCAGCTTTTTGCAATACCCCACTAGCCTTCGAACATGGCACAGGATGTAAAACACCATCCGAAATACTGCAGACCTTCTGATGTCACATCATGGACCGTTTAGATACACACCAGCCTTTCCCTTACATTTTCTTCATGTAAAGGATTCCGGAACACTGGCAATCAAAATGGTATTTTAATGTGGACACTGCCTTCATCAGAAAATTTGACGGCACACTCATGAAAAGAAAGAAATATCCAACTCAGAATGCAGACTTGTTTCTAGTGTTGTATTAACTGATCCTCAAAATAATAAATATATAAAGGGAATAGCCCAATAGGAGTAGATAATGAACCACGATGCTCCTGGTGCTCCAACTTCATGACTTTGTGAAAAGGGAGCTGTGGCATGCAGACTGATTAGTAGAACAAGATCTAATATTCTCTCTCTCAAAATATGTGCTACGAAGCCTGATCCTCTTCCTCTGCGGTTCTTTCCTTATTGTACATGTCTATGCAAGTCGAAATCAGCTGTTATTTGTTAGCAAGGCTCTGTGTAAACATAAGGCCAGGAGACTGACTCATGCCTGGGAACAGGAAGCGGAAGGATGGGAGCACACTGTTACTTTCATTGGGAGTCCTGTTCAGCATTAACCATTCCAGCGGAGGTGGCAGTTAACATCCCATAATGTGAAACATTTGTGTGTGTCAAGAAGTAAATTCTAGAACAAACCAGTATCAGTACTCGCAGTATGCTGAGGACACTTGGGGATGCAGGGTTCACAGGTTCGAAATCATCCATCCCACATGTGGCCTAGGGACGCGAAATGTTCAGAGTCTGAACTTGCGGAAAAGTGATAACTGAGGGCCACAGGCTTTGTGCGTGTACCCTCTGACAATTGGGGACACAGGGAAGAAGGTCTATTCTGCAGCTCCACTGGGCAAACTGTGCATCTGCCTCAGCCGAGGGAAGGAAGAGTGACAGCAGCCCGTGTGGTTTGCAGTGCCTTCCTGAATCCCCAAACCAGACCCCCAGATTCCAGTTTTCCAACTGTGCAGTGGGCACATAGGATTATCTGGTTGTTGTTACTTAATTCACTTACATTTTTTTTACTTTCTGTATATTCATGTAAAACTGTACATATGCCAGATATGGTGGCCCATGCTTTTAATCCTAGCCCTTGGGAAGCGGAGGCAGGAGGATCTCTAATTTCAAGACCAGCTTTCTCTGGTCTTGTAAGTAGGCCTGTTCCTACTTGAGAAAGAAAGCTCTGTCTACTTTCTTAAGTTAAGAGTCGGTGTGCCCCAGCTCAAAATCTACACTGTGAGCTGTTCAGGGCAGCCAGAACTGTATAGAAGGACTGTCACAAATGAAACAAAACAACAACCCCCCCCCAAAAAAAACACACTCAAAACAGTACAAATTTATGGGATCTAAGTGTGATGCTTTAAGCACTGGCCCCGCTTTCTTACTCCAAGTACTCAGAAAGTTCATACATCAACTGTGAGCAGCTAAAGACAGTTAGCTGAAGAACAGCCTATAGTGGATCATTTTGAGAGGTGCAGGATCAGCTCAATATACCCAGTCACCGTCACGTTCATAAAGGAATCAGAGTGCCTAACTGTGGCAAAAAACCTCAAGAACACAAGGCCAAATAAGAATGATCCTGGGAGGAGTCTCACCTACCGGCACACAGCACTGGAGTGGGTAAGCAGTGCTAAGTGTGTTCTCACTGTGAAGAGCTCTGCACTCTAGTCAAAAAACTGTTCATACCTGTGGGTTTATAGTTCTGCAAGATATTAATAGATTAACCACTCCATACCTCTGATCCACTGATCACTATTTTTTTTTCCGTCCTTCAAAGCATTAGGCCTGTTCCTACTTGAGAAAGAAAGCTCTGTCTACGTGCCCCAGCTCAAAATCTACTTCCAAAGAACTTTTGCATCTTATACCTTTTTGCCACAGCTTTAGCAGTCCCCTAGGCAGGAGTTTCATTGTTATTTTAAATGCAAGTAGGAAAACAAAGGATATTCTAATTCAAGGCTGAACCAACATAGATAGGGAAATCAAGCAAGCCCATCCCCTAGACACACAGGACACAGTGACCTTCCAATTTAGGAGTGATTTTGAAATACTACCATGATTGTTCACTGATGTATATAAAAGATTTATTATTTTAAAAATAATGCCACTTTAAACAGGTGAAAAGTACTATCTACCTACCTATATCATCATAGATATATTATAGATGTCAGTTTTAATCTTTATAGTATAGTTATCAGACCCAAACAGAATGCCATGGTGCAAAGGCCTCAATTTGGTTTTCTTTTTTGTAGGCAAGTGGTCTTGAAACGCCAATGGTTGCTGGACTCAAGGGCTGCTGAGACTTCTCAGTCGACATCAGGGGATCAGGGGATCAGCAGAGCTCCCTGGGAAGCTCACAAGGGAACCCACAAACCCAAGCCTAACAAATGGGGTGTTTAGCATTTGGATTTATCCATTTAAGGTTTATGGATCTGGATCTGCCTGCGGGCCACTTTAACTTGCTGGGTAGGCACCAATTAAATACCAAAGTCCTGGTCAGCATAAGGACAATCAACTTCTAGTTCCTTCCCAGGAAACCATCCTGGTGCTACTACTGTGTGTGTGTGGACTTCCAGAAAGTCAAGTCAAAATGACCTCCTACAGACCCACAACCTTTGCAGGGCCCAGGCTCATGCTTTCTAAGCACCCGCACTACAGTTGAAACCTTACACTGAGCTCCTGGAGACGTCCATGGTACCCAGGTCTCAGGTGGCGGGTGAAAGCACCTTTGCAATGCCGGTCACAGCTCTTAGCACAAGGATCTTCTTAGACTAGCAAATATGCAAAGCTGCTTCCTCTCCAAACAGACACATTTGCCTTCTTCTAATGTAGGGCAGGTTTCACACTGTCCCCTCTTTTGTTCATTGACGCATGTGAAGGGCCTCAGGTGCTCTATGATCTCCTTAGTCTCGGGCAGCTTTTAATGTACTGTTGTCTGAACTCTGGTCAGTAGGGAAGGACCCTGCTTCTCTGGGGCTGGTCGCCTTGAGACTTGGAGCAGGTAGGAGATCAGAAGAGAATCAAGAGCAAGCAACCACCTCAATAACAACAACAACAACAAATGCCTATTCCATGGCACTGGAGCCCCTGAATGGCCTTGGCATATAACATATGGGTATGTTATAGGTAACAAAGCTGGGATGAGTGTCCAGCCTGCTGCCCAGCAGCTCCATGTCTCCAAGCACTTGCATTCTTTATGTCTTGACTCAGAATCTGTTACAGCCTACCATAAGCACAGACCCATTTCCTGTCTTGGCTTCTCCATAGCCACTCTGGCCTTTTGGTAATGTGTGAATGAGGAAACGGAGGCAGTGGCAATAACCGGCCTCCCTCCCCCTGTGAATATCAGTGAAGGGCACAGATGTGCACCCGGCTGAGGTGGCGGGATGACCGACTTAGAGTGAGGAGGAAATTTCATCAAAGCAGAAGTTCAAAGGTGTGTCTTGGGAAAGAAAAGTGCCAAAACTCTGGTCTCCACCCATCTGTGACTCCTAAAGTCAACACAGCTTCTAGACACAGAGCAGGGCACACTGAGTGGATTCCAATTTGTAGAGTTTTATTATCATAAAGAATAAGGATGGAACGGGAGAGACCTGGCCCCTTCCAAGGAAATCAGCCTGATCTCAAATACATGCTTCCACTTTGTGAGTACTCTATTAAAACAAAACAAAACAAAATAACCTCAAGGGGAAGATTTGGATTACAGAGGTTGGAAAGATTTTTCTTCACTTACAAAATGTCAGGACAACCTTCAACACGGCCATGACTACTCCCATATCTATTGGCAAAATGTGGATAGGTAGACTGAGGTCTCCTGGGGTAGGTAGGGGACCATAGTGTAAGATTCAGCAGAACTATATCAGAAGAGCATAGGGGTAGGAAAGCCTGTGGGTGAGATCACATTTTCCCAGTTTCTCTGCAGCATGCCCTGTGGTTCTCACCTAAGTAAAAGAAATTCATATTTAAGCAGTCACCCCCGGCTGGTGGTTCTCATCTGTTCTGTCAAGCCTGGGTGAAGAGATTCAACAGCAGAAAACAGTCCAATGTCTCTTTCCTGGGTGTCAGGCCACCTAGACATGAGGATGTCTAAGGGAATGATTGGAGTACACAATGGATTTGTACAAACGCTTCCCAGCAATTACTAAACAGTGGGCAATCTGGTTGTCCAGAGTGGGTGTGGTTCAGCTGCATTGTCTGCCTTGGCTGCTGATGGCTTCTGTTAGTCTTTGTGGCTAATCCACATCCAGCCTAGATCTAAACAAGTTCTCCTAAATGGAGCATGGTGCTGACTGCAGGCGCTCCTGAGAGTTTCCCTGACTGTGTCTGAGAGCCTTCCTCCCCCGAGGAAAATACACATGCGGCAGGGAGCTGGGAAGTACTCCGCTGCTGCTCTGGTCTGGCTCGGGGCCTGAGGTTGTGTTATTTCCTCACCTTTGACCAGGAATCGAGCAGCTATGTGGTGGTTGCCATAGCCCCAACCGAGGTGTTAACACAATCTGAAAGTCTCAACAGTCCGTTCCTTCTGTTCTTCCAGTAGTACATTTACCTGATGATTTCATTTTATATCTATAACCAAACTGAGCAGCCTTTCTTATCTGTGTAATATACTTCCAATTATCTGCTCCTCAAGAAATGGTAAGTAGAAAAGAGATAGGCAGCCCACAAGTCTTCCTTCCCAGGGTAGAACTGGTTCATTCCCCCCTCTTTCTTCTAGGTGCTAGAGTGTGGACTCAGGATCTCCCAGCCACCAAGAGGGCATTTATAATGAAGCCTCAACTACACCTCAACCTTCTTTCTGACCAAAGAGACACCTAATTTAAACACACATGAGACTGGCAAATTCTACCCTGGCAGAGATTGCCCTCGTCAGCTAGTGGAGATGGGGATGTAAACACTGTTCTTTTTCTGTGGCCCCTGCATCCACAGACCTTCCTATTAATACCAGGTTAAAAGGAACACCAGGCACCGTTATCTATCTCAGATCTACTCAGCAACGAGACCCACAAATCATGTTCAGCTCTGACACCTAGAATGAGCCTGAGGAGTGTGGGCAATAAGAGTTCAGCAGTAGTTTCCAAATGCTATTCTTTAGCCTAAATTCATCAGAACAAACTGCAAACTGGTTCAAAATTAAGATCACTGGGGCTGGAGAAATAGCTCGTAAGAGCACTAGCTACTTTCCCAGCGGATCTGGGTTCAATTTCCATCACCCACAAGGGGGCTCATAACCACTTGGAAGTACAGTTCCAGGGGATGTGATGCCCTTGTTAGGCCTCCACAGATGCTGGGCAAATATATGTTACAGATAAAATACCCATATACAGAAAATAAATTAAACAACAACAAAAACAAACCAACGAACAATAAAACCCAACTCAAATCATGAACTCCAGACTTTAAAACTCTTTTGATAAGTGACCTTAAAAGTATACATTTGTGGCAGGGCAGGAGCTAGGGATAACTCAATGACAGACCCACGCATGAGCTTAGCATGCCAGAGGCCTGGGTTCAATTCCCGGCACCAGACAAATAAACCAGGTGCACTGGTAACAAGTATCTCAAACAGTTCTAATGCACAAACTCCTTTCTGGAACCCCATAATGGCTCATTGTCAGGGGGGAAAAAAAGGCAGTGACTACTACTCACCTTCCCCTAACTTATCTTATGCTTTTCCCCCAAAGAAGGTAGCAAGCACCTATTGACTTTCTACCATGGCTCCAGACTCCAAGTCTCAGTAAACATCATCCTCACATCCACTGGCCTTAAGGAGTCATCTACAAGGCAATAAAGCATCAATCATGCTAAACCAAGGGCAAATCCTTTTTCTCCTCTTCAAACACTGATTTGTTATTTTCTCCTTTTGTTTAAATAAAGTTAAACATCCTTTAAATTTAACCCTCAAGTCAACTTTGCTCCAAGGGTTTCCTTATCTGTTTTTAGCCTGCCTGAAAGTACCAGAACAAAGATTCTGGTAAACATTACAAATCCTCATATCAATGGTGCATTCCCTTTGGTTAAGTAAAAAAAAAAAAAAAAATCTACCACTCCTGACTATAGTACAGAAAGAATCTCCTAGAATCAATGGCTCCTGGTGGCTCAAAGACAGAAAGCAACCTCCACATATCTGATAATAAATTGGCTGAGGGGAAAAGACCAAATTCCCCTTCCTTGTTCTTCAAAGTCCTTCAGGACAAAGTCCAGGGTGGGGCAGGCAACTCCAGTTCCCATTTCCTTGGGCATTTGTTTGCATTTTATCTTCTTCCCCTTGGGGGTCTTTCCAGATAAGGCCAGTCTACAGAGACAGTTCTGATGTCTGTATAAGCTTACCCACAATTCATACAAGGATCTTACCATACCTTTAGAGCTACAAGGCATTGGCAGAGGGCCTACTCTGCTAAGTGTTTCTCTGGGCACTGAGGTAGGAGAGTGGAAAAACTTGTTCAAAGGCAGATAACCAGTGGCTTTCAGAACAGAGATGGGGAAAAATCTCACACAAAATCAGAGGCATTTGGGGAACTTGAGTTCTGGATGAGAAATGGTTTTAAATTATTTGCTTTGAAGTAGACTGTAGGCATGTTGGGAGTGTGGGGCATCCCAACTAGGGCTTCTCAAACCCTCGGCAGCCCCTCTACCACAGAGCTTTCCAGACAGGCTCGTCAATTTCCAAATTACCTCAGTGGCAGAGACATACTTGCATAGCACACCTAAGCCCCAGGATTTGATTCCCCAGCATTGAAGAATACATTTTTAAAGAAATAAATAAGCAAGCAAGTAAACACCATGATGCCTGTTTGTCAAGAGTGGTGGGTGGTTCACACCTATACTGCCAGCGCTTAGGAGTCCAAGGCAGGATAACTTGGGAGTCTGCAGCCAGCCTAGCCTAGGCTACATAGCTGTGGTGCTAACAAGAGTGAGATTCTAGCCATGCGGCGATGGCATACACCTTTAATCCCAGCACTCAGGAGGCAGTCAGGCAGATCTCTGGGAGTTCGAAGCCAGCCTGGTCTACAGAGCAAGATCCAGGACAGGTACCAAAACTACACAGAGAAACTCTTGTCTCAAAGAACCAAAAAAAAGAGTGAGATTCTAAGATAGAACACAGGAAAGCTCCTATCAGGCCATGAACTATTATTAGTTGATTCATTTCAATGGCAGCTATGGTTAGCTCCAGGCTTGCATGCCTAGTACATGATTTTTCTCTGCATCTTTTGGGAGCTATGGCATCTCGCCACTGCATCTAGGTACTTCTAAAGCCACACCTAAGGCAAGCTAAAAATCGTAATAAAGGTGGAGAGATGTGTTCTGGTGGAAGATCCACTTCAACTCCCCTGCCTCGTCTCTTTCCCCAAACCCGCCCCTTCAAAGCCCGCCAAACACAGCTCCTCCCCCAGAAAGGCTCAAGACCACTCCCACAGGGTATTTAAGCTGCATCCCAGAAAACAGACACATGGTTGTCTGGTCTATTGTCCCTGTCTCCTCTCTGGGGGGCTGGAGAACCTCCTGGGAACTCTTTACCCATTAAACCGGGCCTTTCCTGATTTGGATTGCTGCGTCAGTGGAGAGGCTTATCGGGGTGCAAAAAAACCTTATCAAGATGGTGCAGTGGTTAAGAATAACAGCAACTCTCCTGAGCTCAGTTCCCAGCACCCACATAGTGGCTTACAACCACCTGGAACTCCAGTTCCAGGGCATCCGATACCCTCCTCTGGCCTCTGAGGGAATGTGTATGCATGTCGTACCTAAACAAGCAGGCACACTCACACATACATGTAATACAAAAATAAATCTTTAAAAATTATTTCATTGCCAAAGGTTGAATCTGTCTCCTTTCAGGAAAAAAAAAAAAATCTCTGGACTAAACTATTAAAAAAAAAAAAAAAAGCGCTGGGCCCCAGAAATGGTTCAGGTTAAAAGCATGTGCTGCTGCTCTTGCAAAGGATCCAAGTTCAGTTCCCAGCGCCAACGTCAGGTGGTTTACAACCTCCTGTATAACTCTCAAGCACCGAAGATACAAATACAGACATATACTTACATACAGTCAGAAATAAAATAGGCCAAGTGTGGTGGTGCACACCTTTAGTCCCAGCAATTGGGAGGCAGAGGCAGGCGGATCTCTGTGAGTTCAAGGCCAGCCTGGTCTACAGAGTGGAGACTGTGCCTCAAAAAAAAAAATTAATTAAATAGATAAATATATTTTTTAGTACCTAAAAAAAAAGATAAGTTGTAGATGACCCACCCCACTAGACAGGGTCTCTCTGAGTGCTGGGATTAAAGGTGGTGCACACCACCACCTTTAATCCCAGCCTGGCCAAAAAAAAAAAAAAAAGCTGTAGATAATTTGAAGACAATTCCAAACAAGTTCTAAGAAAGTACCAGCATCATTACCATATGCCTCAAACCATCCCTTTTAAAGATTTATTTGCAAGAAAAGTCTTGGCATTTTTTAAATCTTTTAAAAGATGTATACAGACTCCTTTGTATAACTGTGTCGTCTAGAAAGTTGACAGGGAACTGGGTATGCAGCAAGCACATAATGAGTGATTTATTGGATTGAAGTAAGAGCCTCACATACACTGGGATGGAGCAGACCTGTGTGAGCCGGGTCGTAAGTCTTCTGTCCTGAGACACGAGCGAAATCTCCTTAGGGATTAGCCTTACCTGTAATTTATTTCCACATTATTCTTACGTGCAATATTATTTTTGGCATGTTAATGTATTGTCAAAGAATTCCAATCTAGTGACATGACAAAAGGTGTATTTCATATCAGAATGTAAAAAGTGTGAAAATCAATTGAATTATTTATCAATGACATTCAATAAAGGTAAGCAGTATATTCTGGGTAATGTCACTTCTCTGGAATAAATTGCAGCCCAGGGAGCTTGGATTAATTACTAGAGTTTTATTCTGACTATTATGATCAGTTGGAGATGCTGAAGGAAGATGAAAACCAAGAGTCGTCTCTGTTATGCCCTCAAAGAAAGAGCAATTGGCCAGAATCCATATCATTTAGATGATTTTCCTTTCTTGGCAATGGACTAAATCTGTAAGTTTGCATTTGGCAGATAAAATAAACGCTGAATGTCAAAGTCGGTCTTTGATCTGGTAAATAAACCCACAGAAAATTCAGCCTCAATTACTCTTGAAATTTATTACACATTCAGGATCGGAGCAAGATGCTAACACACGCACATTATGTGCCCAGCTCTTGAGTATGCTACAAAAACCAACCGGACGCCTGCCTGCAAATACACAAAATCACACTGACATCTCCACATTTTCCTCTCCACGTTCCCCCATCTCTCCACTTCAGGGATCATGGGGGAGTGCCAGGACTACACAGGACTCTGTGTACTGTAGTTTTAATAACTCAAGTAGATGCAAAGAAAAATAAGAATCCGACAGCCTGAGAAGAGGGTAGACTCTGCGTGGGAACTGCCACATACAGTGCAGGCTGCTTTCTGGACAAGGATGTCCAGCTGAAGGGGAAAGAGAAATCGAACTGGTAGCCTAATTTCTCTGATCAGACTAAGGCACAGAACCGCAGCAGCCCAGCAGTGGTGGTAGATCAGCCAGAGAGGATGTGTACTGAATGATTACTGTCTCAGGCCCAGGCTGCCTGATGCTCCACATGCTGACTTCCGTTCTCTGCACACTCGTCTATAATGGAGTCTGTACTGCTCCTATGTGAGTAAACCAGGCCCGGGGAAATTCACTGACTTGCCTGAACGCCAGCAGCTAATAAATGGAGAGCACTTACTCTCTAAGTAATACTGTGGGGCCCGAAAAGCGAGATAAAATGTTATTAGGAAGTTTAGGTGACATTAAGGAATGCAATCAAAATACTTTAGAGAAGGAGAAGCGAGGAGCGCTCTGCAGCCCTGGTAGGCGGAAAGGCATTTAACACTGGATGAAGGGAAGACAGGTACAGCCTGAGAATCTGAGGACAATGAAGGAGAGAACAGATATGCTGAGGCAGCCCTTCCCTGGCAGAGCTCTGTGCTGTGGGGCCTTCTGTATAGAAGTGACCATATAATCAACGCTTTCATTCCTGCCTCTGAGTGTGTGCATGTGTGCGTGTGCGTGTGTGTGTGTGTGTGTGTGTGTGTGTATGCGCACGCGCACGCATGTGGGAGGGGGATGGGTAGGTGTACTATGTGTGTTTATGTAAAGAGACTTATGTGTGAGTGTGCAAGGATGTGTGTGTGTGTATTTTGTGTGTGTTCCTATAGGGAAGCTTGTCTATGTACAAGGAGTATGTGTGCATGGGTACAGGGAGGTGTGTGTGTGTGTGTGTGTGTGTGTGTGTGTGTGTGTGTGTTGTGCATGTGTATTGAGTGTGTTCAGGGAGGGAGGTGTATGTGCATGTGATGTGTGTTTTCCTATAATTTTGTGTGTGTGTGTTTGTGTGTGTGTGTGTGTGTGTGTGTGTGTGTGTGTGTGTGTAGGCAGCCTTGGCATCACCTAAACAGTGAAAGCTGGATGACACTTACCCTACCAGTCCCAACGCTACTTAATAACTGTTGTACATTTCTATAAGACGACTGTGCCTTCTTCTCTCCGTTCAAAACATCTAGGGGCTGCTCCTTGGGGTTACTCCTTTCTATACATAAATAGAAACAAACACACCCCTAACTACTGACACAGTATCTTCTCTACGCCATCTGACTAAGGCAACACGAGCAAGCCTAGCATCTTGGAGCATGTGGGTCATCCAAGCACTGGGGATCCTGAGTTCAAATTTAGCCTGAGCCTTTGAGTTGAAAGCTTATCTGGGCTACAAAGAGTGACCGAGTCTCAAGGAAAAAAAACAAGGGGGGGGGGGGTGTAGAGGGGAGGAAGAAACAGATCAATATGTAATTTAAATAATCTGGTCGATACTATTTAAATGATCAAACATGCCAGTTTTGATCAAGCTTTTTTTCTTTCTGTATTGATGTGACCTTTGTAATGGTTGGATTTTCATGCCGTCAGTGTGCAACAAAGAGCTTTGGTGCCTATACTCACTCTTCCAGAGCTGAGAATTCGGAACTGAGAATCCAGCAAGGTTCTTTACTGAATCTTTTAGGTTTGGGTTTTTTTTGGGGGGCGGGGGGTGTTTCATTTATGTTTTGCTTTTTGAGACAGGGTTTTTCTCTGTGCAGTCCTTGCTGTCCTGGAACTCAGAGATCTGCCTCTGCCTCTTTGCTAGGATTACAGGTGTATGTCACTACCACCCTGTGGGTTTTCAAAGTCATGAGACTTCCAGCCAGAGGGTCGCGGACATAATAAGCAGTTGCTGTTTGGGGTCTTATGGTACCATTCCAAAACTCAAGACAGGCAAGCACATTCTAGCTTCCTGGGGTTGAGAACAACTGCGGGGTTGAGAGCTTTTTAATGGAGGAGGGTTACAGTTAGAAGTTCCGGACCCAGTGGGGAACTGGAATGTTGATTCACAAAGAGACAGAGTGGTTGCATTTTCTAGTGTGTGGGAAGCTGTGACTCCACTTGCAGGTACAGGTCCCTGCTTATCCTAAGTAAAACAGAAAGCAGTGCAATCCCCATAATGAAATGAATTCATGGCCCAGTGGGTGGGTGGTGCTGAGGTCACCAGCAAACCACTGGCTGCTGTCTTCAGGGACATCAGAGGAAAAAAGACAAGTGCCACCGCCCAAGCATACTGAGGCTCCTACAGCCAGGGACAGGAGCCTTCCTTCACCCACGACATCATCGAATGGGACTTCAGGTTTATTTTGTGATGTTGGGGTGTGTTTCTTTCTCTCTTTGATTGGTTCCACGATCAACACTAGTAACTTGACTGATAAAACTTGTTAATGCGTTTAGTAGAAGAAACAATTAAAACAATGCTTTTGTGTCATGATGAAGAAGAAAGTTTCGGGTTCAAGGAAATGCCTGTGGGGAAGCTCACCTGAGCTCTGACTGGCAAGAGCTTCCAGATCAGAGCCTCGAGTCTGAGAGAGCCGAGGATGGTGGGAGAAAGCAAGAGGCGTTTTTCTACATTTGGTTTGCACGGTCGGAAAAATAACTTGTGAGGAGCTCAGGAGTTTTAAAAAGGAGATGTGCAAGCCTTGATCGGATAGTTAGCATTCTGTGGGGAGCTGGGACAGGTGCGTGTAAGGGTGGTATGGGCACCTGAAGGACCCAGTTTCGGGGTAGTGAAGCTCTGAGGGGGGGACAGAATGAATTCTGAGGTCACAAAAACAACTGTTGACAAAATAATCAACACACTGAACTCACAAAGGAGAGAAAACCGAGTGTAGAGATCGGAAGTCCTATTTCTATGGTGTGCGTATTTTTAAGTTCATACTTAAGCCGTGAAGTCATTTTCCTTTCTAGCTGGTGAAACCCTGGAGGGTATTTTGTCAAACTGTAAGGCGACAGCACCCCAGCGATATTATAAAAACAAGTGGCTTCGTCCCTGAGAACAATGGCTTTGAGGAGGGCGGACTTTCTGAACTTCCAGAGCATCTCAGCTTCTCAAACAGCTCAGAAGAGTCAGAGACAAATGATTTGCACCAGGCAACTTAAAGCACACGTAACCCATTATATTAAAAGGCAGCTGCCAACAACTGTCTGTCACAGGTAGATGAGGAATCCTACATTTGTTTAAAACGAGCTTAAAAATTAATTGATTTTTTCTTTTTCTTTTTCTTTTTTTAAAAAGGGAATAAAGTCTTTGATGGGAAGAGTCTTGAGAATGTTGTCTTAGAAGAACTTTTCTCATAAAGAAGCGCTAATGAGTTAAAAAAAAAAAACAACCCACCTCACACTGGAGTTCTCTTCATTAATGAGTAGCGCATGCAAATTAACATACGATGACCCAATATTTGTGCTATTTCGCATTACATTTGTCTCAAAACAAGGTAAGCATGAACCTCAAAATGGAATTTTTTTTTAGCCTAGATGAAAGTCTTTACAATAAGCCTATTTAAATCAAATATTTCAGATTATGTGAAAATGGTAAAAACTAGCTCAAGGTTTGGCTGAGGATAATCAAGGCAACGTGGCTAAAAGCCTCAAACTGTAAAGAAACTCGGTGACTAAATAAGAATAAGACTGGTGGCACTAGGGAGATGGCCCAGTTGGTAAAGTGCTTGCTTGCTCCACAAGCGTGCGATCAGAGTTCGAATCCCCAGCACTCATGTAAAAAACAGATATTGGGAAGTGGGGACATGAGGACCCCTGAAGCTGATTGGAGAGTTATTTTTGCTTCCATCAGTGAGCTCCAGGTCCAGTAAGAGACACTGCCTCAAAAATAAGGTGGAGAAACTGAGGAAGACTCCCAGCATAAATCCTCGACCTACACACACACACAGGTACACACATAGGTTCACACACGTACCCACTGAGAAACATCACACACACACACACACACACACACACACACACACACACACACGTACACGCACATGCTCACACACACACAAATTAAAAGCTAAAAAAAATATAAAATCGAAGAAGGAGGAAAGGCCAATCTTAAGTATACCCAAATCACAGAAAACTGACTGTAGCCATAAAATACCATGACAGTTATATTTATTGACCTGGAAAGATTTTATGATCATTACATATAAAAATAATAAGAGTGCACATGTGCCATGCGTGTGCATGCATGTGCACACAGTGTGGAAGCTCAGAAACCAAGGGACATGCTTGGCACTCGCTCTACAAAGAGTGACGATGACTGCCATTTTTACACTTGTCTGTGTTTGACATTTCAACAAACCACAGGAATTTGTGATTTGTTTTCAAACCCAATAACCGCGTGATTCATATGCTCCCTTGAACATGGCTTTAAGCCATATTTAGACAGGAGAGTTTTCCATGCTATACTAACACAATAAAACAGGAGTACAATTAAATCTGTTATAGTCTAGTTAAATATTAATCAGCTGAAATAGATCATTGAAAGGTATTTTCTTCAATGACTTAAGTATGTGTAACAATACATGTGTATATGAAGTGTGTTACTGCACATACATACAAGCATACATACAGACATACATGTACATACACACTTTTCATTTCCCATGTAAGGAACACAAGGATTTAGAGCGATGGGCTGGCTGCATTAGCTACCTTTCTATTGCTGTGATACAGCACCACGACCTAAGTAACTGGGAAAAGAATTAGTTGATTTGGCCTTACAGTTCCAGAGGAATAAAGTCCATGATGGCAGAGCGGGAAACTGAGGAACAATAAGCAAGAAAGAGGAAACTAGGAAAGCCATGAGTCTTTAAACTCAAGGTCCGCCTACAGTAACACATTTCCTCCAACAAGTGCACACCTCCTCAGCTTCAAACAGTGCCACCAACAGGGGACCAAGTATTCAAATGCCTGAGGTTAAGGGGGATTTTTCATTCAAACCACAGCACTTGCCTAACCTGCACAAAGTACTGGCTGAGTACCCAGCACTGCATGTGGGTACGTGCCTGTATTCTCAGCATTTGGGAGACTGAGGCAGGAGGAGGATCTGAAGTTCAGCAGAATCTTTGACTATATAGTAGTCCAACCAGGGGAGGGGATGGCTCCATGGGACCTTGTCACAGGGAGGGGCGGGAGGGAGAAAGAGAGAAAGAGAGACAGACAGACAGACAGACAGGCGGAGGGAGGGAGGGAGATAAAGACTGAGAGACATTGTGCATTGAGAACAGCTGTAAGGTGACCCATTTCCAAGAGGTCACTGTTGTAATCCCATAATATCAAAATGCCTACAAAGAGGAGCTGGAAGTTCAGCCATAGCAAGGTCATCCATGGAGGGAAATCTCAGTCCAAGAACTAACTCCAGCTGACTACCTCAACTTTCCCAGTGTTTCTGATGGATGCTGTGAGTGCTGGCTTTGACATGATCTCTGTCCATTGCTGTTTGTTCTTTTCTTGAAGCCTTACTCCAGGGAACTCTCTGCTTTGCCCAAGACTTTCCCCACTGTCAACCTCAACTGGCTGCTTTAAGGGGCTTTCTCAAGTAGATTTCTGCTGGATGTCTTGAGCATCCAACTTGATGTTTTACCGGCTATCCATCTATATATGAATGACTGTCTATCTGTTTATCAAGAACTTGCTGTTCATTCTTCTACCTTGGCTCAGTCACTCATTTTAAACTGTTAAGTTTGATTATGGTAGATCTTTCTCCAGACAGAATATGACATTGGCACATTCAAATCAACCGAGCTTGCCAAATCACCATCATTTAGCAATAACTTGGGATAGCATTTCTTGCTGCCAGCCTTCAATAGAGAAGTTACCAAAACTTTAACTCCCATTCAGCCCCAAAATACAACTGGTCGCTGTGTTCCTCTGTGGGATCCCCTCACACACACACAGCACACGAATCACACAAGCACACCCACTCCACACGTGCACACACATACGCTTTATATATACACACAAACTCTCTCTCTCTCTCTCTCTCTCTCTCACACACACACACACACACACACACACACACACACACACACTCTACACATGTGCACAGACACATACTCTACACAGTGCTGCCTTCTCCCCGGCAAGCACTTGCTTACCAATAACATCCTACACTTGAGGGCCCACACAAGCATTTCTGCCTCCCCTGTCTGGACACAGTAGATGCTTAATAAATGTTTATTGTTGCAAACAACTACTGTTCAGGTCTTCATTTACTTTGCTGAAAACCATCCTTCACAACTTGTCCTCAGACGGACTCAGACTCCACTTCCAGGTCCTCACCTGGAGCTTATTCACTTACCACAAAGTCCAGACACTTTGACGACCCGTCTGCCCACTGCCCTACACTGTTGTTAATTTTCTTAAAAGGGACAGTGCAAGGTAAGGCATGGAGATCTCAGACTGCTGGTGTAGACATGAAGTAGGGTTCATAAAACCACTGAAGCCCATGAATACGGAGAGACACAGAGTGTATGGAAACCTTTACATCCTAGCTAGTTTTCTGTTCCTATGATCAAACATTCTGATTGAAAGCACCTTGGAGGAGGAAAGGGTTTTTATTTGGGTTATACTTACAGGTCACAATCTATTATGAAAGAGAAAAAAAGAAATCACAAGTTCTCATTTAGGTAGGCCATCCTTCCTTGAGCTGAGATGATGTCCCTTCTTCAGGTCCAAGTACATAAATTCCCAATTAGTTCAAGAGAAACTTATCATTCCTTTATGTTGTGATACAATGTGAAGATAAGAATCACTTCCCCTGGGGGCAGGAGAAATGTCTTAGTGGCTTGCTGTGCAAACATAAAGAACTGAGTTTGGATCCCAGCATCCACATAAAAAGTTGGATGTGGGCACACACACACACACACACACACACACACACGCACGCACGCACACACGCACGCGCGCGCACGCACGCACGCACCTATAATGTCAGTGTTAGGAGGGGCTGAAGCAAAGAGGACTGTTGGGGTTTGCTGGCCTCTGGCCCAGCTCTAGGTTCAGTGAGAGACCCTGTTTCAAAGGAATAAGGCAGAGCAGGGCGTGAGAGTGGAACACTTAACATTCTCCTCTGGCCACCATACACACATGGGCATGCACAGGTACAACACCTACATGTATGGCTGCTACACATCTCACAAATACAAAGCTTACCTAGATGACCAAGTGATCCTAAGGTCATTCTGGGTAACTCAGTGGCTAGACCATGACTGAAAATAAAAGGTTAAAGGGGGATGCAGATATGTATAGTTCAACGGTAGATGACTTGCCTATTATGCAAAGTCCTGGATTCAATCAATCTTCAGTGCCAAAAACAAATGCAGTCCTTCCTTAGGTCGAAGTGGACTCTGTATGCAGGGATCTTCCCACTCACTGTGGCCCACAGAATGATCGGTTCAGTTAGGTGAAAAGTGAAACCCTCGGGTCTTCAAAATCCTCAAGTTATCGTGTCACAGCTGCTGCTGGAAGGAGCATCAGGGGTTCCTACAGTCCCTTCCCCCAGTCTCCCTCTCTTCTTCCCACCCCATCTCTCTTTTAATAAGGAGTCCAGCTCAGAGGGACTGCACCCATGCGATGTCCACTGCGCAGTGGACAGTACCTTAGCCCGTGGGGAGATGAAATATTTTTCCAAGCACAGTCCTACCAGCACTTAGATTTCGGGCTCCAAACAGTTCAACCATGTCTATGACCCACCCACCCCCTGGGTTTAAGAGTCCCATTAGCTTCCATTTATGAGCTTAGAGATCTACTCATGTCATGAGAGGCACCCACAATGAGAGGACGGACAGGGAGAAGGAGAAAGAGGCACCTTTTGCTTTTCGGAGACAACAGAGGTGGAGAACGGTCAAATCAGAGATCCAACAAAACACTACTGTGCTGGGTTTGAAAATCCACTTGCCTGACTCCCAAGATCATGGCAGGGTGCCAGGGTTGGTTCTGGTGCTCCTGCGTTCTTACAAATATCTAGCAAAGGGTCTAAATCCCAAGCACACTTCTGAACCAAGGCTAACACTAGAATCTTTTAAACTTGAAGAAAATGTTTTCATGTGTAATAATACTCTATAATGGTATTCATTTTAAAATCGAATGTATCTTAAGTTCTTGAATTGACTCTAGTACCCCAACCTGCTGAAAAAACATAAGAAAAAGCCATAGATACATACATACACACACACACACACACACACACACACACACACACACACGGGAAGAGTCATGTGTAGACTAACACTGTATGTATATTTACTGAAAATTAAGAAAAATTAATACAAATGACTACATTTGCTGGATACTAAGGTATCATTTCCTGGGCCAGACTTGCGGATGTTGTGGTACTTAGTACAGTGTACCCACAGGATGGGGCTGCTAGTTCCACTGTATGGGGGTGGGGCAAAGTCCTAAAGTTAAATAAGCAGTTAATAGTCTTGTGCTGTCTACATTTGTCAACTTGACACAAACTATATATAGCCATCTAAAAGGAGGGGGCCTCAATTGAGAAAATGCGTCTTTTTTTTTTTTTTTTTTTTGGTTTTTTGAGATAGGGTTTCACTGTGTAGCTTTGCACCTTTCCTGGATCTCGCTCTGTAGACCAGGCTGACCTTGAACAAAGATCCGCCTGGCTCTGCCTCCCGAGTGCTGGGATTAAAGGCGTGTGCCACCACTGCCCGGTGAGAAAATGCGTCTTAAGACTGGGCTGTGGGAAAGCCTGTAGAGTATTTTAATTAATAATTGGTGAGAGAGGGCCTAGACCACGTTGTGTGTGGGCTGGTGATCCTGGGTTCTAAAAGAAATCAGCACCCCTCCATGAGATCTAATGCAGCTCCTGCCTCCAGGTTCCTGCCCTGCTGGAGTTCCTGTCCTGACTTCCTTCAGTGATAAACAGCAATGTGGAAGTGTAAGCCAATGTTTCATCACAGCAATAGAAACCCTAACTAATAGACACACACTGGGTGACCAAGATGAGAATACGCTTCAGGTCATTCTTATCCCAAAGATGTGACCCACTCCCCGTCACCATTTTGAATGAGCAAATCAAAACAGAGAGAGGCTACTCTTCAAAATCTACCGTACCTCAAAGCACTGTTTTCCACCTATAAATACATCGTTTTGGACAAAATTGCTGATGTAGTAGATCTCATGGGAACATTAATCAAAACGTAAATGAAGAAAAATCGACATTGATTCATTCATTCAATGAAGTGTTTAAACACTGCAAAAATGAAAATGGGAATGTGAGCTCACACTTGAGATCCCAATATTCAGAAGGCAGAGGCAGGGGAATTGCTGTGAGGTTTTGGCCAGCCTGGACTACATAGTGTTCTAGGCTGATCTGGGCTATAGAGTGTGGCTCTGTCTCAAGAAAACATATATTAACAAATGAAAAACCAAAAAAATTAAAAATACAATAGTAAGAAAATAATTAGATAGCATTTAATTATGCCCATTACATCTAAGCATAAAATAAGAATGTTCTTGATCTTCATTATTGTTCATTAATAGTCCAGCAATTCTGACCAATATTTTAAGGTCTAATTTTTTGGGGGTGGGGAGGAAATATAAATAGTCAATTGCGATAAAACTTATCTGGTCTCTAGAAAGCCCAGGAGTATTATCTGGGAACCTATTAGTATTCACATGAGAAATCAATAAAGAGATGGATGTAAGATAAACATACAAAAATCGATAACTTTCCTGTAGATCTATGATAACCAGCTAGAAGATATAATGCAAAATATTGGAAAAGCTCAGTGGACTTGTGTTCCTCCTTCATTATCTATAGCAGACATCAATAATTCTTCTGGGGATGTAGGGGTTCTCTTCAGTGTGTCTTTCTGAACATGATCATATTTTTAGTTTTAAAGAAACGTATTCCTTCTATTTTATGCACACAGGTATTTTGCCTGCATGGATGTCTATGCACTACACGTGGGCCTGGTGGCTGAGGAAGCCAGAAGAGGGCATTGGATGCCCTGGAACTGGAGTTACAGACAGTTGTAAGATACACGTGGAAATAGAAGACCAGCTTCTCTGGAAGAGCAGTCAGTGAGTGCTCTTAACCTGGGAGCCGCCTCTCCAGCCCCCACAACTTGGAATTCTTAGAAGGTAAAATATGACCTTTGTCTCTCCAGAAGGCAGGAAAGCCAAGATCTCTGACAAACTTTTTACACTTTTCTTAAATTTATTTTTTATTTTTATGTGTGTAGGTGTTTTGCCATGGATGTCGGATTTCTTGGAACTGGAATTAGACAGTTGTGAACTGTCATGTGGGTGCTGGGAATTGAACCCGGGTCTTCTGGAAGAGCAGTCAGTGGTCTTAACTGCTGAGCCATCTCTCCAGGCCCACTTTTTACACTTTTTACAAAGTAGTTTTCATCCAAATGCCAAAGTCCAGGGGCATGAAGCTCGCCATATAGGGCAACCACTTAAAAACTACCAAAGTCATTGTAGCAGCAGAGTTTTATCAAAATGAGTCTTGACCCTTTCGGGGCTTGAATATCAGACACCTTGCATGTCAGATATCAACATTAGGATTCACAGCAGTAGCAAAATTACAGTTATGAAGTAGCAATGGAATAATTTTCTGGTTGGGAGTAAACACAAGACAAACTGTCTTGAAGGGTGGCAGCATTAGGGAGGTTGAGAACCACTGGGTTAGAGTTAATCAGAATTACTCTTAGCTGGCTCCTTTGCTGGCACCTTGTGAAAGAACACAGAGCAGTGAACTCTCAACTCCTCTCCGTGGTTAATCAGAGCCTCCGAATTGTAAA
Source organism: Peromyscus californicus insignis (assembly GCF_007827085.1). Taxonomy (NCBI): domain Eukaryota; kingdom Metazoa; phylum Chordata; class Mammalia; order Rodentia; family Cricetidae; genus Peromyscus; species Peromyscus californicus. The sequence continues at coordinate 30,368,483 of NW_026294514.1, forward strand.
AAGACGGTTGTGTTAAAACTACCTTCCCTGGCCGGGCGGTGGTGGCGCACGCCTTTAATCCCAGCACTCGGGAGGCAGAGCCAGGCGGATCTCTGTGAGTTCGAGGCCAGTCTGGGCTACCAAGTGAGTTCCAGGAGAGGCGCAAAGCTACACAGAGAAACCCTGTCTCGAAAAACCAAAAAAAAAAAAACAAAAAAAAACTACCTTCCCACCTGCTCTCCAAACCCAGGGGCTGCTGGGCTATCTCCATTTTTTTTTTCTTATCTAGAATTTTAATGCACAGGCTCACACACCCCTTAAGGAAAACAAAGGTGTAAAATCTTCTTCTCAAAGCCCAGCTGAAATGTAACAAAATGGAGTGATGAAGGTTGAGCTTAGACAGCCAGCATCAGCTATTGATCCCTTCTCTCGCCCAACACTTTTCTTCTAATCCTCTCCATAATTACATAAACTGCAAGAGCTTTCTGAACCTGTCAATTCCTCTTGCATCCATTTTCAAATGGCCTGCGCAGACGCGGGCTGGGCACTAGATCAAGCTGTCAATGCTCCCCCACCCCACCCCCCACTTGGCTATCGCCGGTCCTCTTGGCACATCTGTCAAGGGCCTCCTAGGGTTCTCCAAACTCTTCTCCCTTGGAAGAGCAGCGAGAAGGGTGGAGGAGCCAGAGACCTTATTGATCCATTCTTTTAACATGCTAATTTGCCCGAGGCGGCTTCAGTCACTGCCAGGGTGGACACTTCAAAAGGAAACTGTTTTTCAAACTGGAGATGTCTTTTTCAAACACTCAAACTGAAAACAAATGAATCCAAGTATCAAGTTCACAGTGCTGTGTGGTGAACCGGGTTGGCCAAAGAAAAAAGGCAAAGCCTTAGAACGATGGGTGGGGGCTGGCTGGGGGGTGGGGAGAAAGGATGGTAACAACATCAGAAAAGGAGGAAGTTTGTAACATTTTCAACTAAGCATCAGAACCAAAGAGGAAGTAACCTAGTGAGTTTCCTTAATGGTGGGGAGAAAAATTAGGGCGGATAAGATTCTGTCAGTGTAAAACATTAGTAACATTGATAGTGATAAATTGTTTGAGTATCTCCTTAGAGGAGGGAGATAGAAAACAAAATAAAATCAACTGTTTATTTCTTTAAGTGCACCTGTAACTGGTCACACATGGAGAAGGTTAGACAAAGGAAGAAAGAAAGAAAGAAAGAAAGAAAGGAAGGAAGGAAGGAAGGAAAGAAAGAGAGAAAGAGAGAAAGAAAGAGAAAGAGGGAAAGAGAGAGAGAGAAAAAAGAGGGGTTATAGAATTATTAAGATATTTGTTTACTGCCTTGGTTAAATGCATGACCACTGAAACCCAGTACAGATAAGACCACAACACATAACTGAATCTCTAAAGACTATAAAGTACAGTATTACATTTGTAAAAAATTAATTCTTCAGAAACAGTAACTTTCTGCTGGGAGTTTTCAGGTCATGTGTCTTGGGGGTTTTGTCAGTTGTGAATGGGATTTAAAGGATGAAGTCACATGAGAGAATGTAGGAGTCTGCTGTGGAAGCCAGTGGGAAACTGGGCATCTTAAATCACAGATGCTCATAGGGACAAAAGCTTTAGAGAACTGCAATCCTAGCTGGCCGGGTCTTCCTTAATCATGAGGCTGGGCCAAATTTACCTGCTATGGTATTATGGGAGAAAATCAGTATTCTGTTAACCTCTGACCCTTGGATCCCAGGCAGACAAAGGCCCAAGCTGGAGCCCTGGGCAAAAGTAGCCAAATGTGAAACAGCAGGGAAGCAATTGTGAAGTTGGCTTGGGCACAGCCAGCGTCATTGGGGCAAACTGCTATTCACAGAAACAAGCCATGAAGAGATACCGCCATAAAATATGAACAAAACGGAACCTTTTTTGTCTTGATTCTAAATTGTTAGTTTTATGGGACTTCATGCTGAACACTATGAAAAAAAAATCCAATTTGCTTTGAAGCGCATTAGTCTGTCTAACATCCTAATTATTGTTTACATTGCCATTTGCCTTCTATTAAGAATTGAATAATTACCCAGCACTTCATAGTTTAAAAAATACAAGCAAACAGGATTATCAGGGTAATTAGGAAACTGTACCATGGCTTTGTACTGGTGTGGGAAATATCTGCACTTGTGCGGGAAATGATCTTAATCAATCAACTGGCTTCAACTGGTATTTTAAGGATCTTGAACAGTTTGAGCTCTGTAACTTATTATGGAGGTTAGGAAGATCACCTTTGAGAAAGGCGGGTCTGTTTAAATCCATGCTTGGAGCCAGACCAGCAGCTGAACTTTCTCAACCAATCATGACACCAGAGAACGCACCAAGTGCATAGCATTCTGCTGCACTTTAATCCTAATAATCCGTCCCAAATGGACTTTGCACCGCATCATCAAACTCTGTCAGACCACGGAGGAGCAACCCTAAGCTCTTCTCCGTATTTAGATCTTATTTTCTGAAGCTGCCAAGTATGTCTGGGCCGGGTTTCCCACCCTGTGAAATTAACTGAACTCAAGACTAATTGAACTTGAGACACCACTTCATGCAAAAATCCTCTTCTAGTGTATAAAAAAACGTGTAGGAAGATCACTGAGTAAAACAGGCAGTTGGCTTGTGCCCCTGTTTTAGAAGGAATAAGGTAAAACTTGGGCCCATTTGAAAATCTGGGGGAAAATAGAGGGGAGTGCGATGCAAAGGCACTGTTCACCTCGCAGTGCATAGAATATACGGTACGGTGGATACACTTTTGCCAAGGAATGGTTTCAGGGAAATAAGTGAATTGAAATGTTTCTAGACATGAGGACTGGTGTGTTCATTCATAGATACAGAAATGCTAACTGCAGATGAAAGAACTGTGGGTGTCCTGTCCCTCAGACACTTTGAATAACTGTTTGCTGAACGAGCCCATCCGTGAGTGACCTAAGACTTATTTTTGGAACTTCCTGGGACCTGAGGACTCTTGCAAAGAAGTTTTATCTTTTCCTTCCGAAGGTTTTGAAGCTCTTTGTCGGAACCCTTCTAAACATTCCTCGAATAATCTGAATAACGCCATCTCCTCCCACCTCAGAGAGAACAGCAAGATTCCTACAAGAGCTGTCACTCTGCAGACACGTCTAAGGATTCACCAGAGCCAGGGGTCCTTTTCCAAAGGTCAAAATGAAATGAGCAGCAGGGGCTTGGGTTGTTTGGCATGGGGGCAGGGGGAGCTGGAGAGTTGACAACCAGTCGGGCTGGGGGCTTTTACAAAAAGTGCCCAGTGCAAACAGTCCACTCTGGCCTCCAACCCCGAATCTCTGGAACCATTCAAATCAAATGGAAGCCGAATTAATTTGCATGGTGTCTAACTCATTGGGTTCTGCATAAACAGACGGGGATTCTGGCTGGAGTTTCCAAAGGGAAGCCCTAGCTGCCTTTGTGAAAGGGGGAAATGGGTGTGCTGTTTTGCATGAAGGCGCATACAGAATATGCAAATGGAGAATTTGCTGCCTGGAAAGGCAAGGCCCGGCAGACAGCTGACGACCCACATTCACCCCGAAAATGCTGGGTGTCTCCAAGGGGAGGTGAAAGCCATTCCAACATGCCTGTTTCCCAGGAAGGCAAAATAGACCCTGAATATTCATAGGATGTCCATTTAGTTATGGGCCTATTAATTACCCTGTAGACCATGGAACCAAATGACCTCACCTGCTTCCCTTCCCCATTCAGCTCAGAGGTACCTGCTGTCAAAAGAATAGGAGGAGAGGGGTTTTTAAAGTCCAAGAGAAAAAGATCTGGTCTCTCTGGGTCTTCAATCATTCCCTCTCACTGTCAATCTAAAGAGAACACTGAGCCATGTTATTGGACACAGACAACCAGTTTTTAAGAAGCCAACAGCTATAAATTACTGCCTAATTTTACGGAAGCAAATATCAGGTTGATTGAAATGCCGCTCCCCCAAACTATCAGAATCTTCCAGATTAGGGGAAAGATTCCCCCCCCCCCCCAGACCTTCCCAACTCCATTTTAATTAGGAACGTGCCTCAATAGCCCACCAGGAAATGGAAGGGCACTCCAGGTGGTCTGACTGTCCAAACTATAAAGGGCTGATGAACTCTTGCATTGGCTCTCCAACTTCCTGGCCTTGAAACCCTCTCTACTCTTAAAAGCCATCTAGGATGCCAAGGCACTTCAATTGATGAGTTACAGCTGCCTGTTTCCACCTTTAGAAAATGCAAACAGAAGTTTGTAAAGCATATTTTCAATTCACTTTGTTTATTTATATGTACACAGGGGTGGTCATGCCTTGTGGGGTTCAGAGGACAATTTTGGGGGAGTCAGTTCTCTCCTTCCACCCTGTGTGTTTTGGGAATTGAACTCAGGTTTATCAGGCTTGGCAGCAAGTGCCTTCTCAGAGCCCCGGTATTTTGTCATTATTTTTATCACTGAAAAATAACAAGTGGGGCTCGGTGGTGCATGCCTACAATCTCAGCACTCAGGAGGCCGAGGAAGAAGGCTCACAAGTTTAAGGTGAGCTTCGTGAGTTCAAGGACAGCCCAGGCTGCATGGTGAGACCCTGCCTGTCTCAGAAGGAAAAAACAAAGCAATAAGCTCACTTCAGGTTAACACAAATAAGGTATTTTAATGAAAACAAAACCAAAGATCTGTGTGTCTCAAAGAAAAAGATTACCGAGAAAAGGGACATGTATTTCCTAATCGGTATTTCTCTTTTGTATCTCTTTAAATGCCTGGCGTTACTGGACACCTGGATTCTTATATTTGGCTCTGTAGTTAATTCAATGAGATATCATGTCAGACAGCTTCTGGAAAACTCCACTGCACTTCTGAGAGGGTGGGGCGGCAGGGCAAACAATGTCCTAGAATAAAAGTTTTGACTTTGTAGGCCACCTGAAAGGGTCTTACAGGAGTCCATCTGGATCACATTTCAAAATCATTGCCCTAGAATAGTGACTTTGAAAAATAGAGGGGATGACCCATGTAGGTCTGGAGTTAGAGAGATGGCTGGGGTAGGAGCACCAATTAGTCTTCCAGAGGATCCAAGTTCAATTCCTAACACCCACCCAAATGACTCACAACTGTCTATAACTTAAGTTTGAAAGGTCCAACACCCTCTTCCATCCTCTCCTCACTCGCCAAGTGTTCTCACGATGCACATACATACACACACGAAACAATTCATATACATAAAAATTTTCAAAAGCCATTGTTACTACTCCATTGTGCTGCCTACTTTTATGTCACTTGACCCAGCTAGAGTCATCAGAGGAGGGGACCTCAGTTGAGGAAAAACTCCATTAAGATCCAGCTGTAAGGTATTTTCTTAATCAGTGATCCATTGGAGAGGGCCCAGCCCGTTGTGGGTGGTGCCATCCTTGGACTGGTGGTCCTGGGTTCTATAAAAAGCAGGCTGAGCAAAGCCATGGGAGCAAGGAAGTAAGCAGCATCCTTCATGACCTCTGCATCAGCTCCTGCCTCCAGGTTCCTGCCCTGCTTAAGTTCCTGTCCTGACTTCCTGATGAACAGCAAAGTGGAAGTCTAAGCTGAATAAACTACTCTTTCCTCCTCAGGTTGCTTTGGTCATGGTGTTTTGTCACAGCAATAGCAGCCTAACTAAGACACATGCCATTAGTCTAAGCTTTCAAAACAAACAAACAAATCTCTCTGCTGAGATCTAGCAGGAATGCTATTGTTGGGCAGAAACTGACCAAGCACACTATATCCGATAGGCCTGGGATAGAAAAAATAAAAGTAAAGGTTTCTACACATTGGAACTAGACAGAAACCTAGCAGTTAAAAGCACTTGCTGCTCCTCCGGGGACAGATCAGTTCCCTGCACCCGTGAGGAATAGCTCATGGCCACCTGTAACTCCAGCTCTAAGGGGTTCAATGTAATCTTCTGGCTTCCTTGGGCACCTGTACACATAGTGCCTGTACACACACACATACAAACACACACACACACACACACACACACACACACACACACACACACACACACACGAATAAAATTAATGAAGTGTTTTTTAGAAGTATTTCCATGTGATGACTGGATCTAAGCCCTACATACATAATGCTCACACTAAATGGCATATATCTGAGTATCAGCAATGTATACATATGACCTTGAGGTTAGGGAAGTTGAGTTAGTATCCATAATTGCATATCTTGTTAAGTGGTTGGTGGTAGTTGTGTAGTGGTTAAGGCAAAGAATCTCATGCATGGCATCAAAGATAACTTCAAATGTAAGCAAATGAAAAATTTGTCTCTCTTTTTTAAAAAAAAAAAAAAAAAGAGGGCATAACTGAAGTAAGAACACAGAAAGCAGGAACTTATTGATGTATTCACCCACATGGCAAGACTTTGACATAGCCTGATGACTCCTTGAAACGTAATTCTCCCAGATAAATATTTCATAAGACACAGGCCAGAATTCCTTACTCATTTGTTTACTTATTCATCCATTCAATGAACATTTAATGAGATGTCGCGTGCTCCATCAGTTGTCACCATGGCAGTACTTGGATAGACTAAACTAACCCCCACTCATTCATTTACAACCTCTCAAAGAGTTTTAATAAATTTATTTGCTCAAGATGAAACCAGGAAACTAACAAAACATGGTTCACAACTGTTTCTAAACAGAAATTGCAAAAATAACTTACAAGTTAAAGTGTCAACATAAAATATTAGCCTGGCATGGTGGCCCAAGTATTTACAACTAGTATTCAGGCCGGGTCGTGGTGGCGCACGCCTTTGATCCCAGCACTCATGAGGCAGAGCCAGGCAGATCTCTGTGAGTTTGAGGCCAGCCTGGGCTACAGAGCGAGATCCAGGACAGGTACCAAAACTACACAGAGAAACCTTGTCTCAAAACAACAAACAAACAAACAAACAAACAAACCTTATTCAGAAGGCAGAGGCACACAGTTCTTTATGAGTTTGTGGCTAACCTGGTCTACATAGAGTCCCAAGCCAGCCAGGACTAGCCACACAGTGAGACCTGGTCTCATAAAATAGTATCTGAGAGATTATCGTATGAATATCTTCTTTAAAGCTTCCATAATGGAAGAAAGTTACACTCCTAATATGGAATGGTATTTACAATAGTCACATTTTATAATAAACAAGGACAGTTAAATGGATGGCTGCTGTTTCTTTAAATGCATAAATAAAGGGACCCGTCAAATTGTGAAGAATGGTAATTCACAGAGCTGGAGTGAGTTTGAAACCTGAGTGCCGCTCTGTGTGTGTGTGTGTGTGTGTGTGAGGGTGAAAGCCTTTGCCTTTTTACTTTGCACAACCCTGCACTGGGAATTTTTCTGACAAGCGTGCAATTCTTTGGTAATATGAAATTCACCAACTAAAAGCAAAAGAGGGGAAAAAAAAAAAATAAGTGGTGAGGTTCAATGACGTGAAGGTCAAGCGTTGCTACCAAGGCCCCCTTTGCTCTGCACGCTGGCAACCACCAAAGCATTTAATCAGCCCTTTTTCCGCACAGCTCAAGTATTAATAAAAATAATGACGTCTTAATTCACTTTTGAGAGGTCCAAGGAAGCTCAGTTAGAATAAAATAAGTCATCAACTCTCAAATAACGTATTTCAAAAATCCCTGACTGAGATAATTCCCAGGGGACGCTTTGCTGAACCCCAAATAAGAGACCAGCGCCAAGATCCCCTGCTCACAAAAGAAACCTGGCCACACAAAGAAGGGGAAAAAACATTTCTTTTAGAGTATCGAAGAAAAAGGACAATAATTAAACCTTGCTCCTCTGAGATAAAGAATTAGGTCTGTGACTGATCACAGACACGCTTCAAAGCTGCAGATAAAAGCAGCTCCGTGAGCCAAGCGATTGATTCTTAAAGACACGATTCAAAGGTAAAAGAAAAATTTCAAAAATGAAAGGGTAAGGAAGGGTGGTTCTCTGAACTATATGTGAAACCCTTCTGTTCCACTGCTTCTTTCTATGACAGTCCTATCACATCTCAGGCCGACACAGTCATCTCTCTTTTTTGATACAGCTCTCCTTTGCGGAGGATACATTTATAATATTTCAATTTCATAGCCGCCATGTCTTTTCTATACCGTTCATTCTTGAAAGAGTTCAACAATGGACGAGACCTTTTGCCAACACGAACACAGATGTGATATGATATAATATAGGTCCTAGACAACACATCGGTTTATAGTTGTTATGCAGATTAGTTTGCATACTGGTTTGTTAGCATTAGTTTGCTTTTATTGCTGGGGTTGGAACCCAGGGTCTCCCCTCACCCTGCACAATTGCTCTATGAGCTATAAGCCCCAGACCAGTAAAACAACCGATTGTCCATTCCTGCCTAGTTCCATCCTGACTTAACTGTCACTGTTATGATTCGTGGCCTTTTAAAGAATCTTTCGTTTTTTACTAATATTCTTTTTCTATGTACTTTCTGAGAACATTGTTTATTAGTCCTTCCCAAAGAGGAGATCTGGGGCTCTCTTCTCATTTTCAGTTTTTCAATTAGGATTTTGGAAAAAAAAAAAAAATTAAGTCTTTCGCTCTGCTCAGTTTTCTGAGCTAAGGGGAACTTTGCCCTAAACATCAGGCACTTGGGTACATGTCTCTGCTCCCCAGACAGAAAGACCATATCATAGTTTGACTTTTCTTTGCCGATCTGACCCTGGGAAACTAATCCCTCAGCCTAGGCTGACTGGTATATATATATATACACATTCACTCCTTGAGGATAGGCAAGTGGCTGACATTCTTCACTGTCCTAGTGAAACTGAACAAAATCGTTTTAGAATGTGCTAGTCCAGAGCTTCTTCAGTCAGCCAGCCTAGCATCTCCCAGGCCTCTCGACACCTTCCAGGCAGCCTGCATCCCTCTTCCATCAGCATGTACTGCTGGCTCCGAGAACCGCAAGAGGAAGTGTAACACTGTCACCAAGGTCCCTTGAGGACTCCAGAGGATGACCAGGGTTAGACTCAAGACAACAGTACACCCCAGGTCCCCACCCGCCCTGGCCATTTTCACCCAAGGAGCCTTTGTCAAACATTTAAAATCTTAATCAATCTTAGCTCTGACTTCTCCGACCCCAAGGAAGATGGATGAGGAAGTAGGTGACCTTTCACCTGTCCCTCTATTTGTCCTGCTGCAGTGGACCCATTGAAAAGACAATGAGGAGGACCCTGCTGCCACAGTTGTGAAGAGCTGGCTGGGTCTCCTTTATGCTTCTCCTTAAGCTCTCTTTACATTCCCCTTCTTGCCCCTCCCCCAAATCGCTAGTCTTTCATTCAAAGAAAAGTTCTTTGCTATAGAGATAGAGGGGGGAGAAGCGGGGGTGGAGGGGTGGGGAAGAGGCGAGAGACACTCCTCAAATATGATTTTCAGTATGAGCTGTGAAAAGGGAGTGTCATTGAGGGTATAAGGTGCCTCCCATGCTTAGCTTCGACTGCGGGTAGTGGCTAAGAGACAGACAGATCTTCATTCTAACCCAAGTTCCAAGTCAAAAGCGATGACCTTGGGAGGAGCAAGTGACAGAGATTAACAGGAGCATCACTTTAGTGTTTATGATCTGGGAGGAGACTTTTACTGCATGGAACCCTTTGGCAAATTTGTGAGTTAAGCATAATCCCTAATCATTCTGTTTTTATAGATGAACATACCAAGGTTTAGAGGGCTCAGGAAATATGCCCAAGGTCACACCGCCAGCCATTCAACTGAGAGAACTTCCGGAGTCACCACACCTGTCTGCCCTATCTAGGGATGCTGTGGGTCCAGTAAGGTTGTCAATCAATGTCAACTGTTTCCTTACTCCTGGGAGTTTTACAGTGTTGAGCCAGACTTTAAAGCTCTCACTCACGTTTGGAATTTCAGAAATGCCCTGTTGTGCGACTTTTTCCTTCGTTCCTAAGTTTACCAGAGACTCTTGCTTGGCAGAAATGAAAAAAAAAATGACTGAGTTTTGTGCTTGAAGTGTCTCCTTGGGAGAGGTATCCGCTTAGTGAGAAAAAAAAAAAATCAAATTTAACACACAGCCCCCTCCCCAGCTTGTATGAAAACGCTAAGTTCTCAAAAATGACTCAACTGCAGAGGGTGGTGCTGTACTCATGTAAGTCTAACATTTGGGTAGTTAGTGGAGGCAGGAGGATCTGAGTTCAATGCTATTCTCAGTTACAGAGTAAATCTGAAGCCATGTGATTTGCCTCAAAAAAAAAAAAAAAAAAAAAAGGAAAAACTCATGCATCCCTGTTCTCAAAAGAGCCCAAACAGGGGCTATTGAGATATCCTTAGCATCCACAGACGACAGCTAGGTGTAGCGGGCACAGAACTGTTACCCTAGCTCTACTATGGGTGGAGACAGGAGGATCTCTAGGATTGGCTGGCTGCCAGACTAGCTTCCGGTTCCTCAAGACTGTCTCAAGAGACAGGCAGAGACAGTAAGTCCTTCTCTGGCCTTCGTCACGTCACACCACACACACACACACACACACACACACACACACACACACACACACTCCAAAACAAACAAACAAACAAACAACCAGCCCCTTTTGTTAATTTTAAAACTGCCTTTGAAGACAGTTTGCTCAGAAATGGACAGGGCCAGCAGAGACCAGCTCCTCCCCTTCCAGGAATCACATGATGAAGCCACCAGTTCCATAAAGCAAATCATGATAGTGTTCAATTATCTTTCCATTCACTTCATCCCCCATCCTTTTCTCTTTCCTCCCCTAATTTGGGTTGTAAAGATGCCAAGGATTTGCAGGTAAAGCAATGTATGAGTTAGCAGGACCTATAACAACCAAAGATCAACAGCATCAGGCAGAACGAGATGAGATAAGGCCAGCAGAGTGAGCGTGTTAGTAGGAAATGCAAGAGGAAAACACACGGATCTCTGGAAGATGTGCAAGTCCCATTTTACAAAAATCCAAAGGGCAGAAGCATCTTATCTAGAAAGCCACAGTGTGTCAACTGTCCTGTGCACTTGACTGTCTGTTTATGGCTGTCGTTCCTTCACCAGTAATAAGGCACACTCTCCTTTTCTCATGCAAATAACGCCAGCACATACTTCAGAGTTTCTACTCAGTCCAGCTGATCAAGTAGTTCCCAAGTCAAAAGCCAACCAAACAGCATGGAATTCATCTTTACAGAAAACTTCCCACTGGAATTTGCAAAATTTTCAAGTTAACAACACTTAAGCTTGGAAAAGAAGTTAATCCATCTTTATCTTGTTTTATTGGCAATGAAATAAAAGGACATTCATAGACAGCCACTCCTAGAGAAAAACTACAGCAAATCAGTGAAGGCCCCTGGCGAAGGTATAAAAACTCTGAAAGGGAAACACAGAACCCGATGATGATGACACTGGCATGACCAACAATGTCCTTTTCTTGAGGTGATGACCACAGACTCCCGGTCTAGCAAGTCTTACACTTGATCCCACCCTGTCATTAGGATGCTTGAGATGCCAGACAAATTGTTTGGCAGTCATTTACTTCGGGCTCTTTAATCACCAAATCGGATGAACCCGAGGCAAGGACTGATAGAAAAGACTCATCCCATCTGCCCCGTAGTCGCAACCTGGAGACATGGAGACATGGCGACACTGGCCACTGTTTAGCAATGGCCATAACGGAGTGGGCAGCAGCAGACTATGAATGAGCATTAACAGCTAATGCCAACCAAGACAGGAGACTTGGAATGACTGGCTTGTTTTGGTACCTTAATCCACACAGGGTATAAGCAAGCCCTATCTATAAATGTGGGCTCCTGTCATCCTTGACTCAATGCGAAGTTGCTAAGAAGCCAGACTCTCTGCTCTGACAGACAGAGCAAGTCAAGAAGGGAATGCTGACTCTGAACTTGGGTGAGACTTACCTTACTAACATGAATAATAATTATCACAATAAAAATATCCTTTTTCAAAAACCCAATAACCAAAATGGATTGCAATTTACTGCTATTGCCTCTGACTACAGATCAAATAAAGAGACTCTTTCTAACTGTATTAGGATCTCCTAAAAGAAATGAAGAGGTCTTTTGTCAAGATTAATTTTGCTTAGAAACCCTTCAAGGGGTGTTAGGTAGAACAGAGGCACTTGAAGCATCTCCTACGTTGTTACTCTGTTGGACCACTTCTCCACTGGTCCATGAGGCCGGAAGAAATGAAAGGACTCTCTATACAGGCATCATCGTATCCAGTGGGAGGGCACCGGTATTGGGTGAGTCAATGTACATACACTTCACACTTAACTCCTTCATGTTCATACACAGTCTGCCACTTTTTCCAAGTCAGCAAACTGAGGCTCAAAAAAAAAAAAAAAATGTCTGCCCTCTTCAAGCCAGGCTCCATCAAGCCCAGCTCTTCAGCTTGTTCATTTACATTTCAGAAGGGGCATCAAGCCGGCTGGGATCTAAGTGCCTGTTAGCAAATGTGCCTGGCCTTCTGCTGATTACAGCAGCATCGTTTGTTTTCTCACTATTAGAAATGTCTTAGCCTCGCCACCTGGAGCTGTAGCACTTACTCATTAGATCCCTCTGTCCCAGCACATCCCACGGGGGCTGCTAATTACTGGCTTTACTCCATTCAGTCTCATCTCTGATTTAATTACGTGCACCAAGCCCTAATGAAAAGTACAGTATGGCTGTTCTTACCTTGGCATTCACCATTCTGCTCCTCATGCCCAGCATTGCATAGGCAGTTGCCAATGGGTACCAGCCATTCGCCATCTGCCCCACAGTACATTTTTGGCACATCCTTCTCTTCGGAGTTGTTGACACAAGAGCCTCGAACTTCCACCAGCGAAGAGGTATCGGCCCCCGTGATGGTGTCAGGAAACTGGGCTAGATTTCGAACAGTGAGGGGACACTTCTTGTAGAACACACGGACAGACACCAGGGCGATGCAAGCACCCACATCCTGAAAGGCCAGGTAAAAGCCCTTCTTGCTCAGGGGCCCTACATCCCGGATCTCAGTGTTGAGTTTCATGATTCTGTCACCAATGTCCACCTGCGTGAAGCTCTCATCAGCCGCGATGGTGTCGATCTTGCCAAACTGGCTCTCTCTGATGAAGCGCTCCTTGTCGTTGTCCGATTCATAGTAGTACAGGTTAAACGTCTCCTTGCAAGTCCCCATGACGCCCGGAAGACTGTTGCAGTCTCTCAGAGTGAACTTAATCTCAATATACACCCTCTGCGCCCCTTCTCGGGTGATCCAGTCAGTTCGCAGCCAGTTGTTCTGACTGGCTTCCATCACGTTGCACACCTGGTAGGTTCGGATCGGTGTGTTTTTTTCATCCATAATGCTCACTTCCTCCCACTGCAAAGACCCAAAGAAAACATATCAATGAGAAAGTTTCATCAGACAGAGATTCATCAAATCTATTTCACACTCTGAGGACATTAGTCACCCTTCCAATAGTGAAGAAAATTACCATGCAACAGTCCCCCAGAAAACAGTATTAGTGAGTTATCTTGCTATTTTGTTGAGAAAATCCCGCCCCCCACCTTACTGCAAGCCCACCCCCCCCCCCCCCACACACACACACACAATGTTTCACTTTTCCGCCTGAAATTAAAAGGCCAGGGTGGATTTAGTGCCTGTTTGTTCTCAGCAATTCTTGTGGTGGTCCAACAACCTCAAATTCATCTATCACAAGAGCTACCACTTCAAGTGGCAACAGTTCACATTTACTCATAAATGAAATAAATAAACCTGTGTGTGTGTGTTTGTTTCAGCGGCTAAACAGAACCCTGCAAATTCAGGGCAGGAAGCGTTGAGCTTGCCAAAGAAGACAGTCCTCAGTTAATTAGTGTTCCTGTCAGGACTCTGCTTTCTAATACTCTTTTTTTTTTTTTTTAAGTGACTATTTTATTTTTTAAACATCATGTCTAGTCTTTAAAGGGAAAAAGGGAAATCCCACCTGGTTTCAGCAACCCTGAGAAGACAGTACATTTCCTGGCTGGGTTTCACAAAATCCACTATCGCAGGAATAGGAAAGCTTTGAGAGGCAGCATTGAGTTACAGAGTGTGTACATGTTCTTATTTTTGAAATACAGACACACACAAGTAAACAAGGATGAATGAGTGTGTGCTTCGCTTCCAATTAGTCACAGGCAGTAAAATGAAAATAGTAAGTGATATTTATGACTGAAAGCTTGAGCAAGAAAATTCACAGGGGGGCCGGGCTGTTTCCTTCACGTTCTGCTTCCTAATACACAGATTCTAATGGTGGGCACTGGCCATTCTGAGATTCACTTTGAACACAGTGATAATCTCACGTGTCCTGTAGTCTTAAGAGCTAATCCTAAAATGGGAGAGGCAATTTGGGTTACACCTAACCCCTGGCTCCTTCTAGACTGCTAGACAGTCTCCAATTCTTCATTAACATTTAAAATAATGCAGGATTGATATAGATCTGGCATAAATCAGCTTAAGTACCTAACAGGAATATAATTAGAGGGAAAAGGGAGTTTTGAAAAATTTGTATTCCACAATGGCACATTCACTCTATCTAACAAGGCACATAGAATCCTAATGTATCTCCCAACAGGTTCCCATCCTTGCATTGAAAACTATTAATGGATGGAAATGCTACTTCATGAAGGATCATAATGCATAAAATTCTCTATCTCTTTCCTGTTTTCACTGTGAAAGTTGGAACTGAGGGGGTAAGTGCTCTGTGGTGATCTTTTTCTTTTCTTTTTTTTTTTTTAAATCTATAAGCAACAATTTATTTATTTGGGGGAAATTCATGTAAATTTAAATTAGATTCCCCACCAAAAATACCTACTCGGTATATCTCTCACTTCAGAACAAATATGAACTGGAAAAGTCCATGCATTAATATAAACGAAAGCAAAGGGAGTCTTAGAGCCCCCATAGGGTAATTTGGGTCAGGTGAACATCTATCCCGCACTGCAGTGTCTGACTGAAGACACTGATCCCTGCCCCATGGCAGTCATGGATCTTCCCTTAGTGGCCTATTTCATAGCCACCAGCATCAGGAACTCAGCAGCACACCCCTTTAAACAAATGGGCACCGTCAGAAAGGAGTGCCTGCTTATATGACGCCAGCAGGAGCCAGTCTTCACTTGTTCCCATCCTCCTCATCTTCCTGACTGCTCGCTGGGACAGGGAGGCATCTGACTCCATCCGTGTTACTGGAGGGGTGGTGGGATGGGCATTGGCATGTCCGCTTTCTTTTGCTTTTCAAGTAATGTGTTACAAGTAAATAAATGCCATTACTAGACAGCTCTCCTGTTTCCAACCAAGATGGGAAAACATTCTACCTACAACAAGGAGGGAGTCCTGAACAAGCCAGTAGGCCCCATGTTTTTACCCTCAGCTTGGAAAGACTTTTCCAAGACATCCATTGTTAGTTCATGGATCCTCAGAAGTTACTTTCCCTCTAAACCTGAAGAGAATTTCAAGGACAAAAATCTACAGATTAACTGGACTTTAAATTTTGACAGTTTTCTCAATGGCAGTTATGTCTTTGAATGACTTTTTAATTAATTTTTTTGGTTAGTGTATAAAATAAAATGTTTTATTATGACATTTTTATACATATGTACCACTGTGCCTTGCTCTTCTTCAACCCCCTGCTGCCCCCCTTGCTGATCTTTTTATGCCCAATCTGCTTTCATGTTACAAATATATATATATGTGTGTGTGTGTTTACATGCAACTAAACCTACATTCTGCATATGAAAGAAAACACGCGATGTTTTGCCTTTCTTTCTCACTATTTCCCTCTCTTGTTCCTGCAGAGTGACTAATTCTGACATATGCTAGTAAAATTTCATGTCTGACCTCTTATGATAATAGCTGAAATGTTACACAGCTCATAATAATAATGGAGGAAAAACTGTCTACTCAAGTCCATAGAAAGTTTTGGGTTGTGTACAGGAAGCCATAGGATTTGTTTTTTAAGAGACTTCAAAACATTTCAAAGAAGTTTGAGTCTAAAATGCATGAGCAAGTACTCTTCCAGCAATTCTACGGAGGAGAGAGGAAAAAAAGGAGTCTGCACACTAAACTGCAAAGAAAGCTTTCTAGAAACCAGACAGAGTATAGACTGTACTTTCAAATGTGTCCCTCTTCGTTTTGTATCAGCCAAGTGTATATTTAGTGAGACAAGTTAGGTTCCAAATGATCTTAGCTGTATCCTCTCCACACGCTTGGGGCAGGGAGAAGGAGGAAGGAGGCTCCTTAAACTTTTCAGGGAGCACAGACTTGCCACCCTCAGTTTGGTTGGCTGGCAGTTGTCAGACCCTCTGACCCAGGGAGTGAAACTCCTGGTGAAGCCCTGAACCAACGACCAGTCCAGAGTCTGGGATTAACACTGAGTCTGACTCTGCAGTGAGATAAAGCTGTATGTACCTTTCTCCACGCTCAAAGGATGAGGGCAATTGCCTGCAATCAGCACCCAATGCAGCCTGTCTACACTACCAGAGGCCTGCCAATCATTCTCCCTCCTAGACTTATTTAAAAAAAAAAATGGTTTGGGAGACAGAATGGAGTTTTTTATCAAAGACCAAGCCTACAGCAGGCAGGTTTAGACAGAAAAACAAGAAAGCAAGGTAGTCTCCATTTTACTTCAGATGAGTTACAGGGCCTGCTTTGGTTCTGTTTTTTTTTTTTTTTATGACTATTTAATTGCCCACTCAGTTTTGAAACACATATCATATAATAGTATCTATGAATCCCTTTGGTTCTTTGTTTGGCAATTCTTTATTCAACTGTTGGGTGTGGAACACCATGCCGGGTGCTGCCATCACAATGTTTGCTTCTCATTGTGTTTGATCAATCGACTCAGTCCTAAACTATCATGCGTGTAAGGGTCAGATGGCTTGCTTAAGTTTTAAAGGATGTAAGCTATTTCGGTTTGGGCCCAGTCAGACTTCTTCCCATCACTGATTGATTGGCTACTCAGGGGGATGGGAGGATATGGTTGCTGAAGCGAGTGAGTCTTAGGCTGGAGATGGTCCTGGGGAGTTCGACACCTTTCCTAGCTGCGGATGAGGAGGAATGCACTCTTGTACGTTACAATCAAGCATCCCAAGTTTACAGGGACCCAGATTCCAAACACTCAAACTTTTGAGGTTTAATGCCCAAAGCCTGGAGGGTTCTTCTGGATTTATAGGCATCCTCCACCAGCAGCTGACTTAAGGCTATGACCATAAGGTAAGGAAACCAGCCTCCCCCACTGCTTTGGTGGGTATAATTGGAGATGTTTTCTTTCTGCTGTCTTTCTTACTCTCCTTCTTCATCTGGAAGCGGAACAATCGCTCTAAAATTAACCCCGCCAGGACTCCATGACCACCAGAGTAATAGGCATAAATTCTAATTTGGTCCCCAGATCGTATTTCTTGTCGGTATTTTAGTTTTAAATAGGCATCTAAGTCTCTACCTCCACCGATCTCCTAATTTTGAAGCCCCTTTCTGCCCTTTTGGTTTCTAGCTCTTCCATGACAGAGCTATCCGAAGGGAGTATTGGATTTCTCCAACAAAGCGTAATTCACTTCATAGGCCACAGCGGAAATCTGACCCCCTCACCACAATCACCCAGAATCAAGCCATTAGACTCTCAGAAAGTGGCTAATCACACTCCTTTCCCCCTCTTGTGCCAGAGAGGGCCTCAGAACTTACCCCTCCTTCCAGAGGGCTTGCTATCCACCCAAGCTCTCCCTGAACAGATCTGGAATCCAATAAAGTAACTGCAAAAAAAAGTATAAAAACACAAAGGAAAATAGATTAATTTCCAATTGCAAAAAGCCAATAATACAAAAACCATTTGCCTGAGCGTTTCCATATGTGTTGAGGGTGCACATATCCACTCTGACCAAAACTCAAACTCGACTCACTTATGTAAATAATCACTCCTCACATGGTCTTCTCTCCTCTTTAAATCTGCAGGTTCTTATTTATTTAACTTGCTTAGCATTTAAAATTCCATCCCAGGACCCAATTGATTCTTTTTTTTTTTCTAAAAAGGATGAATAGGGCATCTCAAGCACAATTCAAACAAAATAAATATATCAGTGTAGGACAGCAACACCAGAGAGCAAATTCTGCATTCATCTTTGTCTGCTATCTACTAGATGTATTTGTTTTTGCAAGCCTCAGATGACCACATAACTCACCAGCGGTGGTGACAGACCCACAAGTGAATGCTATCAGAGGACCCAAAGGGTCATGGAAAAGGCTGTCCTCGCCCCCCTCCCCCTAACCCACCCCCACCACACCATCAAATGAATAGGCCCTGGACGTAGCATCCGCCGCTTTTTTAAATATCAAAGTTCCAGAAAGAGGGAATGCCGGACGGGTGGGGTTAAAATGCAAATGTACTGAAGTAGTCTCTTTTTCCGAGGTCCTTTGGAGGACAATCGAGATGAGCCCTCCACCCCCAGGAAATGGCTGGTTTGAATTTTAGGTATGGAGTGCTGCCTAATGGATTTAGTATGCTTGCGCTACACCTAACGTTGGGCCTCCAAGCTAGGGGGAAGGGAGAAGACACCTCCAGAGCTGCGATACCTTTCTCAGGGTGGAATAAAGCTAGAGGTGCGGACGACATTGAAAAAGAGGCAGTGGATTCAAAATCTATCACATTGCCTTTCCCACCACGGATTTTCACGCCTGGGGTCGAAAGGCCCATCTAAAAGGGACCCTTGGATTATTAATTTGATCAGGGAGGCTGGCTCTTTAGGATGGGGGAGGGGTGGGAATGGGAGGCCTCTGTCCTTGCAGGCGGAGTACCCCAACTCTCACAGTCTCACCCCCAGGGCCTGGAATTCTGCCCACCTCCCCTCATTTTACTCCTCAAATCAAGGAAGCTCCAACCAGCCCCTTTGCCCTAGCTCTCCGAAAGCTCCTGTATTCCTGGGGTCTATTAATTATTCTAACATGTAGATCCTTCTCCGGGTCGCTCCGGCCTGGAGTTGTGGTCCCTTCTCTCTTCCCGGTCCCGAGAGAAAAGCCCCGCTACATCCACTTGGATTTATGTAAGGTGGATTAGGAACACAAAGGAAACAATAAGACCCAATTTACAAAAAAAGGGAGGGAGTAGAAAGGGAGGGAGAAAAGGAAACGTGACGGGAATAAAAAGCAACAAAATGAATTAATTTTTAAGGGAAGGAGGGGCAAGGGGGTGCAGCTCCCCTCCACTTCTTTCAACATGAGCCTACGGTTGCATCGAGCGCCTTTTTTGTCTAGGGCGCCCAGTCTTGCTTCCCAAAGGGAAAGAAGGGAAAAATTAAAGGTAAAATGAACCCTAACCCCAACTATCTCGACGTCTGAGGCGAGAGAGGTCTCAGGGGACACACTTAACAAGTGTGTGGAGTAAGTAGCCCGAAGAACGCGAGGTTCGCGGGTTCCGCTCCGAGGAAAAGCCCTAGGGACAGAGCGGCAGCCGCTGCCGAGTTGCTAAAGCGAAACCACAGACCAAGGAGTGAGGAGGAGATGCCGAGGGGAGAGATCACCCTTCTGCCCCCAACCGCCCCCTCCTCCGCCCCCGCAGTGTCTGTGGGCAGGTGGATGACAGTCTCCAAGCCTCCGCCGGGAGAGCTCCGGGTACCCTCTGCCTAGCCAAGCCTAAGTTGGTTTTTGGCTCCCTCCTTCGGAACAGAAAAAATGATAGTGGATTGCACAGGAATAGATAGATGGACAGATGCCTGAGGAGACGGGGGATGGAGAGATGGATGGATGTTTGTAGGGAGTGGGAAGAATCGATGAGACAGATAGATGCACAGATAATGCACGCTGGTTGGGGCACGAACACAGGCCGGAGCCCATGTTCACACACTGTGTGCACTCGCGGTACCCGGCACAAATCTCCCAGGTCCATGCAGGCACCCGCGCCAGGCACACATTTGCCCTCAAACACACACACACACACACACACACACACACACACACACACACACACACACACACACACACCACGCGCTTGAGAGAGACACAGAGACACAGAGACAGAGAGAGCGCTCTCCTCCCTCTGTGCCCATCAGGAACTAAATGGTCACTATCTCTCCCTCACCTCGGACAGAAAAAGAGACTAACAATCCTTCCATCACGTCCCAATAGACAAACAGAAAACAGCACCCGAATGGGTCCCGTCGGTCATGCATGTCCCTTCTAGACTAGTCCAGTACACCATTCCATAGAGAGCAGCTTAAAGTGGGCCGTGTTTAACTCGCTGGCTGGTCCCTAGGTTCACAGGATGATCTACGGATCTGGGGTAGGGGAGAGGTAGGCCTGAGATTGCAACCTCCAGGGTGACCGGCCCGATGGAGAAAAAGGTGTCTGAGGCCCAGTGCTGGAAATCAGGTCACCGGCGCCCGACAAGCGGCGCCACCACCGCTGCGCTGCGGAGACCAGGCAGCCGGGTCCCGGGAAGCGCAGCGCTGGGAAAACTTTGCAGAAACCCGGGCTCGCAAGCCTTGGACAAGAGGCCAGGCGCGCTAAGCCTTCACTGCGCTCCACATCTGCGTTTCCCCTCTAGCCTGGGCTGCTGATGGGGAGGACTTGGCGCACACGTTTTTTTGTTTTGTTTTCAAATCCTGGTGTTAGCCCTGTGTATCCCCTCGGGGCGGCTGGAGCCGGCCTTGCAGGCGAATGCAGATAAACTTTGGCCTTTCACTACAAACTTGGGCAGAGTGGCAGCTTGCGTCGGTCACCTCCTCAGTTCAGGCTGCCTGATCGTCCTCCGTTTCCCCTTCGAGGGTCCCCTCTGTCCGACACCTTCTCTGGAGTGGGGACGCGAGGCTCACGCCACCCTCCCCCTCACCCCCCACCCCATCCTAACTGGCTCGGAGCTCCTGGAAGACCATTCATCAGCTAATGACCTGGTCCGGGTCCCAGACCGCAAAAGGGCTGCCGGGCTCTTACCTTCATTCGCGGGGTATACCCTAGAACCGGTGACAGCGTCGCAAATCCCAAAGAGAAACGAAAAGAGGACGAAATAGAAAATCCCAGCCATGGTTCGCCGGTGCCAACGCTGCTCCTGCCGCTTCTATCCCAGTGGAATAAATGCTTAAGTTAGGAGTGCAGCAGTCTGAAGACATTGCCAAGAGGGTGGGCCCGGCCCGTGACGTACGCCCGCCAGTCCGGAGCTCACGACCAATGGCAGTGCAAAACGGGCGCCACGGCCCCGCCCCCACGGCGCAGAGCCCGCCCCGGGTCCCGCCCCCTCCAGCCTCCGCAGGGCGCAAGGTCTCCCGAGGCTGGATCCGCAGCGGTGATGGGTCTCTGCCCTCGCGGGCGTCCGCGGGCCTTGTCCTCCGACACCTCGGGGATCGATCCCCTGGACGACGGAGGGGACTTCGAGAGACTCTGAGCGGACGGTGGGGAAGGCCAGAAAATGTTGGTAGCCTTCCCCACTAGTCGGGCGGTGTGAGAGGGGAGAACAGACTCGGGTTGAGATGAAATAAGTCTGAAGTTGACCTGCCCCTTGGCTCTCGTCCCTTGCTGAGGTCGTCGGGTCGCCGTCCCGCCCGCCCCAGCTCAGTTCGGGCGCTCCCTGTCGCTCGCCGCCACCGCCACCCCTCTGCCTCATTCCCCGGTTTTGTGTCTTTATGGCGCTCCTCCGTGGGAAACGCTTTGGGGTAAGGGACTTTCGAAGCTTGGTTACTCGCTTCCTTCTTAGTTACCCAGCCCAAGGAGCCTAGTCGTCTCCAGTGTCCCCCCAGCAGCAGGGCGCAGACACTGTCCCCACCCAGTCTTTCTGCCGTCGGGAAGTGCCAGGTTCGGGTGTTCACGTCGACCGAGCCCGGGCCCGGACTATAAAGAGTAAAATCACCCCCGCGACGGCCCAGGTTATCGGGAATCCACTACGCATTTTCCTGGGAGAGTCCCTGCAACCAGGTCTAGCCATTCTGGGACACCTAGGTGTAGACGGGAAGGGTCTAAGAATGCCGACACCTGATGCACAGACGGGGCAGACTGAGGGTCGCAAGCTGCCTGGAGCAGCCACTGCGGCTCTGAGCTCCGACGTCTCCCGGTGCTGATGGGGACTGTCTCCCGGGAGACCAAGGTGAGAGGCCCTTCACGCAGAAACTTGCCCCACAACCCCGCGTGGTCCTGGGTGCCAACTCTCGACCTCCCAGGGACGCAGGCACCATCGGACCGCGCTCGGTCCTCCGATGCTCAGGCCACGGGAGAAGCCACTTGAGCGCCCACCGGAGACAGCAGCTCGGCCAGCTGCCTGAGCCCGGAATGCAACTGGGTCCCCAGGCGGTTGGAGGACTAGGATTCCAAAGGACGCGTCTCCCTTACTCCCCTCAAGTCGCCCCCTCCTTTGGCTCCCTTCCGGGCCGGGTTTTCCTCCTGCAAGTCTGGGTCTCAGCCCGAGAGCGATGCCGGGGAGGTGGAGGCACCTTGCAAACGGCGGGGGCAGCGGCTCTACATGAACCAACCGCGCCACCTGCCGGCCAGATGCAGGAGCTCGCGGGCCCGGAGCAAGGCAGGACGGACAAAGACCCAGAGAGACCGCCAGACAGGTGGTCCAAACCCGGCTGGCAATTTATTTAAGCCACCTGCCCAGGTCCTGCCATACTACAGTGTGGGGAGTCCTGTCGCGCCTCCCTCCGCCTTAGACCACGAAAGATGGACTCGGAAGGCGTTTCATGCAGAAACTTCACATTCGACATTCGAGGTAGCTTGTCCCCCTAAAATGGGAATCTGAAGTAAAAAATCCGAGCGGCTTGGCAAGGTGTGGAGCGGGGAGCCAATCGAGCGTGGCTCCAGGCAGATTTCTGGTTATTGTCATGGAGAACCGATCGTGTTTCCCCTCCAGGGCTCAAGAACTGGGCTGGCAAACTCAGACCCCGGGTAATCACAACAGCAACTTTCACAGAAGGCGAGAGCGCTTGGCGAGGCGATGGGCAGTAGCTGAGTCGTTGGCCCAGAGGGACAGTGCGTAAGGCTCCTGGCTTTTTGACTCTGCGGCGAAAAACCTATTAGAATTTCACCCACCGGGAAAAGTGGCTTTCCCTTGTTTAGCTACTGATTTCACATCATTGAAGCGGGGGGCGGGGAGACTATGCACACGAGAATGTATGTGTGCGTATGAATTATTAAAAATAACCGCGCTAAGTCCCCTTAAGGAAAGTCTGATTCTTTCATGTGTCTTTCTGGGTTTTACAGAAGGAAAAAAAGAAAAATAAGATATAGGTCCCTGTCATTCGGCACACGGATTCCAAAGAGAAAAGAGCAACCCAAATTCTTAGAAAACATTTTTAAACAATAGATGCCGGTTGTGTCTCGGCAGGAGAACGAGTACTTTATATTATCTATATAGAAATAGAAAACTACCTGCCTGTCTCATTCAAAGCGGTAACGTTTCCACAACACGCACAGCACCCCAGGTGCACAGTGCATATTAACGGTCTTTTTCCGGCTGCAGATGCCTGAAGAAGCAAGGCATCATAAGCAAAGATCACAATTCTCTCCCTTTCCCTCTATTACATTTTTTTTTTCAGGCATCACAGCAACACAGCTGCGAGGAAAACCAAGAAACTAAAGGCTACTTGAGGAAAAGCATCCTGTTACTTCCCCTGGTGAAGTCGTTGTTAGTGACTGCCAAAGAGGACTGCTCTCCTGTCCATTGAGACGACATAACCGGACAAATACGATTCTTTCTTAAACTCGTGCAGAAATGAAAACATGATATTGGTCCATGTGACCACCAATTCAGAACTGGCCAGTGCAATGTATACTCTAAGACCCTGGGGTTTTCAAGTGTGCCCCTGTTTATACCAAACTAGGAGAGTCACATACACACAAGAAAATTTTGTAGTTTCAACTACCACCAAAATTACTTGCCTCTAAAACAAAATACCTCACCGGGTGTGGCACACACTTTGAATCCCAGCACTCCAGAGACTGAGACAAACAGATCTCTTGTGAGTTCCAAGGCAGCCTGGTCTACATAGTGAATTCTACCCAGGGCTATCCAGTGAGACCACGTCTCAATACATACATACATACATACATACATACATACATACATACATACATACATACAATAAATGTAAAATTAAATAGCTGGATTTATTTAAACCCATAAGAATTCAGGTATGCTTTGGGAATACTAAGAGACATGTCAAAATATATGCGCTAATAAGCATATCGAAAAGAGTAATTTAGATGAACTTTTGTCTTTCTGATATGTTGCCTACCATTAAGACTTGAGCTACAAACGAAACTGCAAATGCTGAGTTGAAATAAGGCTAGCTTTAAAAAATATTTCTGTTTTTAACATTAAAAATGTGTGTGTGTGTGTGTGTGTGTGTGTGTGTGTGTGTGTGTGTGTGTGTGTATACCATTTATTTGAAGGTACCTGCAGAGTTCAGAAAAGGGCTTGAGATCCCCTGACACTGGAATTACAGGTGATTGTGAGCCACTTGACATATGAGGGCCAGGTTATTGGGGGAGGTGGTTCTATGGAAGTACAGCAAGTGTTCTTAACCCCCAGGCACCTCTTCTGCCTCCCCACCAGTCTGCACATCAATAAAATAATAACTGTAGATATTACTACATTGAGAAGTCATTGTGAACTTGAATTCCACGAGGACCTAAGCCCTCAGACTTTCCTTTCGTGCTACGTGAGAACAAGGGCCGTGAGTTCACTAATTCCTGGAATGGGAAAGGGTGGAAAATGATTTGGAGTTTCTTCCCTTCTCTCACTGTTGACTGATGACAGCTTACCTTTGTCTCTCGGATCCCTGGATGACTCACTGGGATTTGAAGCCGGGATTGTATCTCCAAATACAATAGTTGCAAAAAGAACCAAGGAAAACAAGAAGAAAGGGTGCTAAGGGTCACTGAAAGCTCTCACCTTCTTCAGGAAAACCTTTGAGCTCTGAACTATCACATTTGGTGGGCTCCCCGGAAGCCCAGTTAGAGATTTTATTCTTTGATGTCAAGGTGTGGCACAGTGTCTTATGTAAATGAGAAACAGGACTCTTACCAACCTTTACACCTGAGTGGGAAAGATGGCAGCAGAGCCCAGATTTTGGTGGATCAGGAAGCAAGGAGAGTAGGCCACACACAGCAAGAGGCCTTTTGCAGACAAGGGCTGGCTAGAGTACTCCAGGGGCTAAGTGTTTCGATTCTACCCACTTCAAACCAACACTCTTCTTGTGCTGGCCAGTGCAATGTACACTCTAAGACCCTGGGGTTTTCAAGTGTGCCCCTGTTTATAGCACACCAGGAGAGTCACATAACCACAAGAAAATGCTATAGCTGCAACTACCACTGAGATCACTTGTCTCTAAAATAGAATAGCTCACGGGGTGTGGCACACCCCTTTAGTCCCAGCACTCCCAAGGCAGAGACAAGCAGATCTCATGTGAGTTCCAGGGCAGCAGTTCTGGGGTACCAAACACCTTGTTTGTAAGGGGTCACAGGTTCCTTCTATGGAACCATGTGAATGTCATGTCACCTTCCGTGCGGTAATGTGAGAGACCAGAGAAATGGTCACAAGTCTTTCCTTCTGCAACCCAAAAGGATGGTGAAGGGAGCGAGGGTACAGACAGGGATCCTCTGGACAACCCTACCGCAGATCTGGAGTCTTCCAACCAAGTTTCAGATACAGAGGTGTAGAGAAGGTGGGGTGGGGGGTGGGGGGTGGGAACAGAATTCAGACCAGACGCTTTGTTTCTGCACACCTTGGGCTGCACTGTGAATTCCAGTTTAACATAAGAGTTACTTTTTTTTTTTTTTAAATTTTGGTTTTTTGAGACAGGGTTTCTCTGTATAGCTCTGTGCCTTTCCTGGAACTCACTCTGTAGCCCAGGTGGGCCTCGAACTCACAGAGATCCTCCTGCTTCTGCCTCCCGAGTGCTGGGGTTAAAGGCATGCGCCACCACCGTCTGGCTACTTTATTTTTTTTTTTTAACATGCCCAAATGAAGTACAAAAGGCTCTTTCCTCAGCATCTTTCCATACACTATCTATGATGCCCGTTCCCTCATTCCAATGCAAATTGTGAAAGCCAACTTATATGTCATGGTTATTAAATGCCTTTTTAAAAATATCTATTTATTTATATATTTCCTGTGTATGAATGCTTTATTTGCATGCATGCCTGAATGATGGAAGAGAGCATCAGACAGGAGAGGGCATCAGATCCCGTCATAGATCATTGTGAGCTACCATGTGGTTGTTAGGAATTGAACTCAGGACCTCTGGATGAACAACTAGTACCCTTAACTGTGGAGTCATCTCTCTGGCTCCCATATCTCAATCCTGTAATAGCTGAAAGAGGGTGACTAAAAGACTTTTGGGGATTGTCATTTTTTTTATAATAAACTAACAGTCATATATGTGAAAAACATGAAGTCTGTACAATTTACAAAAACCACTTTAAGAGAAATAATATCTATTTGGAATACCAGTTCATAAGCTTACAACCGCTGCCCCTCCCCCCCTTTTCTTTTTGGGAAAAACAGTGCCCAATGGCAATGGAACTCTGTAAGAAAGTAATATTGACCATGACCATGTTTCTGTCTAATGAGGATTTAAGTTTAGAGACCCAACTTTCCCCTCTCCCATCAAACTAAAGCATGGGCTTGCTATGCTCTGAACATTTATTTCCCACTTTCCAGGGAATCTCTGGCTGTTCCAAAATGTTGAAAAGGCCAGAATAAAGGGCGTTTGAGGTTTCTTTAGATAATGGAATGAGTGTAGTTCTGGAGGAAATACCGCTTTTAGGATTGTATTTCTGTTTTTATTTCTTCAGCCCAACCATGTATGTTAGTTGGTAACAAAGAAGAAGAACCTCTTCCCTACAACGACTGTGCTTCTCACCAGAGGCAGGCAGATCTCTGTGAGTTCGAGGCCAGCAGGATCTACAAAGCGAGTTCAAAGACAGCCAGGAAAAAACAAACACACAAACAAACAAACAAAATAAAAGTTGTGCTTCTGGACCATCTTGTCAAAACATCTAAAGACATCTAAGATTCTGGAGTGCTTGGGACTGGCGTTGTTTAGAGGTTTACTGGACACAGATTGAAAAGCAATAGAGAGTTCATAGAATTGTAACCCAGAAGCTTTTGGGCAAGCATATGTCCTACCACTTTAAACTGCTCTCAGCAGCCCTCTTGCCCCATGGGTACCTGGAATCCCACTTGATGGTGTATATGTCTGCACAAACAAACTGGCTTAGTTCAGGCAACGGATGAGTCATTTGAAGTAGGGAGGTAAAAAGAAACAGTTAGTAATGGACCATTTGGCTCCAACTGACATTTAAAAGTCTATCAAGTTTTGTTTTTCTCCTTTGTATTTAACTCCTCACATGTATTCATCCTGGGCTCTCCTCTTGCTGGATGATGAAGATGTTAAAAAAAAGGAAGCATGAAAATTTGGAGAATGGTATCCCTGTGAACTTTATGATTCATAATTTTAGAAAGCACCCCCTTCCTGCCTCCAAGTTTATCAAAGGCTGTCTGAACTGTGTGGGATTAATCTCTGCTCTGCAGGGGTATTTATCTATTATAAAGGAGGTAGAGTTTGCTGCATGAGATTTACTCCTAGGTTCCATATTTAGAGTTAGCAGGTGGAGTAATACACATGAGACTACTCCCAGTTTCTTACTTTCATCCCTTGGAGCTCTGAAGTACAAGGAACTTGAACAAGCACCCACAGAGTATAAGTAAGAGTAAGATTCCAAAGTACATTCCCCTTAAGAGCAAGCTCTGATGACCGCCACTTCCACCTGCCTATTTATATTATGTCAGACACCTCTCAGAGACAATTGCACATTGGTAGGAAATTAATCGGGTCCGTCCCCCTAAATGGTCAGTTTGCTGTAGCTTGGCAAAGTGAATCTCACTTCCCTGTGTGTCTCATTAGCCTCTCACTCGAAACTTGGATGGTTTTCACTCGGATTTTTGCAACTTGAAGTGCATGGAGAAGTGTCTAGCTGTATCCGGCGCCCCCTTACAGATTTAGTTACTCCCTGAACGGCAGTGCAGAACTCACAGCCCAGGTAGAAAGTGCTGCTGCGAGCTGCAGAGGCGAAGAGAAAATTGGGGCTGCATTGTATCTTCCCACTTAACAGCTTTCTTTAGCAAGGCTCTTTTGGTGTCACTTTACGCGATGCGTTTGTGTGTTTGACGTCTATCTATTTCTAAACCCGGGTGCTTCTCACTCGAAAGACCTGACTTAAGATGGGCGAGCTCTAAAGCCCTTTCGCATATGTCCTCCATGTGGTTAATGATCACAGAGGTTCGGCTCCAGAGCTTTGGAAAGGCCTGCGATTTAGAAGCTTCCCCCTGCCTGTCTCTCGCTTTAATCTGCTCAGCTCAGTCTTTGCCATGCCCACCTACACACAGCTGTCCATCTCCTGGAAACCTTTCTGCTGTCAGTCAAGTGACAGACTCGGATAGAAGCTTTGTGTGCCCAGGCCTCCTGAGGCCCGGCACCATATTTAGATGGAAGGGGAAGGGAGATGGGGGAGGGAACACCAGGGATTCTTCCAAGGCCAGGAGCTGAGGGAGGGGGTATGTGTGTGTGGGTAGACTACTGGTGGGAGGGCTTTGGTGCAAAGCGCCTTCAGAAACAGCTTTCTCAAACACACAAGAAAATTCAAGCATGTATACCAACCCCCAACATCTGCAGCCCAGCGGCACTGTAATGTAAAATCCTCCTGGGAAGTCAAGCATTCCAGGGCCTGTGGAGGCCAGGAATAAAGCACCCTTCTGTCCTTTAGCAGAGCTCTGTGCTCAAGCATAGCCCTAGTTTCTCTCCTAGTTTGGATGAGAGAGGTGTCTAGCTTTCATTTTCTTGGACTCCCTGCTTCTTAGCTGACCTGTAAGTACTGTTCATGTCTCTTCCTACACTTGCTCGGGAGCATTTGGTTTGGCTAGTTGGAATCGCCTGAGGACAGTTCTGCTTCTGATTTTGTACGGATTTCGTCTTCTGAGATTCGATGTCTTAATATTGGGAGGAGGTTGCATCTGGTGACAAGACGCCACACTACTGAGATGTCTTTATTTGGACAGCTGATGATGTCTCTTTTACAGCTTTGTCAATGAAAACTCAGACCAGTTGGACTTGGATCACTAGGTAGAGGGCCTGAATTGAGACACTGACTTTATTCAAATTACATTTTTTTTAAATTCATCATCATTCACATGTTCATTTTAGTTCTGTTCTGTTCTGTTTTGAGACAGGATCACACTATGTAGCCCTGGTTTTCCTGAAACTCACTATGTAGACCAGGCTGGCCTCCAACTGATGGTCCACCACTTCCTGAGTGCTTTGGTTTCAGGACTGGCCACCATGCCTCGCTGGATTGTAGTCTCATAAACTTGACTTCATATTCCCAGCCAGCTGAAGCTCAGGACTTTTCTCCAACATCCTAAATTTACCATAAAACCACCAGAAGTCCTGGCATTTTTCTAACAATAAGTGGGTTTTCACCTCCTTTTATATGAATTATATTTGCTTCTAACTCAGGGTAATATGAAGATACATCACCTAAAATAATTATAATTTAACTCAATAATATATTAAAACCAACTTCCCATTAGCTGTACTCAAGTTTTAATTTTGTTATTTTTTTTCCCTATTTTTATTTTGTTTTGTTTTCTTTTTACCGCAGATCAGGGAGTAAAAAGAAACAATTTGAGAGATAGCTACTTGAATACTATAGTTTCTCTCCGATATCAGTCCTCTATGTTGCTGTGTGTCTAGGAATACGGTTTCTCATCACAACCGGCCTCTCATCTCATCAGGCAAAAGGCAGGCAGCCATGACTCAGGAGCAACAGTGTAACCAATAAGCCTGAGCAAACAGCTTCATAACCCTGGAGCTTGCTTGGGATGTTAACACAGATGCTGGGCAAATCCGTGGGGAATGTTTGGCAAACGTTTGTTTCACCACGGCTCTAAACTTGCTGAGTGCAAAGCTAATAATTACCAAGTCACAATAATTTTGTGACTTTTTTTTCTTGAGCATACTTGATCTTCAGAAACAGTGCTTTTTTTTTTTTAAACTTAGTATAAAAAGAGAAAAAAAAAGCCTAAGAAATGTAATAGATTCTATGTGCTCATACACAAGATAGAAGAGTGGTAGACAGCAAAGGCTTTAAATTTTTAAAATTGAACTCACATCCAGCAGACTCTTCAAAGATAATTTACCTATTTATTATTCTGTAATGTTGTGCTCTTCATGTTCTGATAAAACACACATGTATAATTTAAATCTAATATCACTCAGAGTTCAACTTTTTTTGACGGTTGATTAATTTTCAAAATGATAAAATTGGATAGAACAAATTGAGTAGTACTTGGAATGAATATTTCAAAACTCTGGGAACACCCCCCATAAATTACACTCAGTTTAGGAGAGTATCTTCTCAGGAAAAGAATGGTTTTTAGAATTCAACTTGCATTGGATTGGTGTATTTCAATAGTGAACCCAGAGATTATTTGTACAAACATTATACCCATGTGTATATACACAGGCAATGAATTCCCATAAACCCTGAAATACTGTTTGTAAACCACAGGACTTCATCAGTTCCATGTATGCCTTCCATACAACACCTGTAGCAGTCTAACCCAGAACACACACAGTTTTTATGTAGGAGGAAGACACATGGTTAATTGTTAAAGAAAAAAAATAAACTCTTTGAAAATCAGCACCTGTAAAAAAAAAAAATTGCCTCATTGCCTCATAGCTCAATATGAGTATTGATTTTTTCCTTTTCACTCTGCCGTGCTAATTTTTGTCTTTGATTCTTTTCTCATCGTGAAAAAAATATATTTTCCCATGTTCATTTAGTATATTCATTTTGAGAAAGAACCACAAAAAATAGGTTTCAGAAGGTGTATGTGTGCAGCCTTACTGTGTGTGTGTGTGTGGGGGGTCCCTACTCTGTGGGAGAAATGTCCCTACTGTGTGTATGTAGAGTTTCCTACTGTGTGTATGTTGGATATTCCCTTTTCTTGAGTGATCAGGTTGTTAACAAGTATAGGGAATAGTTTCTCCCAGATGCGGCCAGCTTTAGTTCTTTTCTGTGATTGTGTAGAATTTACATTGCCCTGGCTTCTGTGTCTATTCATTAAGCCATTTGGGAAATAGACGTAAACTTTCACAGGGTCACTTTCTATCTGCTACACCAAATGAATGGCCGTGTGTCGGGCCGTCTTGGACAAATGCGCCCACTTCTGTAAACAGACTTTCCTGTTTCCTCTTGTCTCTGCCACAAACTTGTGATTTGGGGAGCTTGACAATTGTCCCCTCAAACCACAGACATTTGTCTCTTCCCCTAGCTGTTTGTTTTACCCCAGCAAACAGAACAAAGAAAGAAAACATCCAACGCACACAGAGATCTTAGCCGGTTATCAGCTAGTTGGCTGAAAAGTTTAACAGCTTAGAAGATTCAAATTGGTGATTAAATGAAGTGTAGAGAAACAAGTGCTTTAAAATTTTTGCCTTCTCCTTTCCCCAAGTCTGGCCTTTCACAAGTACTGCAGTAATTGGGCAACATCTAAAATTTACTTCTTCGCGAGTAAAGCATACTACATTCGTTTACAAATTTCATCTCAGCAGTTTTGCCCCCACATTTGAATCGCGTGCTTTAGGCGAAAGCCGAGGAGTCATTTCAAGACTTTAGCTGAGTCGAGTTTAAGCTCAGCTCAGCTGGTCTGCACCCTGCCCTCCTCCTGAAACACGTGACATAGTTCCCTTCCTGGGTTTCACACTCTGGGGAAAGTATATGCCTAAGTGAATATGTCCATTCCTTCACTGGTTAAATTGGGCTCATAACCATGGCAACTTCAGGATTATTTCAGAAGTGACACACTTTGTATCCAGTCACAACAGAGTGGCTGACACAAATCGCAGTTTTCTCTTAAGATTACAGTGTCTTGAACTGTTGTTCAGTGGGTGAGGTCACAGGCAACTGTGGTAAATCACTTGTTTGGTCAGTATTTATATGTGTGTGTGTGTGTGTGTGTGTGTGTGAATGTGAGTGTTTGTGTGGTGTGCACACGTGATGTACCTACATATATGTGGTAGGTGATGGTGCCATCGTGTGCTTGAAGGGTGGAGGAGGATGTTGACTGCACTACTCTATTTCTTCTTAGCCTTATTCCCTTAAGATAGGTTCTTTCATGGACCCTGGACCAGGGCTGGTAGCCAGCAAGCTTTGGGCGAATTCTCCTATCTCTACCCACACAGCCCTGAGATTACAGGCATGTGCCTGGCCGCTTACTTTCTCAGCAATTTAGAAATGTCCAACACCCTAGTTAGTATTAACTATATATTCAGAAGAATATCTGATCCAGATCTCTCCCAATATTCATTCTTCCTGTCTGAGACTTTGCACCCTGTGCCCTTT
This sequence comes from Peromyscus californicus insignis, assembly GCF_007827085.1. Lineage (NCBI taxonomy): Eukaryota > Metazoa > Chordata > Mammalia > Rodentia > Cricetidae > Peromyscus > Peromyscus californicus. The sequence goes on from NW_026294514.1 coordinate 30,400,837, forward strand.
TACAGACACGTCACACTCTTAGCCTCTTTAACCAATGTTCAGCTTTTTGTTTCCATGAGTCAGATTGTTAGATTCTATCTATATTGATGAAAATGACAGAATTTATGTACTTTTAAAAGACTGAATAGTATTCACCTACACACACACACACACACACACACACACACACACACACACACACACACCCATACATTATTTTATCTGTTCCATTGTGGATAAACAGCTATGTGGATATGACTTGGCTGTTGCTAATAGAATTGCAGACATCTTTTCACAAACTGATTTAATATCTTGGGGATAAAAATTCATAAGTAGGATCACTGGTAGGATTTTGTTTGGTTGGTTTTTGTTGTTGCTTATAAGAGACTTCCATTCAGCTTTCCATAGTGGCTATAGTAATTCACAATTCTATCACCACTGTGCAAGATTTTTCTTTTCTTCACATTGGCCCAAGTGTTACACTTGAGTACAAATGATTTGTGAGGAGTCTTCTTCTTATGTACCTTCTCTAACAGATAACTCACCAGCTTTTAAAAACAAATTTAGTTTTATCACATCAGATTATGCATATGCATATGTGTCTGTGTGAAGGTATGTGCATGAGAGTGCCAGTGCCCAAAGAGGCCAGAGGTGATGAATTGAAACTCCCAGAGATGGAGTAACAGGCTGTAATGAGCCACTTGATCTGGGTGCTATGAGCCAAGGCTGTAATATGGAAGAGTAATACATGCTCATACCTACCTGTTGATCTATCTCTCCAGCCTTCATCAACCTGTATACCTAGATATGGAAATATTGGCCTTCATCTACAGCAGAGTGTGTGTGTGTGTGTGTGTGTGTGTGTGTGTGTGTGTGTGTGTGTACACATATATTGATCAACCTGCAAGGTGTGACTCTTGGTTTCTTTCCTATGCTTTGCATTCATAGTAAATTTAGGTGTCAGTTAAATTGCTCCCTCTGAGCACGGAGCACGGATGATGTAAACCTCAATGAACAGAAAGTGTGTCCTGCCTATAACATCACAAAGCAGAGGACTCAAACAGTTTAGCATGGGGAGGTGTGGAACCGTATTAAACAACAAAAGGAATATCCTACTAGAAACCATGGGTTCTGGGTTGTTTGATGTTAGACAATCTCCTGAAGCCTCAGCCTCTAACACAACATTCAATGGTCCCTCAGACTCAGAAATAACATAGACCTAGTACCAGCACTTTCTACACTTTGTCCTTGAGGGAAAATAGTCACAGTCAATTCCCAATAATTATCTCCTACTCATGAAGTAAAAAGCAAATGGCTTGCATGCAACTTGATGTTTTGTGGGCAAGTCCTTTATAGGAAGAATTCTACAAAACATTTCTAAGGAGAGTAGATGGATCTTATTTTGCATTTTATAGAAAGATTCTGTTTTCCAAAAGTATTTGTCTAAAAAAATCAAATCTACTAAAGAAATATAGAAAACACTCTGTGTATGTATGCTGGTTATAGTATTAACCTTTACTGTGTGTATGAATGTAAGCAGAAGATTTCATAACTCTCACAGTTAGGGGGTCTTCATTAAAAAAAAAAAAACACCTTACTTGGTTTTGCATCTTCCAAATAGCAAGGCAACACACCAACCAACAGATGGACGCATTTTTAATCAGTCAATCCATTGCTGTCTTTTGGTTAGAAAATATACTTGCAGATTACAACAAAATCTTTCACTGGGTTAAAAAATAAAAGCAAAATCTCAGAATCACAGGTTTCATGAAAAGAATTATAAATTTTAATACTTTGATAACCTATTCAGATCTTGTATAGTGATAAATTAAACTAAATTATTGGTGGAAAAACAAATCATGCAAAATAATTTGGGGTTATTGTAAATCTGAGACATGAATAGCATTGCCATCAGTCTCTGGCTTCTTTCATGTTTATCATTCTAACTGAGTTAAGTAAGCTGACGTGATCCAATTCAACTCAAGGCTGTTTCTGCAGTGCTATACAGAGATATTCTTCAATATTATGCTTCTGTTCTTAATTTGCATTATACTGACAAATAACTTTGGAAAAAGATGCTCTTTGTTTTGGAGAAATTACTAGAAAAATGAGAAGATAATATTTATCAAAGGAAGCCAGATGCAGTACGACTGAAGGTTTTCAGAGATTATGTTGGGAGGGTCCTGAATTTAAACGATTCTCTTTTTAAAAAGAATAAAATAGTCTATCAGATTATCCCTTCACACACAGAGCAGAAAGAAGGGAAAAATGAGGTAATTATTGCCATCATTCAGGCACTTAAAACTTTCTTTTCAAATATCTAAATGATTGATATGATAATTTTGAATGAATAGTCAAATTACTCTTTCACAGTTGCCTTCTCATTACACGAATAGATACAACCTAGGTGTGGATGTAACGTCTGTAAATGTGGACCATGAAGCTCACAGCTTACAGCACCTTTCAAGATTGATCCAATTATCCATAACATTAGCAACATCCGTAGTAACATTTTATCATCTTCTTTAAGGCACCAACTTGAACTTTGCCTCTGAGACCTGAAGCGTGGCTGCACAAAAGATTTCCAGGCAGGACAGTTAGCCATGTTTGTGTGACTCTCATTCACTGTTGTGGCACACACCGGCATATACTGCTTAATAACAATACAACCATGGAACGAGGAGTGGCATGTAATAATCATTTTTATGGTATTTGAACCCATTTCACAAAATTAGTTAATGTCAAAATATTACGCACTTCTGCAGAAGCTGCAAAAATAAAAATATGGGTGCTAAAATGGAAATTTGATGATTGACTTTTAAGTGAATCTGATGACGGCTTGAATAAGTTTTTTTTATATAATTTTCTTTTTGTATTTTATTAAGTTAGAAACGCAGACTAGAGGAGGGAACAAAACACCTAGACATTCCCAAGTTGTCAACTCAAGTATAGAAAACAAAGGAAACATCGGAAACCTAGTTTCTTCCTGTCTTCCTTTTCTTTTTCTCTTTCTCCCCTCCCTCCCTTCCTTCCATTTGTTCTCACTCTCTCTTTCTCTTCTTCCCTTCCTTTGTATCTCCTCTCCCTCTTCACCCCCTTTCTTTCTTCCTTCTTTCCATAAAAATCATGCATATAAAACTGAATACACTTTTTGTCTCAGAAAGTCCATGAGGGGCCGGTAAGATGGTTCAGTGGGTAAGGGGTGCTTCAAGCCTGATGACCTGTATGTTGGAAGGAGAGAACCAACTAAGTTGTCCTCTTACCTTTATAAGTATGCTGTGCACACACACACACACACACACACACACACACACACACACACGCATACAAATAAATCAATATTTTAAGACACTTAAAATTGATAAGGAAAGGTTTTTTTCACCACTAGGAAAGGACAAAATGTTAATAACAAAAGAGAGATGTCAAAAGAGTGGGATCTTTTCTTCTTTTTCACGGAGATGAGCACACAGACTTTCAAACTAGACTTTCCTACTCACAGCAAAGGGGGAAAAACGGTTGAAAATTTGAGCACTCAGCAATCAGGATCTGGAAGAGGCTCCATGCTATGTTGGTGAGCTTCGACACAGCCCATCCCTTTCAGGAAAACCAAACAACTTACAGGGTGTGGTCATGAAATCATGAAATCCTTACCTCACCCTGAGAACAAAAGAGATATGAAATAATTGGCAATTGATGAATGGCATCTCTCTCTCTCTCTCTCTCTCTCTCTCTCTCTCTCTCTCTCTCTCTCTTTTGTTGTTGTTTTTTGAGACAGGGTTTCTCTGTGTAATTTTGGTGCTTGTCCTGGATCTCGCTCTGTAGACCAGGCTGGCCTCGAACTCACAGAGATCCACCTGGCTCTGCCTCCCGAGTGCTGGGATTAAAGACGTGTACCACTGCCGCCTGGTGACATCTCCCTTTTGTAAAAAGTAGAAAGTGTAGAGTACAGACATGATCAAGCACGGAGATGAACGGCGGCGATCAGAGTCCTAACAGTTTGTGATGTGACCGTTTGGGAAGAAGTAGGGAAGGAGTGGGGTGCTATCAGGCATCGAAACTGTTTCCCAAGGTTCAAGTCAGGCCGGGCGGTCAGAGTCTATTTCTGGCACTACAGGTCCCAAGCGCCGAGTTGTTAACTGGTATTATTTCTACTAAAATGTTTAGATCATAGAGCTGTATAGTGTGTCTTGATTTTAGAGAGATAAGATAAGATCCTATCTTAATGGACAAGATGGCTGTGTCCAGTTTAATAGATTTCCTGGTGAGGAAGTTGCCATGGAAAACAACCTTCTTCTATCTTTGGTACACAGCTAGGTACACTGTGATTCAATTTATTGGTTGGTCCATCAGTGGAGAAAGACCTGGATTTGAAACTTGCTCCACTAGCACAATGGAATAAAAGCCTGAGCTGAAATCCCAAGAAAGGAAAATTCAATGCTGACTTTAACTTTTAAGACACCAATTATGTAAGTCCATGATAAAGGAGCTATAACTCTATGTCAACTTATGAATGTTGCATGAATCCTAAATGGCCGTATAATAAAAACCCGGAGCCAGATATTGAGGTAAATGCTGAAAGATCAGAGAGACAAAGGAACAAGCCACAGCCACTTCTCACCTCGCCAACTCCATGAATCCTCTGACTGAAAGCCTCTGAGTCCTCAGCCAAAGGGGTCTTAGTTCCTGTCTCCTCAACCTTACATGCCTTTCTCCACCCAGCCATTTCACTTCCTACCTCAACCTTCCTAGAGCTGGGATTAATGGCGTGTGTGCTTCTCAAATACTGGGTTTAAAGGTGTGTGCCACCACTGCCTGACTCTGCTTCTCTCCTAGACTGGATCAATCTCATGTAGCCCAGTGTGGCCTTGAACTAACAGAGATCCAGACAAATCTCTGCCTCCCTAGGGCTAGGATTAAAGGTGTGTGCCACCACTGCCTGAGCTCTATGTTTAACCCTGTGACTGGCTCTGTCCTCTGATTTTCAGGAAAGCTGTATTCCTTCTATTACAAATATGACCACATATGAATGTCTTTTTGTTTGTTTGTTTATTTTAGCATCGGTTTTTTGAGACAGGGTTTCTTTGGTAGCCCTGGCTGTCCTGGAACTCCCTCTGTAGATCAGGCTGGCCTTGAGCTCAGAGATCCAGTTGCCTCTGCCTCCCGAGTGCTGGGATTAAAGGCCGCCGCCGCCGCCACCATCACTGCCCTGTAAGATGTTATGTCTATTGAATTGAATATCTCGACATGTACCAAGAATTGGGTAGAAGATTACAAAAATGAATGTAGACTTAGACTAAATCTACTTGAATTCTAGTATCCCCCTGAGGAAAAAGAGGAGTCACCCCACTTTCTGCAGACTGCACTCTATCACATCTGGAGGTGGTGTCCACTTCTGGAGACAACTTTTTTACAGGGACATTGACAAATGACAAAATCTGGGGGAAGACACTAGAGATGTTGAGCCCCCAGGCCATGTCTTCTGAAGGAAATGAACTCTTTTTTTTTTTTTTTTAAACAAAGAAATGCTGAGCTGAGCAGACTCTGAGATCCCTCCTCAGTCAAGGGAAGGGCAGACAGCTTCCTTTGCTGTTTTGCTCCGAGGGGAGAGTTCTGATCAGTGAAAAGCTTCATGAGGAAGTGGGTTTCTTGTCTAGATAAGAAACACTTGTCACAGAATTTGAGTTTTTCTACATCTGTCCTTTTGCTAAGTGGTGGCCCCCTAAGCAGGACATGGAAAACCACCTTCTAGCACTTCTGTAGCAAGGAATTCCTGTGTTGATGGACACACTGAATTTCTTAACCTCTGTGAGTATTTATGAAGAGATGGCTGAAATTGCAACTTACTGGGCAATCCTAGAAGAACCCTGGAATTGTCACGAAGAATGGAAAAGACAGCACTGATTAGTGATTTGGGGGAGATAGCTACTGTCTAAGACTGTGCAGCTGGTGGAACCACTACATATATATATATGGAACCCACATATAAAATATCCAATGGCTAAGTAGCCGTATCTAACTAGAAAAATCTACTAGATGATTTTTTATGCCCATATATAGGTATATATTTGTGTATGTATGTATTTATGTATGTGTGTACATACATGTACATGTATTATGTATGCATATATGTATATGTGTGTTTATATGTTTATGTATGTATGTGTGTATATATACATGTATATGTGTATGCGTGTATATGTGTGTATGTATATGTGTCTTTGTAAATGTATGCATGTGTGTATGTGAGTTGCAAATTGTACCCAAGCCCTCATTTATGGTAGAAAAGTGCTCTGCTATTGAATGACAGCCATAGACTGAAGAATATACTTTATGTAGCTCTATATACTTGAGACAATACCGTTTCAACATAGTCTGACAGCAACAAAACTACTAATGAGATGTTTTACAATCTTTGTTTTCTATGAAGTCTTTTATGTCATTTGCATACGCTGCCCTTAAAGCACATCTCAATCCAGGCTAATCCAATTTTAAGCGTTCAGTAGCTAGACGTCCTAAGTGGCTACCATTACGGATGGCACAGACTAGAAACTTAAGTCTCCAAACATGGGGAGCTAAAACAAAGGGGTTATTAGGAAAATCAGGCTGAGCCACACAGGTTACCAAGAAATTCTGGAGACAGAGCCAAAATAAAGAGGGTAGCACCATGGGGTGTTTTTATTCTGGCAACCACTAGTGTGAGAGCAGCCAGGAATACAGGTGGAATTTGACCAAACAGAGCAGAGACTCCAGTAGAGGCTGAACTGCACCTGCCCCACTCCTGGTTGCTCAGGCAACCAGACTCCCTCCCCATGCTAATGACATTCTAATGAGAACATCCACATGCAAATGAATTAAGCGGTAATTACAGGCAGTTCCTCACTTGTTCTACTAGTTAAGAGGGTGGTGTCTGAGAGAGGAGTTGGGGAGAGGTTGATACCTCACAGAGGAGACTGCAGAAGCCAAGGATTGGAGTTACAAAATGAAATGGTTGTCTGGAGCCTATACCACAGGCAGTATAGTCAAGGAGGTGCCTAGACTGCTCTCTCTGCTTAGCCTTCTCTGCTCTTGTCCTCACTCAGTAAGAGAGATCAGCCAGTAGAAGGAGGGGAAGGGACTGCAGAGGAAGAATGGGGAGACCTGGAGCCATGGGCATCCCTGTCCCTTCTCCCACCTCAAAATAAATTACTTATGAATTGCTGCAGCTCCCAACTCATCCACAGGGAGCTACAGTGAAACTCTGGGAAAACTCGGAGTAAAGATAAAAAAGGAGAGAGCCTGGCTTTTATTCCGCGTTTGCTTCGCTCTTAATTGCTTTCTGTAGTTTTCCCCAAGTAGACCACAGTCGGGTTGTAATTAACAGTGAATGAGTTGAATACAGAATTGTAGAAACTTGATAACCCTGGCGAAAGGGTATGGGAATATATGGATCATGCTGAGGTATGTGTGGTGTAGGAATTTTAGGTTTACCAGAACCTATGGCGGCCCTCAGGAAAAAGTAAAATTAATACGATATATACACAAAGAAAACATGGCTGATAACGCATGCAGAGGTTATTCATTTATTATTTGGGCATGGTGGCCTATGCTAGTAATCTCAGGTACTTCAAAGGCTGAGGCAGGAGTGTTACAAGTTGAAGCCAGCTTGGGCAATGTAGAAAAGAGCCTGTCTTGAACAAATTAAGTGATTGAAGATGTAGCTCAGTGATAACCACTCGTCTAGTATTCATGAGGTCCCGAGTTCACCCTCTAGGACTACCAAAGTGAATAAATAAATAAATAAAAACAGTAGGGCATGCATGAAGGATACATCAGTCATTTGGTGTTGCACAAATCCTAAATAATCTTATAATAAAAACCCAGAGCCAGATATCAGGGTGAAAGCTGAAAGATCAGAGAAGCAGAGCAAGCCATAGTCATCATATCTTACCTCATCAACTCCTCAGCCTGAAAGAGCACAAATTCCTGTCTCCTCCACCTTATATTCCTTTCTCTGTCGAGCCATATCACTTCCTGTCTCAACCTTCCTAGCGCTGGGATTAAAGGTGTGTGATCCCAAGTGCTGGAATTAAAGATGTGTGCCACCACTACCTGGCTGTTTCTCTTTTAGACTGGATTAATCTCATATAGCCCAGTGTGGTGTTGAACTCACAGAAATCCAGACAGATCCCTGCCTCTGCTTCCCAAGGGCTAGGATTAAAGGTGTGTGCCACCACTGCCTGACCTCAATGGCTAACTCTGTGGCTAGCTCTGTCCTCTAATCTTCGGGCAACCTTTATTTCCTAGATTACAAACAATATATAACCACAATTTGGAGTCCCAGTTTTACAAACACTGTCGATCAGTATGTGACCTTCAAGTTCGAGTGCATAAAGGAAACAGTTCGCCACTCTCCTTGGGAATAACAGCCCATATACCTTGCTTGCTTTGTACTGGGATGGTTCCCAGTTGCACAGCAGCCCAGGGAGAGAAAAGCTTTATCACAAGCTCATATTCCAGGTGGAGAAATAAAATCACTTGCCCCAAGAGAGGAAGCAGCAGATTTAGGAACTGTTTCAGATAGCTTGGCCCCAATATCTTTCGATATGTGTGCTAAGATATCAAGGAGAGAGAGCTTCAGGGAGAGCAATCCACCTTTGTTGGTGGTTAACTAACCAACTCCTTTGTTATCTAATGGGACTGCTAATATAATGGCATTGTGTAATATGGCAATCATATTTAAAACAAATCGTAGACTATTGAGTGGGCCAATTTGGCTGGAATGAAAAGTTCAGGTAGGGCATGAAAAAGAGGTGTTCATGAGGTGTCAATGAACCCAAAAAAGTGCCACTGGAATGTTCCGATGTGAGGAGGTTGAAGTGAGCAGAGTAGAAGTTTAGGAAGTGCAAGAGGCTGAGGGATCTACTAGGTGTAATCTCTCAGATGCATGTACCATGGTAGAACACTGAAGAAAATAATCGGTGAACAGAATTTTCCAAGTCACAGACTCAACGGAACCTCTGGGGTAGGAGGAAAGAATGAAACAGAAAATACGGGCAACACAGTCAGATGAAGTCAGGTCTCTGCTAACGTGTCCAGAGGACATAAATGGGGGAAGTTTCTGTGCTAGTTGGATAGGACAGAGTTTCAGCCTGGACACCAGTGGCATTTGGAGCTGGATAACTGCTGTTGGGAGCTGCCTGGTGTCTAGTGTGTGGGAAAGATGTCCAGGAGCAACCTTGACTTTCACTAGCCGCGTCCCTTTCCAGTGTGATAATGGCTCCAGATACTGCCCCATGTCCTCAGGGATGGGAGTGGGTGGTGGCGTGAGGGCAGCAAAATCAACACTGACAACACATCAGTTTAAGGAAGTACAAGTTTACCAGACCGAGGAAGCAATGGGGTAACCGGGTAAGAAACTACAGAAGGCCACAGCAGTGTGTCATTGGAATTCCAGAGACATCACAGTGGAATATTGCAGATGAGACATCAGAATCGGGGTGGAGGTGGGGCCGGCGGTGAGGTCAGGACCAGAAGCTGAAGCAGAGAACTCAAATGATAGCAGAGGAGAGAAGCAGGAAGCTGGGCTGGCCCTGTCGTCACCTCAAAGCTGGAAGCCTGCAGTTGGGAGTGGGGCTGAGCCGTCAACACAGCGGAGACTGCTGACGGTGAAGATGCTCTTAGAAAGAAAAGGCGACATTAAGATTTCTGTGTCAACCTCCGGTGGTGCAGGGAGGCTCCAGTGTCCTGATTTGATCTCTCAAGCCTGAGATAAGCCTTGCTTTACAGACTCCTTTCTAGAGACTTCCAAAAGCAAGACAGAACAGAAAATAGAAACAGGGATTTACTTCCCCATGAAACTGGGCGATCAATTCAGGAAAAAAACAGTGAGAAAAAGGCTCTTCACTGTGTGCTTCTGGTGTATATATTTTATACATTTGAAAATATTATTTATTTAATTCGTGCGAATAGGTATCTTGTCTGCGTGTGTGTGCCTGTGTACATATGTGGAATATGACCACCACAGAGGTCACAAAAGGGTATTCCATCCTCTGGAACTAGAGTTACCGATGATTATGAGCTGCCATGTGGGGTCTGGGAATCGAACCTCTAGCCTCTGGAAGAGCAGCCAGTGCTCTTAACCACTGAGCCGTTTTTCTAGCCTCATTTAGCATACTTTGATGGTTAACTCATGGAAGTGCATTTTCCCTTAAAAAAAAAAAACTTAAAAGATGTAGTCTTGTTACAGGAAGGCATGAGTTGAAAAGTGAAATGTACATTTTTGGTGTTCCCTCAGAGACAGAACTCTGGGATGACAACGTGCACGCTGTCCGTGGGTGTGAGATTGGACGGACCTGGTCTTTTGCCAGTTGTCTGAGTCAGTTGTTTATGCACTGAAGCCAGAGGGCCGTAACCGTCATAAGTAAGTGCAGCTGAAGGGGGATAAGGCAGACAGTCGGCAAGCAAAGGAGATTGTAGGCCTATGAAATCATCTACTTTCTTTAGTTTGTCCAAAGTGGAGTCTTACACCATCCCGGGAAAAGACATCTCAGTCACCAAAACCCCTCATGGTGGAACTGACTTTCTGTTTCTTACCAACAGTTCTCCCTATGCCTTTGGAAGTCACTAGGCCTGAGTGATCAGAGATGCTTGTCATATACAAATTTCAGGTTGTTATAGATTTATTATAAATCATACTGAGACGACACAGTCACTGGGGCCTTTTAAATGGTATCTAGAACCCCACTCTCTCCAATCAAAGAAATCTTTCCATTCATCCCTGTACTTGTCTGTCATCAGCAAATGTGATGTCTGCATAAACAATATATCCTTTGGGGCAAGCAAATTTTGCGTAGGAGCCAGGAAATCCATAATAAATACTGTGTGCTGATCTGGGGTTCATTTGACTGGTTTTTTTTTCCAGCCTTTATTTCTTCAGTCTCGAAATGATACCTTGAGTATTTCAGACATTCTAATCATAAGATTTTATGATGCTTTATCTACAACCTTCTTTCCCATTCACCTTTGAGTTGCTCTATGGAAAAGTACTTACTGAAAGCAGTTTACTGAAAATCACTGTTTATGCAGAGAGAACGAAGATGCTCAGTGTGAAGGGCTGAACTTGAATGAAATAGTTGTCACCATAATTGATATTATGTTATTAATTTTACAAGTGTGGAGCCTTCGTGTGATGCTTCTTCCACTTTTCTGCAAGAGAACAGGTGCATTTACACACACACATAATACACACACACACACACACACACACACACACACACACACACACACATGCACACACACACACACACATTTTGGATACTATGTCCTATGCTGAGGGTGTGAGACATGCTACAGGGTCTAAGGCAGCAAAATCTTGGTCCTTCTAAAGGCAAACTCCAGTGTGGGTGGGGAACAGACAAACAAATGAACAGACTGTGAACTGGAAGAGTCACTGCTGCCCCTGGGATGGGCTATCAGAGAAGACTTTCAGGATGAGATGGTGCCTGCCTGTCTGGAATACGTTCTTCAGTGTGTCCTCACCGTTGACATATGTGTTAGATAGGTTTCCTCACCACACATTTTTGTGTTGAGTTAATACTTCAAGGCTGGGGGAGTTGATTTGGTAAAGTGCTTGCTCTGCACGCATGAGAAGCTGAGTTTGGATTCCCCGACACTCACATCAACAGCCAGGCACAGGTTGCCTTATGCCTGTAATCTCAATGCTAGGGAGGGGGAGATGGGAGAATCTCAGAAGACTGTCTGACTGCCAGCTTGGCTGAATCAATGAGCTCCAGGTTCAAGGAGACACCATGCCTCAAAATGTAAGGTGGAGAGCAATTGAATAAGACACTTGACAACTACCTCTGGCCTCTATGCAAATGTACACACACAGGAACAAGTAAGTACACACTCCCATATATCACACACACCAAAGGAAAAAAAATGCCCCCTAAACTTATATAATTTACAGTAGGTATCTTCAGGTGTCTGATAAAAAAAAGAATAGATTTGTACTAATAAACACAAATTAATATTTTCAACATAACCTCTCCCTAGTCTTTACTCTAGTTAATTAAATTATAATTTAATTCTAAAACACCAACTTTGCTTATAGGAAAGGCACACTGAACCAATTCTTATTATTCTTAGGTTAATATTTTTTGTTGGATTTAGAGTTTAAGAATTGGAGTAGAATGTTTTGTTGATACTCATGGGAGACCTGCCGTTTCCTAAACAGAAATGGAGTGGATTGGGGGGGGGGGGGGGTGGGAACAGAGGGGGGATGGGGAGAGGGACTGAGAGGAGAGGAGGGGGGGAAACTTCAGCCAGGATGTAAAATAAATAAATAAATAAATTTATTAAAAAAAGAGTTGGGGTAGAGATGTTACTTTTTTTTAAGATTTATTTATTTATTGTATATATAATGCTCTGTTTGCATGTATACCTGCAGGCCAGAAGAGAGCGTCAGATCTCATTACAGATGGTTGTGAGCCACCATGTGGTTGCTGGGAATTGAACTCAGGACCTCTGGAAGAGCAGCCAGTGCTCTTAACCTCTGAGCCATCTCTCCAGCCCCGAGATGTTACTTTTTAAGAGGAGCTTTACATCAGATTTGTTCTTAATCATTGCAGATAATCATAGACTTAGCTTTGTCATGTTATCTCCACCAATTCATATGTTGGCCCACCGTTTGTGAGAGCCAACTGTGAACTTTCCATCAACCAGAGAAAGGGCTTGTCATTTCCTGCAGTTCCTACATATCTGCCATCCGCAGACAAGATAAATGTGGAATCAGCGCTCCAAACAGAAGCTGTTTCAAGATTAAATAAATGTTAAAATTATTGCAAAAATATACAACTCAGACAGGATGATACTCAGGAAAGGACACACTTGCCAGTGGCGTAAATCAACTCATGTTGCATGTGGAGTTAAGACCCACAAAATGCTAGAAGAAACAAGACCAATTAAGACCAATTCTGGAAGAAGCAATTAGCAGGGTCAAACACAGGAGATGTTGGAATAGATTTCAAAACAGCTTTGTGCTCAGATAACACGGCTTTCTCCAGATAATCTTGAAGCGTTAACTTCAGGACATAGTTGGCATTTTTGTAGGGTGATTTCCAAACACTACAATGTATTCAGTCAGGAAGAATTCCAGTTATTTTACTCTCAGTCATTTCTCCAGAGAAGTATACCTTCTTTGTAGATTTTTCTGGATTCCTATAAGTGTGTAATCAACATACCCGGCTGTTCCTTCTAGGGGGCTGTTTGTTCTATAGTTACAAGGAAGCCTGGGACATGAAGTACTGGCATATTAACCTGGAAAATTGTTCTGAAAAGCATAGGAGCCCTAGGCTATTCATATCCTCAGCTCCACAACCAGCCAATTGCTTTTACAATATTGTTATGTTTTACAATATTGTCCGAACCAACAATAGCTATCCTTGGCTGTCTCTAAACTGTCTTCAGTTTTCCTATAGGACCTTTGAAAATATTGAAAAAAAGACAAACTTAGGAGTTATCAAGAGTCTAACAAGTGATTAATGTTTTGCTGAACCCCCTAAGGGCCAAAGAAGAGCCATTGCTCAGGCTGAGCATGGAAGACTTGTGATCTTGACAGTTGAGCTAAGAAATAACGCAGGGATTGAAGTAACAGAATATAATACAAGTCCAATTATAAATCATGCTAATGTTAAATGAGTACATATATATATGTATATATATATATATACACACACACACACACACACACCATGTGATGCTTTGAAATCAAATGAACACACTTGGATATAAATGGCAGGTTAATATTGCACAGTGATGTTAAAAACCCAGTGTATACTTTTTCTTGCTCATATTAACCCAGTTTTTCTCTCTCTGTCTCTTTTTCTCTCTCCTTGTCTCTGTGTGTCTCTGTGTCTCTGTCTCTGTGTCTTTGTCTGTTTGTCTGCCTGTCTGTCTCTCTTATGTCTTAAAAGAAAGAAAAGCAAAGGGGAGTAGATGGAGGTCTTGGTTCCCTGTATCCCCAGCAGCTGTCTCTATAAAGAGCTTCTGAGCCGCCAAGTGCCCTGGAGTGGCCCCACATTGTTCTGACCTCTTGAAGTAGTCATGTCAGTTAACCCAATTTATGAGACCCAGCAACATCTGGTGGTTGGGTATCTTCTTCCAGCTCTGATAACCCTTCCATGTCACCAGATGAATGTGTCCTGAGTGCCTGTTAGTGTGGATGGTAATAAAGCCTGCATAAGCAAATGTTGGGGTTTAGGGGTAGGCAAAGGCATTCTGGGGCCTCACCATGCAGCGCCACAGAGCGGGCAACAAAGACGAGGTGGCCGGATACACAAAAGTGCTTATGCCAGAAGGCCTGACATGCTGCGGGCGGTCCGTGACATCTCGTGGCTTTTGGCTGTTGTTGGGTGTGATGCATGTCACCGTCATGATGGATGACTTTCAGATCTTTCCCATTATATCATATCTGTAAGAAATTCCCTCTTCCTCAAATGTCTTTTTGTTCTCATACCCCTGGGCTGCAGATGGCACCTACCCACGCACTCCCATTGTGCAAAGGCTACAGAGGACTCCACCATTCTTCAGAGAGTCTGCTCATGGTTGAATTGCTAGCATTCAATTAAGACTTGAAATTATGGCTTTGGGCAGTTTAACCTCTTTCAACAGGCTAATGGGGGCCACACTGGCCACTTGGGAATTTCCTGGGGTGTCCCAGATAGATTTCACTTCGTTTAGACCTCAAAGGACTGATTCGCCAGGCAAAGCAAAGGCAGTTGTTTCCTCTTACCCTCTTTAAGTAAATAATTTTCTATAATGAAAAAAATTCTCCTAGTGAATAAAATCATATGAATACATGGATTCCTAGGAAAAACACAAAAAAATCTCTCAATGGCAAATGTGGTCTACAACATAGTAATTCAGACAAAGGAAAGAGATTAAACATGCATGACTGATAATAGTTGGCCAAAGTTACAGCTTCTTTCTCTATGACTTTAGCCCAGTGGCGTAGATTTTACAGGTTTGATCTGTGAAGTCCAGTTTTCACTTGAGGAAGCTACAATGGAAAGTAGTGGGCAAGAAGCAGGTTAATAAGACACAGCCTTTCTTGTTTCTGTTTAAATGCTGATTCCATGGATTCTGTTAGGAGGAGGAGGAAGAAGAGGAGGAGGAGGAGGAAGAAAGAAGAAGAAGAAGAAGAAGAAGAAGAAGAAGAAGAAGAAGAAGAAGAAGAAGGAGAAGAAGAAGAAGAAGAAGAAGAAGAAGAAGAAGAAGAAGAAGAAGAAGAAGAAGAAGAAGAAGAAGAAGAAGAAGAAGCAAAGTTGCTGAATGAAACATTGGACTTGTTTTCTAAGTTATAGAAAAACCCAGATGCCATCTGGCTCTTCCAAGGTTGAGAGGACATCGCTCAATCCCTGCAACACGTAGGAAGTGGAGACTGTTCAGATGGGACTTTCTAAGCCAAAATGTAAACCTGGGTGGAGCCTACTAGTCAGGGAGACTGACGGTCATACAAATACCGGCACAGTTAGTTCCATTTCAAATAATCAGTCACAGACTCCAGGTAGCAAATAAACTGGGCTTAGCCAGTGGGGGTCCAGTCATCCACTTTGATGGCTATCAGTGGAATGTCAGAAGTCTCAGGAAGGGAGACTTGTGTGCACAGATAAAGAGGGAAAAGACTCTTGCAGGAAAGTCAGCATTAGGAGGGACACGAGATAACAGAAAAGATAAGCAAGTTAATGATAAAGGGGACAAGAACCTGAGGATGGACCCGAGTAAGATCACAAACGAGCCAATGGTGGCAGGCATCATAAACATAGGCTCTGGCCCCTTGCTGGACAAGGTTTGATGGGCTTGGAAATTTGACTAGGTGAGGTAACTGTACGTACTTCAAGTACTCAAGGAAAACTAGGCATGTCATGTGCATTAAGAGTCACCTCTGCTGCATGCTTTTCTGTGTACTCAGAATATATAGGATTTTTGAGGGGTGGATGCCCAATGAACGAATAGTTTAAAATGTCTGTTCCATTTTCCTGTCATGTATTTTCTCTCAAAGCATCTCAAATGATCAGATTATATGAATCCCTGGACATTATCTTAAAATATAGATCACTAGGCCCCTTCCGGAGACGTCTTGATTAGGCTACAAAAAACCTATTCTTTCTTGAAATCTAGATAATTCTTATTTTTGGACATTTGGGGACTCTGTAGAGAAAAATAAAGAGTTTTCTGGTGTGAGTGTGAGTGTGAGTGTGTGTGTGTGTGTGTGTGTGTGTGTGTGTGTGTGTGTGTGTGTGTGTTTATAGGACATACTTCCACATTCAGAGGTCAGCAAAACAAAAGTGTATATTTCATGTAAATTGGGCAGCAGATATGTAGTACATATCTTTAACTACTTGCATGAGAACCTTGGGCTATAGAATCTTACATAGGAAAGCTATCTTAAAATTTCAAGGTAGTTTAATAACAAACAAAGGGATTTTTCAAGGAAAGACATGCCTGTCCTTTAAATTTTAAACTCTGGGAGATAACTTGTAGCATATATATTACACCTTACTAAGTGACTTTACAACATTGCTCAATGGATTTTGCCAGAAAGTGTGGGGCAAAGCTGGCCTCTGAGGACGTGATAGGGTCCCCCTTATTTCTTTCAATGAACTTCGAAACATCCAAAAGAACACATTACACTCTCACAGAATGCTACCTTAAAACCATGTGCATACTCAGCAGACTCTTCCTCATCAGCTATAAATCATGTCGAGTTCTCTGAATTCACAAGTACCCAAGTCAAAAAGACTGGGAAAGGGGACATTATTTTGGGGTGGGACATCCCTGTATAGCAGGTCTCTTACTTAAAATAAACAAACAAACAAAACTCATTCAAGTGTTCTGAGAAAAACAGCTGACTGACTACCTCTGCGCCCCAGGAGAACATGGTTGAAAAAAATGACTTTTCTTCCTTGTAAAGGCTGTGATTTGTGAAAACCAAATTATTTCTCAAGGGAAAGATATTTATAGTTTGTTTTTGGAAAGTCCCCACACCATGAAAATGTAGGAGCGTAGTCTGTAGAGGGTCCAAGCCATTTCTGGGCACCAGACCCCAAAAGGATTATAAAAGTGAGGCAGTACTATGAAGAATTATTTTATTCCTACAAAAGGATTGGGCTTAAGCTTGTCCCAAAGGGAATCTGAATATTTATAAAATTTAGAGACGTTTTCAGTACATGACTGGGAGGTGTCCTAAGCATTGTTATAAAAATATGGCTGACAGGATCTGATTGTTTTTGAGTAAAAATATTTGGGTCAAACATGCCCCCATAAAGTCTAAAGGTTGAGCAGGGAGATATTGAAGGGTCACTTTGGAGTCTTGGAAGTTTCTCCACTATGGCCATCTTGCCATTTGGGGTAGGAATTCTTTCCTAGAGGTGGGGAGTAGGGAATCTGATTTTCAGGGTGTTGAGTGTCATTCCTGCATTCTACACACTAGCAGCCAGCAGCAACCCCACCTGGAACCCCTTCGCTGTCCCCTAGCTGGGGAGAGAACATCGCCCGTGGCCGGAAAATGCTATTTTAACGCTCCAGTCAAAGAAACGAAATTCCATTTAACCAGTCCCAGTATGTGCCAGCTTCTCAAAAAATAAAGGGAGCCTTGAAGGTGGAGCAAGTAACATTGAGTGCTAAACTCTTCACTTTAGCTCTGGGACCATGTCTGTTGTTTACTTATCCCATCCCTTCCTCCTTTTCTTTCCTTTTCTCCCCTCCCCTCTACTCCCCTTCCTTTTCTTTCTGTTTTGTTTTTTTCCAGAAGTTGATGGAAGTGGATTCACTTCTTTATCAGTCCACACTTACTCTTCCTAAGAGCGGTTGGATAACACACTGGGAGGTGATGTCTTTTCTCTCGACAAATTCGTTTGTCCTATACAAATTACATCTAAGGACTAAAAAGCCCCAGCGTCCCTCAAAGCTGTTGGCATTCTAGGCTTGTCACTAAGGTCTTGCATCGCCTCTCCTGTTGGCCTGCAGATTCCTTCCTGTGCAGCAGGAGTTCTCCAGCGCTTCCAGCCTGCAGCAGAAACGTCAGAGTAAGGAATCCTGTGTCCTTGAATTCATGCAGTCTGTATTTGAGTATCAGGTAAAACCAGTCCAAGAACTCTACTAAATGCGTAAAGACTTTAAACAAAAGCCAGTGAATAATGAGGTTCTACAATAGTATGGAAACATGCCCCCAGCATATAATAATACCAAAATGTAAGAAATATCTTCAGAATGAACATTTGTTGAGTACACTGGCTTCATAGAAACAGATTGCCCCCAATTTGTACCACTTGTCGGTATTTGAAATTAAAATATTTCTGTTCTAAAAGTAACATAGGACATATATGTCAACCAACATATTAAAGCCTAAATACCAATAGGAAAAACATGATTTAGATGTCCCAAATGGCTTTTTGTCTTTTTTTTTTTTTTTTTCGAGACAGGGTTTCTCTGTGTAGCTTTGCGCCTTTTCCTGGAACTCACTTGGTAGCCCAGGCTGGCCTCGAACTCACAGAGATCCGCCTGACTCTGCCTCCCGAGTGCTGGGATTAAAAGCGTGCGCCACCACCGCCCGGCTTTTTGTCTTTTTTAAAGAATCAATTTCAGAAAATTCATCTTCCATGCTACCATTTGATCAAACTTTATTGTGGATTCTAAGTTGTCTTCTCTTAGGAGGCTGAATGGACTTGTCGGCCTTCCATTCACTGTTCTTTCCTTTCTGCAGGTGTGAACCTGTGGTTTCGATCCATCCCTGCCCTCACACATTTCTGTTTGCGTGCTCCCTTCTTCTCCCTCCCTTCTTCTGCATCTTGTCACCATAGAGTGGTCCAAGAGAAGGGCTTCACTCACTCAGAGGAGGTGATGGTTCCTTAGGGCTAAAGACAAGGTACTTCCAAAATAAAGACTGAATTACTTCAAACTGAACGCGTGCAGCAAGGCACTATGAAAGACAATGTCTAAGAAGACCAAGAGCTATTTCCCCCACCTCAAGAAATCAGCACTCCCTGCTTAGTAGAGGGCTCTTATTATTCACTTCAGAGAGTGCCCTATCTCTAACCATAGCTTCTCTGAGTGACATCCACCCGGGACTCAAGTGATAAATATTTAACGAAGGGAACTCCCCCTACAGCCTCTTTCCTTTTCTTCATATGCATTACATTAATTACTTCATTTTAACAAGCAAAGCTCCTCTCTGAAATGCAACCTCAATTCTTTCACACTTTCGAAAACTATCTGCAACTACGCTGATCTACAGAGAAACACTGTAAAAGATTAAAGTTTCCAGGGTTAATTCTGGTAAAAACGCAAAACCATAGAAGACGAACTGATCTGATGTGCTCTCTCCTTTAGTGCCAGTGAACATGGCCCCATATTTGGTCATTTCAATGGAATGGCATAGAAATTTTTGCTTACTGCAAAGGAGAAAATAAAGATATTTTACTGGCTTTGTGAAGGGTTTGATTTCCCAGAGACCTTGTTTTCCCCCCTCCTTTTCTTCTTATTCTTTTTTGGGTAGAATTCTTTCTGCACTGAAGACATTCTGTTCTGTTGAGTTCTGCACTGCTTATCCATGGCAATTACATTCACATCTTTGATCTTGGATGAGATCTCTTGTGCATATTTTGTTCTATTTATGTCTTTGATCTGATTTCTTGTGATTTTTTTTCCGAGGTTGTGTTTTTATTCGAAAGACATTCACCCTACAATATTTAAAGAGGAAAACAAGGTGACATTTACTTTATCCATATGACATTGTCTTCTGAGGCATATGGATAAATGAGACCGTCTTTATATGTCTCCGTTCCTTCTTCCAGTATCCGAGAGTTTGTGATTCCTAGCTGTCACAACAGCTCACAATTGGATAGATGGCAACATGCTTGATCCAACTCGGCTCTTGGGCTTTGCAATCTTGTTACTCCATTTGTCTTCAAATAGCTGATGTTCCAGCAACCCAACAGCGATGCAGCAATTGAACATGAAGTAAACATGCAGAACAACACCTGCTTATGGGCGTCTTAAATAGTCTTGTTCATTTGCGATTATCAGCATCATTTTGTTTACTATGAAATTATTTGCTTGCTTATATAACATGTCATTTATATTCAGGTTTCAAGAACTCACCCAGGTAGCTTTAAACATGCTATGTGTTGCTAAGGGGAGATTTAAAAAAATAAGATAACAGCTAGCGGTCGCTGTAGTGATGGCAAAAAGCTATGAATAAGGGGGCCGCATGGGACCTGGGAATGTACATGACAAAAATTGGTCACCATGGCAACATTTGAGCAGTGGGAGACAGGGAGCTGAAGTGCGCAGCACAGAACTGCAGTGGCCTGATTGAAAAGAACCGCCTATAATTTAGCTTGACTGACTTGTTATGTAATATGTTTTCTGTGCTATGCAAATGACTATAGAAATGTGAGCATTCAAAACAGTTTACAAATCCAGACTGTAATAAAAAAGAAAAAAAGGGGGCATGCACCTTTAAGGGGTAGGATTGAATTCCAATTTTTTTTTTTAGCAAGCCAGAGCATTTCTGTGGCTGGTGGCCTTAGATAGTGTTACCACAGGTATTTCTCTGTAAAGCCCTGTCTAGAAACAACATTTTTATATTTCAGAGACATGTTTATCTAAAACGCTAAATATTGCCTTTTAAAAGCAAGTAAAACTAGAATTAGGGGCATAAAAAAGTGGCACAGCAGTAAGAACCTGTAAAGTTGAACCTCTCCCTGCTGAGTCTCCTTACATAAAACAGAATGCTGGGAAGTTTCCCATGGAATTTGTTTTTAACTAGTTGTTTGCTTTTTGAAGTATCTGGACAATTGTTATTGTTTGCTTTCTTAGTTGGTCTGCGCCACACAGAGTCCCATAGAGAGAGGGAGCTCAATAATATGGTCTGGCCAAATAGAATTTTGCTGTTTCCTTTCACATTTATTTGCCTCTAATGGACACGTATCACAGGAGCGCCATCAGGGCAGCTAGAATATAATTTATGAAAAGTGTTAGGAGAACACTGACACCCCAGCCAAGGCATCTGAACTCAGAATCTCTTCTGAAGATTTAGTAGTACATAAGCATGGCCTGTATCACAGGACGCAGAATTAGAATGAATCACATAGCTTAATGGCAACATTCCTGCTAAGCTGTGCATATAATAGTGACAATAATAAAATTAGTAGTAATTATAGAAATGATTACTGCTTAAATTTACTGAGTACTATCTGGATGCCAGATACTCTCTTGCCTCATTTACTCCTCACGAAATTGCTGCAAGATAAAAACAATCACCCCCCTCCCCTCCCATTTAGCAGAGAGGGACCTAGAAAGGCTAATGTCATTTGTCTGTGGTCATGCAAATAGTACATTGTGGCACCCTGATCAGAATGCACTGCCATCTATCTCCTGAGCGTCATTCTCTAGGCAAGGTTTCTTTCTGCTGCCTGGCCAGATGACTTAAAATTACCTTGCTTTGTGAGCCCCACCGTCTGCACTCTCCTCTGCCCAAATCCTCCTTTCTCAACCAATCACAGTCCTTCATCACAGCCCCACCTCTAGCCATGGGCCCAGACACTGGAAACCCATTTTTCTCTCCTTTAATTTTCTAAAACTCCTTGTGTTGTTGTTACATTTTGGATCTCAAATTGCCCTCTGCCCAGGGTTCATGTGTTCAAAGCTTGGTTTGCGATGGAGCAGTCTTCAGAGATGGGGCATTGAAAATGACTGGATCATAGGGCTCTGACTTTGCTAACAGACTAATCCACTGATAAGCTCTTAATATGATGGGCTATTAGGAGGAGATGGGTAGAAATGTAGGGGTTGAAAGGAGGTGGGTTGTTGAAGGAGTGCCCTAGAGGCCTGCTCCTTGTCCTTGGCATCTTCCTGCTGTATATAACCTCTGCTTTTCAGCAGCTAGGAGGTGGGTGGCTCTGGTTCCCCTCAGTCTCTACCATGAGGGTCTACCTCACTATCCATCTGGAAACAATGGAACCAAAAGACCGTGGACCAAAACCTTTGAAACTTTGAGCCAAAGTAAATCTTTTCTCTCTTTTTTGATTTTTTTTGGGATTTTGTTACAGCCATGCAAAGAGTGCATGCTGATGAATGTGTTGTGAATTCTCTTATGATAACTTGTCAGTTAGTGTTGACTTCTACTTCATTTGGCTAAACTAGATTAGGAGAAAGTATGTGTAAATGTTGAATATCCTCGTTGTGTGGATGCCGTAAAGGAATCAAGCCGCAAAAGGAAGTTGCGGGCCAGAGTTCACTAGAATCCAGAAATCAGTGTGGCTGGGAAAGCTGCTTGGTGCAATGGTGAGGATTCTCTCTACTCTCCGTGTCTAGCATTGTTCACTCATCCTATGTTTGAGATAGTCACCTAAGCTGTTTTAGATAACAATAGCTTTTCAGCATTGTTTCAGAATGCCGTGCCTTGAGACTGAAAAGAGACTTCAGGCTTTAGATTTTTGAACAGTGTTGAGACTGCTAAAGACTTGGGGCTTTTGAAGTTGGACTGAATGCGTTTTTCATCATGACATGGGCATGAGTCTATGGGGGCAGGCATTGGCTGTGGTGGTTTGAATGAGAAATAGTCCCTGTAAGCTCCCATATTTGAACACCTGGTCTCTAGGGGGTGGTACTGTTTGGGAAGGGGATGGGATTTTATTTTATTTTTTTTTTCGAGACAGGGTTTCTCTGTGTAGCTTTGCGCCTCTCCTGGAACTCACTTGGTAGCCCAGGCTGGCCTCGAACTCACAGAGATCCGCCTGGCTCTGCCTCCCGAGTGCTGGGATTAAAGGCGTGCGCCACCACCGCCCGGCTGGGGATGGGATTTTTAGGAGGTGGAACCTGGGGAAAGTATGTCATTGGAGGTGGCCTTTAAAATTTTATAGATTCATTCCACTCCTGGCAGGGGCACTCTCCACTTTTTGGATATGGTTGAAGATGTGATTTCTCAGTTTCCTGCATTGATTGCTTGCTGCCATTGTGTCAATTAATCTCTTTCTTCCATAAGATGCTTTTGGGTCATGGTATTTTATCATAGCAACAAAAGGGTCTCGTGCTTTGAGACACAGAATATGCAAATTTCAAAGTTTGCCAGCAGAGTTTTGAAAACACTACTGGAGCCTCTCTTTTCCACTAGCAAGCAGCATGGAAAAATTTCAGGGGCTACACATTGGGACCAACACTTTGTGTGCCAATGGTTTTAAATCCAGTCATTCTGGAAGCTTTGGGATGGAATACTTTGGTATCGTGTCATCTGATAATAAGGGATAATACCTTTTCATGTCTCTTGTCTCTGTGGATATACTCTGTGGAATCTTAACAAGCAACTCCTCCATTTCTCCATATGACTACCTGTCTTTCTTGTGTTGTTTGGATCAAGAGCATTGGTTTAAAATGATAAATCCGTATCAATGATAAGTCATATACAGGGAACACTTTTCACTCTTTGGAAATCTTCATTTTCATTTCTTTCAGTAACTGAATATTAAGATATAATCTAGTTAATGACGGATCTAAAATACAATGATTTAAAGAAAGAAGAAACTTATATTCTCCTTGTATTGTCTCTCAACATTCAGGATATCAAGTATCTCAGCTATGCTGAACTGATGCCCTTCTCCACTCCATGTCTGAAATCCTGAAGGTCAAGCTCTTTGCCTGAAGATGACTCCTCACCATTCCACACTCAGACTTGATATAAGAGGAAGAAGCCAGGGGTATGCTGCTTGACCCAGGTGAAGAAGTGTGAAATGTATGCACTTAATTCACACCCCATTAATCAAGTCCTTGCCTTTTAGCTGAGCTTTGCTCACTACAGAGGGTGAGAAAGCATGTACTCTCAGTGTAGTGCCCAGTCTGCCCGGTGGGTGAAGAAGAGGAGGAGAGATATTGCTGGCGGACTGTGAGCTTCACCAGGACTCCCGACTGCTGTACCTCCAACCCCTGAACTTAGGGATGAGTTGTTTGCTTGCTTGTGTTTACCTTCACTCTATTTCTTGCAGATTACAATTCTGAGGTCTCAAAAGTGTTTGTCCCCTCTTTGAAAAAGCAGTCCCCAGCAAGGATAGCATGTCACAAGCTTTTCTTGTTGCATTCATACCTTGCATGTGATTTTCACATGGAGACAAAACAGGTTTAAGTTACCAGTTAGTGTTGTGCCCTTCACCTTTCTCATTGTTACCCCATCACAGCTCCACCCCATGACCAGGACTCATGGTGTGAGTGTAGAGACCAGAAGTTCCTACAGGAGGAGTTGGGGGCCAGGCAGATGCAGGGAAAATGTAGGGACTGGGATGAAGTGGAGTTGTGATTGTGCAGGCCTGGGATGGAAAAAGTGGACATGGCCGGCCTCTTTCCCACCGTTACTGACAGTTTGATAAAAAGGTATGCAGATAAACTGTAAGGACTGAAGAAAGACAAACATCAAGTAATGTAGAGTCCATAATACCTAGAGAATTGCAAGGTTGCTGCTGGAGCTTTTACCACAGGAATGCCTCAACTAGCATCCAGTTTCTTACTCTTCCTAAAGTCAAAGACTTGGATTTGCTTATACTATTGTGTTCCGTGGTTTTGTTGTTGATGTTTTGTTTTGATCTTGCCAGGAAATGTGAAAATGTGGTCATTTTTTTTCCAAGTTGAAAAATAAGCACACAAGATACTTACTTGATTGCACTTAAATTAATTTTAAAATTATGAGATTAGAAGATGCTTCTGGTAAGTCCATGTTTCATATTTAATGCTAGATAATCATAAACTCATTAGTATAAAAATAAAATAAAAGTAACAAAAATGGATGAACACTTTTTTTTCTGTGATGATTTGGTTCATATTATTTATTACAAGAAAAGAATGTGAAGCCACTTAGATAAAAGTCATTGAGATCTCCCTATGTATATACATTTACTTTATTTGCATCTTTCTGTACATTTATTGCACACGCCAAAATAGTGCCTCCTAAGCACAGGAGGCCACACTTCTATTATGCCTGTTATTTGATGATGATAATTCTAGACAACTAAGCAAGCCGTTGCCTTCTTTTCCTAGTCCCTAATTCCTAGTGTCTCTCAGTGCCTCTTCAATGAATCCTTAATAAGAGAAAAGCACTGTGCTAGCCACAGTGAGGTTTCACCTGGTCCGAAGAAATGCTCTTTTGCCCTTAAGCAATTTAGGAACTAAGTGGGGTGACAGCCATCCCAATTCCCAACCCATATGTCAAGGGAGAGGGCTGTCATATGGCTATCTAATGAGCTTCACCCTGGAGGTCCTCTCTTCTGTAAGCGAAGAGTACTGTGGCCTGCTTCTGTTTTACACGGATTAGATTTGCTGTCTGGAAAAGTTGTGCCATCTGGAAGCTGGTGGGGGTGGGCCAAGAAGACCACTGGTGGATTTCCAGGGAGCTGGGCAGCAATGCTGCCCGGTCATAAGGAGCATTGTCACAAAGGTCTGATGCCATATGGAATTTGGGATGGGAAAGGGACCTTCCGAATATGAGATGAGACCCATGGAATAGAAGATACAGTAGGAGCGCAGGGAAGAAACACACTTCTGTTTACTAGCTATGTGGGTCAAGGGTCAAAGGTGAAAAGGTGATGATGGGTGTGAATGGGTGATGGTAGGTCTGAGTGGGTGATGGCAGGTAATCATAGCTAGCATTTGTCAACTTGACACAAACGTATACATATCTACATATACATAATTCTCAGCTGATAAATTGTTTTCATCAGATTGGCCCATGGGGCATTTTCTTAACTGCTAGCTGATAAGGGAGGCCCCAGCCCACTGTAGGAGGTAGCACGTCTTGATAGGTGGGCTGGGTAAGAAAGGGAATTGAGCAAGCCAGTGGTGAGTAGTGTTCCTCTATGGCCTCTGCTTCAGTCCCTGTCCTGGTTTCCTTTGATGACGAATCGTGCAACCTGTAAACCAAATAAATTCTCTCCTCCCCAAGCTGCTTCCAGTCAGTGTTTTACCAGAGCCACAGAGCAACAGAAAAGAAAAGTAGGACAGTGGGTGATGGCCAGTCTGTGGGAGTGATTGAACTTGACATACGATCAGACACTTGCAAGAAGTGAGGAGGGTAAGCCGTGGAAGTGACTGGGTAGACGCGTCAAAAAGTTCAAAGGTCTTAGGATGGTGAGCAAGGAGGCCTGGGCCTGGAACAAAGACATAAGAAGGGAGAGCAGCAGAGGGATAGAGGACAGGAAGCGGGGCTAAAGTATGTTGGGACATGTAGTTTCCAGAACCTGATTTAGCTTCTTTAATGAACCAACAGGATAGCCATCAGAACATTCCAAAATATAGAATATACTCATGGATTCGATATTAAGAGAAAGTACATGCCATGATGGCAGCAGGTATAACACTGAGAGCATATGGTTGGCACCATGGCATTCGACTTGGGCAGGAACGCAGTCAAATGCTTTGAATGGCTTTAAGAGGATGATCTGGTTGTTACTCTCAGTGACCAATGAAAGCTAGTGCTGGGGTAAGGAAGGTATGGGATCTTCGCGCTGTCAGTCACCATATTCCAATGAATGGAGTTTGGATTCTCTCCAATGAACATACTTGAGAGGAGGAGGAAAGATGGTTTGAAATGATAGAGTGCTTCTGGTGGGAATGGGGGAGGGGAAGAGAGGCAGAGACAGGATTGCTGTGTGTCGGGGGTGGGGGGGTGGGGGGGGTGGGGGTGGGGCTGGGGGTGACAGATGTGAAGTAACTCTCAGGAATAGATGGTTGAACACAAACAATGGGAGCTAGTGGAGGCCAGGGTGAAGAGAAGCCAAGGAGTTCGTTGGCAGAGAAAGCTATAAAATCAGGCAATTTTGACATCGTTAGAGTATCACCAACGGTCAAGAAACTGAGTAAATAATGTGGAGACAGGGCAGGGGATAAAGTTCAGTGTGTAGTGTTGGCCTAGCATGCAGGGAGACCTGGATGCCATCCCCGGCACCATATGAACAAGGTGAGTGGTGCCTGCCTGTAATCCTGTCACTTGGGAGGTAGAGGTAAGAGGGTCCGGAGTTCAAAGTCATTCTGAGTTATGTAATGAGTTCACGGCCAGTCTAGGATGCATGGGACTGTGTTTCAAAAACAAACAAACACACAAACAACACAGACAAAGGAAAGGGCGATAGTAGCCTGCTGTGTAGTTGGGTAAGTTAAAATGTCATCACATTTATTTTTCCAGAGATAATTTCACATCTCAATTTTGCTTTCAAATGTTTTTTTAAGACTATAACTTCATTACAACATTTTCCCCCTTCCCCTTTCTCGCTCCAGACCCTCCCATATACCCCTCTTTGATCTCCTTCAAATTCATGGCCTTAAAAAAATTATTATTGCAGCCGGGCAGTGGTAGCGCATGCCTTTAATCCCAGCACTCGGGAGGAAGAGGCAGGCGGATCTCTGTGAGTTCAAGGCCAGCCTGGTCTCCAAAGCGAGTTCCAGGAAAGGCGCAAAGCTACACAAAGAAACTCTGTTTCGAAAAAACTAAATATATTAATATATATATTATTGCATATGTACATGTATGTATGTATATATAAAACCTGTTCAGTTCATGCTGCCTGTATGTATGTTTTCAGGGCCGACTACTCGGCACTGGACAACCAATTGCTGTGCAGTTCACTGGGGAGGGAGGACCGCCTCTCCAGTTCCCGGCTCATTCTTATCTTGATTCCTTCTTGGAAGCAGCCTGCTATCTTAAGCTGATGCTATTTTCCCTGGACATTGCTGATTACAAACACAGGAACAAACACAAATGAGGAAGAGAACGTCTATCTTACTTTGTCATTTAAAGGAATCATCATGACCAGGGAGGAAAATCTCTAAGCATTTTCTATTTCAGTCACAGATAAGAAGCCCAGTGGTAAACATGTTGGGCTGTGTAGGACCTACATCTCCATGGCTGCTACCCAGCTCTGCTAGTGTAATGCAAAAGTAGACAGAGGGCTCAAGTCAATGTGGCTGTTCACCCCCCAAAAAACCTTTATTTACAAAAACAGGCAGTGGGCTAGATTCAGTCCTTGTGTCCCGGTTGGCCAATTCCAGGCTTTTAGTATCACCTGTCTTTGTTGAAGAGTTTTCTTTTTAACTTTAACTATTTATTGTTGATTTGATGGAATTTATTTTTTGTTTCTGTTATGTATATAGCATTTAGGTATAATTAACAAAAAAATTAAATTAAAGTTAACAGGTTAAATTTTGTTTTTTCCATCTCGAATTTTAGTCAGTCCTTGGCGGATGTTTGGGATGGATGCAGGTAGTGTTAAAGACTGTAATTATCTACTTTCTTTTCCCTGAAGAGGATAAGAATCAAAATTCCTGTGTTATTCTTATGCCACGGCAGCGCTGTCGTCAGTAATTTACCACCACCAACGCAATAAAAAAGTGAAAATTAATTTTCTATCATTGGAATCCAAGTATCCCTATGCCTCGATACAGTGCTAAAGCGACGCTGTAAAGTTAATGGAATATTGTAATCTGCAGGATGCTCTTTTGTTCGAGAAAGAAAATTGGCTCATCCTCCATGGTATGAAAGCTTTATGGAGACCAGACCAACTAGATCAGGGATGTACAGTAAAACACCAGATAAAGACGGAGCAATGTGGTCCTCTTTGACTGAGAGGAAAAATCTCTACTGGAATACTCAAAGCTCTTTTTTTTTTTTTTTTTTTAAATGTCAGCTTAATACTTAGGTAACAAATGCTCTTGCTTCTACATCTTGCATTGAAAGACAATTTTTTTTTAAAAAGAGTTACATTTACCGTGTCTGCAGCGGGAATGGTTACATCTTGACAGTCCCCCGGCATCCTCCAGTTTGGGTGACAGCTGCCATGGATAGTCAGAGTCCCTCCATAGAGCCAGGGTGAACTTCATTGGTAAACTGCTCTACTGAGTCCCCAGTGTTTCACATCCATTTCACACTTACATCTGCTGCCATCTTTTAAAGCTTTATTTCATCAACTTTGACAAAGGCAAAGACACCACTGCCATATGCCCGTATTCTACATCAGACAGACCTAGAGCGAGGCTTTGCTAGGACAGTGTCGACGGGCTTTCTGTCCTGGAAATCAAGGCTGCATTTTCAACTTTGATTTTTTTTTTTTTAAATTTTATTTTAGTAGGGGGAAAAAAAACCCACCAAAAATAAAAAAAAAAAAAAAAAAAAAAAAACAGAACAACCCAACTACAATGAAACATTTTCCTTTCTTGTATAATCTGCATTTAGGAAATGGAAATCACATGGAGTTACATTTTCCTATTCAGCAGAAGGGAGTGGGGATGCTTCTCACGAGCTTCACCAAGCGAGACGGGCAGCATGCATCTTTCAGGCATTCCCAAGCTTGCCCCAATTTGTAGAGACAGCCCCGGTACCAAGGCATTTTCTGATGACAACAGCTCCTGGTGCAGCTGTACCAGCCCCGCCGCTGATATATCCATTAAAAAGAGAAGCATGTAAAAATCCAGATTTGAAATTCAATAAGGAATTCAGAGAAAAGTCTTGCTTTCAGGCCATCTCCTAGCTAAATGAATAAATGAATAGGCAAACTATTGCATAAAGAAAAAGATGTCAAAAGCAACCAAAGGAAGCTGTGCCCACTAATGTTTGAAAATAGCCCCGTCTGGAAAGGTATGCTTTTAGACTAAGAAAGCAGAAAAAAACTAATTAGACAAGAAGTAACCGTGGACAAACATGTTAGCAGAACCAATAACTGGAACTGATCAGCTATTTCTCTAATTGTACCAGCTGGACAGCTCTGATGCGCCGAGCAGAGCATAATTACTAATTTCTATTCCACACCCCAAACCTTTTTCTTTCCTCTCCTTTTTGCAGAAATATCCAGGCATATGCCACTTAATAAACTAATAATAACATTCTTTCAAAGTAAAAAATGAGCCGGGGGAGGGGGAGAGACAGCTTATGAAAGGTGACATTTTGTGGATGATCAGGAGGTCGAGTGAGTACAGCCCGCCAGTTGTGTTAATCAGAATTCGAGCTATCAGGGAAATGTAACCAATATCTTCATTTAAAGGCTATTAGGTGTTCTCTGGGCTAAGGGCTACATCGTTAAAAGTAGGGATGATTTATTTCACTCCTTTAGCATAGGTTTCAGAGTTTGTTCTTGTTTGAAGAGGTATGAATGGTTTCAGTTCAAAGCACTGTGCCTCCTATGATGTGAAGTCATGCAATCCAGTAGTCTGGGGTTGTTAGGAGAAATTGAAATGGACTATGGGTTGTGTATGAAA
Organism: Peromyscus californicus insignis; assembly: GCF_007827085.1. Taxonomy (NCBI): domain Eukaryota; kingdom Metazoa; phylum Chordata; class Mammalia; order Rodentia; family Cricetidae; genus Peromyscus; species Peromyscus californicus. The sequence goes on from NW_026294514.1 coordinate 30,431,080, forward strand.
AAGGAATAGAGATGAGAAAGATTCCCTAGTTAATTCAAAGGGGGAACAATTCCTAGTTCAATTGATGTACCCTCCTCCCTCCCGCCCCCTGAATGACAGCAAAACAAAGGTCTGTAAGCATGTTGTAGACTGGAGGGACCAAGTGTTTAAAAGTCCAAGTTTAGCTGTGTGTAACTGAAGAGAGCTTAGCATTTCAGACATACTGCTGTGGGAAACAGGCCTCCTTAGGCCACTTGTCACCAGGAAAAGTGACATGTTAAAGGAAACACGTACATAGGGACTACAGGGTACACCAGAAAATCTTGGAAGATTCTAATAAAGAAAGGATTTGCTGAAAGACTTCCTTATTCAGAACTTAACAATGATGTGCTTTTCTAAGAGGAAAATGTTTCCTCAACTTATTTTGAACAGGATGAAAGAATTCATAATAATAAAGGCTTAGACACATTTTCTCCGAGATGTAAAGATTTTTTGTTTTGTTTTGTTTTGTTTTTGTTTTTCGAGATGGTTTCTCTGTCCTGGAACTCACTCTGTAGACCAGGCTGGCCTTGAACTCATAGAGATCCACCTGCCTCTGCCTCCCTGAGTGCTGGGATTACAGGTGTGTGCCACCACCGCCCAGCAAGATGTAAAGAATTTATGGGAAGAGGACAGAAAATAACATCTGAAGTAACAAAAGGTCTTAGGTCCGTTGTTTTGTTTTCTTTTGTGTTTCTTTTACCTTTATTTTTTCTTGGCAGGATCTCATATGTCCCAGGCTAGCCTGGAATGTGCTACTAAGCTGTGATCATGAATTTCTGATCCTCCTGCCTCCACCTCCTGAGGACTGGGATTATAGGCATGTACCATCGTGCTGTATGTGGTACTATTAGCTAGTGACCTAAAGCAGGAACAACTTGGGCTTTGTGCATGCTGGGTAAGCATTCTACCAGCTGAGCTGCAGCCCTGGCTTCCAGGCCCATTCTACAGTGATGTCTGCTTTACTCAGGACAGCAGGAAGACTGAAGCTGCGTGCGATTGTGGGTACCTGGGTTCTACTAGCCTTGGGGAGAGGGTTCCTCTTTCTTCCACGGTGATGTAGGAAGAGAATCCTTGCACTATCTTTCTTCATCACCAACAGTACATTTAAACTCTGTTAGGTTTGGCTCAGCTCAATGCAATGTTAATGCACGCTAGCTGTGCAGCTTCTGTGGATCAGGGTATTGGAAGACAGGTATTTTAGAGACACCCCCTCCCCCCTCCCCACACACAACCTTCCAGTTTCTGAGGGCATTCATTGTGTGTTTCCTTCGTTTGCAGCTTTTTAGTTGCAAAATTAGCCCAAGGTATTCATACTTGGGGTCACGAGCTACTCTGGCTCGAACAGCTTGAATAGGAGTGAGACAGAACCCACTCTTCACATCCATAATTTGCATTCTGGTCTTTTTTTTTTTTTTTGGTTTTTTTCGAGACAGGGTTTCTCTGTGTAGCTTTGCGCCTTTCTAGATCTCACTCTGTAGCCCAGGCTGGCCTTGAACTCACAAAGATCCGCCTGCCTCTGCCTCCCGAGTGCTGGGATTAAAGGCGTGCGCCACCACCGCCGGGCTCATAATTTGCATTCTGACTTTGAGTAGGTTATTGAACTTCCCTCGAGGTTCATGACTCTCATGAGCTCATAAAGAATACAGGATTTATCTCATTACATTCCTTTTGGGGGATGAACGGAGAACCAGTGTCTTCTCCAGAAATGAGGTTCCAGCCCCCGACCCCCATTAACCAATCCCAAGAGATCAGCCTTAAACACATATGAGCGACACTAAATAATCTCAGTGTGAACTTGAAAAGGAGTGAGAAGACTTAGCGAGAGAAGAGGGATGATTATATATATGCACTCATATATGAAATTCTCCAAATTAAATAAAAAATAAACAAACTGAGTTCCCCCCTTCCCTCTTCCCCCTTTACATGTAGATTTCCAATTTCTCTACTATCATTTGTTGAAAAGGCAGTCCTTCCTTTTCCTATTAAATGGTCCTGACTCCCTTGTGAAAAATCATTTTTACATATACAAGAGAGTTGGCCTGAGCACTGCACTGCATTCCACTGACCTATTTATCCAACTTTCTGTCACTAGTATACAGTTTGGATGATAGTATCTGTACAGCAAGTTTGAAGTCAAGAAGTAGGAATTGTGTAGTGTTGTTCTTAACCAGATGGTTGACTGGGTACCTGAGATTCTAAAGAACATTAGCATGAAATGCTCTATTTTTATACAGAACATCACTGGGATTTTGACAGCAATTGACATTGAATCCTAAGATCATCTTGGGTAGTGCTGACATATTAGTGATATTGTCTCCTACTTCATGAACATGGGATGTCTTGATACGCATGCCAATAGGGAAGTGGCTACAAATCCATCGAAACAGCCAGTCCTTTGCCTCACATTTTGTGGGATGAGACACCTAAAATTTACTTTTAGCAACAATCCCAAATATAATTCAGATGATTAACTTTCTGCATCTGGGTTATTTTGCTTAGCATTGTGGCTTCCAATTTCATTCATTTTTTGTGTGTGAAAAATAGAATGATTACACTCTGCAAAGCAGACTAGCAATCCACTATATACTTATGTCACACTTTGTCTATTCATCTGCTGGTTGCTTCTGCATCCTGGTTTCGGTGATTGACGCTGCATTGAACATAGGAGTGGCTATCTTTTGAGTAGATACTCAGAAGGATTACTGACTCATGAGAGTTCCGTTTTTTTATTGTTTTATATTCTTTTAGTTATGACGTATTTGTGTTCTTAGATCTACTGAGTCCCTTGTTGGCAGCCTGCAGTTAGACTATTTTTTTTTGGGAGGGGAGTCTATTTTCTGTAATATGGGGAGTTTTCATTGCTTCATGTCCTACATTATTTCCACCTTTTATATTTAGTTCATTTTTGTAGGGAAATATTTTAATTCTCTTCTCATTTCTTTTTGTGTATTCTACACCTGTTTCCTCATGATTACCATGGAGATAATATTTAATATCTTAAGATTATAATACCTTACTTGGAATTTTTGCCATATTAGTTTTGATAGTATACAAAGTCTCTGATTCTTTATAGAAACAACCTCATCTGTTGACATAAAAAACAATATTTCTATACATTATGTGTCCAATACCATCAACTAATAATTTTAAGGCATCTGTTTCTTCAGTGGAGAGTTAAATGTAGCACTACAAACTTAACTTATAGAAATACTAGCTTCTATAATTACTGTGAAGGTTTTTTGTTTTTGACTGAAATTTGTCTAAAATTAACCAACAATATACTATCCAAGCCTTTTCCAGTGTAATTATTTTCTGAGTGTGGGAAGGGCATTCCTTTTCCACCTTCTCCAATGTCTCTTACTTTGTGTGTGTGTGTGTGTGTGTGTGTGTGTGTGTGTGTGTGTGTGTGTGTGTGTGTATGTGTGTATGTGTATGTATGTGTGTGTATGTATGTGTGTGTATACATGTGAGTGTGTGTATGTGTATGTACATGTGTGTGTATATATGTGTGCGTACACATGCCTATGTGCATTTTCAGAAGCCAGGGGCTGTCTGCTCTATCCACCCTTCATCCCCACCCCCGGCCACATCACTGGAGTTACAGGTGCGCGTACAGCTTTGTCTGTCATTTGAAGTGGATGCTCGCAATTCCAGCTCTGGTCTTCATGCTTTTGCAGGGAGCACTCTGACCCATGGAGCCGTCTCACCAGCCTCATTTTTCTTTTTTCCTTGTTTGTAGTACTGGGCATCAACCTAGGGCTTCCTTCATAAATGTTAGGCAAGCACTCCATCTATGGCTGAGCTTAAATCCCTAGCCCGTTTCTAATATTTTGAGAGTTATTAGTTCCAGAGACTCAAAGACTTTTCTTACCCCTTTGCTTGCCCCACTTTTCTCTCCCCATGATAATCCTTGACCCTCTATTTTGGCCTCTGTAGTTTTCATAGTAACTCAAAGAATCACGAATAGTGTGAAATGCTGTTTTATGTGGCTAAGCACATATCTAATATTAGCTGTTATTAAAAGCCACAAATATCTTCTGTAGCTTTCTTGTATTATCAGATTATTTATGCTTTCTTTTTATTACTTTCACAATTTAATTTTATAAATATCTCATGTATTTCTATTATACATTAAAATAAATTAAGATTTCTATGTGTTTTCTGTTTTCTCAGCTTCCAAACCATTCTCCCATGAAAATTACTGTAGTCACATTACCTGTGTAAGAGTTTTTCCAAAGAATACATCTAGAAATATATTCTATTACAGAGCTGTAGAGTATGTGTACTTTTTAATTTGACATGATTTTCTGTGGTGATATTTGAAATCTAAGAAATAAAGCTTGCCTAAAGATCAGAGGACAGAGCCAGCCACAGAGTTAAACATAGAGTTCAGATAGTGGTGGCACACACCTTTAATCCTAGTACTCGGGAGGCAGAGATCCATCCGGATCTCTGGTCTGTGGTCTGAGTTCAAGACCACACTGGACTACATGAAATTGATCAGTCTAGGAGAGAAACAGAGCCAGGTAGTGGTGGCACATACCTCTGACCCCACTTTTTTGAAAGCACACACATCATTAATCTCAGCACTAGGAAGGCTGAGATAGGAAATCTAATGGTTGGACAGAGAAAGGCATATAAGGTGTGAAGAGACAAGAACTAAGACGGCTTTGGCTGAGGACTCAGAGGCTTTTAGTCAGAGGATTCATGGAGTTGGTGAGGTGAGAAGTGGCTGTGGCTTGTTCCTTTGTCTCTCTGATCTTTCAGTGTTTGGGCTCCACAAGGCCCGGGCGTGAGGCCCAGTATAACTTCCTGAGCCTAGCTCAAATTTGGGGACCTGTCCTGGGACATGACTTCCGCATACGAGTGACTCAGCACTACCTGACCTAGAATCGGCCTCTGCCTAGTAACTGCTGAGATGGCATCTTCTCATTGGCCCAGTATCCTCACCCCATCACCCCAATCTATATAAGTTCACTCCTGATACAGTAAAGCGAGTTCCCGCTTCGACAAGACTCCCAGCCCAGTGTGTTTCTCTCTGGTGGACAGGAGTGGGGGCTGCTCAGACACTCATCATCCTGCTCAGCCCCAGGGAGAGACCGGCTGGCCCGGTCCTGCCTCTGCCCTACCTGTTGGTCAGACCGACATTTCAGTATTTACCCTAATATCTGGCTCTGGGTTTTTATTAAGACCATTTAGGATTTGTGCAACAATTTTGCCCTGTATGAAGACTCGAATTTCTGAGACGCTTGTAAATATTTTTTACTCTCGCATATTCCAATTGCAATATGAAATGTGATGCTTCTTTAGATGAAATCAAGATCTCATGGCTTTGTTAACATTTTCCTAGCTAAGCTAATGGCATTCTCTTCTGGAGTACTGAGTTGTGAGTGGAGTGTAACAGGAGGATGGAAAAGGAAGACTGTCTACAAACATCATTTTGGTGACACTTAAAAGCAGAGGCCCTGGAGTGGTCCTGTCCCATTGATGTTTCTGCTTATATCAATATTTCTCATGTGGTGACAGATTGAATGTGATGTTTAATGCTAATCACCCATTTGACAGAATCTGGAATCACCTGGAAGATGGGCCTCTGGGCATGGCTGAGGGGGATTATTTTTATTATGCACAGAGGTGGGACAATCCACTCACTGTGGGTGGCACCATTCCCTAAGTGGGGACCCCCCACCCCCCACCGTAGAAAGTGGAGAAAGAGAGAATTGTGCACCAGCATTATCTCTTACTGCTTCTTAAAAAATATTTTGAAAATTTATTTCTATGGATGTTTTGCCTACCTGTGTATCTGTGCACCACGTGAGTGCTTGGTACCCTTGTAGTTCAGAAAAGAGCATTGGATCCCCTGAAACTAGAGTTACAAACAGTTGTGAGCTTCCACCAAAACCAGAAAGAGCATCTAACACTTTTAAACGCCGAGTCATCTCTCCATCCCCTCTTGCCGTGTCTTGATAACAGATGAAATGTGACCAATTCCCTCTGGCTCCTGCCATTGTGACTTTTCTGCTGTGAAAGACGTGGAACCATGGGTTGAAATAAATCCCTTCTCTCTTAACTTGTTTTGGTCAGAGATGCTTGTTTCCGGTTTTTGTTTTTGTTTTTTTGATTGGGTATCATTCACTATGCAGCCTTGGTTAGCCTGGAACTATGTAGACTAGGCTGATCTTGAACTCACAGATCCACCTGATTCTGCCTCCAGAGTACTGAGATAAAAGGGTGTCCAATGATACCCAACTGTAGCTGGAGTTTTCCTGCCTGGCCCACAGTCAGGATAAATCTCTCTCACCTGCCAGTCCCACAGCCGCTCAGACCCGACCAAGTAAACACAGAGATTTATTTTGCTTACAAACTGTATGGCCGTGGCAGGCTTCTTGCTAACTGTTCTTACAGCTTAAATTAATCCATTTCTATAAATCTATACCTTGCCACATGGCTCGTGGCTTACCGGCATCTTCACATGCTATTTCTCATCATGGCTGGCAGTGTCTCTCTGACTCAGCCTTCCACTTCCCAGCTTTATTCTCCTCCTTGTCCCGCCTACACTTCCTGCCTAGCCAATGGCCAATCAGTGTCTTATTTATTGACTAATTAGCAACACATTTGCCACATAGAACATCCCACAGCACCCAACTCTGGTCTGAGTCTTTTATTATACCAATAGGAAAAGAAACCAAGACAGTGAGCTACGCATGAAGTGTGAGCTTGAGACTGAGGAACCGAATCTTTGAATCTCATTGGAGCATTGTTCAGTTCATGGCTGTCATGTCTGGAAATACTGCCGTAGACCAGCTGTTCAAATGTCAGTTCAATCATTTGATATTTGACCTTATGCAAGGTCAAATGAATGCATTACAAAATGGAGAACTGTACAAAATGATTTACTAAGTTAAGATGAGGCTTAGAAGGGGTTAAGAGGGTGCCTGGCAGCACTATGTGAATGTTTTCTTGTTTTACTAACAGGAGTGCATATTTCTATGTAAAGTTGGCTATTTCCATTTCTGTTGTGTTTCTTTGTATAAAACATTTTCCTATTTCACTATCTGGCCATTTTTTAAAAATCTTTCTGGTTCATTTTAATCATGAGGAATACTGTAGTAAAATGCAATATATTTGAGAATCTCAAAAACAACAAATGAAAACTAATATGCACTAAAAGTATAGAATAAACACACTTAATGCAGAAAACATTTAATATGTCTCTAGTTAAATCTGCAAAAGAAGAGAATTTGAAGGACTAAAGAATGAGATGATTTTAGGATTAAAAACAATATTGGGGGAGCTAGAGATGTAGTTTATCTGTGTCCTGGGTGCAATTTCCAGGACTGAAAGAAAATGAAAACAAAACAAAAACCCAAACATTTCTTGAGGGAAGACATGCAAATGGTCAAAGAGTATATGAAAAAATGTTCAGCATAATGAATCACCAGGGAAATTCAGATCAAAGCCACAGTGAGATATTGCCTGATGTGACTACAGCTGTAGCATTGTAATCACAGTGATGTGAACATCCTGAGCACTTGCTGGTTAACCAATCCAGCCAAAGCAGCCAGTCCCAGGTTCAATAAGAGACTATGCCTTAAAAAATAATGTCAGAAAACAACAGAGGAAGATGTCTGTGTCTGGTTTCCATGTGTACATGCATAGGTGAGCACGCCACACACATGGGTGTAGGTATGGAGCGCACACACACACACACACACACACACACACACACACACACCACTAAATAAAAAAAACACATAAACTTAGAGATAAAGTAAGTACAATTTGAAAAGAAAGGGCTGGGAGATGAAGGCGAGGCTCACAACCAAAAAAGGTAAAATTAGAAAAGAAAAAAAAAACCCTCAGGACAAAGGTATGTCTTGCATACGAATCAGGAAAAATTGACAGAAGGCCACACCTAGACATTTGATAGTTGTCGTGGTTTGGACTTGGAATGTCTCTCATAGTATCACGGTTTGAATGCCTGTTCTCACACTGCTGGTGCCATTTGGGAGGCCCCATGGCTTTAGTAGTCAGGGCCTGTCTGGTTGAAGCCTTGGACAGCTATCTCCATCCAGTTCTCCTTGTGTATTCCCTGCTTCCTGGTTGCTGTGATGTGCATTGCCTCAGCCACACACTCTCACTGTCGTCATGAACTGAGCTGGACCACATTGGTTCCCTTCATCATGAACTGATACCCTTTTAAGTCACGAGCCCAAAGCAAATCTTTCCTCATTACATTATTTTTGTCAGCTATTTTGATCGAAGAGATGCAAAAGTAACTAGCACTGTAAGTGAGGAGGGAGAGGGAATCTGAAATCTACTGGCCTCATTGATTTTTGCTTCCTAAGTCTTTACCAGCTTAATTTTTTTTCTTGATAAAAGATGTAGTTTGATAATTATTCGAGGGAGACGGCCCAGTGGCTAAAACACTTGCTGAACAGGAGTGAGGATTGGAGGTTTGGAACCCTAAAAGCCATGTAAATGTTGGGTGGGTATGGCTGTCTATTTGTAATTCCATCCTTGGAAGGTGGAGGCATGGGTTCCCATAGTGAGATGGTCATACGGGAAACTCTGGGTTTGATGGAGAGACCCTGTCTCAATAAATAATGTGGAAGAGCAATTGAGGATTCTTGGCATCAACATCTGGCCTCCACACAAATACATCCCAACATGTACCCACACACATGCAAGCATTCATATAGACACATATTTACAACAAGCGCGCGCGAGCGCGTGCGCGCACACGCGCACACACACACACACACACACACACACACACACACACACACGAAAAAATAGAAAAAGGCTGGGCAGTGTTGGTGCATCCCTTTAATCCCGACACTCAGAGGCGGAGGCAGGTGGATCTCTGTGAGTTCGAGGCCAGCCTGGTCTATAAGAGCAAGTTCCAGGACAGGCTCCAAAGATATACAGAGAAACCCTACCTCAAAGGAAAAAAAAAAAAGAAAAAAGAAAAAGAAAACAAACAAACAAAAAAAGAAAGAAAGAAAGAAGGAAATAATAGAAAAAGAATATCTTAAGTGGCAATTTTTCTTGAATGATGATCTAGAATATTAAGTTCTAAAAGGACCAATCCTCCCCTTACCATTACAGGGTTGCTAAGTCTTGTAGCCTTGAGTAGAGTTCATCAGAAGTCCCTAGTCAGTAAAATTTTAATACATTTAAGGTAAAATATATCAAAGTCATAACTAATTAGAAATACTATTTTTAATGTATCACAATAGCGACAAAAAAGGTGACTAAAAGTGAAGTCCAAAGACATATAAGATCTTTGTGAAGGAACTTACAAAACAACTTTAGAAAGGTCTGTGTCCCTCAGACATAGTCTGTGCCCATGGATATTCCTGTATCTATATATGACCATAGGTACCCTTGTGCATGCATAATAAAGATGATATATGATTGATGTGTTTCTTTCTATGCCAATATCTCAGCATTCCCGTGAATAAGATGTGGCAAGCTTATCTTATAATTAGGATGGAACTAGGAAAGGCCCCAAATAAGGCAGTTTTGAAGAACAGTAAGAGGATGAAGTTTTGTCCTCCCTGGTAAACATATGGAAAATCATATAATTAAGAGAGTGACGTTGGTAAGAGGCTAGAATAGGAAACGCGTGGAACGGAATAAGCAGCTCCTGCTAGCTTATGGTCTGATCTTCTCGCTGTTAGCTTTCTCTCTTTTCTCTGCTTAAAAGTTAGCTTTGCAAGTTCACTCGGAGGGAACTTTATTACTGCTTTTCTTTGTCTGTCTTTTCTTCATCATTTGAAATGCTGACTTTCCCAGCACAGCTCCTTCCCTCCAATCTAGAACCAGGTCTTATCATGTGTTTGGGAGAACTGGGTCTGCAGTGATAGGAGAAATGTTCCAATGGGGATGTCTAACCTTTTGGCTTCTCTAGACTACACTGGACAAAGAATGGTCACAGGCTGCACATTACAGGTTTTGTACAGTGAGCTGCTTGATTCCCGGTTAGAAGATGTAGTGTTGCTAGAGTTTTCCTGCCTGGCCCACAGTCAGGACAAATATCTCTCACCTGCCAGTCCCACAGCCTCTCAGACCCGACCAAGTAAACACAGAGACTTATTTTGGTTACAAACTGTATGGCCGTGGCAGGCTTCTTGCTAACTGTTCTTACAGCTTAAATTAATCCATTTCTATTAATCTATACCTTGCCACGTGGCTTGTGGCTTACCGGTACTTTACATCTTCCTTGTCCTGATGGCGGCTGGCAGTGTCTCCCTCTCCAGCTTCCTGTTCTCTCAATTTTCCTCTCTGTTAGTCCCGCCTATACTTCCTGCCTGGCCACTGCCAATCAGTGATTTATTCATTGACCAATCAGCAACACATTTGACATACAGACCATCCCACAGCATCACTCCCACAAATTTTGTGCCACTACTGGACCAGTGTGTGTAGCTTGAGCTTTCCTGACTGGCCCACAGTCAGGACAAATCTCTCTCACCTGCCAGTCCCACAGCCGTCAGACCCGACCAAGTAAACACAGAGACTTATACATTGGTTACAAACTGTTTGGCCGTGGCAGGCTTCTTGCTAACTGTTCTTACAGCTTAAATTAATCCATTTCCATTAATCTATACCTTGCCACATGGCTCGTGGCTTACTGGCATCTTCACATGTGGCTTGTCATCATGGCGGCTGGCAGTGTCTCTCTGACTCAGCCTTCCACTTCCCAGCTCTATTCTCCTCCTTGTCCCGCCTATACTTCCTGCCTAGCCAATGGCCAATCAGTGTTTTATTTATTGACTAATCAGCAACACATTTGCCATACAGAACATCCCACAGCACTTCCCCCATTTTTTTTTTCAAAAAGGAAGGTTTTAACCTTAACAAAGTAAAATTACATATAATTTGGGAATTTGGGCGTAGCTTCTCTTACTACTTCCTGCTGGAGGGGGGCGCTGTATCTTATGGGGACACAAAGAAAATTTTAGGATTATGGAGTAGTCCATGAGGGTGTATCGTCTGAGCCAGTCACCTTGAAACAGTTCTGGATATTGGATCATCTGGGCCATGGTGTCATCGGAGACCTTTCAGGAGGTCTTGGCTGGTCAAACCTGATGTATCTTAATCTGGAACAAATCCATAGCCTCTGGCTTTCTGTGGGAAGAAAAGCAGAATCTCCTTTCCAAAGCAACACATCCTTAATGTAGCCTCCTTTAGGGGTGATCTATGAACTCAATGGAATGGCTTTCATTTGTTTTTTTCTTTTTAAATACCAAGGAAGCCCCTCCAGCCACTGTCTTCGGACAGTGAGTTCTGATCCTCGGCCTTAGACTCTCAGCCTCGACCGCCTATCAGAAACTGCATCTTCAGACATCAACTTCTAGCAAGATTCCAGCAAGCCGGAGGGGGTCAGCTCTCTTCCTTGTCACCTTGGCCTCCTGTTCTTCAACAGTCTTTGTGAAGTGTTTGAATCATGGGGGCAAGGAGATGTGACAAATCCGAGTTGATGGATCCATCTTGAGCAGCGCTGTTTGAGATTACCATAAACTCTCTTTGGAGTTCCCTCCCAGTGAAATGAGAGAGCATGAATTCATATCTATGCTATAAAAACTGTAAAAAAAACATCTAATTTGAGTCGAAAAAACTGGAGAGTCTGCTGAATTCTAGGCAAACTCAGTAAGTCCTTCTCTTGGCATCTTTGCATAGGAAAGTGAGCTATGAAAATAAAATGTTCTTGTTTACATATGTTCCCCCAGTTCCTGCCTGTCCCATAAAACTAAGCATCTATTCTTCCGGTAGAAGAACTGTCTGCAGTGTTCGCTAAGCTCTGCAGGAGCCAAATCAAGGAACCCTGATATATGTTTTTCCTTTGGAGGCTTGTGATAACATTACATTTTAGAGAGTTCCATCAGCACATTTTGAATGTGGGAAGTCTCACCCTACCACCAAATCCACCTACAAACTGTTAAATATGGTAGAACCTGCATACTCGCCAATATTATAGTCAGCGGCTTTCCCTGGTCCTCAGAGCAGCTTTTAGCAATAACCACTGCACAGTGAGGTTTCTTTCTGTGTGCCTGTGCTTGTGGCACATGCGTGTGCAGATGTTTGTACGTGCGGGAATCAGAGGTGGACGTCACAGGTCTTGCTCTATAACACCCCACATTATATTATTATTATTATTATTGTTGTTGTTGTTGTTGTTGTTATTCAATAATAAGATCCTGTCAATACAGGATCTTTCACTGATCCTGAAGCTCACTGATTCAGCTGGACTAGCTGGTCAGCAAGAGCTGGGAATCACGTGACTTCTCCCACCTCAGGGGTTAATAGACATGGGTGCCGGGGATCTGAACTCAGGTACTCAAGCTTGCCTGGCAAGCACTTTAACCACCGAACTATTTCTCCAGCCTCAATTGGTTTTCTTATGTCTTCTCATCTGCCAAATGGTCTTAACAATTTTGTCATAGGTCTCTATGTTACATGACATCACATGTTTAATAAAAAACTAACGAAACACCACTGAAAGGAGAGGTGGTTGCTGGGTAATTCTCTCTCTTTCTGGTTAGCTGATTTTTCTCCCACATGCCAGCCTTGAAACTAAGGAATTCTAACAACGATGAGGGAGAAATGAGTATTATAAACTGTAGAATGTGGTTCATCCATAGACAACCAGTACTACAAACATCTACTTGGAAATGGTAAAAGCTGCTGGGACCTCTAATGCCAATGGATTTTGACCTGAGGTCTAGTCACCTTTCTTGAAGATGTCTACTATCCACGGGAAAGTCATCACAGGCAGACCACGTCTCCACAATGCCAAGGGACACTTCCAGGGAGCTTAATTCAAGGGACATCATGAATTGATGTCAGGTCGTAAAGATCAACTGAACACACTGTCGGTTTGAACCCTCTCCGGGGAACTTCGAGAGTCAGTAGATTTGTAGACTCCATCTGACACCTGATCTAACAATGCAAAGCCCCCAGGAAAAATCAGGAGAAGTGGAGGCAGGCTACAGGAGCTTCGCCATAGGGGTACAGTCGGAGCTCTGGGTGAGCCAAGGATACTGCATGTTGCTAGGAGACAAGCATTTCCCTTTCATGGTGAAAGATGCTAATGGAGATAGGACAAAGGCATAGTAACTTAGTATTTAGAAGATTGCCTTCTGACCCAGGCTGAGTGAACCTACCTCAGTTTTCTTACCTGTAAAGTGGATTTTGATAATAGTGCCTGCCCACATGGAGCTATTACAAGAATTAAACATACTAATATTTCAAGGGCTTAGCAACAGGGTCTAGCCTCTAGTCTAAACATGGTGTGTCAATTTACCAACGAAATAACTAAGGATTGGAGTGCCTGGTCTGACCTATAGAAGTCCACAATTTTGGAAATCCATGTAAAGCTTTCAGCCTGTGATGGCAAAGAGAGCTTTTTTTTTCCCCTCACATCTTTGGAACAGATGGGTTTAATTTCTTCCCCTGCTAAGATTGTGGGACTATTTCTAGATACATATGAAAACAGCCAACTACAGAATGGCCTTAAATTTGTGTTGCTTGCTCAGTGATTTATGCAAGCTAAATGCTTGTGGATGGAAGAGAAAGCAACTTTCGATTCAATTCAGTATTGTCAAAAAGCAGGGAGTCCTTCCTGTATGTTTGGTCCTGTGTGATGAGAGCAAACCGCTCCATCTGGGGAGGTGAATTGCCTCCTCAGCAGGTCCAGGGCACTGCTGAACATGTTACCTTTTCCAATTAGGAGCCATAAAAGAACTTGTATTTTTTGGATTCTCTGATTGAAAATGTTCCACCCTCAGTGCCGAATGTAATTTGGCATAAGTCGAATTAGACGAGCAACCTTGTCTGCCCAAGTTGCTCTCACCCGAGCGCTGATTTGAAACAGCACCTAAAGAAGAAGAGAAAATAAATCTGTCATGTATGTGTGAGCAGCATGGCTCAGAGAGAGAGCAACTAAAGTCACATAATTGTCAGCCAAAGCAACAGACCTGTTCTAAGGGCTGCTCACCAGCACCAAATTACACTCTGTCCAAACAGAGAAAATTAAATTAGACTGCTGATAAATTAAACCTCTTTCACTAGCAAGATTGCTCTGCCCTAAAGGAAGTTTTGCTCTGAGGAAATAAGCAACTTCAATAATATGACAACTGGATCCAGCACCAAACTTATACAGCTATCCAGAAAGGGCGTCTTCTGCTCTCCCCTGCTCCTACTCCCTCACAGAGAGCAAAATTGGCACCAATGGGTTGGTTTATATCATGACTGGTGGTAGACCTGGCTCTGGAGAGGGTGTTGGTGTGTCCACCGTTTCAGAACAGTGTTCACAAGTTTATCTCATGAACTTTCAGGAGATCACATTGGTGGTGTGATATTGGGGACCGTACTCAATGATTGTCAAGCTGAAAAATGGCTCCCCCACTGTTCTTTATAGGTTTGAAATGCTCTCGCTGGAATTCTGTTCTTCTGGGCTAGGCTAGGGCAGGCGTGGGCAAATGTTCCGTGTAAAGGGAAAGGCTGTAACTAGTTCAGGCATTCAGGCATGGGGGAGGGCTTCCAGTCCTTATTGCAGCTTCTGGACCTGCAACTATAGTATATAAAAACCATCATATACTATATGTAAATGAGCAGTCAATGGTTATGTCCCCATGAAAGTATTTAAAGACAGAAGCAGCCTGCCATGACCGGCCGTGCACAAGGAGTTAGACAGAGTAACAATGCAAAATCAATGAAGGGATGGCTACTAATTTAGAAAAGAACAAAGGAGAAATACCTGTGGTGATACATTGTGTCCCCCAAGATATTGTGCATCCTAATAAACTTATCTGGGGTCAGAGAACAGAACAGCCACTAGATAGATATAGAGGCCAGAAAATGGTGGCACACAAACCTTTAATCCTAGCATTCTGGAGGCAGAGATCCATCTGGATCTCTGTGAGTTCAAAGCCACTCTGGAAACAGCCAGGCACGTTGACACATGCCTTTAATCCCAGGAAGTGATGGCAGGAAGCAGAAAGGCGTGAGGACCAGGAACTACAGCCTGGTTAAGCTTTTAGGCTTTTGAGCAGCACAGTTCAGCTGAAATCCATTTGGATGAGGACTCAGAGGCTTCCAGTCTGAGGAAACAGGATCAGCTGAGGAATTGGCAAGGTGAGGTAGCTTGTTCTGCTTCTCTGATCTTCCAACATTCACCCCAATACCTGGCTTCAGGTTTGTTTTTATTAATAAGACCTTTTAAGATTCATGCTACAAATACCAGTTTCCATTTCTTAGAAACAAATGCTGACAAGATAGTGGGATGGCATACTCTAGTATACCTGGAAATCCCGGATTCTTAAAACTGCTGAACACAGTTTTCACCTGAGGGAGTAGAGTAAACATGCTCATATATGTAGACGTTCAGAAAATACGGCACCAAAGACCTCAAAAGTCCTAAGGAATTGCTTCAGTCCAATAACAAGCCCTAGCAAACACTCAAGGCAGGGGAAGCAATATAAGCAGCAACCATAAATAATAAAATGTAAAATGTAGAACTTATATGGATTATGATAAGTGACACATTACAATAGCAGCTAAAATTCATTTTTATCAAAGAATACGAATCCTGTAAGGGAGAAACATTAATAATACCTTGAATTAAAAACAGCTATAGGATACTGTTTCCTTTGAGTCATCCATTACCTCTGAGCTCTTACAATCTGCCCTTTAGACACATCAGGACTGAGTCACAAGTGAAATCCCTGAGGCTGTAGCAGCATGCACAGGACACACATGAACTTGCAGAGACTGTGGCAGTATGCACAGGACACATATGAACTTGCAAAGACTGTGGCGGCATGCACAGGGCACATGTAAACTTTCAGAGTCTGTAGCAGCATGCACAGGGCACATGTAAGCTCTCAGAATCTGTAGCAGCATGCATGGGGTACATGTGAACTTGCAGAGACTGTGGCTGCATGCACAGGGTACATGTGGACTCTCCGAGACTGTGGCAGCATGCATATGGCCTGCACAGGTTCAAGCCAGATGGGGTTCCAGCACTGAGAAAGGGAAGTGAACACAGGCTCCTGCCTATAACCAAGACCCTATCTGCAATTGATACCTGCTTGCAAAAGAAAAATAGTTTTCTCCAATGGAACCTCACTGGTTGTATTAACTACACTTCAGGGTGGGTACCATGCCTCAGAGTAGTTAGCCACCACAAAACGAACTCAATGGTACTTTTGTAGACTTTTTCTATGACTTCAGGTGAGTCCCACTTCCTATGTTTCCACAAATAGAGCCACTGGCCAGAGACAAAACATTCAAAACATGAGTCTATAGGGAAAGTTCATATCCAAAACACACACATACACACACGCACACACACACACACACACACACACACACACACACACAAATGCAGTCAAACACACACACACACACACACACATACACACAGTGCTTTGAAATCTAGATATTGTTAGTCATCATTGAACTAGGCAGAACAGAAAATAAATCCATATTATACGTAGACATACATTATCTACAAGCCAATGTGAAAATGATGATGGATTATTCAATAAAACATGGGAACAACTGCCTAGCCAACTAAGAGAAAAACTCATAAAGGGCTCCGCCTCACAACATATACAAAACAAACCGCACAAGGACTGGATCCCCAGGCAAAATGAAAACATCATAGGAGAATACAAGAAAATGTTTGAGTAGAGGGGAAGGGGCTTTCCCATGTAATTCAAGAAAGGAATTATTGTTTCATTTAGAAACGGACAGAATTGAATATATGAAGATATGATGGTACTATATAAACACGTGTTACAGTGAGGTAAAATACTCAAAGAATACCTCAGTGAATTTGGAATGTGAAATTTTAAAAGACAACAGCCCACAAAAATAAAACAAGCCAAATCATTAGTCAAACAAATTTTGCATAGATCTTACCAGGTTTGTCCCTGAGTGTGGCACCAACTCATTCCTACATGCAAATGAACTCTGATTTTAGAAAGCCATCACACACACACACACACACACACACACACACACACACACACACACACACACAGTATCTGCAGCACATGCCACAAACGTAAATTTTTCTTTCCCTTTAACTGAACATGCACAGTGCCCTTATGAAGCCTCAGACTCTGTGAAAAAAAAAAAAAGAATTTGATTTCATAAACAACTTGGTAGGAACGAAGCCATCACACCCCTGTCTTCATGGAGGACAGAGGGCTCTTCTGTGAAGGGCATGCAGTAACTTATGGATAAAGAAACAGATGGCACAGATGTGGACAAGCAGAATAGAAAAGAGGACAAGAGCCTTGCAGGAAGTGTGCGATGTTCTATGCAGCAGTGGTCTAGATCTATCCCAGCTGGAGCGCTGCAAGTAAACCCGGTCAAACCTTGCTTTAGAGAAATAAAGGTGCCTAAAGCGTTCGATGAACTTGAATTGCATGCACAGAGAGAAGGCTTTAGTCTTCTGCATTTGACTTTATAAATTCATGTTGAGAACACTTGGGTCTACTCTAAAATGATCACGGAGCTAGTACCACCCAATATTCATGTGCATCCTGGAAATGAACCTTCAAACCTTGACAACAATCTACAACATTTCTGTGAGACCTTGCAGAGTTAATTATACATATGTATGTGTGTAAAACACACACACATGCACATACACACGCACACACGAGCACACACACTACAATATCATTGCCTACATCTATGGGAACCTCTCTGGAAGTCTTTGCAATGACGTGCTTCTTGGTTCATCCTGCATAGTGAAGTTGCCCACCATCTTTATTTCATTCTTAGTACATGTCTATATTGTCTAACTTTTCTGTAATGACCCTAATAAAATTTGTGGAATAGAAAAACAATAAAAAGTACTTTGGAATTAAATTTAATTTACAGGCAAATTAATTTTATACATGAACAATAATGCTTCCCGAGCAATTGGGTAATGTGCATACATAAGCTTTAAAATTATTCATACTCTGACTCTGTCATTGCGCCTTAGGGAATTGACCCTAAAACACTGTCTTTGATGCACAAGAATCTTTGTGTAGAAAGTTATCAAACTTTTATTTACAACAATCCAGAATTGAAATCAACGTTTATCTAAGTTTGAAAATGCCATTTCTTAAACTATTATGGAGTAAAAGGTAAAGTATGTAAGTGTTTGTAGCAATGAAGAAAAATACATGAAAAAGTGAAGAATCATAATTACAGCTAAGCATTATCTGTATGGTGAAATTTATGTGAACTGTATACTTAATTCTTTTACATTTTAAAAATTTTATTTGTGTGTGTCTGTGTGTGGCATGGTGCACATATAGATATCGGAGGACAACTTACAGGAGTCCGTATCTCATTCCACCATGTGGATACAGAGAATAGAACTCAGGTTGTCTTGGCAACAAGTATCTTTATCCATTGAGCCATCTCACAGGCCCCAAACTATCTATTTGAAAAATAAAAACACAAGACAGTAAAAGCACTGGGAATGTAAATGAGTCGGGAGAGTGCATGCTCAGCTAGCAATAGGCCTTGGGTTTGATCTCCAGTACCACATAAACCTGGTATGGCGTCACAAGCGTGTAATGCCAACACTCAAGAGGTAAAGGCAGGAATTCAAGGTTGTCTTTGGGAACACAGGAGTTCTAAGCCAAGATAGGCTACATAAGACTCTGGAAAAAAAAAAAAAAACACAACAAAAAGCACAATAAGCATCAAAACCTCCCCTACCCATTTCTTGGTGAATATAAATGTTTTTTTTCCATCCTCATGGTGAGATCAGACAAGGCTTGAGATACTTAATATATAAAGGCCAAGTTCAAATATCTGTCTGTAAAGACATAGGTCTTGTACAAGCCACCAACCCTTGCAGTACCCAGGTGTTCTAGGTTCCTGTCCATTGCTGTGACATCATGACGGAAACCAACCTGGGGAAGGAAAGGGTTTACTTGGCTTACAGTTTGTAGTCCATCATCAAGAGAAGCCAAGGCAGGAAACTGAAACAGAGACCATGCAAGAGCAGTGCTCCTGAGCTTGATCCCTATGGCCAACTCAGTTTGATTTCTTATACCACCCAGGTCCACCTGCAGAGAAGGAGGGATGGGGATGTGGCACAGCCCAGATTGGGATACATCCTCTCACATCAATAATTAATTGAGAAAATACGCCCCACAAACTTGCCCAAAGGGCTAATCTGGTGGAAAAAAATCTTCATTTGAGATTCCCTCTTCCCAGGGGACTCTGGTTTGTATCAAGTTAACAAAAACTAAAGAGCACAATTGACTCCTTGTCTGCTTGGCACACAAGTGCAATACTATTCAATCATAACTTTTCCTCTCTGTTTGTTCCCCAAATCATGTTAATGTTAATATTAAGATAGAAAAAGGCATTGATACTAAGATAGCTTGTAAAGTTCCACAGTCTTTACAAAATTCCAACACTTTGAAAGTTCAATGTCTTTTTAAAATATCTTGTCTCCTAACTGTGGGCTTCTATAAAATGAAAATAAAGGTAAGTGCTTCTGACGAAGGGCACAGCAATAACTAAATCAAAGCAAAAACCAAATTCTAACAGTATAAATAGCTCGGTATCTGACATCTGGGACTCACGTGGCATCTTCTGGACTCCAAAGGGCCCGGGCAGTCAAATTCTCCAGCTCTGGTGGCAAAACACACACAGAGCTCGTGCAGTAGGCTTAGCTCCCCGAGTCCGGGCAGCTCTAACATGCTAGCGTGTCCACTGCAAATCAGGCTGTACTGCCACCAATGGCTTCTAGCCTCCTCGGGGACTCCAACCTTGCCACACAGTGCCAAGCCTTTGCTTCTCCCCATGGCCCTTTCCATCCTGGAGTCTCCGCTTCAGTCAAGGCTGAATACTTATCAGTGGCCTTTCCTGGCCTCTCCTAGTACCAGGGTCAGCTGCTCTCCATGATCCCTTCATGCCTTCCCTCTGCCCCACAGCTTCTGTGTGCTGACCCTAAGGCAACACTCCTCCCAAGACTTAGCCTCAGTGATGCTGGTGTCTTATGAACCTGACCTTTCAGCCCTACCTAATCAGCATCAGTTGTTCCAGCAAAGCAAAGTTTCATTTCTACATAGTCTTAGTCCAAAATATTGCATGAATGGCTGGATAGAGTCTTTGCTTCCCTCTGGGACTTCAAGTCAGGCCTCCATTGTGGGTATACTTGAGTCCCATGGTTAGCTCAGTTCGGCAATATTTATTGAACAGAAATCCACAGTCGCTTACTAATGAGGACTTTTTGGGTTTTTGTTTTGTTTCTCAGTATGAAGATAAGTCACACATAAGTTCAAATATTATATAGGCTTTTAACCCTGACAGATTATGTTAAGACACTCACTCAGTTTTAGAAGCATGGCAATGTGAAAATGTTCCGTGAGTTTTGTTTTTAGAATAAGTTTTCATCTTTTAGGGATATAGACCAAGGTATCTAAGGATAAAATGTGGTACTGAGGAGGAGGAGGGAGGAAAGGTGAGAAAATGACCCCCGTGTTGCTAATTGCTAAAGCCTGAGGAAAGAAACAGGAACTATTCTATTCCTTGTGGGAGCCCGTTCTCGGGTTCCTCGTGGCTTTACCCAGCAGGTCCGCATAGAGGATGATTAGGACCACGGGCCTGAGTGCAGGTGTCTGGGATGGTCTGCACTTGGCTGTGCTGGGGGAGGAGGTCTTTTGATCCACCCCTTGGCGTCTCTATAAAAACCCTGGGGCAGAGACAGTCGGGGCCCGTTGGAATAGGTTCCAGGAGCTCTCGAGGCTATCCTTTATTTTCTATCTGTTTATCTCTGCAAGATTCTCCGCAATAAATCCTTCTATCTAACATTTTCTGCTGCTCGCACTCAAGAAAACTCTGGGGAACTGTGGGGGAGGTGGGTAAACGCTCCACAATTCCTACTTTCTGTGAATTGGAGGATGTCTGTGATAGAACTGTTTCTTTTATGAACACAGAGAAATCTAGATGGTGTCAAAAAAAATAATTGCCAGGATGAACCGTGAAGTGGATTGTTAAAGGACTGTAAATGAAGAGTGAGGAACTTGACCTAGAATAGGCATGAAGAAGCTCTCAACCAGGGCTCCTGACTGACAGAAGAAGCAGGAAGAGTCACTAGTCCATGAGATGACTGACAGAGGGCTGTGGCACCTAAACTGTGGAGACTATCTGTGTCTAGGTCCCCATGCAACAGAGTGAGTGGAGTTC
Source organism: Peromyscus californicus insignis (assembly GCF_007827085.1). Taxonomy (NCBI): domain Eukaryota; kingdom Metazoa; phylum Chordata; class Mammalia; order Rodentia; family Cricetidae; genus Peromyscus; species Peromyscus californicus. Next base: position 30,452,326 of record NW_026294514.1, read on the forward strand.
TAGAACTGAAGGATCCTTGGATTGTAAAAAACAAACAAACAAAAAAAACAACAAAAAACAATGGATAAAGTTGAATGATGTTAGCTGTAGGCTTTGGGCAGGTCCAAACTAATTGATGAGATTTGAGCATTTGTAAGGATATGACTTATTACTAGCATGATCATATTTACATTTTTCTATTGCTTTAAAATATTTATTTTGTTTTTATTTGTATGTGTGTATATGTGCCATGTGTGTATGTATATGTCATGTGTATGTCTGTGTATCTGTGTTTTTGTGTGTGTACCTTGTGTGTCCCTGTCTGTGTATGTGTATATGTTGTATGTGTGTATGCCGCGCGCGCGCGCGCGTGTGTGTGTGTGTATCTGTCTTAGTATCTGTGCCCACTTGAGGAGACCAGAAAAGGGCATCAGACTTCCTGGATCTGGTTGCAAGCCTCTTAAATATGGATCCTGGGAAGTGAACTTGGGTCCCCTGGAAGAGCAGCAAGTGCTCTTGAGCTAGCTCTTCATCTCCCATACTTCCATTTTTCAAAGAATATCTAGGTGGTGGTAAAAAGAATTCATGAGGATTCTAAATAGAGCAAAAAGGCAAAGCAGGAGGAATTCCAATTGCCGGATTGCTTTGAATAGAATCATGGATTCTCTGTCCGTGTTTGGAGCTCCCAGGCTCTGCAGTGTATTTTAGTGTAGCTCCACAATTATAACGCAGTACCCAAGAAAGAACACCTTGCACACAACAGAGACTTATTCTCAGTTGTGGAAGCTGGGAAGTCTAAGATTAAGGTATCAATAAACTTACTAGCTAGTAAATTCCTATGGTCTCTGATTTCTAAATGGTACCTTGACCACCACAACCCTTGAAGGCATAAACGCTTTACCCTCATCAGGTGGGAGGTAAAGAGGCCAAGAAGGAGACCAAAGGTCAATTTGCCCATTTATAACAACATTCATTCCATGGTGAGTTGTTCAGTCTCACAAACTTATGCCTGTTCCATAGTTTCTCTCCCTGCTGATTTCCAGTCTTACTACATTGTGATCATATAGTGTACAATTCTTTTTTTTTTTTTTTGTATTTGCTAAGATGTTCCATGTGTTCCCAAATGGTCTATTTTAGAGAATACTGCCTGGGTTTCTGAGAAAAAAAAATATGTATTCTTCAGTCTTTGGGTGGAATATTCTCTGGATGTTAGTCCATTTGGTGTAGAATGCTGCTTAATTGTGTTTCTCTGTGTGGGTGAACTGTACTGTGATAGTGGGTATGGAAATCATCCACTATTATTGTGTTGAGGTCAGTCCGTGACTTTCCATCCAGGAACGTTTGATGAAATTTGGTGTGCCACTGTTCAGTGCATAAACGTTCAGGGCTGTAGTGCTTGCTTGATGGATTAGTCCCTTAATCAGTATGAAGCCAGCTCCTTTGTCTTTTCTAACTTTGTTCTAAAGTCTAATTCACCAGATATTAGTATGGACAAACCTGTGTGATTTCTAGTTTCATTTGCCTAGAATTTTTTTTTATGTGTGTGTGTGTGTGTGTGTGTGTGTGTGTGTGTGTGTGTGTGTGTGTTTGTTTGAGACAGAGTTTCATTATGTAACCCTGGCTGGTCTGGAACTCATTATGTAGGCCAAGCTGTCCTGGGGCTCCTGGAGATCCACCTGCCTCTGGCTCCTGAGTGCCGAGATTAAAAGTACGCACCGCCACACCTGGCTGCCTGGAATTCTTTCCCTTACTTTTCACTCTAAGGCTGTGATTTTCTTTGCCAGGAAAAGTGCATTTTTTTTTTCCTGAAGGCACTAAGGAGATGGGTCCTGTTTTTAAACCCAGTCTGTGTCTCTTGATAAGAAAATTGAGATCATTAATATTCAAAGTTATTGTTGAGAGGTAAGTAGCCGGTCCCTGCCATTTGGTTGCTTTTGTGACTAGGAATTAAAGGGGGCATAGAAGTGAAGGAACGAGCACAGTGGGGCATGCAGTTCCTTACAAGGCCTTCCTCTGCCTAGTCTTCCTCCAAGGTGGGGTACAGGGAGCCCTTCACAAGGACAGAGGATGGGTGCCGTCCCTCGTGTGCGTGAGCATGGAGACAGGTAAAGGTTTTGCCTTTGTGTGGTCAGCCATGAGAGTAGAGTCTGCATGCCAAGCTCACCTGGACGCAGCCTCCTGCAGGAATGGGGTGTTAGTGTAGAGTATGGCTTCACGGGTCCTTGTGTGGGCATGGTGCAGGCCTCAGGTTTCCTTTTGGTGATCTACACCAGTCTGTTGCTTACACCAGAGTTCTCCCTCATGGGATACTGCACAGCACAGCTCTGATTCAGATTTTTAGTCCTCTACCCACAAGGATTTTTTTTTTTTTTTTTTTAGGTCAGATCTAAGAGTAGGAGGACCCTGTGATGCTTGCTCATTCGGTGTGTACGTGGGAGTAGAAGGCGTGGTTCCCTCCAGAGAGGTCTGGGCACCAGTTCAGCAGGGGTCCTTTGAAAGTGGCCTCCTGCCACTGGTCAGGATGAGAAAAGAGGGTTTGCCCAGCAGGGCTCCTCCCTCTGCTGGTTCAGCGGCTTAGGTGGCTTTTGTCTTCTACCTTTCTCCATCCCTTTAAATGACCTGCAAACTGTAAAGGATTGGATACATTTTCTGGCGGCTCATTGTCTGTCTCAAGCTGTGGTTCCGAGTCTCAGCAGGAACTCTCAGGCCAGTGTCGGAGCAGAGCATCTCCAGTTGGAGGCTGAGCTCTCTGGAATGGACTCTAGACTCCCTGGCGTTTTTTTCCAGAGTTTCCTGCCTTTCTTCCCTCTGTTCCGTCCTCGCTCCTGCTCCTTCTCTGCCTTACTGTTCTGCGCCACGGACGCCATCGTTTCCCATCATCAGCTTCCTTGTAAGACGGCTGCTCTCCGAGAGCCCCAGTTCATATCCCAAGATTCTAGCAGGCTAGGATGAGTGTCGCCACCTTCTCCAAATTCAATAAATATTTTCTATCTGTTCTGCTTCTCTAGAGAATCCTGACCAACACAAATACACACTGTGAAATACTTATAAATAAAATAGAGCAACTGTTCTCAACCTGTGGGTTACGACCATCGGAAAACACATATTTCCGATGTCTTAGGAACCCCCAAGCATAAATTTATTTCCGTTGCTACTTCATAACTGTAATTTTGCTACTGAGTGGTGTCTCAGTTCCTAAGACCATCGGAAATACATTTTCCGACCGTTGCGATCCACAGGTTGAGAACCGCTGAAATAGAGAGAGTCCATGTTCCCGGTGACTAACTTCTAGTCAGGTCTCACCTCTGCAAGTGTCTGGAAACTCTCAAACTAGGAACCATCTTTTCAGTGTATGAGCCCTATTGAGGAACACATCATATAGAAGACTGAACAGCGGTTAGTTTATACACAACAGAGCCATATCTCATAGTTCTTGCTACTGGACTGCTGAGTGGTAAGTGTACGGTCTGCCTTTCCTTTACACGTTATTGCTGTATCCTCTGTAGGGGATAAACCCTGCACCCTTACCTTACATGGCAGCGGGGGTGAAAGATCAGGAGAGCCCTGCATTCAGCATTGAGCTTTTATAATAATAGCCCTTTTATGAGGGTGAAGCTTTAGTCACTTGTTAAGGGACATAACTGTTAATCCTGAGAATTAGGTTTTGACACTTTTTTGTTAGTTAGCCTATGAAAAATGGGTTTCATCATGGCATTTTTACACATAAATATGATTGTACCTTGATGCAGTAGCTAGCTCCATATTCTTCCCATCTCACTTGTCTTCCTGCCCTCACCCCAGTAGTTCCTTTTCTGCTTTCATAGTAGATGAGCATATAGGTATTTAAATCTAGACTCTCGATGAGAGAAAAGTTATAGTTTGTTTTTTTTTCTCTGCTATTATCCTTTCTTAATTTCCTCTGTCTTCACTTCAGGTCTTTTCTTCCCTCATAGCATCCCTTCTGTGTGTGTGTGTGTGTGTGTGTGTGTGTGCGCATACATAGACATATATTTAACATATATTTATATTCATGTTTAAATACAGATTCTATATATGACAGAAAACACGATACTTGTCTCGATAGGCCTGGCTCTTTTCACCTACTATGATGATCTCAAGTTCCATATACTTCCTTACAGATGAAATAATTTCAATTCATTGTAGCTCAGTAAAATGCCATTCAAATAGCCAAGACCTGGAACCAGCCTAGATGGCCATCGTCAAGATACGAATGGATGAACATAAATTTCGGAGGAAATATCATCCTTCAAATTGTAGTATATCTCTACCAGCTTCCTATAGGGGTAATTGTTTTTCTCAGTGTGTGTATATGTGTGTATGTGAGTGTGAGCACACGTGTGCCATAGCATATATGTGGAAGTCAGTGGATGACTTTCAGGAGATGGTTCTGTCCTTTCAGCATGGGTTCTGGAGATCAAGGTCAGGACATCAAGTTTTCACAGCAATCACTTAGTCATCTAACCAACCCACCAATGGTAACACATCATATAATTATAGCACGGCATTATAACTAGATTATCAATGTTGATATGATCTTCCGACCTTACATGGGTTTCTCTATTTTTTGCCACACTGATTTGAGTTTCTGTGTGTCTGTATTCAAACCTGTGTAAGTTTTATTATGTGTATGCTAGTGAGTCTACCACTACACAAACCAGAGATTCAGTTTAAAAAAAAAATCAAAGATGTAGTTTTGAATAGCTGCATGGGTTTTAAAAAAGAAGCTTTCTGATTATCATCTGTCTTACAGACTGTTGGGATTTACCACCAAGGGCATCTTTGTTTGTAAGCCAGTTGTACGCAGTTATGTAACTTTAAGTCAGCGACGTATACTTCCCTGCAAAATCTAGGCTGTGAACCGCATTTTATGCAGTTATCATGAAACTTGAGGAAATATTATGTAAAATAAGCCCCACAATTTGCCAAGAAGATGCTCAAGAAATGGATGCTGTTGCCATAGAGATGATAACCTAAAGTGTTGATGGTAGATGAATCTTAACAACTGCAAGAAACTGTGAAAGAATTAGAAAGCAAATTAACAATAGTGAATGGGGAAAAGACACTTCTGAAATAAATACCTCTGCTAGACATTAAATATCAACTTCACCCCAGCTAGTAAAGAGTGTAAAACATGTAGTTCCCACCCCCACCTAGAGAGTGGAATGCTAACAAGCAGTCAGGGATATATTTTTCCTCTAAATCTAAGTATTATACAGAAATTGCATGTCTTACCAAATTTTTGAGTTAATTAGGAGTCAGATATAAGCAGTGTTGTTATACTCTAAACAATAGTACTGAAAAATAGCAAATGCTTGCCGATGAGGCTCAGAGAAATGGAAGTCCCTGAAGTCATGTTTCTATCTTCATCTCGGCAGACACATTTTAAGCAGATTCCCATGGAAGAGTGATGTCCCTTCAGACCAGGAGCATCTAGTGAAAATGTCTCTGTTCTCAATGCAGCAGGGAAGTCTGGGTACCACACCCTGAAAAGGATGGTTGTTGGCCCCGCCCCCATCACATCTCCTGCTTCGACTCAGCGAGGGCCACGCCCTCTGCGCTGGAAAACATGACCAAGTGTTTGAGCAGAAACCTTCTTTAGGGAGTCACCCATGTCCATCAGACCACTGTCACATGATGTTGACTGGACAGTGACTTCAAATATAATCTTTAAACTCCATGATTGCTAAAGCAGTCATTTTCAGGATATTGAGATGAAGGATGATGGCAAATCTTCTCAGATGAGGCCAGCTCCTCGAAATTACTGTCCACTGAGAAGAACAAAATGAAGGAAAACAAAGGGCTACAATTCCATGGTCTGCGACATTCCAGATGTTCCTAATGAAACAAATTCAGAAGTTTCGGTGAATATAAAACACGGCCTATTCAGGGGCCCAGGTATCTTGAAATAGGACTCGTTTCCTCCACTCGTGGAGACACGAAGGGGTCTCCAGAAGTGAACTTTCACATTATACAGACTCACCTGCTCCAGTCTGGGCTCAACAAGACCTCCTCAGGCCTCCCTGGAGCCTGAATTGTGAAGTATGTCGTATATGACTTCAGCAAGCAGGACCCAGACCGGGGTTTTAAGCTGATGTAGCCATCTACAGAGAACTCCCCAAAAGTGAGGGATATCTGCTTCATTCTAATGGCTTGCATGACCTTTCTCAACAATAACACCTCTGGCAGTTTGGACTTCACAGTCAGTCTTTTGTTGTGGAGACACCCTGTATGTCACAGGATACGTATGGAGACCCCTAGCGTCTACCCTCTAGTCCATAAGAGCACAAGTCCCATATGCTGTCCAACCATGTCTCCGTACACTGTCAGGCGCCCCCTTGTGGAGTGAAGAGGAAATCACATTACTATGAAAACACCTGCCCCGTTCCAATTCTGTTGGCTGTGGATTTCTTCACTCTGGGTGTTTCTGCTGAGCACTGGGTATGTGCCAGGGCTTTGGAGGAAAGGTAAAGAAGATGCAGGTTTGGCCTTAAATAACTGTTTTCTCCTAGACATGCCTAAGGCGACAGTTGGTGATGTACATGGATGTTAAGCCATTCCCCAACAATGACCTTGAATTAGGGAAACCTTACTTAACCACACAGATGTTGAACTGTTATTCCTTCCAAGAAGAATTAGCTACATCTTAGGTAAACAAACATTTCTGTACAGGTCTTTCAATTTCTAGTTCAAAAATGACTACTGTGTCCAGGCTTGACACTCAGAGCATATGCCTGCAACCCCATGAAATTTGTTTTCTCTCTGAGTAATGGGCTCCTGCACTCTGTCTCCATGGCATCTGTGAGATCAAAGGAATTTATTTCACAGAAAATATTAAGGCCTGAACAGCTTAATCTTGACAGAAGGCAGAATTCTCTAGGGAAAATGCAGAGTTTAAACAAAAATAATTCCTTAATGCCTTTACCCAGACTTGTGAATTTTGTATGCCAGATATATTGATCCAGTCCCTCATATGATTGTTAGACTTAGGATATCTGGCCAAATAAGCATTTTTAAAATAAAGATTACCTTTCATTTCCATTATCTAAATTTGATGGTGAGGTGGCGGTGGCCCAAATGCCACAACCTCAGAGGGAAACATTTGCTGTGGGCTCTTTTCCCACGAAAGCATTGGAGATCTGGGGCTCAAATGACTGAGATTTGGAGGAGAGGATGACTTTAGTGTAATAGGGAACAAAGTAATGTTTCTGTGTACTAGTCACTCTCACATTTTCTAGGGCACGGGCTTTTTTCATGAAAGAATATTTTTGAGCCACCCTATATTCCAGCCATATAAAAACATCACCAGGAGAAATGGGAAGGTGGCTGCAGGCTGGAATGAGGTGTTGAATTAAGCAGAGAGAGGGTTGATTTAGGCAGGACAAACTCAAGTTCACTAAGACCTCTCCCAACACTCATTCTACATGTGTCGAGGGCTGGCTACAGTCCCAGGAATTCTATGGGCATCTAAGGCTGACTATAGTCACCTACCAGGCATTCTATGTGTCTAGGGCTGGCTACACTTACCTATCAGGTACCTATAATCTCACACACACATAATAAATGTACATGTATCATGGGCTTTGCCTACCAGAAAATGACAAGCTAGCCCTAGGAAAGCCCTGAAGAGAAATCAGCCCTTCTCAAAATCAGAAAACTGAATTGCAGTGAGTTAAACTTCCAGGGACTTAATAAACAAAGCATGGATAAAGACAGTTCAGGCACAGGGTTCATCGTGGCCAAATCAAAGTCGCAGGAGCTTGAAGTCTCAGGTGGCATGGTGTCCACAGTCAGGAAGCAGAGAGCAATGAATGCGTGCGAAGCCCTCATTTGCCTCCTCCATTTTATCCAGTCCAGGATCTCCTGCCCAAGAAATGGCCCCGCCCACAATGAAGATGGGACATCTCATAGCAGTTAGCGTAATCGAGACGCTACCATCACTCTTGCGGGCATGACCAGAGGTCTCCCCAAGGGATTCCAGATTTATCAAGTTGATAATTAATGCTAACCATCACAAGTAGTCAAAATGACTCCAGATCAATGGTAGTAAAACTTCTTTGGAAATCTTGGTTTGTGTTTTGTCTGATCAGATAATTTTTAATTGAAAATGTTATTTTGTGCATATACACAGGAACTCTTTTTTGGATTTATTTATTTATTTATTTATTTATTTATTTATCTATCTATCTATCTATCTATCTATCTATCTATCTATCTATTTATTTATTTATTGTTTTCTGGTGCTGGGAACTAATGCTGTCTTGTGCATACACACAGAAACTTTGATTGTTTGTTTGTTTATTTGTTTTACAGTTCTGGCGACCGAACCCAGGTGCTCATGCCTGCTAGGCAAATCTTCTACACTGAAGTCTACTCTAGGTCTCTCTTTACTTCCTACTTTGAAACAGAGTGTTATTAAATTAGCCAGACTGGCCTTAAACTCACTGTGTAGCTGAGGCTAGCCTAGAATTTGCAATCCTCCTGCCCTGATCTCCTAAGTAGCTGGGATTACAGGCCTGTACTCTCAAGTCCAGCATTGTTTAGTATTGAGTTTAATAATTTTCAGGAAAGGCAAGCAGTAGACCTTTTCCTTTTAGACCTTTTGGACAGGAGACTGAGGACTGTGTTAAGAGAAACAGTTATTGGTATTCTAGTTTTGTCTTTGATATAAATGAGTCTTTTAAATGTGGGCTTCATGAAGTAGCCTTTTAATAATTCATTTATTAATATTATTTTTCAGGTCCAGGAAATGTTGGTACTAAACATGGATGCTTCTTTTCAGCAGAATAAAAGGACACATAAAGGGCTTTTTTTTAAAAAAGGAAAGAGTATTACTCTTTCATGAAGGCGTTGGGAGACATTCTGATAGACACCTATTGCACGAATTCATTTCTTTTTGCAATAAAGATTAGGTCTGAGTTAGTTCTGAGGCTTTATTATTGAACTTATGAGTCTCATAGCACTTATCAAGTTTTCCTATGATTATAATCTGCTGAAATTTCTAACACACCAGCACTGTAAACTTCCTTCATTAGTATATGTATGATCTGAACAGCATCAATGCTACCCAGAATGAGGAATGGGGAGATGAAGAAATAGAGCACGCACTGGGGTGGAGAATGCACACCCGCAACATAGTTACTATAGAATCCCCAACTTGTATCCAGGGCATCCTATAACACCTCAGAGTCCTTCTCAACCCAAACAGCCATGACCACTCAATTATCCTGGGCACCAGAAAGGTAATCTATTTCCCATTATGGGGGCACAGAATTTATGTGATTAGATGACAAGAAACCACGGATAACTGGGTGAAAAATATTTCTGGGTACTCATCAGGCAGGTGGCCTAAAAGGTCTGAACTGAAAGATGCCTTGGACATAAATTTTACAAACGAGGAAGCTAAGTTTCACAAGGCTGTTCCCTGACAAACTTGGATATAATTGACGACAACCATAAATAGCATGTTTCAATGGCATCACAGTGAACACCGTCCCACCCATCAATCAGGAGCATGCATCTGCATTTTAAAATATGCCCATAATTGCTTATTATTCGAGTTTACTGTTGAAAAAGCACTCGTGGTCCTATATACTGTGAATAATGGCATCTCCACTATATTGTTAGATGATTTGCATGATGTAGACCGCGAGTCCCTAGCATGACATTTCCCTCTATTCTCATTACTGGCTATTCACAGCCTCCAAAGATGTGACAGAAGCCCCAACCATGATGCCCTGGATCACTGCCAGGCCCCAGGCACCATACCCATGCTCACAGCAGTTCTCTCTGGCTCAGTCAGATGCCTGCTAAAAGGGAGACAAGGATACCAGAGTAATTGCCTCACAGGACCCTGAAACAAAGGCAGCACCACACAAGGTGGACAGCGGAAAGCTTTCCCGAACCTTGAAATTGAATTTGGAGTCACTAATACAGCTGGGAAACGACAGCATTGAATGACTCCAGGTCACTTACGGCAGAGAAAGGGACCTTATTGCAAAGCAACTGCCCTGTCTTGCAAGATTAAAAAGGAGACATGGACACACAAAGAGAAAAAAGTAGTTGCTGCAGAGCACTGTGGAGGGAGGGCTGGGGAGCCAATCATTAGCAGTGGAGAGATGTGGTACACCGCCTGGGTTTCTCCCACCACTGGGCCGGAAGTGCACTCTCTTTTGAGGCAAAGGTTGAAAAATAGGTTGGCTCAAAATAGTCACCTGGGCCTAATGGGTCCCTTTGCAGAAATGGGAAAAGCAAGACATTACATGATTTTGTTCACTTGCAGCTGAATCATAACGGCAGAACGAGTTTGGATCAGTTTTAAGCCACCCGGTTTCCGTAGTTAGAGGGTCCACGTAGAATCACCACTTTGTGCTTATTGGATCAGATGGGCAGCTCGACATCTCCCTTGTTTTCGGAGATGTAGAGATGTTTGAGCAAGAATTTTCTCTTCCATTTTCTTCTAGAACTTTCAGCTTCAGGTTTCACATTATCTGTGATTTATCTTGAGTTACCTTTGTTGTGTAGAGTGCAAGGTATGACTCAAAATTTGAATTTGCACAAGGGTAGCTATTTGTCTTAGCAGCATTTGCTGAGAGCCCTGTCTTTTTCCACTTACTTGTTCTTTTACCTTTGGAATGAATCAGTTAACACATGTATGAGTGTGTTTATTTCTGGATTTTCTCCTCTGGCCCAGTGATTCACCTGTCTATTCTTTGGCTGTTGTTATATGGGTGTGATGACTGTCATTTTTTAAGGAGCCCTTTAAAAAGTTATGAGTATGTGTGTATGTGTCAGTGTGTGGGTATGTACATGTGGTGTGAGTGCACTACCTGAGGAGGCCAGAAGGGGGCACTGGATCCTCTGGAGCTGGAATTACAGGTGGCTGTGAGCCACCCAACTGGGAACCAAATTCAGATGTTTTGCAAAAGCAGTGTGTGGCCTCAACCACGGAGGCATCTCTCCAGTTCTAAAGAGGTCTTCAATTTGGCGTACTCTGGATTTGTTTGTTTTTGAAGTTCTATTGGCTATTGCAGCTCCATTCCCACCATTTCCAGTTCATAATTATCTTGTCTACACACACACACACACACACACACACACACACACACACACAAAGAAAACATGCTGAGTTTTACAATTGGAATTGTATTGAATTTACATACCTCTATTGATGATTAATTATCAAGATGAATAGCTTCATGAATTTCTATTGCTACCTCCTCATTTACCTTTTTTCTGCAACATCCGTCTGCTTTCCTCAAATCAAGTGGTCCAGACAGTGAAGATGATCACATTGAATATTCTGTCATTACTCCTTTCCTTTATCCTATATTATACACTGTTCGTGAATAACACATTTACAATACAGCAACCAACACAGTTACTCATAGCAACTGAAATCTATTCAGTATCCATGTCTTGGTTTTCCTCCCTTTTTAGTAATTGTGCTCTCTCTACATTTCTGAAGAATCATTCCATAACAAATGCTCTCCCCTATTGTTTTTCTAAAAGACATACTTTAAACCCACTTAACCTAGTTCCACCCTACCTCCTCCAAAACTGATCTTAAGCTTCTCCGCAAAAGGCAGAAATATGGTTAAGAAAGAAAAAAGAAAGCCAATACTCCAACCAGAATTTAAATATATTTTGCGAGTCAGTGTAGTATGTGACTCTATGCACCCCAGCTTGTCTAGTTAGAGAGAAAAGTGAAAAGTCACATAAAATGGATTTTTTTTAGAACACTTTTATTTTTACTTGTATTTTTTCCTGAAGATCAAATGTGGAAAACATTTTCTTCACTTTACATTAATAGGAGCTAAAATTTGAGATAGAGAATAATAGCCTGAACAACAATTTCCCAGATATGTAAAAGTGAGATCCATATAAAAATTCATTACTGAAGTGTGAGTTAGTAAAACAGAGCTTTGTAGGGAAAGGTTAGTGTCTTAGGCTTTGTTTTGGAGAATCTTTTTTTAAAAAAGTAATTTATTTATTTTATATGCATTGGTGTTTTGCCTACATGTATGTCTGTGTGAGGGTGCTGGGCCCCCTGGAACCAGAGCTACAGATAGTGGTGAGCTGCCATGTGGTTGCTGGGAATTGAACATGGGTCCTCTGAAAGAGCAGTCAGTGCTCTTAACCTCTGAGCCATCCCTCCAGCCCAGGGAATCTTATTAAGAATGTAATGTAGTGTTTCTTCTACGGTCTACCTCATATATATTCTATTATACATATATACACTTAATGTTTATCTTTTGTATATAATATAATATTAATTAATTAATTAATTACTTTTCTTGATGCTCAGATAAAGTATCTTTCAAAGGCAACTTAAAGAAGAAAGGGGTCCCTTGGACTTGCAGCTTGGGGGGACATGGTCCATCATGGCAGAAGTCACAGCAATCAGAACAGGAGGCTGCTGGTTACATCTCAGCCAGAGTCAGAAATCCAACAGGGACAGAAAGTGGGGTCAAGCTCCAAAACAACTACACCCCCCATGACTCACTTCCTCCCTTGAGGTCTCATCTCCTAGAAGTTCCCCAAGCTTCCCAAATGGCTTCATCGGCTGGGGACAAAGTCTTTAAACACAAGTGGTGGCAATGTATGGAAATCTGTATTGAGTTTGTCTTTTTCCTAGTTAGAATTTCCCTTCAGCAGACATATTATTCAGAACCTTAGCTCATCCTTTGAAACAAGAAGAGAAATTTGAAAATCCGAGCCAGCTGCTCTTCAGACGTTTCCAGAAGTTTTGCCACCATAGTATGCCATGTTCAAGCAAACCTGGCATCGAAGCAGGGGCCAGAGCAGAGAAAGAGGATGCTGGCTGCAGACACAACCACAGGAGAAACAGGTAGGCGTGAGTGAAAACTGCAAATGTGACCAGTGGCTGAACAGGGGGAAAAAGCATTAGTGAGCCAGTCCTTGAGGCAGGAAGCAGCGTACCACTGACAGCCCCTTGAGAGAGTCCAGACCCACAGGGAACGAGTGTGTCTGTGAGGAGTCTCAGTTTGTAAAAGGGATGATGCCTTAATGGACAATAAATAAGATTCTAGAAGGGCAACCTGAATAGAAGAAAGTGTAGATGGAGTAAAGCTTGGAGTCTCCTGAATTCTCCCTCACAGAGCTAAAATTCTATTTTGTAAAAATGCTATCACCCAAATATTTCCATGTTGCACCCTGCTCCATGCCTTCCTTTGATTGATGGAATAGCGCTTCATCTGCTTGAAAAGGCCGGTGACTTGTCCATTCTCAGGTAACCAAATGCTCCATCACTTCTTGGGGGTCAGGGGGGCACTCTCAGAAACTTCTGGGCTTGCAAGACAAGATGGTCTCATATTTTTATTCAAGCTTCTTTATCTCTTGCTTCTTATCTTATTTGAGGACATGGAAAGCATTGTGACATCTGATTCTTGGAGGGTCACAATCAGTCTTCAATCTTTCACTCACGAAAATCCACTTCACTTAAGGTTATTCCTGGAATTTTTTTCTGTTAGTCGGTCATATTGTGCACCCTTCTGATGCTCATACTTGATGCAAACACACACACACACACACACACACACAACTTGATGGAAAAAAAGGGAATCTAGTTACTAGAGACATCAAGTTGCTTTGCCAAGGAGTATATGTGTTAAGCGTAATACAACGTTGTTTTTTTTTTTTAACACTCTTTCGACTCCTAAGCAAAAAATTATTTGTACTCATAAATTATTAAAATTTTATGATCAGTAACAAAAGGCCCTCAGTAGAGAAAAGATTCATTACCAACAAGGACCGAGGGTTTCCCTTAAAAACATGGATGTCATCCCCACTTAGTAAAGTAAGAGAGAAAGTTCTACATATACTGGGAAGGACAACGGGTTTGGAGACTCAGGCATGAGCTCAGTATTTAGTTCTACTGCGTAAGTTCTATGATATATTGGCTGAGTCACTCAGTATTCTTAGGCCTTGATTTCAAGAGTTTCAAAACACAGGTAATAACTACCCAGGAGATTCCAGGCATGATAAAATGAAGTGAACTATGAAAAAGTTTTTGGAAGATACTAGAATATTCTTTTAGTGTGTGTGTGTGTGTGTGTGTGTGTGTGTGTGTGTGTGTGTGTGTGTGTGTGTGTGTGTGTCTATCTACTGGTTAGCTTTGCTAGGTCAACAATCCACTTCACACTCACCTTGCACGGGGCCTGCCTTCATGCAGCCAGGTCTCCACAGAAGAGCTGTAAGATAAAGGGTAGTATTCCTCCCACCTGCTGAGAATGACCCTTGCCAATCTTCCAGGGAGAGTTAGGGAGCTGTGTGCAGGGTACAGTGTACTGGCCTAGGAGCCCGAGCATCCCAGGTCCTGACAGTTCCCATCCACCAAGAGCAACATCTAGGCAGCTAAGATTTTGTTCTGATATTACAGATGTTATTTATTTGTCTGGGGGGCAGAAATGCTCATATTTGCTAATATATTTTCATCAGCTTCTGAAAGAGACCGCTTCTATCCACTTTCACCCTCAATTGTACCCATTGGTTATGGCCCAAACATACCATTACAGAATAAGTTCTTTTTTTTTATTTATTTCTGACAAACAGAATCAGTCGTTAATCAACAGGAATTTAGTTGGCAAAGATGTCTAGCTCATCAGTGAAATTATAGCTGGATCTTCTCGGCTTGATGGTAGGAATCCTTCTGATGGGAAGCTAAAATGTAAAAATAAATAAATCCCTTCATTGTCATTCTGCTGTCAACCAATTTTATCATTCTATTAACTCCTTAGGCTCCAATTTTACCTAGGCAAATATGATATAATTAATCAATTTGCTTATTTGCAACTTAAGTGCTTTTTTCAGTGATTTCTTTCACAGACAGTAGGGGCTGAAAGGAGTCTATCTATTCGTTCTGTGACGCTCTTCACAGGTCTGTGGTCACAACTGACCCTTTCTGTCAGATTCAATGAAAGACTCACCTAAGCCTGAGGCTGTTGCTTACCCTCCAGAGAAAGCTTTAGAATTTCCGAACAATAAGCTTCCCCAGGTGGGCCGACTTCCTCAGAACTCCTTCAGCCATCAGGCCAGGCCATCAGTCAAGAAGAAAATCTAGGTTGAGTTTGACACTTTGGATACTAAACCAGGCTCTTTGCACACCAAGCACCCGGTTGCTCGCTTGTTTTCTCTTCAATATACATATAGATCCAAATAAGGGAGGGTCCAGGAGGAGATGCCATGGATGGTCCAGGAGGCGATGTCATATGTGACAGAACTCTCTCTTCTCTTTGATTTCCTAACCCTGTGCTCCTCCAGTCTCTCTGGGAATTCCGATAGTTCTTTTGATTTCCTTTCTATTTCACTTTTTCCTGTTTCAAGTTCAGGCTCTTGGGATATGGACACTCAATCCCCGCAACTTGGTGGTATCAGAGTGAGTCTCAGTTTTTAGAGCCTTCTGGTGGTCACTCCTTCCTATTCTATAGCATGTTGATGATCAGCACTAATTGTGCATAAGGTAAGGAGATATATAGTTATATTTCTTTTATATATTCGTTTTTGTTTTGAGACAGGTTTCGCTATGTAGCCTTGGTTGGCCTGGAACTCTCTATGTAGACCAGGCTAGACCTCAACTCAGGGATCCACCTTCTTCTGCCTTCCATGTTCTAGAAGAACTAAAGGCATGCACCACTGAGCTCAGCTCTTCTCACCAATTATTAAGAAGATAACACAGTGAGGTAAAACACACACACACACACACACACACACACACACACACACACACACACACAGAAGTATTATAAGTATTATATATGATTTGGGGTGTTTTATGTGACTGGGGGGTGACCAGAATAGGATATAAAAGCTCTATCATTATTTTTACCTCCCTGTGAAGAGTCTTTACAGTATAAAATTGGGTGCCTTGACATTTCTCTCCTCCTCCCTCCCTCCCCACTCCTCTCTCTTTCTTCTCTTCTTTCTTTTAGCTGTTTATATGTTTCACATATGTTTATTTTCATAGAAATCCTAAGAAATAGACAGGACCGCTAGATTAATACCTGGGGGTGACAAATAGGATTAGTGACTTTCTCAGGGTCAGAACTAAGATAGGCTACATCAGAGATCTGAATCTAGAGTTTTTGACACCTGATGCAAGGCTTTCTGCAAGAGTAGCTCAATTCCCATATAATACAAGGATGAAATGCATAGTGGCCAATGCAAACTTTATGGATGCATTCACGAGAATCAGCTGTAAGCACGAAAGTCCGAGCAAGCAAAAAAGCATATTGAAAACAATTTCAATTCTGGGAGAAGTACCAAAAATATCAATAAGAATAAGCATTTTCTAGCTTAATCCTTCACATAAATAGCCACTATTGCTGACAGTGTTTCTCTCGGAGCTGGACTTCCCACTGTCAGCAAGACACACGCTGAGATATTTCCAGTGATTGTGTTTTACATAACACTATCTATATCCTCTCGGCTCTCTTAGCATTCTCTAAGCAGAGTGGGACAAAAGGCTTTCTCATGTAGCACTGACCTCAAAAGCCCCCCAGTGGGCTCAAGGGGCACTGTCAATATGACAGGCACTCCTCAGCTTCTACTGTTTTGAATCCTGCCCTGACAGCTAGATGGATGGTCCCATCTGGACTCATGCAGTGTTGGCCTCAAAGCTGAACTCGGGTCTTATATACACGGAGTGTTTCCAATTGCCCTCACCCTGTGCACCGCCAGTGCTGATCATCAACGTTCTTAGAATAGAATAGGAAGGCGTGGTCACCAGAAAGCTCCAGAAACTTAGCCGCACTCTGATACCACCAAGTTGAGGGGATTGAGTGTCAGTATCCCAAGAGCCCAAACTGCAAACAGGAAAGAGTGAAATAAAAAAGAAACAAAGGGGACTATCAAAATTCCCAGAGGTTGGAATATCACAGGGTTAGAAAATCAAAGAGAAGAGAGTCCACCATATAAGCCATCTCCTCGTGGACCATTTGTGGCATCTCAGTGCTTCCTTTCTTTTCCACACTTGTTTCACCCAATTCCCTTGAAGAAATATTAGCTTCTGTCTTGCAGCATCCTCTCTGGGTAACAACTAGCCCAACACCTAGCTGCCTTTGTGATCTCCAGAGCAATGCCGCAACAAATTGACCCTGTTCTTCGTACTGAATGCAGGCTCTGCTCACTAATCTTACAGGTTCCTTCTGTGCCTCCCAGGTCTTGGTTTTATACTTCTTTGAGAGAATCATTTACTACGGATACATCTTCTGTCTTGTTTATAATTTCCCCAATGTAGGGTCTCTGTCTCCTTAGGGAGCTATCCACGATGTTTCGAGACAGTAACATAGATATCTAACAGTCACTGTTTAGAAGGCTATTTTGCCCTTGCCCTAAGGTGAGAGAAGTGGGCATCCGGCAATGTTTGAAGCATTATTTTATTGTCACAATGCATGGGGTGCTTATTGAATAAATGCTGGGAATTCTTCCAAATGTCCCACAATGTACAGGACGGTGTCCCACTACAAAGGAGTATTCAACCTAAAATATAAGCTGTTCTGAGGTTGTATAGCCTTGTTCATGAAACAAACTCCCATGTTCATGCATATTTTTCCAACTGTTTTTCTTATAGTGACATGATCAAAATGTCTGTGAGGAACAGTGTCCAAACCTAAACAAGTACATTTCCAGAACAGAATGTTACCAACATTAGCACATTTTATCCTTGTACACATTTATGATGCTTGCTTTCTTCTTAGGTAGAACGTCGTATTCTTATTTTGTAGCTAAGAGAATTGAGACTGAGGAAGGCTTTATGTCCACACACGTAGCACAGACTTGGCAGTTTGGAACTTCGGCCTCATTGTTAAGGGGAGTGAAGACGAAGTAAAGACTGAGGAGAAGTGGAGTCTTGGAGCAGAGAGCAGAGCAGATGAGTAGAAATTATTTTTGGAAGAATGGGTCTGGCAGAGGACAGACTTCTGGGAGATGACCACAGTCCTCTGATCCTACTTCTAACCACAAGAAGGACCAGACCGATGCTCAGGACAGCTGAACTCACTAGCACCCCCCCAGTTAGCTCCAGATAATACCAGTGTCCCAGGTACCAGTATTCTGGGTCTGTGATATCTATCATTGTGAAGATAATTCCTTACCTGTGGGAGTCCTTGTTGACATTTTGTGACTGTGCTACCATACACTGAACTAAAGTTGTAGACTCTTAGACTGTGCATTTTAGAAGAATAACCTAGGCACATAGACTATTGATTAGACCTGGGTTTCTCTGTGTAGCTTTGCGCCTTTCCTGGAACTCGCTTTGTAGACCAGGCTGGCCTCGAACTCACAGAGATCCACCTGACGCTCACAGACTTAATATACAATAAAAAATAATAAATTCACTTTCAAGATCCAAAAGCAGCATGGCAAGAACTTGCCGCTTCAGTGACTTGAGTCTTAATGACCTTGACTAATGAAGTGACTTGGTGCTGTCTTTTAGGCCATAAGGATGAAGGAAGTGGTGAGATTTCTTTCTTTTTATTTTATTTTTTATTAAGAGATTTTCTATTCGTTTTACATATCAACCACGGATTGCCCTGTCCTCCCTCCTCCCACCCCCCAGCCTTTCTTCCCCAACTCACCCAAAATTCCCACCTTCTACAAGGCAAGGTCTCCCCTGGGGAGTCAGCAGAGCCTGGTGCATTCAGTTGAGGCAGGTCCAAGCCCCTCCTCCCTGCACCGAGTCAAAGCGTGATTCGAGTTTTGAGATGAAAAGAGATTCTAAGCACTTGGAGTTTCCGGGGGTGTAAACACGTTCTCAGAAGAATAATATACAAACACAGCCCCGCAGCCTCCCACCGCTTACACCTGAGTGCAGAGTACGCTTCTTCAAATGTTGCTTAACCTCCCACGGATGAAACAGAGGCCTCTGCTACCTGTGATCTAGTTCTCCTTTAACTGGGGCTGGCAGCTTGTTTTGCATTTTTTTTCCTACCTTCTTTTTAAACATCAGACTAATCCATCATGAACAGACTGCTTCCATTGTATAGGCCTTTGAATTTCAGAATGTTTAATTTGTTTATTTCAATGAAAAAGAGTTTCCAAAAGAAAATGGAAAAAAGCTCACAAGGGATTGGGCTCTTCCTTTGTAGTCAAACATTAATTTTGCTTCTAGGATCAGTATTTTTGAGAACGAGCAAGACACCTGTGTTGTGGGGAAGGCTCATTTCAGGAAGCTTCTATTGCAGGATGGCCAAGAAAGTTGGCTGACCACACCACCACTGTACGATCTTTCTTTAGTTATTTTATAAGGACTTTCTCTCAATAACTGAACATGAGGATCAATGGTATCTATAAAAAACTGGAAACAACTTCAGACAAAAAGGATGATACTCCCCAGTTAGCACCCTCTTTCCGTTAAAATTAAGTTATAGAAAAATCTCAACTTTATTAACCTTGCCCTTCAGCATTGTTTTAATGGGGAGACAATTCTGCTAAGCAAGACACACCTTTTTGTTTTGTTGTATCCTTTTTTTAAAATTTAAAACATATTCACTTATTCTTATTTTTGTGCATTGGTGTTTTGCCTGCATGTTTATCTGTGTGAGGGTGTCAGATCCCCAGGAACTGGAGTTACAGACAGTTCTGAGCTCCCCTGTGGGTGCTGGGAACTGGACTTGGGTTCTCTGGAAGAACAGTCAGTGCTCTTAACCACTGAGCCATCTGTTCAGCCCTCATTTTGTTTTGAGGCTAGGTCTCATGCAGCTCAGGGTAGCTGCAAACTCACTATGTAGCCCAGGGTGACCTTAAACTCTCGATCTTTCAGATTTCACTTCCAGAATGCTGAGATTAAGGGTATGCACCATCATTCCCAGCTTAAGAAGCAAATTCTTGGACGTGTCCTAAGAGTGATCAGAACGTAGGGCAGCAGAATTCCTGGCTACAGTGCTACTTTCCAGAAAAGCATTCTGCTGATGTGCAAGAATTCAGAAAGCCTTCTCTCCAGGTAGACTGGACACTGTGAGGATGGTCAGTTGCATTAGTTAAAATTATGGATCTGTGGGTTATAGGTCAAGCAAGAGGAGTTTGTTGGGTTCCTTTGCTACTAATATGCCATTTTCTAGAACAGTCATAATTGAAGAGTGATATATCATACACAACTTTAAAAAGGTGGAGGTCTGTTGCAACAGCAATATTAGTTTACCAAAAGAAAAAGCAAAGAGAGGAAATTTTGATGGAGGAACAAGGGCCTAAAATGTGGTCTTAGAGTTTATAGAGTTAAGATATAATGAAAGTCTGAGTGAACACTTAAACTCATTTATTTGTTTACTTAGTTATTATTTGGTGCTGGTGATAGAATCTCACTCCACCACTGAGCTATATCCCCAATCCCTTGAACTGAATTTTAAGCCTTAAATATCATTCCAAGATGAAGGAGACAACATTTTTGATCTGGGGAACAGATAAACAAAAAGTTCATATAGCACAATCAGATGGGCAGACGGGAAATTGTTGGGGTCAGCAGGAAGTTTTTCAGACAAAAGGCAGAATTTGTGTGTAGGAGAGTTGAGAACAAGATGGTAGAAGGATAGAGAGCAGATTCAAGGCCTTTGTCAATGGAACAGGAATCTAGACCAGAAGCCACATGCAACTGCATTCTTGTGGAGCTCTGGAAGAGAGGCGTTTGTGGAGGGTAACCTAGGAACCCAAGACCAGGGCTGCAGGGCAGGGTTTAGCGGTTAACTTGGAGAATGTATTTGTGCAGCAGGAAACACTGTGTCCATGTCTCCTGAGGAGGAAGTGGGGAGGCAAATGCCAATAACAAACTGAGCTCTGGAGGGGAGGACTTCACTGGTGGTGACACCAGTGGTGACTCCGTGGTGACTCCAGGGCTGGAACTGTATCACCTGCACACGGATGTGTTCCTAGGCTTAGGCAGGTGCACCTGTCTCTCTCCCCAGAGCAGACTTCCTAGGGATTCCCCTAAGGAGATCCTAGAAAGGAACAACCAAAAACCAGCTCCCGTTTTTCTTAAAGCTGGTGGAAGACGAAGTGGTATTTCTGAGAATAATTCCTTTCAAATATGAAAAGTTATTGATCTTATGGACTGTCTGCTTTGGTCCATTTTATGTTTTACTCTAGCAATACCAGTGAGTAACTTTTTGAGAAACAAAACTGATAGGAAAAACAGTGAGCTCTTTCTTGCTTTGATCCCTAACCCTTGGCCCATGCTAATGTTCCCTCCTGTCTCGTTGGATAACTCCACAGCCCCTACCACTTATACAAAACCTTTCCCACACAGTGTACTGAGAGTCAAACAGATATCCTCTTTATTTTTAATTACCAATCTCAGCTCCCCACTTTCCTACCGAGAACTCTACCCACTGAACTGGGTGTAGACAAGCTGGCTAACTAGAAGGCAACTTAACATGGAATCATACTGTGTTTATTTTAATTTTTTTTTTTTTACTCTAAGTCAGGAGCAATCTACCTAAAGGAGTAAGAACTAAAGGATGTCATATTACAGAGGTTTCTAATACAATGTACAGTGGGAACGCTGAAATAAATGTGGCAGGCGCATATTTAAACATATGAATAATCTATTGCTTGTTATTAATGTTATAATTATTTATCCATTACACTGTTCCAAAAATTTCTCATGTAGGAAATGTTGTGACTGCAATGAACTTGAATTCTTGTCTTTCAAATTAAATTAAGGACTTTCCCCAAACAAAAGAAGATGCACATGAGTGAAGGACCTGGGAAGAGCATTGGGGTGCTTGCAGAGGTTACTCCCAAGACAAAATGGATTACTTGAGATGATCTTGAGTTGTGCTGATCTAGTCTTCATCAGACTTAGCAATCATTTCTTTCCTGGTTGAGTCAACTAGAAAACTGTTCTTCACTGTGGAGATGAAATCCAGCCTGTGAACACATGCTTTCTGCTTCTCTGGACAATCATTATCCTGTACCTCAGGCAGATCTGATCTTCAACTGCCGGATGCTAAGGTCACAGCTATGACATCCAAGTCCAGGATGTAACTTCTGGAGACATTTGGGAAGACCAGCTGGGGTTGAATTCTACCTCAGCCACAAACCAGGTTTATGACTTTAACTAAGGCAGGTTGTTTTCTGTATCTTGGTCTTTCTGTAAAATTAGAATAATAATTACTAATTGGTCACCATGAGAATTAAAGAAGAATGTATTGAAAGGGCTTAGTAAGCACCTGCTAAAAAATTTAGCACCCAATAAATATTTAGCAGTGAATAAAATATTGGTATTTGCTATTGTGTCCTGTGACCTCTCCGTGAGCCTGGGGGACATCTCTGTGGTGACGAAGAGCAAATATGCTTCATTTGTTCTGTACAAAGGACAACTTTCCATACTTTCCAGTGAAGCTGCCCCTCCCATTGCCTCTTTTGGAGGAACAGCATCACCTTCCCAAAGATTCAAGATGGGGACTATCAGATTTTTAATTTTTTCCAACCCTTCAATTTTCAGTTCCCTAAACCCAGCTAGTTAATCCTGTATCACTACCAACCTTTTTCTCCTTGAAAAGAAAGTGGTTTCCCAATTGTCCATGGTGTATAGATCTTTGAGTACTGTGAAATCATGAAATATTTACTATAGAATACTGCGTCCAAGTCTACCAATTTTTATGGATGGTTATTGGGATAAGTTGGCCCTCTAAGTCCCAAAAAAGACACTTACTCCATATCCCGGAGGGCAAAGCTGAAACCCCAGCCATAAATATTCTCCAAATTCAAGGATCCTTCACAGTTCTTTGGCATCTTCTGTAGTTCCAAGCCTCGTTCATGTCTGGCATAAATCTCACTTGATGTTCTCAGTTCCAGTCTGCTCTTTCTGTCAGCAAGAGTCTATTCTACATTTCCCCCTCAGGTAACATTCTGTTACTCATTTTTTCTGAAAGCCTAAAAGCCTAAAGGGTTGACACATAGTGTTCCTCAGATATTGCCTTGTATAATGAGCAGGAGAGGTTTTGAATAGAGACATGGGGTGGATCTCAGAGACCTGTGTGGTTTTTAAACCTTTCTGAGGTGGTTCCAGAACAGCTTGCCCAGAGCATACTCTGAGATGTGTTCCTCCAGTGGAGTACTATCAGGCATATTCTTTGACACCCAACTTTGCTAACCTAGTTTCTATGTTTTTGCAAGCCGGGCATACGCAGACCTCTGTTTGCTCTTTTCTGCCCTTCATTTTAGGAATCCCTCTTCACTGTTATGAATTTGCTGTAAACATGTTTTTTAAATTTATACCACCCTGTACAACTAAGGCATCTATGGGTCTTCAATAATTTTCTCAACAGAGATAATAAAGCATGCTTATGCTCATAATTTATTGTGTGGATGCATAGGATTCTCAAAGCGCAAATAAGATTATTATTAAAATAAATTTCCTACACCAAAATGTGGCATATACCTGCTTTTATTTTGTTTTTTCCAATCCAGAAGCATCCAGAATACTCAGTAGATTTCCCACAATCTATTGACAGATGTGTACATCTCTCTTCCTAGACTATTCAATTTTATTTTATTATAGGCATTAACTCTTACAAATTGTGTAAGTGAATGGGCTTCACTGTAACACCTCCATCCATGCATATTCTTCATGCCACAAACACAGGAAGAGACAGAGACTCATATCTGGTAGTCTTAAAATGTTTGTTGAATGATCAAATTCACTTTTAAAAATAGATGTTCCACAGTTCTTGAATACTACAATTATACCTTCATGTCACAGATCTCATAGTCACAGCACCTCAATGGCTAGGATGCAGAGTTGTGCTACGTGCTGGAGCCAGCCACCTTGGGCAGGAGGACCATCTTGCTCCTTTCTTCCCAACATGGAGCTTAGGGATGTCTTTTAGGAAGCTTGAAATTGGTTGCAGTGATAGTATTTGCATCAAAGAAATGGTTAAATGCTACACACCATGGTTTGTTTGTTTAGAATGAGTTACCAGCACAGCACTGCCACCAAGCAAAATAGTCATGTGATTTCAGATTCTTCATAGGACCCACTATTTCAGGAAAAACCTAACATACAGATAGAAAAGCCCCAGATTTCTACACTGTGGTGTACAATGAGACAAGGTTCTACTTAGGAACTCTGAGACAAATAGCAAATTGCTTGAACCTCTGGTCAATCTCTGGTGCCATCATCTATAGAGTACAAATATTAATGGGGAGCCCTACATATCCCAGGGTCTCACTGAAGAATGCCTATAGAAAGCATACAGAAACATTTAAAAAATATCATCTGCTGTCAGTGTGTGTGTGTGTGTGTGTGTGTGTGTGTGTGTGTGTGTGTGTGTATGTGTTGAGTGCATGTTTACCCAGTAAGCTTCAGTTTTATTTGGGAAGCCCCAGTCAGTGAGGGAGTGACAATCCCTCATTCATTCATCTTCATTAATCAACCTAAGTTCATGAACAGTTAGGTCATGTTTTAAATGCTGCTTGTGCTTTCCAAGCCTTTCCACAGGAGACAGAGCTGCTATAGCACCAGCAGTCCTAGTCTTTGCTCTGAGGAAATGCTCCTCTCTTTCTATGTCCCTTAGACTGGTAAACACTAACAGTGTCTGATATTTATCAAAAAACTTTACTGGAATACAGACGGACTATTTAACTACCCCTCCATACCCCATAATACAAAAATAAATGGCATTGATTAGTGATTGACTTCAAAGTGAGTAATTGGGCT
This sequence comes from Peromyscus californicus insignis, assembly GCF_007827085.1. Taxonomy (NCBI): domain Eukaryota; kingdom Metazoa; phylum Chordata; class Mammalia; order Rodentia; family Cricetidae; genus Peromyscus; species Peromyscus californicus. The sequence continues at coordinate 30,476,996 of NW_026294514.1, forward strand.
TTAATGGGTTTATAAAAGGGATTGGAATCAAGGCAATAAATTAAAAGCAAAATAAAAGAGTAAAGGATGTTTTACAACTTGGTTCCATTATAGTCTATGCTAACCGGATTAAAAAGTAATTGCCATGTCAAGAAAAATTATAGTGGCTTCCACGAAATGAAAGAGCAGTGGGCTCCCTTTGTGTGCAGGGTGCAAAACAGACAGAGAGAAGTAAATGAGTGGAGGGAGCTGGGGAGAGGGCAGGACGCTTGCGTCTGATGGTCATTATGCTTTCAATATCAGAGATCTCTCATAGACACCGACATTACCATCCACATGTACTAATGAGCTGCAGTATTTCAACTAAACTCTATAATGCCCTCTATTATTTTGTCGAATATATAAGGAGTATATTTATGAGTGCATGAGATATCCATTTTAAATGTCCCCAAATTAATGAGATCGCAAAGACAAAATGCTCCCAGTATTTTAGGGTGGCTTTTAGAATAGGTTGTGTCCCCAAAATGGATCATAGGTGATCTCAAACAAGAGCCACCTGCAGAACCAAAAGCCACCGTAAAACAGGGAGATAGCGTGAATAAATTTGATGTAGCCATCCTCTTTGTGAGCCCTGATGATATGTCATGGAGCACTTAAGGAACTGAAATCCATCCTCACAGAGCTACAGCTCATTAGCTCAGAGAATTCATGGGGAGAAGCCTAAAGAGTGGTAAAGGGTACATAGAATGGTGATTTTTAAAGTAAACTATCCCTAAATCCCTGCTCCAAAAAACAATAGAAAATCCAGGAGCATCAAGATGTAAGACAGTATGTGTTGATAAATCTAATAAGCAAAGTAATTGTGACTTAAACTCTACGGGGATTGTGTTTGGTGCAATGTTGATGGTAATGAATTGGAATGAAGCAAGAATGTCCCCAGGGACACATTGATCTACTGTGTGGCCTTCTAAGTTGGACTGGGGGTGCTTGTGTGGGATGCCTAGGAGACTCAAGATGCCACACAGAACTGGGAATGAAACAGTAATGTTTTATAGGATGCAGAGACTGGCCCTCCAAGAGGGCAGAATCTTGATTTCTAGTTAAAGCTTTGGGTATCACAGAGAGAACAAATCTGACTCTACTTATCATAGAATACTCAGTGAAGGGGAACTGTGCATTTACTTAAAGATCTGTCCTTTAGATTAGGTTGAGATCAAGAAAACACTCATGTTGAGAATTTGTTCAGAACTTAGATAGGAAGCAAAAAAAAATCATTCATAGGTCAGAAGATAACTGAACACATCAAAGGCAATAGCCACGCAACTCCAGTGACCCAAGTTCAATTCCCAGAACCCACATACAAAGTCGGACATGGTGTCGGTCACTCGTAACAGTGAAATGAGAAGCAGAGGCAGGAGGATTTCCTGGAAGCTTGCAGGCTAGTAAGCTTGGAACACCAAGCAGATGTGGAAACAAGAGAGACCCTGCCTCAAACAAAATGGAAGGAGAGAGGAGTGACTCTTAAAGGTCTCCTCAAATGTACATATGTGTACTGAGGGGCGCGTGCATGTTCAGACACACATACACACACACACACACACACACACACACATGCACATATTAAACAAACAACAATCAATCAATCAATCAATAAAACACATTAGTTACCCACCTAATACTACTGACATTCAATGTCCTTTTGAATTGATCTGGGCTGAAGGAGGAAAGGCTGGCTAAACTTAGAAGATAATTCTTAGCCCAAGTTACAGGAGAGAGATGGAGTCAAAATATACTTCTTCTACATTTTGTGATTTTCTTGATTTAAACAGTCCTTTGGTGCATGTAATATGTTTCTTTTTTTTTTTGAGGGGTATAAATACTTTCATAACAGTACTAGAGAAAGCATAAAACAAACAATATTAACAAGAAAAGCACCCATGACCTCAAAAGAAGAATCACAATTCAAATGGATTTAAAAGCTCAGAAATAATTTTATGTCAAATTAAAGAGTTGTTTATCCTCATTTCCATAATGCTCTTGTTTTTAGTTTCCAACTATTTTAAGCAAGTTTCGAAGGCAGTTAGGTGAGCTGCTTGGAGCTATTATTGCAGGCTGGTAATATATAATCCTCGTACGCATTGCAGGCCACAGTGTACAGACATAACATTGTTGCCGAGTGCCATTCTCCAAGTGTAACAGCTGCTGTCCTCATTAGAACATCTTGCCCTGCTTGCAAGAGACTCCAAGACTGAGCTTGCTGACTGTTGGTGTTCCCTTCCGGAAAGGATGGAGAGGGTCACTGAAGCCACACCCAAGATTCCAACCTCTCCTTCCTGCACTTCCCAGCTACTTGGCTCAATTGTGCTAGGCTGAGGGGTAGGGGACCCTCAGAAGGCACTAAAGTATATTGGCGAAAAGAAGTCAGCTAATGTAGAAATCCCAATGTTTTGCAGCCATCATCCAGGCTGGGCAAAGACTTTCCAATGTGACAACCTTGGTATCACCTGCCCTTCTCTAAGCAACCCCTAACCCATGCTCGGTGAAGAAGCACACTGAACCCTTTGGTTCCTCAGGATGAACTTTGGTGGAACCAGACTTCGGTTTTTTTGTTGGGACCTTGTAAGGAGGGGCAGACATTTTGTATGACATCTCAGGGAAGGAATCCTTGAATCTTATTTTTGCAAATATGGAAAAATGAAATATTGATTTTATTTTAGACCAAGACCAGAGAACTAATTTAAGACGGAGAAATGTATAACCAGGCAGAAGTTCCTTATATACTATGAGATAGCCAGGTTCAGCAAGAAAAAAAAAAAAAGCAAACTAAAAATTCATACATCACAAGGAAACAAAATGTTAATAGCACACAAAGAAAAGTATGGGGAAACAGAAACAGAGATAATTTAGGTAATAGGGATATTTGATAGTATCTAGAAAAGCTGGAATGTCCACATGTGCCTTCCTGCAGTTCTATTACAGATTCCTCAGTCAGCAGCAGACATTTTCAAGATTATTCACTGTGTCACAGCTGCAATGGCCAAAGGATGGAAACAATAATAATGTCCTCAAAAATGCTAATGGAATAATTTGTGTTAGAGTCATAGAAGGCAACATTCTCTAGCTGAGGAGGGGAATGAAAAGGCATTAACAGTAGACTGTCAAGATGGCTCAGTGGGTAAAGTCGCTTGCCAGCAAGCCTGACAAGTTGAGTTCGATTCCTGGAACCCACATGGCAGCCTGAGAGAATCGACTCTCTCAGGCTGTCCTCTGACTTTTGTACAGGTGCTATGGCACACGTGTGCACATGTAGAAATACACACTAACAACAAACTTAAAAATTAGCTTGATAGGAGCAAAAGAAGACAAGAAAGATAAAGCCCGTACTTGGGAGGCAGAGGTCAGCTGATCTCTGTAAATTCAAGGCCAATCTGATCCAGATCGCAAGTTCCAGGACATCCAGGGCTACACAGAGAGACCCTGTCTCAAACAAACAAACAAACAAACAAGATACAGAAAATTCTATGAAGTAAGATTGTGTATAAAAGGTTAATATATATATGAATATATATCTGCTTATACATGTAAATAAACTCCAAATAACTAGACATTAATATGGATACTTATCCATATAGGCAAAAGAAAGAGTACAGGTAAGCATTCTTGGCAATTTTAAAGAAACATATTTTAACCCACAGCTACAGATCATTTTTATAATTTTCTATAATAATTCATAACTGGAAATCCAGGGAGTCCTGAATGAATACTAATCGGCACTTCTTAGTCCTGATGGTATTGGGCCCTGGGACTTTGCTACATTTAGCTTTAGAGTTTTCATTTATTTCAAAGTGATTTTAATTGGACTCTTTCATTACAGAGCCTAAGGCTTTCTAAAGACCCCAGCTCCAGCCTTCTGTGTGTGTCTCACGAAATAAATTGCAGAAGCTGTGTGTTCTTCGTAGGCCAGCACATGCCAGCTTAGATATCATGCGCATGCGCTTTGGGGAGGCTGTTCCATTTGGAATTCCAAGCTTTACAGAGGTAGAATTGGAAGAGTCTTGGCGCTTTCCTTAAGTCTCACGTCCATTCCGTGCCCCCTGTGCCCCATATATGCCCTTACGCTTCCCACTGCCACTAAATGTTTCTCTGTCATTGATGGCCACCCCTCAGCTTAATTTATTCCTGCTGTGAACCTTTTGATGTTAATGTCTACTTTTCTTTGCTCGCGCTTGCACTTGTAAAGTCCGAGATGACCTGTTTAATGAACACCCCTGGGCCTTGTCTGTAGGTAAATCCCATGGGAGCAGAGAACATGTCCATTGTGTTTTCTTTGCTGTATTCTCTACTCTAAGCACAATGTAGGTCAATCAATGCATGCTGAATTAGTGGAAGACTGATCTAGGGGTCCCAGGAAGATGCCTCAATGGGTAAAAATATCTATAAGGACCCGAGTTCAAATTTCCAGAGCCTGTGGAAAAGCCAGATGCCCAGAGCTCCTATGGGCAGATGGGAAGTGGAGACCTGACAATCCTTGGATTTTCCATGGTCCAACCATGTTTCAGGCTGACCAAAGTCTTCCTGTTAACACCAACACCTTCTCTAGTTGTGTGTCTTAATAAAGTTTTACTTTGTTGAAGCTATTAAAACAAAATGCCACAGACTGGGCAACTTATAAACAACAGAGATTTGTTTCCCAGAGTTCTGCAAGATGAAATCTAAGCTCAAGGTGCCAAAAGGTTCAACATGTCAATGTCTCCACTCATCCAGTGATGGATCCCTGGGATGTTCTAGAGCTTGACTGTTATAAGTAGCACCATAATCATGAAACTGCTTTTGTCTCTATAAAGAGATGACTTCATCTCCTTTGGAGGAAGGGGGATGGCTCTGTATCTAGAAGAGAGACAGTGAAGTCATATAGGAGGAGGGCTCATTGGGAAGAAGGAGGGGCCAGCAGAAACAGGAGAGAGATAAGAGAGGGATGGGGGATAATATCCACAGCACGTGTATACACGCGTAAAATGGTCAAAAATTTAAAAAAATGAATAAAAACGGAAAAGAGAAGCAGGTCAAATCCCATTTTCATACCTTTTTTGAGGGGGTCTTGTGTGCAGGTGGTCACAGCTCCAGCATGTTCATGACTGCAATGGCCATGGCATACCCAGCAGTCAGTATTTTATGACACCCATCCCATCCTCCAACTCTGACATTCGTTTGTGCTCTCTTCCGCAATGTTCCCTAAGCCTCGGAGAAGATGATGTCGATGTCCTGTTTAGGGCTCAGCAGTCAACAGCATTCACTAATTGTCTGCACTTTGACCAGTTATACGTCTCATCTCATGGTGACCAGAAAGAGACGGGGAGCACCAAACAGGCATAGTCTTTTAGGACATATCACTGGTCCCTCCAGCTTGACTCCCACTTACTGAAGTCTTTACCCATCCGAATAGCACCACTGGCTGGGGGGCACACTCCAAAGACTTTGGGGGATATTTCAGGTCCAAAGTACTACAGACAGGAAATAGGTTTATTCTCAAAGCTTAACTAATTGCACATCATTTTATTTCTTTGTCGTGTTTTCCCTGTGGTCTTATGCGTTTTAAGGTTTTACTCAATTGCTTTGTGTTTGCTTGTTCCCTCTGGTTTCTTGGTTTGTTTATTTTGAGACAGGTCTCACTCTATAGCCCTGGCTGCTCTCAGACTCACAGAGATCTCTCTGATTCTGCCCGCCAAGGGCTGGAATTAAAGGCGTGTACCCATACACGGGGCTTTCTTGTTGTTTTTGAAGCAGAATAATGTAGCCCAGGGAGCCTTCAAACTCACTATATACCCTCGGTTGACCTTGAACTCTTGATCTTCCTGCCTCTACCTCTCAGTAGCTGCGAATATGGAAATGAGCTCTCACACTTACCTTAACTGTTTTAGCAACAAAGGCTTTGGGAGATGAATCCCATTTGAGGAGGATTATATATCCACTGGATTATTTAAATTTATTCCATCATAGCATCAAATATCATAACTAAAGCCAAATTTCCCACAAGCAGGACATTTACACTATTGGTGAGCTAAGTGTCCTAAGACAAATGGGTGTCCTAATCTGAACCAATCAGATGATAGTATGCCAACTACCCAATGCCACATTTCCAGACTAGACCCTGTGACTATAACAAGCGTGGAGAAGATACACAAAAGAGACCTGAAAGTACTGAGTGATGGTCCCTGCTCTCTCACGTTGGCCAAACCTATATGGACCTAATGTGGATCTTAACTGTATGCGCAAAAGAAAGAGTTAGAATTTCGTGACTTCTTAAAAAAACCATCTCCATTTTACATCTCCCGGTCTCCCTTCATTTTCTAGCCTCACGTAGTCTGGCGTCATGAGACTGCCTGCCTTGGATCCGAGTCTCCTACGTGAAGCCGTTTGCACTCATTTAATTAATTGACCCAGTGAGTGCTGCTCAAAAGAAAAAAAAAAAAAAGGACAACTCTCACATTTTTTTTTTCTATTAGATAATTGCACACTGGCACAATGACCCTACGGAGTCCATCATTCACAACATTATTTATTAAGAAGTGGAAACGCCAAATGAATGATGATATATACACACCAAGAACTACTTATCTTTACATCGCTGGATCACTTGAAAGACATAAAGAACTGCCACCGAGAAAGACAAAGTCACTTCACATGGTTGTGGCTCTTCCCTGACCCTTAGCTTCTTCCATAAAGGAACCATTTATGGCAGTGAGTCCAGGAACCCACGGGAGTTTTATGCCCAGGGGAGCCACATAAGGCTTTCATACTTGCGTTTAGCATGACTGAAGGGCATATTAACATCAGTAACTCTCAGCCACTATGACTTCGCTGCATCTCAGTAAAAGAGTATAAAAGACTTTTTCAGAATGCAAGTGAAAGCTGATCAGAAGACCATCAAAGGGAAACTCCACCGCCAACACGTCTTTATTGTGTTTTAAGCCCCTTTTCTTGGCGTGTTAACCATTAACTAAATGAATGCATTTCAAATATTAGATGTTTCTATTCACACCAAAGAGTCCCTTCTTACATAAAACTTAAATTGAAATCATCTTATGTTTAACAGAAACAGACACATATTTAAAATGAGAAGAGGAGGGAGCAGAAAGCCCATAAAAATGGATTTTATTTTTATAGGAAGTAGAAGCAGAAGAAAGTTATTTTTAAAGAAATTGCCTAATTGATGGGATTCTGGGTGATTTTACTCACTTCTTTACACACTTATCTGAATTGTTCAATTTTCCTCCAATAAATATTTTACTTTCATAATAAAAAATGTCAAATAGTGAGCCAATCATAAGAGGTTTATTTAATGAACACGAAGGAGGAGCAATTGGGTTTTACTGTGTGAGTCAGATCTCTCCTCATCTGGTTAGGGTGAAGGGGCCTAATAAAACTGATTCCTGAAATACCAGCATTGGTCAGTCAGGGTACTTCTCTGAGCCTCAGTTTCCCCACACATAAAACAGGGCAATTAAATAACTGTTCTGACAGATTAGCCAAGATTAAAAGTATTTAGGCCAAGCATGATGGTGCATGCCTGTAGTCCCAGCACTTGTGAGGACTGAGGCAGAAGAATCATTAGCTCAGGGTAACCTGGGCTAAAGGGTGGGTTCAAGGACAGCCTCAGCTAAATAGCAAGATTTTGCCTGAAAACACAAATTAAGCAAAAAGCAAATACAAAATACAAAAAGGGCCAGGGAGTTGGCTCAACCAGTAAAATACATGCCCTGCAAGCCTGACATCGGAGTCTGATCCCCAGACTCAGGGAGCGTGGAAGGAGAGAACTAACTTGACAGATTTGTTCTCTGATCTCCGTACATGTACTGTGGCAGGTGCATTATCCCTCTTCCACCCCCCACTCCCACACACAGACAGATACACACACACACATACACACCCACAGACACACATAGACACACACCCCACACACACACAAAGACATACACACACACCCATACACACACAGAAACATATACAGAGACATACATACACACCCAGACACACATGCACACACACATGCACACATACACAGATGCACACACCCATACACACACATAGACACACACATACACACACAGACACACCCATACACACAGACACACCCATACACAGACACACACACACACACACACACACCATAATAAAATAAAATAATCTTCGGAAAATGTCTAGCAAAAATCTTGGAGGATGGCAAGTATTCACTATAGCTCATACATTAATGATAATTCCACAGTGAGGCAAAGTATGCATTCATTTATCCAGCTGGTTTAGAAAGCTGTTTCTCCTCCTCCTGTTCCCCCCTTCTTTCTTTCTTCTTCTTTTCTAGGACTGCCTCTCCGGGAGAGCATGCTTGGAGTGCCTTACCCCTTCCCCTAGTGAACTAGAAAGTTTCTGATCTTTAGAGAGTTTATGATTTTGAGGTGTAGTAGAAACATCTACAAGATTTGAGGAGTAGCCAAAGCAGGTGACCAATCAAGAACTCCCAAGGAGGTATGAATGGCCAGGAAGTTGACTCTACCAAGCCAGGGGCCCGTGGTCCCTGCAGGCCAAAGAGACAGCACCAGAAGGTATTGTAAAGTGGATGATTGAGGACAGCTGAAATATTGTATTTCACCCCAGTGGTGCAGCTGTCCTACAGAAAAAGCTGGACACCATTTCCAAGGAGCTGCCCACGAGCCTGTCCTGGACCTCAGGGCAGCTGAATGAGCAGATGCAGCTAGGAGAAGCAGCTGTGCGCTCAGCCACTGCCCTCTGTTGCTGTGTTAAGTAGCTTTCCACCACTGTGTCAAAATGCCTGAAGAGAATCAATTGAAGGAAGGAAAGGTTTATTTGGGCTCCAGGTTTCTGAAGTGATATAGTCTGTGGTCAATTGACTCCATTGTTTCTGCCCTCCCCCCCCCCCCCCCCCCCCCCCCCCCCCCCCCCGCCCCCAGCCCCGCCCCGTGAGCTACTTGCTCTAATTATGTCCCACCTCCTAAAATTCCCAACATCTTCCAATAACTAAATGGACCCTTCTGTGAGTGTGGAAGCTCCCATGCTCCAATCCCTCAAAGGCAGGGCCTTTGAACACAGGGAACTGGGGAAAATGTTTGTAGTACATGAGCTCTGGGAATACATTTAGAAATTGAAAGCAGCCAGCAGTATAAGTCAACAGGTCAGCCTTACATGCAAGATGTTTAATAGCACCTACACCTACGCTGAATTCAGGCCATCAGTGGCTGCTTTACTTCAACCTCTGTTTCCAATCATATGTATTTCTCATTTGCTCCCAGAACCCAGAACCAGAGAAAGGAGCTCTTGACTACATGATTTCAGTTTAGCCAAGCTGACCTCCACAGAACCCTGGCAAGGAGCCTTCTTAGGTTCAGGTGCTTGGATTCACAACGCAAGTTTTAATTTAAGTTCAGCTAATGTCTGACATCTTCACTTCTGAATTACAGTAGCATGATTTAAAAGCTATGTTTCTTCTTTTCAGGGGACCTGTATCAGTCACTGAATTCCATCACATCTATCTCTCAGCAGAAAAGCTAACTGCTTGGAGGTCTCCATGAAGGGTATCTCTCCACTTACTCCCTACGTCAGGGCTTTTCCAATAGAACCATCAATGGCCCCTACTCTAGAGTATGACCTATAAGTCTAGGCCTAGACCAAAGAGAGGCAATTTACATTCATAAAAAGACTCAAGTGATGGGGATACTGATGCAGGAGCCAGAGCTTAAAAACTGCTGGTCCTTACACAGGTGACTGGTATCGGGCAGCCTCAGCCAGGGAACTCTCAACCTCAGACAACTATCACTGCATCAGTATCTTCACCTGGGGTGGAGGACTTGTAGATTACTTTCTCGTTCCTTTGAAAAAACATCTGACAAAAGTACTGAGAAGAAAAGGTTTATTTAAGCTCTTAGTTTGACAGATAGTCCATCATAGTTATGGCAACAGGATGAAGCTGGTCACATCATGACCGTAGTCAGGGAGCAGAGAGAGATGAATGTTGGCTCTCAGTCGCTGCTGTCTTTTGATTCAGTTCAGTACCCCAGCCCACGCAGGGTTGGCCACTCACATTCAGCGTGGATCTTCCCACCTCATGTTCGCAGACATCTCTGGACATATCATAAAATTGACAATCAAGACTTAACTCTTGTCAGCCTGATACTCAAGTGTTTAACTTTTAAATCACAAAGCTCTACCCTTTGTCCTCAGAGGCTCATAGAATCTCACAATGCAAGATGCATTTAGTTTATCTAGAAAAGTAAAAATCTTAGCAGTTCTAACACTGTTGAAATGCCCCTAAATCCAAAGTCTTTTTGGAGATTCAAGGCAATCATCTCCTACCTGTAACCACTTATAAGAAAACAAAACACCACCCCCCATAAGTTATAATGGTACAGAGCAAACATCTCCACCCCTAAAGGAAGGAACAGGGTCACAACAAAGAAAGACCAGACCAAAGCAAGACCAAAACCTAGCAGGACAAACATCAAATCCTGCAGCTCCATGTCTGGCATCTAAGACTCATGGTGGAATCATCTGGGCTTCAAAACACTTTGGTAACTTCTTTCATCCAGTCCTTTAGCACATACAGCCTCTCTCTTGGGCTACCTGCATATTGTGCAGCTTTCCTTAAGCAATGTTTCATGATCCTAGCATCTCCAGCATCCTGGAGTCTCCATGACCAATTGGCCTTCACTTTCTCAACTTCAAACAATGGTCTCTTAGGGCCTCCTTGGTGGGATCCTGACTTTGCCACACTCGGTGGCTCAGTGGGATCAGAACACAAGCCCTCTGCAACACCTTTACTCTTGTATATTTCATACCCGAAAAATGCTGCTTAGTTCTTAGCTCAAGATAAAGCCCGGTTCCTTGGATTACAGTGCAGTGACCTCTGTACGCTGACCTCAGGGAAACATCTTTCTAGGTTGTTGTTGTTTGTTTGTTTGTTTTTGACTATGGAACCACTTTAGTGTCATTCTCTATTCAGGCCTTTCACTTTCAAATGAATTAGCATCTCACAAGTTGAACCGTTACTGTGTGGGATCCTCCTCTTGTCCTAGTGAGAGAGTAGTATGTCTTTAAGGATGATAATCTTTTTAACATTTATGTGCTTTCTGCACATACTATTTGGTCCACATCCTTAAATATGCTCCCACCCTTACCAAACTTTACATTTTTCACACCTTTCTCTTTGCTCATTGTAGATTAAGAACAGTGAGCAGTAGCCACGCTGCAGCTATAACCTGAGTGCTAGCCTGTCTGGAAAATTGCCCTGCTAAATAAATCATTACACAAACAAAATAATTACTTTTGTATTCATGCTCACTCAGGTTCACAGGACACAGGCAGAATGCAGTCAGATTCTTTGCCAAAGCACAACAGGAATGACTTTTAGCCCAGTTCTCAGTAGCATCCTGTTGCCCTTTGAAACACACTGTTGCATTTTTCTCAGCATTCTTGTCTTCCAAGCACCCACCAGAATGGTCCACTGACCTCTGCTGACAGCATTCCAGGGCTTCTCTAGCCTGAAGTTCCAAACTCTTCCATAGTTTTCTCCCACACTGGTTCCAAGGGCTCACAGCAATACCCCCACTTCTCAGCACCAATTTTCTGTGCTAGCTATTTACTCAAGGCTATGACAAGAATTCCTGACTTACATAGCAACTTAAGGAAAGCAGAGTTTACTTTGGCTTACAATTGGAGGACACAGTCAATCCATCATGGCAGGGAAGGCATGTTAGCAGGAGTCTGAGGCAGCGGGTCACGTGGCATCTTCAGTCAAGAAGCAAAGAGATGAAGGCAGGTACCTTCCTGGTTTCTCCTTCTTAGTCACTTATTCAGCTCAGGACTCTAGCCCAGAGTCATCTAAACCCAAGGCTCTTTTTGCCTCACTTATTTCCCTCTGGAAATACCCCACACACAGACACATCAAGAGCTGTGCTTCTGATCATGTTGACAATCAAGATAAACCATCATAGTATGTAGTTTATTTTTGAAAGGTTTTACAAACAATTGTGACATACTCGTCGACCTAAAAGCTACGATATCATAATTTTCACATAGTTAATCTCTAGTATATTAATAGATGTTATCAGGAAAATGATACCTGACTTTTGTCAACAAATACAGCGTGAATTAGAGTCGGCTATTTGGAAGCAGGCGTCTAAGTAAGACCTAGCTGAAGCTGATACTACGTAGCGGTTGATAGTGTCAGATATCGTGCATGTTGGAGTGTGAAGAAGATGATTTTGTTATTGCTCCCATTTTTGCACATGAAGAAGCAGCTACTGGGAGCTTAAAAATATGCCCTAGGTCATGCAGCTCATAAGTGAAAGTCAAGGCTAAAACCTAGGCTCTCGAGCTTCAGAATCTGAGCTCTTGGTCCTAATGTTGTACTGATTCACGCAGGCTCTTAGGGACACAATAGGCTTCGGGCATCTGCCTCTGAAAGTGACACGCATCCTTTCTCAAACCTGAATAACTGCGGAGCACTTCCCCACATCCTTGTTTAGTTCGAGAGAGCTCTAAGAACTGGCATACTGGAAGACATTCTGAGAAACATTGCCTTAGTAACTTAAAAAGAAATCTGTTATTGGATTCAACTGGATGGTCTGAGGGTCCTTCATTTAAGCATTTAAGCAGAAACATGTCATTTTTGTTGAAGACGTGTACCTAGTAGTTGGGATCTAGGGAGCAGAGGTAAATCTATGAGCACAGAAAACATAGCCTTGTGAAAAGCGCAACCATGCCCATTGTAGCAAGATGTGTCTGTGGGATGGAGAGAAGATTCCACAGCAAAGAGCACTTACCGCTCTTAAAAGGACCTTGAGTCCCGTTCCCAGCACCCATAACCCACAACCAGCACTCACAACCTCCTGTAACTCCAGCTCCAGGGGATCTGATGCTCTTTTTGGGCCTCTGTGGGCACCCACACATACATGGCATATAATCACATGGACATGCACACATTCATGCAAATGAAAACAGCTTTAAAAGATTAGAGAGAACTCACGTCGTGGCTGTGTGGCTAATGTTGATGATTGGCTTTGTTTGGCTCCCACGGACACTGTAAGTCATATGCCTGACTCCTGGCACGTCACTGATGGAAGTAGGCACCACTCTCACAAGCCTGGGTACTATTACCGTTAATTAATACTTTAAAAAATGTAAATCAGAGACCAAATATTTCTGGTGGGCAATCATGTTGGTGGGGAAGAGGGTGGGAGTGAGGCTTGAAAGAGTTGTGGAAAATTCACCTCAAAAAGCAAAATAAAATTACTACAAGGGAGCACTTTCTTTTAGCACACCGAGAAAGTGTGCATTAAGTTGTCAAATAAAGACCAAATCATGTTTCTTATTTAGATTTTCGGGGAAAATTACACGACAGCTTAGTAAGACATCTTTCACATTCGATTCTCCCAGTGAAGTAGAGAAGGTTATTTTTGTAGAAATAGAGAGAGAGCCCGCTGGTTTTCCCAAGGGCTCTTCTTTCTCCTTTGATATTCAAATCCTAGTCTTTTGAAGGCTGTTCCAGCGCGGGCCTTCCTCATCCATTTTCCCTTATTTAGTTGTTAACCATCCCCCTCAGCCCGCTCCTCATGTGCCACTGGTGTGTGATCCAAACAGTTATTTAATATGACTTTCATGTACTTACTCCGTGAAGCTGAAGCCCGTGCCTTCTCCAGGCTTCCTGGTTTCACCCTGAGATGCCCCCATTGTATGGTACAGGACAACAGGAGGGGGATACTGACAGAAGATTTAACTGTTGAGGACAGGTGCTGGCCTTGGGCAAGTTGACATTGCTTAGTCAACGATTTCCTGCAGGCTGTGTTTCCTCCTACCACCCTCTCTTCCTGTCCTGGGATCCCACTACTAAATTCAGTTGCTAACCACCCTGTATAATTCCACAGTATGCATATTGGGGAAATGCCATTATCCATGTCTTCATTGATGGCTCTTCTTATTTTATTCCTTGTTTTATATTTTCTTTTGGATCTTTCTTATGAAAGCTTTGCTTTATTTCATTTTCGTACAACAAAAGCACAGCATTTTTTTTTTGCATGACACAAAAATGTTAAGTCAATAGTGCATGCTTCACATAATATCCTCCTTCCTTCTCCTGTGCAGTGTCGGGACTGGAAGGTCCTGATTGACACCCTTCACTCTGCACTGACTTTGAACCATGTACACCGATTCATCACCTTTCATGGTCTCAGTCTCCAGTTGAGCCTCATCACACTCAATTTAAGAGTATGTCTGAACTCTCATCCTCCTGTTTCTATTTCCCAAATATTTACATGGGTCTTTACATTATTGAAATGCAAGCAAGGTCCAGCTGTCAACAATTGGGACATCCTTATCTGCAGGAAAGGAAATATAAAAGGATTCTCTCTAGTTCTTTGTCCAAAAGGCAAGTGAGAAACGTTTTAACAAAGATATGTAATCCTCACAGCTAATTATGATTTTTCTCATTTCAGTTTTAATTATTTTTTTTAAACCACACTTTTCTTTCATCCCTTATGGCAGTTCCATTGTTATTAAAAGTGCTGCTCTATTGTGCACACCCTCTATTCATATTCATGAGGTCAAGACCATTCAACCACCGTAATTGAGCAGTCTGATTGGCTGAATGTCCCACAGTGGTTTGGAGTGATACTGATTAACAAAAGGCACCAAAGTCTCTGCCAGGATAAGAAGGGTAATTATGTAGGACCCTAAATGGGGACTCCAATCATTCGACAATGCCCATCGGACTTGCATAATATTAGTACATTATCCATCATCTTGCTATGATTAAGGAGTATTTAATTATTCCCTTTTCTGGGGGATTATCCCCAATAAACATGTCTTATACCTATCAGTTCAGCACAATTATTTTTTTCTAGGTTTCCTAGAAAGAATTTCTGTATCCAATATGAAGGAAATAGCATGTCTAAAATGACAATCATTAACATTGGTCAAATATTATTAGGAGTGCCTTTGTACATAATGATGGTGGTGGCTTGGACACAGACGGCTTCACTGAAGGCTTGGTAAAGCAGGACTGTCTTTTATCTCCTTATTCTTTTGATGGGGGGGGTCTAACCCCCACTCAGTCTAGTGCACTGGAGTCCCCTAACCTGTGGCACAGCATGTAACGGATTCTAGACTTCTGATTCCTTCTCTGTAATACGAGGAAGGTCTGGGAACTGGCTCACTAGCCATCTTCGCCTTTAGAACTGTGTAAACGCATGTCAATTCAACTGCAGGAATAGGGCTTTCATTAAGATTCTGCAACGGACGTGGTGTGTTGTACGGCAGTCTTCAAAGTGGAGTCTGTAAGCTACAAGAAGTGTCGAAAACTATTTTTCTGTGGTGGGGAATAAATGCACTAGAACTTTGTTCTTATTTTAAAATATGTCTAAAGACTCTATTATAGATTTATGTTTTGTGTCTACAAAGATTTAGGAGCACTTCACATGAGCCAAAGACTATGCTTAAGGACTTTAAAGTTATTAATAAGAACACGATAGTAACTGTGAAGTACCTTTCTAGACTCCTATGACTGATATGACACAGAAATTGTGGATGCTGCCTAAGGTTATGCAAAGTTGGGAATGTTTAAATAGAGAGTTAAGCAAGCATGAGTTCAGACTAGGTCAACCTCTTACCTCCTCACTATGCAATATTAGTGGAAGAAAATAAACATCAAGGTAATAAACGATCATGAAACAGGAAGAGTGGCAGACATATTCGAAGCTGATCATCTTGCCTGCCCCTTATTTGACTCATGGTTTTCATAGTTTCATATGATCCGCTCCCTTTGAATAAGGGCAGGACCTGTGATTTGCCTTTAATGAACAGGGCACGGTAAAAGTGATGGAACAGGACCCTGTAGAGGTGATATGTGCTAGCAGATTCTTTCTCTTGGTGACTTTGAAGAAGTAGGGTGCTATGTTATGACTTGGCCATGTGGGATGTGAGCAGCCTGTAGGAACCAGGGTAGCTTTCACCCAACGGCCAGCAGAACACTGACACTCGTTCCTATAAAGGCAATGAATCAGATACTGAAAACATGCCAATGAGAAAAAAACATGCCGGTGAGTGGGGAAGTCATTCTTCCTCAAATGCACTCTACAGAGTCCTCATCTCCAGCCACCTCCTCAACTGCTTCCCTGAAGAGGATCCAACTGTACTGCACCAGACTCCTGCCCACCCCCCGCCCCCAGAAACTGTGAAATTATGAAGACACATTGCTTAGACCCATTACGTGAGAACTTGTTGCACGCAATGGAAAGCTATTACAGGAAGTGGCTGCTTACTTGTTTACCCTAAAAGGGCGAGCCCCGCCCCCCAATACCCTATATAAGTTTCTCTCTCCAACCAGTCAGAGAGAGGGAGAGAGAGAAAAGAGAGAGAGAGAGAGAGAGAGAGAGAGAGAGAGAGAGAGAGAGAGAGAGAGAGAGAGAAAGAGCGAGAGAGAGAGCACAGTTTCCATGTGCTATGTTGGTACCATTGAGAGCTTCTGTTCCCATGATAAGTACCATAATCAAAAGCAGCTTGGAAAGTAAAGGGTTTATTTCAGGTTACAGCTTGTAGTCCATCACCCAGGGAAGTTAGGGCAAGATCTCACGGCAGGGACCTGGAAACATGAACTGATGTAGTGGCCATAGGGAAATGATGCTTCCTGGCTTACTCCTCATGGTTTTCTCAGTCTATTTTCTTATACCATTTAATAACAGCCACCCCAGGAGTGACATTGCCCCCTGGGGGATGGGCCCACCCACGTCAATCATTAATCAAGAAAATACCCCATAGGCTTGCCAACAGGCCAACTCTGGTGGGGGCATTTTTCCAGTTGAGCTCCCACTTCCCCAGTGACTTTAACCCGTGTCATCCAGCACACCAACCTTGAAGTAGGAATAGGGAGGGCTTCCACAGGTGAAGTTCCTGTCTTCCTCCTTCTGTCTTGTCTGTTTCTCCCCAGCCAGTCACCACAGCAGCCCAGGGAATCTTGGAAAACGTTACTGAGAGTCATCTCAGGCCTCTGCTTTGGTCTTGAGGACCATGTAGCCCAGGGGAGACCACAGGAAACCTCAGTGTGAAGACTGCCTCATGCGAGGAATATGCGCAACTACAGCGTCCACAAGGGCAGATGTGAACAGACTGCAGCATGCTCTCCACCACCAAGGCTTTGGAGAACACGGGTTTAAAAAAGCAGAAGTAGAGAGATCCCATTGGAAGCATTAGTCTGCTTCCTGGGTGATGTTGCCACACCTGTCTGCAGGAACTGCTGTCACCTAAAGTCCCCGTGGTGCTGGAGTGTTGACACCTTAGAGACAGTGGAGAGTAAAGGAAGATGGCTATGCATCTGAAAAATGCCTAAGAGCTAGAGTCATAGGGGCAGGGGAGTCCATAAGCAGAACAGTCTCCCAAAGAAATTAGGTGTTTAAAGAGACAGGCGACAACTTGCCCAGTTGAGCATTTGAGTAGATTTTAAGTCAACACGCAGACAGAGCTTTTTGGTGGGGGAAGCTGAAAAGTATTGTTTTTAACTAGAAACACGTAAGTAAGTAGTAAAAAAGGATGGTCACAATTTACCTAAAGTATCAAGCGGATGAAATCTCTCAGCTCTTAGAACCAACATCCAAAGTTGTGAGAACTCTGCAGGCACAGTCTGGTGGATGTCGGACAGAATGTCAGATGCACATAGAAGTTATAATTACAAGATAGAAACTCGAAATGATGGGGGATGGAGCCATCATAGAGCTGTCAGAGAAGAAAATTCACTTGATCCCAAGAGCTGGGTTTGTAGCTGTAAAGAGTTTGTCACACAGGGTCCTGAAGACACTTCCCTAGGTAGAGTTATATGAAATCACTAAATTTCAAGGTCAAAGGAATTGGTAGTCTTCTACAGTTTATACAGATAAGGGATTAACCACCAGCTACTTTACGATGATCACACTGGAGTCTCTTAGACAGTGGGACAGGCTGTATGTTCTACTGACCAAAAGAGACACACTCAAGAACTCAATTTGTGAGTATTGACCCTCAGGAATATCCACTCTTACAGAGAAAGTTGAGGATTGTTCCCTCAACGGGCAGGGCCGATCACTTGGAAAAGAGGGTCTAAGACTTAATTTATGTAAAATGTAACTAGAGAGCTGGAATCTCTAGGTGGGTGGTAGAATGTTTGCTTACCTGGCAGTCATGAAGCCTTGTGTTTAGGCTACAGCACCACAAACACACACACGATTGTTTTGGGGAAAGGAGTGTGTCAGAACCAATGGTGCTGGCAGAACTTAGTATTCCTAAAGAAGAGAATCCACTTGTTCCTCTAGGCAAACACTGTAAACCCTCAGAGTCTGCATACTGGGATGGGAAAGGATGTACGGGGTACACACCACGCTGTTCTGACTTGGCATTCCAGAGAGGCAAGAATAAAGATGGTGGAATGGGAAAACTGACTGTTGTCATATATGAATGGCGTGAGTGGTTTTTAAATTATTAGTTAGTTAATAAAAATCTAAAATAAGATTAGCACAAGTTTTATTTTACTTTCTACTTATATACATGGTTACTGAACAAACATATGTGTATTTGTATTCTCATTTTGTGTGAGGGGTTTTTACTTAACTGCACTTGAATTTTTTGTTTGTTAGTTTAATGCAAAAGCTTTGTTCAGTGATTACAATGGGTGAATCAGTGACTCCAAACAAAGACGACCCTTGCTTTTTGTGATGCACTGCAGTGTATCAGCATGGCAAACTCTTTGTGTGTGTGTGTGTGTGTGTGTGTGTGTGTGTGTGTGTGTGTGTGTGTGTGTGTCTGGCTTTCTCTCTATCCTTACAAGCACAGGAAGCAGTGGTGGGAAGACACTCAGGAAGATTCTGACACCCTGTGTACTCCTTCATGTTACTTGTTGGTACCTGTAGACAGAGTCAACATACTCTCAGCGGTAGACCATGAGCCCATTCTGAAACATTTAGACCAGTATCATGGGGGGTTTCCTTACTGTCTCTTTCCAAATCCTATCTCTAGCCACAGTCAGAGTGGTCATTGACACTAACAAAAATATAGGTACTTTTTTTGCTTTGTTCTATAATAACACTAAAAACTTTCCCGTATATCATACTATCACATTACAGCGGTGATAGTCTCTCACATACTGGCAACAACTGACCCGCTGACTCAGGTTCTGAGATGGGTTTTGCGAAGCCTTCTGGGCATAGAATTTCAGCCAGTGGTATATGTGATTGTGTATTGTGCAAAGTTTTGAGTTAATCGTTTTGTGGGTTTTTTTTCATTATTTGACATGGAATTAGACTTGTTTATGTCTGTCTTTTTTCCTTTATTAGTACTTGTGTGAGAAGACCAGGTGCAGTGGCTAAATTACTCGAGCTGAAGATTTAGTTCCAAGGATCTGTTCAGCCCCCCACATATGAGTCGACCCTTTTTTATCTTTCCCTACTTACTATTTTTTTGAATATGTATATGAAACATTTGTATGTTTCAAAGGCTAAAACCATAAAAATATACACTGAGACATCTCACACCAATCCCTATGCCCCTTTATCTTGTGACCACCGCCCCCAGAGTTTAAAGCATTTTCTTTTCTTTTTTTTTTCAAGACAGGGTTTCTCTGTGTAGCTTTGCGCCTTTCCTGGAACTTGCTTTGGAGACCAGGCTGGCCTCGAACTCACAGAGATCCGCCTGCCTCTGCCTCCCGAGTGCTGGGATTAAAGGCGTGCGCCACCACTGCCCGGCAGCATTTTCAATTAAAATCTGAATTGGCTTTTCTGTGTTTATTCTGGCATAGTCAGGTGCCAGGGTATAGACATACAAATTTTCTGTGTTTTTATTTTCTCTTCTTTCTTACATAAAGTATGCTGTAATACGTTATTTCTTTTTGTGCTTTATGACGTTATTTAGTAGTATATTTTAGAAAGCTTTTTTTTTTTGTATTAGTTGATGGTGGTTTTTCTCTTTTTCCTTGTGATAGTCAAAGAACCACATGGAAGCGTAGCACATGAGCATATGTTTGTCTGTATGGATGAGTCTACAATGAGGAGAGAGAAATAAGTGCCCAAATGGAAGCGAAAATTAAGCACTAGAATTGTTAGCAAGTGCAAATTCATTGCAGCTGCCTCTGGAATGTGCATTCCGGTAGGAGCCACAGGATCTGTGGTCTAGGGGTATGAGCATTGCTGCTGCTTTTGCTCCTACTTATTTGCAAACACAACAGTTGAGGCCGTAATTTGAAATGTAACCATTCACATAAAGCTAAGTCTTCAAAATAACTGCATCCTTCATGACGCAATAGACCAGAAAGCTGCTTCCTACAGGTATTGTCTCCAGCTAGACAACAAGCAATTTAAAAAAAAAAAAAAGGCATCATCTTTGCAGGACAACCGAGAAAATCAATTTACGATGTTAAAAAGAATTTCCCTGTTCATACTGACAGCGCAGGCGCAAAGTCACAAAAAACGAAAACAGTATTGGAAGGAGAAATCAATAAATCAATAGCTTCACACACGGAAAATTTTTACTTATCCACTTACTTTTTTAAAAAAAAATTCAAATTTGTGTTTTTTATCCACTGTGTATGTGTTTGTGTAACTCTGTGTGTGTGTGCATGTTTGTGCATGTGTGTGCACACATGTGCATGTACAGGTGCATGTGTGCCATGGCGCCTGTGTGGAAGTCACAGGACAACCTTCTGGAGTTGGTTCTCACCTCCCACCTTATTTTGAGGGGGGGGTCTCTTGAAGATCTGGGAACGGAGGAGAAGATTTAGCACCAGGAGGGCGAGTGAAGATGGAGAAGAACCCACTGTGGTGACCATGGTTTAGAAGGTAAATTCTCAGTGCTAAGTGATGACTTGGCTTTGGGACATGGAAGGAAAAGAAGAACTTGCTGAGATGAAAAGAAGCTAGAACTAACCAGAGGAGCCGGCACCACACTTTACACACACAGGCTGAATTCCTTTTACCTCTGCTTACAATATTGAAATTCTCGCTTTCCTTTTAAATGCACCATACGTATCCTGCCAGACCCAAAGAATACCCACATTTTTTTCCATTTAGGATAATTTATATTCCTGCAACAAAATCTGCCCTTTACAATTTCTCTTAATTATTTCAAGGCTAGACCTACGCAGGCCTGAAGGTCCACTGGTGAAGGAGGGTATCCAGCAATGTGACCCTGGGAAATTGAGTTCTGATTCCCTTAGACACCTAGGGACACAGCAAATATAGCAGAGCACTTCCTAGCGTTGTCAAAATCCTTTTAAAATGGCAAACAGCTTCTCCAAGGACCTTCAAGTTCCTCTCCCTAGTGGCAATGACAGAAGCTTCTGGGCCCCTTCAATTGGCAGCTGCCTGGCCTCCTGCTCCACGAGGAAGCCAGCTGTGCTTATTCAATTAATTTCTTTACACATAGCAAAATAACTCATCTCCTTGGTGTGCCTTTTGACATTTTAGGGCTTCAGCCCGTGTTTTAAAGAGGGAAAAAAAAAATACCCCTGAAGGATTTGTTCACGTACAATCAAATCCTTAGAACAGCCTTCACCATAAAAGCATTTAGGCCATTTTTTATTTCTTTTTTTTTTTTTTTTTTTTTTTTTTTTGGTTTTTTGAGACAGGGTTTCTCTGTGTAGATTTGCGCCTTTTCCTGGAACTCACTTGGTAGCCCAGGCTGGCCTCGAACTCACAGAGATCCGCCTGGCTCTGCCTCCCGAGTGCTGGGATTAAAGGCGTGCGCCACCACCGCCCGGCCATTTTTTATTTCTATTTATCAACAGATTAGTGACCCTTAGTACCCTTATAATCTGTTCACTTTAATAATCTGGCATTTAGTTTAAACAACTGTTTCTATGCTGCTGTCTATGGTGGTTTTAATGAAAATGTCCCCATAGGCTCAGATGTTTGAATGTTTGGTCCTCAGTTAGTGGCCCTGTTTGGGTTGGTTTAGCAGCTGTGGCCTTGTTGGAGGAAGTACATTACTAGGGGGCAGTCTTGAGGTTTTAAAGGCCTGTGCCATTCCCAGTGTGCTCTCTCTGCTTGGTGATTGTGGCTCAGGATGTGACCCTCTTGGCGCCTGCTTCATCAGCCATGCCTGCCACCTCCTGCCTCTGCTCCATCATTATGGACTATAACCCTCTGGAATCATAATTCCATATAAACTCTCCTTTCTATATGTTGCTTTGGTCATGGTGTTTTATCACTGCAACAGAAAAGTAATAAACATACCATCTTCTGTGATAAGTTTTTTATAAACCAGATATCATCTCTGGCTCAAATATCTCTCAGCGGTTCCCCATCTGGATTAGTTACTTTTCTGTTGCTATGATAAAACGTCATGATCAAAAGCAACTTACAGAAGAGTTGATTTCGGCTTAAGCTTCTAGAGCAGCAGCTCTCAATCTGTGGGTTGCAACCCCTTTTGGGGGGTGTGTGTTGAATGACTCTTTCACAGAGGTTGCCTAAGACCATCAGAAATATCAGATATCTACATTAGGATTCATAATAGTATCAAAATTACAGTTAAGAAGTATCAATGAAAATAATGTAATGGTTGGGGGTCATGACAACATGAGAAATTGTGTTAAAGGGTCACAGTGTTAGGAAGGTTGAGAACTGCTGTGGGATGGTCTTTCTGTATGCTGTGAATATGTGTTGCTGCTATTGGCTAATAAAGAAGCTGCTATGGCCTATGGTAAGGCAGAATAGAGCCAGGTGGGAAATCCAAGCAAAAGAGACAGAGAGAAGAAGGGCTGAGAGAGGCAGATGCTCCCAGCCGCTGCCAGGAGAAGCAAGATGTGAGAGAACAGGTAATCCCACAAAGCCACGTGACAAAGCACAGAGTAATGGGAATCAGTTGAGTTAAGTTGTAAAAGCTAGCTAGCAAGAAGCCCAAGCCATAGCTCAGTTTGTATTTAATATAAGCCTCTGTGTGTTTATTTAAGACTAAACAGCTGTGGGACCGGGCGGGACTGGGCGGGACAAATACTTTCTCCTATAGAGAACTACTGATCTAGAGGGAGCATCCACAGTGGAAAGGAAGGCATTGCAGAAGGTGACAGGGGCAGGAAGCTGAGAGAGATCACCTCATCCTCACACAGGAAGCGGAGAGTACAAATGGGAAATGGGGAAAGACTATTTCAAAGCCTCTCATAGCCCACCCCACAGTGATGCCCTCCCTCCAGCAAGGCTCTACCTTCTAAAAGTTCCAAAACCTCCCCAAAGAGCGCCACCAGCTGGGGAAGAAGTGTTCAAGTACATGAGCCTGTGGGGGACACTTCTCATTCAAGCCACAACACTGTCATATTTGGGATGGGAGTGACAGACTACAAGACTCCAGGTGGTCTGATACTTGGGTATCACTTTTATCACATCTTCCGTTCTCTTTTTAGTCTACAGTAATCCTGCCACCTTGTGTCCCTCTGGGAGTACAAGATGCTTACACAGAGCTCAAGGTTTTCTCAGTCCTGCCTCTTTTACTTTCCCTCTACTGATGTATTTATACTGCTGATGGTAAGTATCACAAACATTCACTAATACCTGGTTATGTTTATGCTAGGTACAGATTTCTCTAATGACTGACCAGTGAGCAGCAAGAGTACGTCACTTCAATGTGCAGATGAGCTGCTGTTTGCTTCTTCAGCTCTCCACTTTCTTATTATCATGGTTAGAAAGGCCACATCCCAGAAGATAATGGAATCCCAGCAGGCACGCACTATTGCACAATGGTTACTTTCATGCTCACCAACCCATACTGGACACCACTGTGGGTGAGAAATAAATTATTCTTTGTTGTTTTAAGACAGAGAGTTTGTGTTTCTTAGTGGCCCCAGCATAGCCAAGAATCTCCCAAAGCGTGTATCCCATTTGGATACTTGCTTGAATTTTGTCTTGTCAAAGAAGTCCTTCCTGATTGTCCTGTTCAAAATAACAGACTCTATGCCCAGCTTGGTTTCTTTTTCTTTATTGATTTGCTTTCATGACTTAGAATGGAAATCTATGAATTAAGGGACTTTCATTTGTTCACTAACAGATGACCCAATATCAGGATGAATATCTAGAATGTAGTGGTTAGACGATACCTATTAGTTGAATAAGTAAATATTTATCACAGTAAATTGAAACAGGATAGATAAGCATAATTTAAAAGATCAGTCCCAATTGTTTCTCATAGTAATTATTGCTTCCATATTTTCTAAATTATATTATATTCATATATTAACTTGTGTATAAATATGTCATTTAAAATAAAATACAAGACCGGCTGCTGAGATGAAAGCTTCACTGGGGCAGTCTCCGCATATCATGGGGAGATAGACACTGCTGCCTAGCTGGCCAGCACCCCTCCACAAGGCTCCATGGCCAATAGCACCACTGTGGTAAAGATACCAGGCACTCCTGGGGCAGGCGGTCGGCTTAGCCCTGAAAACAATCAGGTATTGACCAAGAAGAAATTACAAGATTTAGTCAGAGAAGTGGATCCTAATGAGCAGCTGGATGAAGATGTGGAGGAGATGTTGCTGCAGATCGCCGATGATTTCATCGAGAGTGTGGTGACAGCGGCCTGCCAGCTTGCTCGGCATCGCAAGTCTAGCACCCTAGAGGTGAAAGATGTCCAGCTGCATCTAGAGCGCCAGTGGAACATGTGGATCCCAGGATTTGGCTCTGAGGAAATCCGACCCTACAAGAAAGCTTGCACCACAGAAGCTCACAAACAGAGAATGGCATTGATCCGGAAAACAACCAAGAAATAACACAGGACAGTCAGGGAATGGACGACATGTACTTGGAGATACTTGAGCTGAGACCTCAGCCATCTCATCCTTGGATTTTTTTTTAAATGCTTTACAGAGAAGCATATATTTTTTATTAACAGTGCAGCAATATCTATAATGACTGAGAAGATCTGCCAAAAGAATAAAGCCTCCTACCCCAACTTCTGGTCCCTTTCCCTGCCATCTCAAAGGAGGAGACTTTCCCTGTGGTTTATCTTATAAACGACTGACTGTAGGCAGAGTGGTGTGGTCATGTTGGTGAGACAGTGTTAGCAGGTTTGTAGAGGGTCTGTCGCCTCCTCCCCTGTCCCCGTACTTTGTAATGTCAGTGTTTCTATGAATATGAACTTGATTTGTTTTTCCAGAATAAAGAACTTATTAATTGAAAAAAAAAATAAAAATAAAATAAAATAAAATACAAGTCCTTTCCAAATAAATTATTTATAATTTTTGTTCCCATTGATAGTTTCAATGTTGTTTCAAAGCATTTAAAGAGTGTTTACACTTTTTGACCACTAAATAGTGTTTACCTTTTACTCATTATGAGTTCTTCAAGTTCAAAACCTGTTATTTATTCATTCCTATCAATATTTACTGCATGCAGTGGTCTAGAGATTTACCATCAAGAGAAAATATAGAAATTCATGTTAAAGTTCTGAGATACAAGCTGGGTATGGTGTCTCTGGTAGCTTGAATGTAACTGGCTCCCATAAGCCCATAGAGAGTGGCATTATTAGAGGTGTGGCCTTGTTGAAGTAGGGATGAGCTTGTTGAAGGAGGTGTGTCACTGTGGGAGTGGGCATTGAGGTCTCTTATATGCTCCAGCCACAGCCGGTATCTCAGATGATTTCCTGTTGCCTGCAGGATCAAGATGTGTCTCCTTCTCCACTCTCAGCTCCTTTCAGCACCACGTCTGCCTGCATGCTGCCATGTCCTGCCATGATGATAACAGACTAACAGACTCTGAAACTGTAAGCTGCCACCCCAATTAAATGTTTTCCTTCACGAGACTTGCCATGGTCATGGTGTCTCTTCACAGCAATAGAAACCCTAACTAAGACAGTGTCCCAACACTCAGGATATTAAGGCAGGGGGATCATGAGTTCCAGGAAGCCTAGGTTACATCATGAGATCCTGTCTCAAAATTAAATTAATTCTGAGAGACAGATAATAAATATGAATAAACAAAAATATTTCAGATGGCACAGCAAAAAACAAACAAACAAAAACAACCAAACAGAAACAAAAAAAAACAATCACAGTGACGTAATGGAAGCGGGGGTGGGGTGGGGGGAGCACCACCTGTCCTTTCCTGGGGGCTTTTGAGATTGATCCAAATACAAACAGAAAGGAGCTATGAATATATATTGCAAAGAGAATTCTGTGCACATGGCGCTCACAGCTTGCCCTGATTGCCATATGACTAGCATAGCTGAACTATGGTCATGGGAAGAGGACTGTGATAAAGAATGGGAGACACATATTGGATGCTAAAGATTATAATAGGCCAATTCTGTTATTCAGCAGGAAGTACAGTTTCAAAGGAAAAGCCCCAATGTGTGCAGTTTCCCCCTTTTCAGTTTCTACTTATACAGCATCCGACAAGATGCATTGAATCCAAGCCTGAGCCCCTAGAGCATGTTAGCTCTTTTACAAGGCACCGATAGTTGGCCATAAAATGGTTAGCTCTTAAAAAGACTTTCAACAGTTCAGCAGCCTGTCTGACATGACTTTAAATGTTAATGAAATGTTTCAGAAGTCCACTGTTTTTAAGGCTGCTTGGAGTTCAAGGAACTTCTTAAATATCATCTCATTAAAAAATCCCCAGCTTTCAGATTAACTTACACAGAGAAAAATCTGTCACAGAAGACCTGGTATTTGAGTTAAATTCAATCATTATTTTCTTCTGAGAAAGGAGTGGGATTGATTCTATACTCAAGTAGTTTCTTGAAATACCTCTCTTTCCAAACGAAAATATATCTGTGGAAATAAAATTCTTTAAAGCCTGTAATTCAGAAGTGAACTTTTATGAAACACTTGGCACTGTGGCTGTGAGTCTAACTGGAGCATCTATAACCGTAGATCTTGGTTGGTTAGCACCTACGGTGACCTGTTTGGATAGGTCTGGGGTAGCAGAAATTGTGTTTCTCAACACTCCCTGTTCCTTCAACTTGAGACAGGTGGAAGGAAATCAGATGTACTTTCTGTTAATTATTTTTGTTCCTATTTTGCGTGTGTGTGTGTGTGTGTGTGTGTGTGTGTGTGTGTGTGTGTGTGTATGTGTGTGTGTGTGTGTGTGTGTGTATGATGGTGAATGTAGAAGCCGGAGGATGAAATTGGGTTTCAGTCCCCAGGCACTATCCACTTTTAAAAATTATTCTTATTCTTATTCTTATTAATATTATTGCAGCAGAGTCTCTCATTGGTCTGGAGCTTACCAAGTTGGCAAGATTCACATGGCTCTGCCTGCTCAGAATTGGGATACTAAGCATATACCATCACATCTGTGTGTGTGTGTGTGTGTGTGTGTGTGTGTGTGTGTGTGTCCATACTTTTGTCATTTTTTTTAGAAAAGCAATTTGCTGCTTCAAATGACTGGAGCCTTTCCTGTGGGAGCAATCCACACAATCGGTTACAGTTTACAGGAGACATACCTGTCATTCCTGTTTCCCCAAGGAATTTGCTGACCAAGAACCTCTATTTCCCCTTGTGGCTTGGCTTGACTTTGCTTCTATGATGAAAGCGCTGAAGGCCATCCTCATTGTCCCTTGCCATTTAATAGAGGGAATAATTGCCAGACGGCACAGACCATGATGCTAAAACCCAGCAAAGGCCTTTTCAATCATGGTTCCATGCATTTCAAGCCGAGTCCCTGCTGTAGAACACTGGAGAAGAAGGTGTAAATCAGTTTTAAGAACATAGTTCTGCATTCAGGGCATCGTGCTTTACAGCTCCCGAATGACCTCCATCTATCTTCCTTCACAATGTGAAGGTGTATAATTGAGCTAAATAGAGACTAGAGTAATGTGGCTCAGAGTGCCAGTTCCATTGCTGGGACTTAATAGTGTAACTGCTGCATGCTTTTTTATCCTCTGAAATGTAACAAAATAGTCAAGTAGACCCAATTCTTCAGGGTGACTCTTGCTGAGAGTCTATCTTTTAAAAGAGAAATAGGTTTGATAAGCAAAAAACAGATAAATCTCTCTGTAAAAGAGTTCCCCAAATACAATTATACAAACTGGAACAGAAACCAATATGATGCACACTGTAACCTGCACTACATTTTGTGGGAAATCATTTTTAAGCCATTATTTTTATTATGCAATGAACAGCTGCCTTTCAGTCTCCTGAGGGGTTGGGGAGTGATAGCATCCCTCACACCTGGTGCTTCTGGGGCGGGGGTATCTTTCTTCCCCTGCGGCAAGAGTTTGGTTTAGTTGTGAAATTTATGAAACTATTACTGTTAGAGACTTCTTTTTTTCTAAGAAGTTGACTTGTAAATGGACACACACAGATGCATGCACACGCGCACACACACACACACACACACACACACACACACACACACACACACACACTTACATGTATTTATCAAACTTCAGTCACCAACTGATGTGTAGAGACCTATATGGCATAAAGACAGAAAGAGAGCATAGTTGTCTCCCTGTGAGATTGCCTGGGATTAGAGTATTGACAGACTACTGGGAGTGTGTCTCTTCCCATGGTCATTTAATATGAATAATCAAAACTAGCTTTGCGCAATGGCAGCATCATAGCCAATGAGGTTTATATAAGGTGCAATTATTGCTAAATATATAGTCAAAACTACATAAAAGATTTTGGGGATTCTGAAGTCTCTATCTCTTCCCAAAACCAGACCTTAAAACTTTAAAACAACAAGATGTCTACTGATGAAAAGTCCCTTCTGGCTCATCCAATTCCACTGTACAAAATTTTCCTGGTCAATATTCAAACCCATCTATGAGAAGAAAATTATTAAATAATAGCAACAGCAGCAAGCATGGGGAGGTTTTTTTTTTTTTTTAGCACTCAGAAGAATTTTTAAGCCCTTGATAGTATTGACTTCTGTCTCCCAATAATCAGCTTATACAAACCCAAGAGGGCAGGGATGCAGAAGTGAATGACTGAGATTAGAGTTAACACGGCAGAGCCAACATTACCTGAATCCTGCCAGTGTAGAATATGTATCAGATGCCTCGACTGGAGCAGAGTCAACTGGGAAAGTCAGGCTGTGTGAATGGAGGTGTCTGAGGACCCACCCCCCAGAGTTCATTGCTTAGCACGGGGTCCTGGAGGATGTGATGGTGCGTCCTGTCTGATGTTGAAAATCTGGTGATGTCCACCAAATCCCTTACAAGCCATCACTTATTCCACTGATAGGACATAGGGGCTCAAGGTCAGAGTTATTTTTACAACAATGCCTTTTGTCTGTTTCACTGTGTAGTCTTTACTCTGATGTTACAAAAACAAAGAGTGGGTAAGCTGTTGGCAGATAGGCATTGGTAAAGTAATAGCACCCGGCACTGAGTTCTTCCCTGCCACAAACTTACAAGGCAGCTTAGTAAAGCAGTGAAATTTAGAGATTTTGATAAATCTCAGCAATGTGTACATACATAAATATATATAAGATAAGTAATCATCATATACTGAGCCATTTAATCCCAGCCATTTAATACTTTTTTTTAAATAAAATAATAAAGTCAAGCATATGTACAAAACATATATAAAAGCAGCACAAATTCCTCAAGGAACAGCACCCACGAGGTCACCTTAGTTACGAGTTTAACTAGCCATATTTTTCACAGAACACCATCTTTATAGACAAAACTGGATA